>NC_041030.1:2491161-3113951 GCF_900634625.1 Parambassis ranga | reverse complement strand
TCAACTATTCCACACACACACACAGAAGCACACACACAGTTTTCTCTGGCACAAGCAACGTGTCAAACAATAGTTGCCAAGTCTGCTGCCTGCAACAAAAGATGGAAAGAATTAGGGGAATGGAAATGGTGATTCAATGCTGTTATGAAAACTGGAGCTCAGTGTGTGCTGTGACAGAGTAAAAATCCATTCAGATGGACTTAATGCACCGTGGAATCTCTTCCCCGCCCCGACCCCCCTGTCTGTGGCACTCAAAAATGCAAACTAAAATCCTCTGTATTGTCCCTCACACACACACACACACTCTTCATTTGCTGCCTGCATTTATGCATTGTTAAGATTCAGGATTTAATTGTCATGTTAACCTGTGCTGAGATGATTTTTTCTCAGTGGCAGCAGGCAATCAGGTGGATTCAGGTACATACAGTTATTATTTTCACAGACCTTCCTGGCAAGATCTAAACTTATCACAAAAAAATCTGCAACTCAACATCATGTGCCAAATATTTTGCACATGATGCCAGCCTAACTTCACCTCCACTTTCACACTCAGCAAAGTTACACCATATATAAGTCTCCCACTGGAAAGTGCTAGTGCAGACCTTTCTGATCATCTATTTAAACCTTAAGCCATATATCTGAGTCTAGGACAAATCCAGGAGCAGTAAAATACCCATGCACCACCAGCACCACCAGCAGCAGCAGCAGCACTGCAACGAGATTTGTATTCAGAGTGGCAGCTTCCAAAGTTGGAGCTGCATAAATAGCCCAAACTATTACATAAAGGTAAACAAAGCACAATATGCCGGATCACATAGGGTCTATGCAGCAGCAGCAGCAGCAGGTGAGTAAGGCGGCAACAGATGCCCCTCTCCTTAAAATGTATAATATGTTTTAGTTTACGTATAGACTTTGTAGCAGGAGAAACCAGATGATGTCAACATGAAGAGAAAGGAGCAAAAAAGCAGCTCAAAGTCAGCTGCGACTTTTTCACCAATGATTTGCTTTACAGCACAGCAAAGCAAGCTAGACTGCAGATTTATGTATAATGATAATGTCTCACAAATTATACGGTGGTGCTCAAATAATGAGGCTCACAGGTTTGGACAAAGGGCCGTACCACCCAGCACCTCACTAACAGCCTAACATCTTCACCTCCACAGCTAAGATGTAACAGAGATTTAAGCAGCATATCTATCTGTGGATGCTGGTGTTGTATCAGCCACACCAGCTTTATCCAGCTGAAAAGGTTTCTGCAGGCTGCCACCAGAGGGAATCTACAATGAGGGAAGGTGGGAGGATGGAGTAAAGAGATGGAGATGTGAACAATGGAAGAAAAAGACAGAGGGAAACAGGAGGATGAGGCTATGAATTAAAAATGTGTAGAGGGATGAAGGTGGTGTTGATGGGGATTTAGGGAGCAGTAGTGGACCTTTACATCGTGTGGTTGCACCTGATGGTTGGTGGGTTTGTGACAGGCTGTCTGTGGATCTGTCAAACACAATCAACACTTTCCTGCTCCCTGGAAACAGAAGTTATTTATTTATCCACAACCTGCCCAGCCAAATGAAGCAGGAGTCAGCTGTAGTGTTAAATATTCACTATATAGTGATTAGATAAACTTAACCACAAAGAAATAAATGGAGATGCTTCCCATCTCCAAATGAACAAGTGGACTAGACCGATATTCTTAGCAGGAACTGCTGGGTTTGTGCATCCTATCACACATCACTTCAGCTTGCAGCACTGAGATGCATCATTTCCCAAATGCACCCACACTATTACTAAGAGTGTCACAGGTATTGCAGGTGTAGAGGACACACAGTCTTGCTGCAGGTGTTGTATTTTAGAAAATATTTTTTGGCTGTTTCTTGTTACTTATAGGCCAACAATCAATATCATCAATAAGCAGGATAAACTTTTTATTTAACACACATTGTTTTTTAACAGTGTACACTTGTTATCCACCTGTTTCATTTAAAATATAAAGGAAGTATTAGCTTTTGATTGACAGCTACTGCTGCTACATATGCAGATGCACAATGCTGTACCTAAATGCAACACAATCCTGCACATTTAAGCTTCATGATTCATATTGCAGCAACAGGTATGACATATAGAGACGGCAGCACTGAGTGAACATAACATACAACACACATCCACTTCTAGATCTCTGTTGTTACATACAGACAGGAATTGTTCATTAGCATGTATACCCTTAGCTCAGATTAGATGACACATCCTCATTCCAGTTTGCAGCGGCATATACACACTTGACTGTGGCTAATTTATCTGCGACTCATTTTCTCCAGGCTTTTAAATGACAGGGAAGCAGAACAAAGGTCTGTCGTGTGTGACGCACTGTACAGTAAAGCAGACTTAGCCTCTGGAAAAACTGCCTCCATTTACTCTAGTGAGAAGAGGATAAAACGCACCCCGCGCCACTTAATTTATGATACAGAGTAAATTAATGGGTGCTGACAAGCTCAATAATTTTTCAGACGCAACAGATAACAGTTATAATTATCAGCCACAGAATTAAATAGTCAGTAGGGAGACAGTGGGCACTTGCAGTGGTGTGTGTGTGTGTGGAGCACATGTGCGTTTGTTCAATACTGTCTGCTGGCCAGAACCGGGCCCCATTAATGGCGGACCTCGAGTGTTAATGTGATATTGTTTGGTTTATTACAGTCCAGTGTGTGCCAGGAATCTGACTACAGAGAGCTGACTCCATGCCAGCATTCACTGTCTTTCTTTCTCTGCCTCTACTGCTTGACACAGACATATTACATCTACAAGAGTTTTTTTCCCTCCTGCACCCACTCTGCCAGAGAACAACAGCTCAGCTGCACTATAGTAAGCATAGCAACTATTTAGCTGCCCAGTGTCAGGGACCAACCATTCACTCTGTTATGATTCATTACCCTCGGTCATTTAAGGCAGCGGTAATCAATGGTTCCACCACTGTGAACTCAGCGGTGTTGATGGCTTTAAATAAAAGCTTTTAACTGAGAGAGATTCCAATAGTGAGAGACAGGGATACAAAGTAATATGTATGAGAGAGCTCGGCATCACAACGAGACCGTGCACTCTCTGTGGCAGATGTCTGACTTTATTAAGGACTTGCATGGTGCTTCGCATGCACTCCGATTGGCTGCAGCCATAAACAAGACAGATAAAATGGACTCTTTCCGGGCACTAAGAGCATGTAAGGGCACACACAGGAAAACACACCAGCTTATTGGATAACTTGTGTTATCTCTCTCTGTGTCTCTGCTGCTCTCTTAGTCAGAGAGGAGGTGCTGTGGAGAGCACAGCTGCCCCCTATGGGTGTGAAAACATACTGGCAACACACTGGCACAAAAGCAGCTCTGCTTTCTTTTGCTGCCCCTGCATTCTGGCTGGAAGAAGCAGCGAGGTGCTAGGAGCACAGGTGTTTAACACTAATTACTCAGCTTATCTTGCTAATGTTGCAGTCATCAAACATAGCTCTAACAACACAGGAGGGGGGGAAAGGAGCATTTTCTCAGTACAACATATTTGCTCACTTGGAATGTGAAACATCTGACAGATTTCTATCATTTATTTGCATGTGGAATATACTCTGACACCCCTACCCTGCCTCACTCACACTGTTTTACTATCTCTAGTTCCAAATTCCATATTTGTTCATGCCAAATTCAATATAGCACAAGGAAAGGCTGTGTTTGTCTTTGCTTCGTCCGCTCTGCCCTGTGCTGAGGACGTAAACCGTAAAAAAAGGAGCTGAAAACACACAGATTTTACAGACTGGGCCCAAACAAATGAGGTTTGTGTGCATGCTGATGGAGCTTCAAAGGGCCAGTGGAGTTCATATGTCTAAGACAGTCTGTTTCTCTACTGCACCGCAGAGACCCCTGGAGATCTAGGAAGCATGTTGCTCTGGAGGAGGCCGTGTATGAATCCTCCTAACTGCTCAAAGGTCCTCCCCCTGATCATACCAGACATGCTGTGATGTGTGATCCAGCAAAGACCTAAGAGGATGAAAGGAATAAGATCTTCATCTCTCAAAACATTCATTATCATGTCAAAGGCGGTCAAGTTGTGGTTTTAAGGGAAAGTGCTGTTGCTTTCTCTGGAAAAACATGTTAACACTATCAATACCAGCAGATGTTTGAATAAATATGATCTCATTCAATGTGCTTAAACATACAGTAATTAGTGACTGCATGTTATACAAATCAATCCAGCAATAAGAAGTAACTAGTACAGACTGCACCTCGCCGCCACTGCAAGCCCAGAGCCGCAATCCTTTCTCTATAAACAGGAATTAAAAATCCTGTCTCTGTGGAATCAAAGGTCCAGCTGTCTCTGAGAGGAGTCATGGCTACAGTCACAGAGGTGCAAAAGGTGAACTTGCTATTATTAAATATCAAACACGCACAAATAGCATTTGATTCTCATTTCATCATTTTCACAGATGTACACTATTAATCCAATCCATTGAAAGCTACCCATCACCTCTGAAGAGTTTTTGACAGTACAACCTGACAGCTAAGATTTTTATATACATAAAAAAATACAAACTATCATAATATAAAGTAACATTTAATAGCATTCCTTGATGATATCTCAAAGCAGATGAATAGAAATCTGGACCTTTCTTTGTCCTTTTCTGTCTCCCTGAGCACCCATAGCATAACATCTGGTATAGATGCGCACATCCTCGTGTCAGTCGTCTTGAGTGACAGAAGTGTTCACTCCTCTCATTGTCCACCTCCCCACACTCCAAACAAGCAATGATGCCAGCGATCAGGAGAAAGTGGAACATCGTGGTGTTATACAATCTTTGCAGCAACAAGTAACTATAACATGACTCTTATTATATGCACCTCAGAAAACATGCAGAGGTCCAGACCTCAGAAACCTCAGCCTTGAATGGAATGCAGTCCATCTCTCCAGGGAGCAGACACTGAAGAGTAGGTTAGACATGAAGCCCCAATGGCTATGTATTTAGCCTAACAGACCCTGGCTTCTTTCCATCTTTGTACACGGTTACTGACATCCACTGCATCAGGCTGAGACCAAGCAGCTTTTCCTGAAGGTCACACACATTACAATATAATCTTTGCCTTTGCAGCCCTGCTGCTTTTAATGTCTTCCTTTTAACATTGAACAGAGAACACACTTGATGCTACCAGCACAACAGAACTAACAGTACTATGCAAAGGTATGCCAATAACTAAATGAATTACTGAATATCTCGCTGTGCTGTGTTTGGTAACATAGAGAAGATTGAAGCAAGGTGTCTGGACTTGTAGAGTTTTCTTGAAGACATTTCGCTGCTCATCCAAGCAGCTTCCTAAGTAACTAAATGTTTAGTTTATGTTTAGTACTAAATGATTCCATAATTAATTATATTATGGAATCATTTAGTACTATTGTTTGTAAATACGCATTATGACCTGGATGACTGAGAACCTTCAACAACATGTTTCATAGGAAATGCCAATGAACGGCAAACAACAAAAGCCAAGCATGTCTAAAGATGACTGAGTGAATAAATGGAACGGATCATAAACAATGTTATCTGTAATGCAAAGAGGTACATGATCCCAATAGGAAAGGGCACTGGGAATTTACCAAAGCAGGATGTATTGTTTGGAAAGGTAAGGTATACCTGCTGTAAACTGACCAGCAGCAACACACTGCATATGGATGCAGAGTAACATAAGGATGAAGGGGGAACAAAAAACAAGACAAAAGTTAGATTGTGACTCTGCAAGAATACACTTTGGCACTCCATCAGACCACTCTGCACATTGAACAGAGCCGAGATGAAGCAAATTCCTTCTGTCAGTGTCAGGAAGGCTGCACAGACTCCCCCATTATAGGTGCAGAAGTCAGGTAATGGAAGGAGAGCCTGACCTGGCTGCTGCTTCCTCTGCTCTGTCATCCATGCCAAAGATCTACCACAGGCCGCAGAAAGGCTGAGCGGCTCTCAAGCGAGAGGAGGGATGCGAGCAGAGATCACTGCAGCGTGGAGGTAGGCTAAGAGGCTGCAGATCACACTGTAACACCAGCCACTGCAACAACTGCTCAATTATACACTGGACTGCAAGACCATTCACTACCAGACAGCATAAAACACACTGTAGCAACACTGGGAGAAAACACACGGTATCAATAATAATGAATCACTCACACACACACGCTCATTCAAACACCGTCTCATTTGCTCAGTCGCTCACCCACACACAGCTAAGTCACTTGCTTGCTACACTCATTTGCTCATTCACCAGCTCGCTCAATCATCCACTTGCTCAGCAGTTCTCTTTTGCTTATCTACACAGAGAAATGCAGGCAAACACACACAGAAATATATTACATTGTTGTTACAGTCAAGACAACTCATTAAAAATGTATTTTCTGCCATTGAAATACTGCAGCAAAGTTGCATATGTGAATACTAACAGATTGCAGCACTATAGTCACCAAGTCATAGCAACAATGCAAATAAAATGGGATCAGAAAAAGTAAAGAAAATACCCCAGTGCTTTATATTTATGGAGGCTTACCCAGCCCTCAGCTTACACAGTGTTGTCATACACAACTCATCAATCACTGGCGTGTATGTGGATGGAAAAACAACCCCTCAGAGGACCTACTTTTTAGAAGGACAAAAACAAAATAACTGAAA
The DNA here is from genome assembly GCF_900634625.1 of Parambassis ranga. NCBI lineage: Eukaryota > Metazoa > Chordata > Actinopteri > Ambassidae > Parambassis > Parambassis ranga. Next base: position 3,107,272 of record NC_041030.1, on the reverse strand, counting down.
TACACCATGGAATCATGTTTATCCCAATTAAAATTTAAAAGCATGTTTTTCTCCATTGTATCATGCACCTACTCACTGCTGTTACAATGTCCCATGTCCTATTTGTAGGGAGTCACATCACCACCACTAGAACCAGTATTGCTTGCCTGATTGCGCTTAAAAGAGTCAAAATCAAAGTGGAAACCCGTCCTAGTGTGACTCACAGTCAAGCTGTAAGTGCTATTCCAACATTTCCTGGACAATCACAATAAGCCACACCATTCCTACAAGTCTGAGCTGCATCGCTGGCAGTCGATGACATGTTTACTGCAGCCTTTTCTTCACTACCATCATCCAGAATGAAATACAGCAGGGAAAAGGCATATTTTTGAAACCGTGTAACCACAACCTGAATCAACATTGCTTCTTAAATCACTGAGATATCATCTAAATGTAAACATAACTAATCTTATGACCTGCTTCTTAGCTGCAAAACCTACATGACATGCTTATCCATGGTAGAGCATAATGGCTTTCCCTGCATTACTTCTAGAAAACACACAGATCTAATTTACTGTATTTTCTTTTGCAGAAATATGCAGAGCCCTGCTCCAAGTTCAACACTGAGACTATATCCTTAGAGCAAACCAGTGGCTAAAACAACAGCCCAAGGGTCAAAGCAGGCATCCTGGAATATTTCACCACTTCTTCACCAGTAAAAACGTACATTTGATATCACTGTGACACACATACTGTGGAACTATATGTCAGCTATCTGATACTGGATAGTAAAACGTCTTCTGCAATATTAAAACCATCCATTTGCACAAATCCCTTTTTCAACATTTGGTTAAATCCAAACTCAAAAATGAAATTGTATAATCAGCCATTGTCCTAAACATGCACACATTCCTTTTTCTTTCTGCATATCTTACATGATCTCAAGTTACCTTTTCTGACATGTTTATCTTTAAAAATCCTCTCCATCCATGTTGCTCCACCTGTTATAAAACACTACAAATGTTCCACCACATATCTGATGAGCTCTACTTCTGACTAAAACCCCTCCAGATGGTGGAGATCATGCTGGGTGAATGATCTACAACCTGTTAGCCCATGCTGACCTGACGTCATACCGGAGCAAATTTGGCATTGGAGCAACTAGTGACAAAGCATGAAAGGACCCTAGACCCTAAGGTCTATGTTAAGGCAATTTAGCTTCAAATGCATAGTATAGATTAGATATGGCCTTAAACCTGCTGAGCTGCCAGATGCCTTGAGCGTGTAGCAGGACTGTTTATCGGCATGCACAGGAACAGGTGGGCAAAGCAGAAGAACCAACAGTAACTCATTCAGATTCAATGATGGCTTAGTCAGGTCCATATTAATCACTCATTCTGGATTTCATGCATAATTGATTGTGAATCATGTGACCGTATGAATTAAACAGTTATTGGAATAGGCAGCTTTGTCATAGATGTTGAATCTAATTGGAAAATCAGATCACCAGATAATATTTAAAAAATAAAAAAATACTGTAACATCTCTTCATTTGATACAAATTATAAAATGTAATTGGTGTCGCTGCCCTGCCAGGATTACATTCACAGTGGAATGGAAGTTATTATAGGAGCTCGAAAAAACTAAAATCCGGTTTGCTTTTCAGCAGTTTGCACAAACAGGGGATCATTTCTGTCATTTTCTCTGACTTATGCTTCACATTCTGTCTAAACACAGTGAGAAGACAAAAGAAAGACAACGCTAGCAACTAACTGGCTAACACAAAGGAGCTTTTAGCAGCTAAAGAATCTGACATTCCGCTGAGCACAAAAATATAGTGTACATTGATCAAGTGCCCACAACTTGATCACACCTCCAAATGAAAGCTAATTACGGAAGCGCTGAACTGCCACAGTAGAAAAAAAAATTAATCACTATCTCGTTATAACGTCAAATGCTATCACGTTATAACGACATATTTTCTCGTTATAACGTCAAACCGTATCTCGTTATGACGTGATAAGACGCTATCTCGTTATAACGTGATATTATCTCGTTATAACGAGATACATTTTATTGCTGTAATAAAAAATGAACTGTTTATAAGTAGCCTAACCTAACCGGTTTGCTGCTCACATCGGAAAATGACACATTTACAAGATTTAATTAAGTTCTATTTCATGCTTGGATTAAGCCATGGGGAGATTCTGTCCTTACTGCGCACAGTGGACGATACTGTGATCAGTATGCGGACACTCAGAAGGTTTTTAAAATGCATGGGACTGTTCAGAAGAAAGAATGAGACCGACCCTCTGGAGGTAGCTTCATTTCTCATCGATCAGCTGGAAGGACACAGAAGGCTCGATGGGTACTGCATCACCTTCGCCTTCCTTCTCGTTATAACGAGATAATATCACGTTATAACGAGATAAGGTTTGACGTTTTAACGAGATAATATGTCGTTATAACGTGATAGCATTTGACGTTATAACGAGATAGTGATTAAATTTTTTTTTCTACTGTGGCAGTTCAGCGCTTCCGTAGCTAATGCTGCTTTGTGTGTGTTAAATATATAGACAACTGTATATACACCCACTATGACCTCTGACACAGCTACCTATCAAAGAAAGGAATCATTTCACACAAACTTTTGTTATAAACAAACATGGCAACATGACTATACATGAGTCTTCAACAGTCAGGTTATGTACACAGTCATATGTTCATGATCAGTATATGGATGTGGAGAGTATCCACATGGTAGCTGTGTCCCTTATTCACTAATCCATACACAACAAGTATTCATGTCATGTTTTTAGCTTGACATTAGACACCATACAAGCTGGTTTCAGATAGGAGCACCAGTCGTTACAAAAGTGTCCCACGTAATGACGAATTCATGGAGGTACTTCCTAAAATAGCAGCACACAAACAGTCCCATGTTTCACCAAATTCAAACAGGCACATAGCCAACAGGAATGCAGGTGAAAGTAACTGTGGGCATTTCATCGGAGAGAATGCAAGCAAGGTGACTCAATGGATGCTACAAGCCTTAGTCACATTAACTATGGATGGGTGGAGGGTCGGGGCCAAAGAGATGTTGAGGTTTTTAGCTGGTTTCATGCAAGCACACACACACACAAAAACAAAACACAAAAAAGAACAGGAAAATCTTCAGATACTTGCAAATGACAAGCAAATTTATATAAGAGCATGCAAGCTAGTAATTAAGAGCAATATAAATAAAAAAAATAAGGATAATTCATCACATGACCACTCCCTATCAATGACCCTGTGACTTCAGTCTTGAATATCAATCAGCAGTCATCGGATCTGACATTTTCTCTGATACATAAGGGAAGAACAGTGTTGAAGATAAAGCCCACTGTGAAACCGCCTCCAATTCTGTGCCAAGGCAGTTAATCCAAATTAACTCCGCCAAGGCTTTCCTAACACTCCTACACCTGTCAGTTTGGCCTGGGCGCTCAGCCGAGCTCAACGCTCTAATCAGACAATCCACAGGAGGGGAAATTACTCAGGAATGTGATCAAGATTATTAAAAGAAACCAGAAAATATTGCCCAAAATAAAGAATGTCAGAAAACAGCCCACGTTTTTAGAGGCGTAAAATGTTTCATCCATCTGTTGGACATATCTGACACAGCTTTTTGCAGCCAGCTGAGCTCAAAATAAATCGCCCAACTTCAATGATGGAGCCAGCCTTTTTACAAAATACTTGCTGAAACTGGAAGTAACACCTTCTACAGAGAGCCAGCCCAAGAAAAGCACAAGATGGAGAAAATGGGATGTGATAGAGGGAACAGAAAGTGGCAGCGTGGAAAGAAAATCGGGAAGTAGTGGAATTGAAATTGTTTGTACTGTAAAGGCGAGAAAAATCCTTGGACTGTATGAGGAGAAAATCCTTGTGCAGCAAGATTTGATCTGAGCGAGATAGTGAGTCATTTTTAACGTGATCAGCACCCATATGCTGGAAGCTCAGCGGCTGATAGTCTGGCTACACCAACAATCAAGATTGAGAGAAATGTTGAAGGAAAGATGGAGGATGTGGAAAACATGAAGGGGAGGGTGAAGGTGAGCAACTGTCAATCTTGTGTCAGTCAGTTATGGTTACAGTTGAATTCATCCTGATCTATCTGCTTTAAATTAAATATGATGTCAAAGGCAATGGCATGGCAGTGCAGACAGTATATTGTGTTACTGAATTGTATCTCTATAGGATATAGAGACATGATATTAAAGATCTGATTTCATGTGGCAGCACCATATGATTCCCCATAATTGGATACATTCTCGACTTTGAGATTTGGTCTTAACCAGCTTTGCACATCTTGATTGGGACAGATTACTCCAAAGTCTTTCAGAATGAATGAGAAGCATCCTAAACTGCTTCATCTTCAGGTCTTTCCACAGATGTTCAATGGGGTTTAAGTGTGGGTTTTAGCTGGGCCACTCAAGAATACTCAAGGACTTGTCCCAAAGCCACTCCAGCACTGTCTTAGCTGTCCTTTGGTGAACTGTTTATTTGAAGATTGCTTTGGAATTGAAGGACTTTGACATACATTTAAAGGTTGTTCTTGATATTAGAATCAAGGTGATTCTTAAGGAGGGTTTAATCATATCAAATGATCTTTATCATCACTTTGCAAAGAACAGACAGCATGTCATTATAATGCCCTCTCAACAAGTTCTGACCTCTCTTCACTGAACCCGTCAACTACCGTTTACAAAAAGAAACTCTTTTAAACATTTTTAGAAGATTTTACAGAAACGGAATATCTACATCTCCATGACAACTGGGCGAACCATTTGCAGACACGATCAAAAGCTCTGAAGCAACTCAGACTTTGCTGTTTGTGAGTTCAAGAGTAAGCCATTATCATTTAATGTTATTTAATCTCACCACACAGAACATTTCCAAGGTCTTCAACAACAACTCATAAACATGGCATATAGAGCTTATAGTGAAGTGAAGTACTGTTCACAGGAAGAAAATAATATCTGTGTGAGGGACCGAGCAGCAAGAGGACAGGCACACTGTTAAAAATGAACACTTTTCAGGGAAGAGACCACTATCTAACTGACAATAAGGCTTAGATTTGTAAGCTCTAGAATGTGAGACTTGGAAAAAAAACACCTAGCATCCACACACTGGAAATTTGGACAGCTAGCTATCATTGATTTGCATCAAGTTACCTCTGAATGACCCAACAAGGAAGACAAATGCTCCAGAATTACAACTCTTCCTCCTCACAGCCACGTCCTACCAAATGATACAGACTGGCCAGACCAGTCATAAAACTCTCTGGTGCATTCCAAAGGGACACTTCACACTTTAATGTGATCTTTGTTTCATACTTTTTGAATACATGTGTCATATTGTTGTAACCCTTTTCAATTATCAGCAGATTATTAGAATTTATATTTGAATAAGATGTTATGTTTGTCATTATCAAGATGTTCCCTTTCCATATTTTGAAACTGTATTTTAACAAACATCCTACACCTTACAATCATTTTAATTATTGATCAGTGTTTGATCCTTATAAATAATACCTAACCATATATGTCTCTAAAGCACAGACATTACTTGGAGAGAAAAGAATTTGTAACTTGACTCTGGGCGAGAAGATGACCAGCTCTCCCAGAAGATACACCCAAAATCTGCTTGAGATAAAACTTTGCACTTGCTTTGTTCATGAGATCAGGAATTCAGATCAAGGACAGATAGTGAGCAGACAGAGCATGGTGTGGAAAGAGAAGGCCCGATTAACAACACAGATCAGATGAAGAGACTCCTTCATCTCAGAGACTGGCCCAGTCCAGCTCACCCCCAAATGAGACAGAAGAGGTAGATGCCTAGGGCCTATTTTAGGCACGTGCCCGGCTCCTCCACTGAGCCATGTTTTTATCTTTTTATATTTTATGCATTTTTAAGGTCACATTCACTCTATTATAAGCCTAACGTCATCTTGAGCCTTGCCTCTGACTCAGACTTTTAGAGAAGCTTAGTTGTTCACATCAACCCACAACTGAGGATCCAACAGGTTGAACAACTGCCTACAACCTAAGCGCACCAACCGTCCATGTTACGACAGGAAGATGTCTGCTACACTTCACTCTTCTTCACGTCACAGAACCCGGTGACATCTGCTGCCTAGCAACACACGAGTAGGAGAGGATGGCCGCACCAGCACTGAGGTTCTGATCTTTGAGGATCCAGCTCCACCACCTACTCAACATAGGCTACAACCTCCTCACACCTGCTCCTTGATACGGGTTGATGTAGAAATTCTAATAATTACATTTAAACACCAATTCATAGCTTAGGCTTAGTTTAGTTTCTGTATAGATACTCAACTGCATTCTCTTTATCCCTAAATAATGCAAAACATTACATACAAATATAATAAAATAACTTGGTGTGGCTGGGCACAGCCATCACAATATGTAATGCATGCAGTCCTCTATAATTAAATACTGATGCTGAGTATCTGTAGTAAATGATCACTGTGTAAATTCTACCCAGGCCTGTATGTCAGTGCAGCTGGCACACTATCCCGAATGCTGTCAGATAATCACTGCAGTCGAGACAGATCTGCTTTGTCAGTGTCCTGGTTATGCTGTACCCAGACTGTAGTTATATCATAAATCCAAAAATCCACATACTGTATCAAAAAATACTATCACACCGACTCTGTCAGATTAGTACGTCCAAAGCTTGTAAGGAAGAGGCAGAGATTAGAGTCTCTCATTTTACAGTTGAGCTGTGCTTGGGAGTTAAAAAAAGAGGAATTTTCTGTCATGACAAGTATTGATTTGTAACCTTTTACAGTGTGATAATAACCAGTGAGCTGCTGTCCCACAAGGCCTGCCAGAAAAAGAAGAGGGAGGACGCAGCAGTGTGCGCTCTATTTTCACCTCCAGCTAGGATGAACATTTAGACATTTTACGAGTGTCAAGCCATTTCATTTACTCATAAAAATGGCAAGAGTAGAAAGATGGGAGAGGACTGCTTTCCTTGTAGTTAAATTCCTTACATAACACTTTTTGTTACCATAAAAAGCTGATATAGTAAGATCTTCTGTTCATGAGAAAGAAGCAGATTCTGTGTTAGTTCAAAACTGCAGTCTTCGTTCTGGAGAAAATGTGGGCAGGAATGTAATCACCTTTAATCGGGTAATGTGCAGAGGCATGGCACAACAACCTGTGGATTTCAAGAGCCTGCTCACTTTCATTTTCATGCACTTGTGGGTGCAGTCAAACAGTGTTGTGAGAGGTCCTATCCCACAGCGCAGCTTAACCACTTATCCACATTAGCAGCACACAGCATCCTGCAGGTCCCATTGACAGAAAATGACCCCACCGAGGTGAGGCGTTTGCGCCCACACTCTGCTTATGAAGTGGACCCGACGGAGGAGTTCATATTTGCAGGGATTTAGCTGACACCACGTACCTCCCTTACCTCCCCCAGCTGCTGTTTGAACTAGATTTCAACTCTACCGCAGTTCTGATATGTGTCGTGCCCTAGAAACCGCTGCAGAGTGGCTTAGTCTGACCTCGATATTTCCAGACAGGCCACATCGATGGCTGCTGGGCAAACAGGAGAGCGTGGTCGCAGTCAACGACTTGTCACCGGGGCCGGGTCAAGAAGCTGGCGTTGAGCCGTGGTGGGGATTGGTCAACAGCTTAAGGATTACAGAGGTCACTCAAAAAGACACTGATTTGATCCCAGTGTGCTTCTTTGCAGGGATTTGCAAGCATTTCTTCAGTACTTTCTATAGCACCACAATTCCCCCTTACAGAGACAAAGGTAAAAGCCATGCCACTAAAGTATTATTACTTCACTTTTATTTAAAAGCTTGATATAATAGTGTTTGCAAGCAAAAGGGATACAGCCCAACTGTAGAAGCTGCAGCAAAGAACACATATGGTCTCTGGGCCTCCAGGGAGTGTAAAGGCCAGACAACCATCATAACAGACTACAATTGCATATTAAGAGTAACAATATACTAACAGAAATATCTATTAAAATCCCATAACTACTACAACAACTGAGTCGCCCGGCACCTTGCTTGTTTATCTCGTTTACAGGAATCAACAGTCTTTTTAATCAGGGATTAGATATGCAATCAATTAAATGGTTTTTATGTGGCTTTACTTCCAGTAAACAGAGGTCATACATGTGACAGTCATGGCAGGTTGATGTCAATAAGGTCTACAGGAAAGAAGGCTTCCAATTACTTAATACTTAATTACTGTACGTGTGTGTGTGTGTGTGTGTGTGTGTGTGTGTGTGTGAGGGACAAAGAAAGGCCAATCTGGACACTGAGTGTAAGTCCCATTCTGCTATAATTAGCTCTCTTTGGCTAAACCAATTAATCCCTAAAGCTCAGACAGCAGCTCTCACTAACACACTAACACATAAATTACTGTTGAGTTGCTGCACATGTGTGCACATGACCACCTACGATATGTTAAGATATCCTGGGTTTTATTAAAGGAGCAGACATTGTGTGCTCTTCTTGGTATTGTAAAAAATAACGGCTTTTTTTTTGTTGTTTGTTTATAAAAAGCAAATGGTTCCGATTGGTCATAATGCAGCCCATCCATGAAGGTGTACCATGCAGTTGATATTTCAATCTTTGAAAATGGAACAGGTCAGAAAATGGTAACATGAGCTAGTAAAATGTGTTGACTGTTATGAATTTGTCTTCATAACATTATCATATCATATCATTTGGCGAGTTTAACCAAAACAGCTTGTAGTGTTAGGGGACTCAAACCTCAGACTTCTGGGTTAAACTGTGTTCCATGGCCTTCCTTTGTCCCCTTATTCAAAATCATGTGGCTTTATCAGTCCTATGTTCAGACGACATTGGGAAACATGATAAAATGTTCCCTTAACGTAAACATGCCAACATGCCAAATGTCGGGCAATGCGTCCATAAGTGCCATCAGCAGACGCCGATACCCATGTGTCTTGTCTGGTAGGTTTATTATCAACCAAACCTAGCATTTTTTTCGTAAGGACCTGTTTGTGAGGACAATCTTTGGTGACTCTATTCATACAACCCATAGTTAAACACTAAATACGGACACTGGGTTCAAAAAAGAACAACAATCCAATAGGCTACAAGATGTGGCAGTTTTCATATCGAAAAATCAAAGACCAAGATAAGCATTAAAGGTAGGGAAGGAGATTTTGAAAACTCAGTGAGACCCAGATTTTGAAAGTAAACACACGCCCCTTTCTCTCGAGTTCACCCCGAAGCCACGCCTCCCAACCAGTCTGTGACTTCGGCCATCATGCACGTACCTCTCTGATGCGCGCAGAGCAGGAAGAGAGTGACAACCAGCCAATACTCCACGCAGGTGCGCCTCGTAGGATTGGCTGATGTTTTTAGCGTTTTATAGCTTCCACAGATGATTCATATTCTTCGTTTTAAAGCGAAACTGCCAGACTAATCGGTTGCTATCGGATTGTAAAGAGAAGTTACACTAATTTCACAAAAAGTGCATCTGAAGGAAATCTCCTACCCTACCTTTCAGGAAAGGGGCAATAATTACCCTGAAGGGTGCATAGTTCTTCTCAGACCTGCAGGAGCATTCATTGCCTACATGTATATGGCAGCTCAGCAGTGCGGTCACCGGGGAGCAGTGAGACTTCCAAACGAATGCAAATCAAATTAAGCCCAAATTAGAATTGCACGCTTGCATTCTGATGGAGTGGATCTAAATACTGAGCTCCATCACTGTAAAATTGCGTTTCTGCACTCCTCAAAGAACATCCCCCAGAAGGGTATTTCTTTCCCTTTGGTCTGACCATTTTCTCAGTCATCTGAATGTAAAAGAAATGATGTGCTCAAAATAAGGCCATTATGTTCTATATAGGACGGGTGCCAATCGGCTTTTCTTCTGGAACACCCACAACCATGGAGAGAGCAGCAAATATAAAATGGACTTTGTCTATGCATTCATCACTTTGACCACATGACTGCAGAGCTAAATTATCTGATCGCAAGATTTCAAAAAGAAAGGCTCTGTGCTAATTTGGAAGCCTTTAAGTTCTCTTATCTCCAGCCTGTAAAAGTCATTTGAATAATGCCCATGTTCCTCAGGTGCTGTGAGAGTAGCACCCCTGTTTCATCCTTAGATGTCTAGTTCATTTTACCAAGACAGTTAGGTCTTGTTTGCATGTGAACAGTGTTAGAAGCAGCTTATGCAAACGCAGGAAATGCCCTTCAGTTCTATTTTACCAAGTGTAAACATGCTCTAAAATTCCCAGGTCCACAAAGTAACTAGCCTATAATCCCTCAAAAGGCCACTAGTTCAGTCAAAATTGGAATATAATTCATAGGGAAATGAAAATTGCACCACAACATGAAGGTTCATGAGCATAGAGGGAGAAACATTCTCATGTCCCCAATATTCATATTAGTAATTTTTGACAAATCCATGATGTTATGTATACAGCATACAAGATCACCATTATGGTTGTCAAAGCAATGGGCCTGGAAAGTAAGAAAACACACGAAGTGTTATTAATGTGAAGCTAATGTTTAGCATTGCTAAAGAAACAGATTCCACAAGAAATCCTAGATCTGGTTTGGAAGAAATTTGAAAAGAAGCAAAAACATTTTTGCAATTCACAGAAACAAAATTCAGCTGCTAAAACAGTCTAAAACACCTGACACCACTTTGGTTACATTTTGTATTGAGGATTCTATTAAATACACTGTTCAAAAAGTAAAGGGACCACTGAAACAACACAATGTAACTCCAGGTCGGTCCCACTTCTGTGAAATCAGCCTGTCCAGTTAGGATCAACACTGACTGTGAATCAGTTTCAGCTGCTGTTGTGCAAATGGAACAGACAACAGGTGGAAATGAGGCAGTTATCAGACAGCCCTATAAATGAGAGGTTCTGCAGGTGCTGACCACAGACCATGTCTCTGCTCTCATCCTTTCTGCCTGATGATTGATCACTTTTGCATTTTGTCAGTGCTCTCACCCCTAGAGGTAGCATGAGGCGGTGTCTACAACCCACACAAGCTGCTCAGGTAGTGCAGCTCATCCAGGATGGAACATCAATGAGAGCTGTGGCAAGAAGGTTTGCTGTGTCTGTCAGCACAGTGTCCAGAGCATGAAGGAGATACCAGGAGACAGGCCAGTACACCAGGAGACGTGGAGGGGGCCGTAGGAGGGCAACAACCCAGCAGCAGGACCACTACCTCTACCTCTTAGTGCAAGATTGGCAGATTCGCCATTGGCACCCTGTGCTCTTCACAGATTCACAGGTTCACACACTGCATGTTTTTGCAAGCACTTTTATTTTAGGTATGGTTTCAAATCCAGTATGACTTTTGTATGGCTTCAAGCTTTTTTTCAGTATTTTCCTGGCATTGATATCAGGTACACATGTAAATGTCAGGAAACCTGAGTCTTAGTCACACGTCAGTGTTCATGAGCTACTGCTTCTTCAGGTAGTTTTAGGGATCACAGTCAAATCCAGGTGTCTTTAATTTAAGCCAGTAATTGTTTTACTGCCATTTTTTCAGTTTCCCTTAGTGAAGATAGCCATGTCGCTGAATGTGACATTCAGTCCGAGTAAGGTGGGGAAAGGACATCTGTATGGGATGTTGGGTTGAATCCGGCCAGGGGAGGAAAATTCAAATGTGGCAACATGTAGGCTACATTGGACAGCTACATTACTTTAAACAGAACAACAGTCACTTTAGCTAAATCATATGTATCAAGCAGAAAACATGCAGCGAGTAATTTGAGTAATGCAACCTTAGAGTCTTGACAGAAAATGGCTGGTGCACATAAGGATGACTGATTATAGTCTTCACAGTGCAGTAGAAGAGAGCGCCGAGCACACAGGGACAACAAGGAGCATGTGATGTACTCAAATATAAAAACTGGGCTATTACTGACTTCCATACGGTCTTTGTCATAATGGCAAATTATAATAAATGACTGCCTCTTATGCAGCAGTTAAATGGACTAAATGCACCTGTAAATGGACCTGCATTTGTACTGATGCTCAAAAGTATTCCAAGCTGGAATTTCAGTATCCTCACTAAACAAATGACAAAAGGTATAACAAGGTAATAGGCCAGGCAGAATCATTTAATTAATCCCTTTTCTAGCAGCAGATGGGCGTCGGCTTAGTAGTTCCTCACACGAGCTAATGTGTTTTTGCACTCAATGTAATAATGGCCATGATGGCTCAAGAGAATAAGGCCCCGAGGGCTGGTTTGGGAAGACCATGCAGAAAATAGAAAGGACCTCTAGGGTCAGGAGTTAGTGTGACCTGCTGACTCCCAGGATAAAGAGTCAAGGAGAGTGCAGACAGATGAATGGAAGCCTTTCCTCCCTATAATCCTTAGAACAAGGTAATCCCAAGGTCCTGGAGGGGCACTCTGACCACCACAGGTCTCAGCTAAAGCCAGTACAGTATATTATGTACTTGCTGTTTGGTGGTATGACATTTTACTTATAAAATGTATAAACCGTGTTTGGAAATGAAAATTCACTCAGTAGGCTGTGAAGAAAAAAAATACCACATTAACCATAACTGGGACAAACTGACAACATGATCTTGATCCAGTATCTTGGCTCACTTCGGTACAGTGGCAAAACTGAAATTAAAAGCCACAGGAGGCTTGTTCAGGGACCAAATGTGAAAATTACACACACTTGAGAGACACACTGTATTAGCCTAGTGGATGCTCACTGAGAATAATCTATCACCCATCCTCCAAATTCCCTCTGAACGTTACCAGGGTTACAGCAGCAGCAGATTTTTCACATGCACTGCTTTCATCGTGTGCAAGTGAGGCTTCACTCTGCATAAAAACAGACTGCAGCACGTCACCTGTTCACTTAGGCTAAACACATGTGACCACGAGGCAGCCCATATGTACCACATAGTAGAGTAATATAGTACTAGATTACTGCTTAATGCTCACATGAAAAACTGTGGGTCTTCAAAAATAGCTCTTCAACAAAGAGCCTGTATGAAAGGCAGAATAAAAGGGAAAGGGGGGCTGCCATCGTCTATCTCCTGTTAACAGGTCTGTGGGTTTCCCCTGTACTGTGAGGTGAATCACAGGGCATCCACACATTTATTTGGCTGTACGTCATCCACAGGCTATTAATTGCACATTTCTAATTCCCCAGAGGTTCCTCGCGTTACCTGATCTGCCTTACATGACCTGCACTTCTATCTAAAGACAGCACTAGACCTCGTATGAAAAGTGAAGAAAACCAGCAATGCCTCTGCACCCATGACTGTTAGGTCTATACCAATGAAATAAGCAAAAGTTTGACAAAACCCTTCTCACATCTGGAGCACAAGCTAGAAGCTCACATCGTTCCTCCAGCACTAACGGTATGAAAGCAGCTAAGCCTTTTATCTGCACTCAACTGAACAACAGTGATGAAGAGCCACTATGGCGTCCTGTATGTAGGTTGGCATGTGTAGGAACCCCCTTGTACCCAGTGGGATAGGACCCGGTTGGAAAACACACCGGATCAAAGACACTAGCAGGATCTAGAGGCAAAGAGGCATGTGGAATTCCTTTGAGGGGGGGCTGCAAAGATTCATTTAATCTCTCCATACCTCCCTCTCCTCAGCAGCTGTTAGAGACAGAGGGGTTTGAGACGCCAAGGGCTGAGACCCATAAGAGCAGATTAAGATGGAACAAGAAGGAGGAGGAGGTGGGGTGGGGGTGATTTTTCACCACAGACATGGTACATGGTAAAGGCCTGGCTGTTACTGTGTTGAAGCCTTGTCAATCATGCAGTCAGAGAAATAATACAAGCAATGTGTGCCATCTCCTTATACACAGTGAGCTCACTGACATCTGGCTCAACCTCTTTTAGCAAATGCCACGATTAACAAGACATTTTTTTTGTTTTTCATTGTTTTTTTGGAGAGGACAGGAAGGGGGGGGGTGCTTTTCCGTGTATGCACAAGAACTGCTCAGAATATTCATATCCTGTCCTGAACAGCTGAATGCAGATCGCAGACCCAGCGGGAGCACTAACAAAAAGGGAGAGACATGCAAGAAGATGGCATGGCATTTGGAATTTGTGTCAAACTGCACTCAGATATATGCTGCCTGCAGCCATCGGGTGATTTGCAGCGCTGTAATAACATTCTAAATCCTCTTGGTGCAAGTAGTGTTGCTTATTTGTGGGCAGCGTAGTATAGAGAGGACACAACACATTAACATACACCACTATATGGAGACAGGAGATTATTTCAGGCCATTTTAAGCTGCAACTATTCTTGCCTGAAACACAAGTCTGAAGGATTACTCTGCTTTCAGAAACGTGTGTAAACAGTTGACTGCACTGTCAATTTGGAGAATTAATGTAATCTACACCATCTTGCACTACTACTACGGGGTAATTACGCACAAACCGAACAGTGTGTCATAAAAGTATTCTTCCATTTCTGATAGAACAATTGAACACCTTGTGTGCCCAGTCTGTGATCATCATCAGGAAAAATGTGCTATGATTCCTGACATTCGCAGTGCCCCGGCTGCACTGTGGATTGCGGCACTCTTGTCCGCCCTTCCACCACGACTAGAATGAGGTAATTGGGGTCATATCGCTTGTCACGGAGTTTAATTATTTTCAGATTCTTTCTGCATGTTAAACAGTGCTGGCAGAGGAAGATCTAGGGGTTTAATAGTAATGGGGTGAAGTGTATGTTTGTGCTAGAAGTGGGTAAGGTCCCTGCATATGGGGAAGGCTTATTACACTGGGGCTGTGGAGCTTAAATTAATGCGGTCCCCAATGTCAAAGAGACGTGCGGGTGCAGTCACAGGGAAATCAAGATTCTCCTCTTTATTTTAAATTGAGCCACTTGGAGAAGTTTTGAAAAGGTCACAAATGAGGATCTTTAAGATAACGCCGTTAGGAAGAGAGTGAGGAGCATTCCAGAAAAATAGTTCTAACTTACAGCTGAGAAAGTGTTACGACCAACTAATAAGTAATAAAATTATGGATTACACTTTAATAATATAACTCAACTTATACAACTGAGATGACTGAAAAGCATGCGTTAGTTTGATGGATGGACTATACAAGTAGTTTTCACTCACTCCAAAGAAATGACATCTTTTTGTATATGAATCACAGCTTCACTGTGTGTGTGGGGAGATGCTATAACATGCTTCTACTGCACACTCAAAGTAGATATGGGCACGCACATGACAAGGTAGATACGTTTTTTTATTTTTAAAAAATTAATCAGGGATCCTTTGCTTTTTTTTGGAAGTCTGTGGGCATTGCAAAAAATAATAATTGCCCATCCCTGAACTCTTGTTGTCAATTTTGTGGGTTCCTAACATCATAGATCCTCTTATAACACACACAGTGGGAGATTAATTAAAGCCAGAGAATATGAGCCAGTGTCCTCACTGTAAGGTGTAATCTCTACAGGTTATGAAGGCCAAGGTTAGACACAGCTTATCATCTAATCTATAATTGTCTTCTTTAGGTCAGAACAGATTTTGCTTACCATCATTAAAATCAGATATAACACACGTGTTTTACCACGTGCTAAGCAACGTGAACAACAGGGAGAGCAGGAATACTCTTACTTTAATTTCTGATAAATAAATAAATAACTTTCTACTAAAAGACAGGCAGAGACCCTGTGATCTCCTAGTCTAGAGGGGAGACGCATATGTCACACAGTATGCTGCTGCACATTCACAAATAAATCAACACACACAATCCTTTAACAAAGCCCATTACATCACTCACCATGACGAATGCTTTGGGCTAACTGGGTCCCTGTGGAAGATGACTTCGTCCTCTGCCGTTCCAACAATGCCAAGGGATCAGTTACCATTCAATCCCATCAGCCCCTGCATCCATCCATCCACCCCCTCCAGACACTATGCCCCACGTCCCCCCTCCTCCTCCCAGTGGAGCTTGCCTCTGCTCATTTCTTTACTCACTGTACTGTCATTCTCAGAGCGAGCGTCTGTTTGAAGTGATTCAGTGATGAAAATGGGGGGGATGGTGGGTGTTTGTCACGGGGTGACATACTGTTTTGATATGAGCATATAGAGGATGTGTCATTCAGTGCTGCTGAATCAATTTTATAAGCTTGGATTTATTTCATACTGGCCAAAAGAAATTCAGCTAATTCAACAGTGATCTTACAAGACGACACCGCTTTACTGAATCGAATCAAAACTTCATACAAACAATGCTCAAATGGCAATATAATGTGTGTAACATGGCAACTATGACTGACTCTTGGTATGAGGATGCTATCAGCAATCCTGTTTATTTTCTTCCTGCTGATTTGGTACTTCAATACCCAAACTTGAAAACAGTTTGGGTATTGAATAGTTAATCCTAGATAGAGTTGATTCCAATGGTGATGAAAGATCACAACAAATGCTCTCCTTGGAATGTCTCTTTTAGATTATTTACCAACTGAGAGTCATAGATGACACTGCTGACCTAAATGGGAACTGAACCCTTCTCCTCCTACTGAACTTAAATAATTAACGACCGGTAATACCAGCAGAGCACTTAATGCTGGGATCTCACACATCAATGTGCCTTACATATCAACCATAGCTTCTCATATCCACCACATTTACTGTGGAACAGGGATCACAGCGCCAACTCTACCAAGGTTACGTTCGCACTAGGTCTCCCACTTCCATACCTCCTACAACACACATACAATAACCCCCAATGAAGATTATGAAAGGTTAAATTATTCTGAGCTCCAGTGATACCGATTGTTCTCTCTGCCATGCCAGTTTTCCCTGCTCCCTTCCCGCCTTCTTCTTCCCTGTGGGTCTTCAGCAGTTGAGGCGTTGGGTCTTTAGAACTAGCTTAGAGATGCAGAATGAGCTCCCATCACCCATCCAACAGCAGCCACCCGCAAGCCTGCAGCACTATCAAAGAGAAGTGAAATGGAAGAAGAGGCTTTCTGAAGGAGCAGCTCTATTGCTGGAGCTCTGATTTCCACAAAGAGATGTGCATTTGGCTCATGCGGAACGATCCACTTCATTTCATACTGTGTTGGTGCCTGTGGGCTTCCATGATGCTCTGTGGTGGGTGCTGCCACAGGATGACTTCAGTGAAGACACCTTGAAGAGCAGAGGGAGCATGAGCCTCACACCTGGAGACAAACTGAGTCGCACAGCAGGAGGGCGGACAGAGCCTGTTTGAATGGTGGTTTTGCAGAGGGGATGCTAGTGGAATAACCCTGTGTCCCACAAATACGGTGATGATAGCACAGACACCATGGCAACAACAGGGGTTTAAAAATTACTTAACACACTTATATGTGGAAAAAAGCTTAGATGAGTTTGAAGGATTATTAAACCACTGAATTTCAAGTCAACTACCGGTATATGAATTCTGGTTTTAGTCTTATATGATTTATTTGGCAGAATTATTTTACTTTGTGTCTACATCTGGATCTAAGTGCTTCATACACACTGCAGCACTGCCCTCTATGCTGCAAAGCTCTGCAGCAGCCAGAATTGATTTCATCAGAACCACAACATTCGGTGGCAGCCTCATTTGCAGTGTTACTCCATGGTACACAGAGCACCACATCAGGGACATCTACATTTCAAATACAGGGGGGCAGGAAGAGGGGAAAACATGCTTTATTAATGAGCCAGCACCCAAAAAGGCACTTAAGAACATTTCCTAATTAGGTTGTCACAAACCCAGAATGAGTCCCTCTCAGTCACCAAAGTCCAGAATCATGGGATGCTACTTTTTTTCCTACACTCTACAGTCATCCCTCTGCTAGTCCAAGAAGAATATCCCGCTGTAGGAGCAGGAAAGACGGCTTGCATCCAGCATCGCTCAGTCCCAGCTGGGCAAAGCTCCTGGCTTTCACAGTCCACAGAAGACCGCTGCAGCGCGAGCCCTGCACATCAAAAACCCTCCCACACATAAAGCCTGGCATTGATGAATACGCTGGCATCTCCTGCGCCACATTCATGTTCTGACAGTGTCCCTTTATATTTGCTGCCAGTTCTTAAGTAGGGGAGAAAAACATTTTCCTGTCTTTATTTGACAGCCTCTTCATGGGGCCATCTCACATGAACCCTGCATAAATTAGCTGTCATGTTGCTGCCTGGACGCACCAACAAACATGACAATGGACACCAAGAA
The DNA here is from genome assembly GCF_900634625.1 of Parambassis ranga. Classification (NCBI taxonomy): domain Eukaryota; kingdom Metazoa; phylum Chordata; class Actinopteri; family Ambassidae; genus Parambassis; species Parambassis ranga. The sequence goes on along the minus strand of NC_041030.1, from coordinate 3,089,087 downwards.
TGTGTATTCTTTTACCACATGTTACCCATCACTGTAGGTAGAGAGAGGAGGTGGTGTTATGGAAAATGGTTACCCTTAGTGCCGAGCATTAGAATATATTTAAAATCATAAAGGGTTAGATCTACTTTGTGTCTTTGAAGCTCATTACAAGTAAAGCATGATTCACTTATTTCAGAAGGACATCCTGCCACTTTGATCTAATTACTTTGTTACAACTGTAATTACTCAGGCTTTTTGTGTTATGATTTCAGTTAAATCCCTTGAATTGATTAATGTATTCATTCTTACCTTCCAAACCTTAATTACTCCTCCTGTGAATGCTCAGGAAAGCTAAATAGCTTAGTTCAGCGTAGAAGGAGAAAAAACATCAATGCAGTCAGAGGAGAACTTAAGTATCTAAATCTCTAATGAGGTATTTACATTTATACCCATAAGGACGCCCTTAGATTCTGCATCTCCTTTTGAGTAGACTTTAATTGGGTGTGTGCTATTATTGGGGGTGGGCCAGTAAATTTTTAAGTCACGACAGTATTTTGATATGATTATCTTCGGAGAGCAAGACCTAACAACAGATCTATGACAGCGGGTCAACCATTACCATCTCCGAAAAGTCCTGAAGAAGACTAGGTAAGTTTTAGGCAGATCTAAATGAGTGGGGGTGACAGCCAGCAATTCCTGTGTTGATCAGGACGTAAAACTACATGCGAGTCCTGAATCTATATGGATAAACAAACACTATCCAAACAGTTGGAGGAAAATAGGACAAAGTGCATTTCAGGGGGATTCTTAGAGACTAGTAATTGGCTCTGATGGTGTAGTGCACACGAGGCAGGTCACCTGAGATTTGACCTCAGCACTGACATGACTAATACGCCAGATGGCCTACCTGTTCTGCTAGACTGCCTTCTGCAATAGTCCAATACTCGGATAACATCTATATTGGACAGTTTTTTGGCATGGAGATGTCTTTTTTTTCCCGTGGAACAGACACAGAGCTGTACTCTCCAGAGGACCGGTCCTTCCATTAGTACAAAGTTCAAGAGGACAGACTTTTCCCACACTGCATCTTCAAGTTAAAATAAATAAACAAAATTTCACTTCTTAGGGCATTGTATTGATTTCAAAAAATGTCAAAATAGAAAGCAGCAACATGGACATACTACCCACATCAAAACATATGATAGAGGGAAGGCAAGTACATGGCCATGCTGAGCACAGAATGTCTCACTGTAGACACTTTTTTTTTAAAGCAATTGTGAAGCAATTATCTACAAGACAAAACAAATTACATACTAATGCTGTTCAGGTGACTTATCCCTTTCCAACCAATCTAATGATGTGCCAACTTCATTTCACACACAAGCTTTAGTGCAAACATCAACTGGAGACAAAGGTTGCAGGCAACAGAACACACAGAAGATTAACAATGAGGGTTTTAAAATGTTTGATCACTGACATGATGACCAACGCAGGCGCCAGCATAGCATGGCATGTATACAGCAGATTAAAGTCAATTTACGTGATTTGAGTGTGTTAGAATGTGTGCAAAGCAGGAATCCAGCATGTAAATGACAGTCAGAAAACAGAACCCCTGTCCAGCTGGGAAAGGACAGACGCATGCTGCATCGTTTCCCTTTTACACCTCACAGCTCCCCATCTATAATTAAAAGCGTGAAGCACTTGATGAATTCCATTAGGATGTGTCAATGAGTTTTTTTTCCTGGCAAGTGACACATTAATGACAGTGAAAACACGACGTACTTTAGCACGGTATCATCAAGCAGTGAGTAAATCTGGCCGTATGACCAGGAATACTGTCGTCCTGTTCAGAGTGTGGCGTGGGCTGATCCGTGCTCCTGTGTTGCTTTACGCTGCTCAGGACAGCACTAGTGATTACAATTAAGCAGCTCTTATCCCTGGACATAATCAAGGCAGGCCAGAATGTGGAGGGGTGGGGTTAATCCTCCTGTGGCACAGAGGTCCATGTCTGAGAGTGGATGGAGTCGGGATGGGGGGAGTGGGTGGGGTGTGGAGTGTGGAGTGTATGGCTCATAGATAGACATGGTTTAGTCAGTGCCTCTGTTGGCAGCGAACTGAAAGACACCACACTGCCGCACGCTCGGAATATTCAGTGTGTGTAAAATGCAGAAATGTGCAACCACTTCAAACCGGTGAGAGCGTACGAGTGGGTGGAGGGGGGCAGGTTTTACTGATATTCAGGAGAGGAATTCAATCAGCTGTCAATGTTAATGCAGAGCCTATGACACCGGGAGGGCGTAAGAAAGGGGAGTGGATTATCAGCCAGTCGGCATGCTACAAAGCACAGGCAGGTTGATATTCTAATAACACGGCGACCTGAGCTCCCAACAATTGGGTAAGGAGATGATGCCAAGAAAATCAGATTTAAAAACCAATTTTGACATAAGCGTCAGCGTGTGTGGAATCAGAGAGCGTTCCTGAAATGACCTCGGAGTTTAAGGACACAACAGAACAACAGGAGGAAAAACACTGCTGAGAATGACTGAGGCATGAAAGTGGTGGCTCAAACTAGGTAGAGGGGATAAGGAAATATTTGATGCACTTTAATAGTATATTAGTGGTTTGTATTGACTATTTAAAACTAACCAACTTGTGGATATTTTGAATTATCCACAAATATCAAATCACACCTAAAATCACTCAGCAAGAAAATTAATATCTGAGCTTTCTGTACAACAACAAAAAGATTAGCATGCAATAGGCTTGATGGGTAAAATGACAGAAACCCAAGCTTATTCATCTGCATCTGCAAAAGCAGCCTATTCAAAATGATACATCCTGTCCTATTGTATTTTTTTTCACACCTTGCTATTGTCAGCATTTTGTTAGCTGTATATCCCCATAAACGTGTAATGTTATATTTGCCCCATAACTTACAGTTATGGTTGACTCACTAGGTTAAATTTACAGAAACATAAGGTCCATTTCCTGATGTTTGTCTGGACAGCATGTAATGTAAAAAACAAAAAAAATTATTCTGATAAAACATCTTGTTAAACCAGAAGCCACATTTTTCTCCAGATCTTCTAAATGTAACCTTCTGGCAGAGGTAATCGATACGATCCTCACACAACTCTGCAGTCACACCGTGTTGACTCAGCCCAGACAAAGACATGAGTTATAGCCTTTGCGGGACGGGCGATGTAGAACAGGTGCCAAGTGAACAGAGCAGTGCCAGGATGGGTGGCCGAGGGACTAGGAGGTGGAAAGGCCGGGGAGGTTGGAGGTGCATGTTAATCACTTCAGGAGCAGGAGGCCGAGCTCTGCAGGTGTTTGTCCCACAAAGGACTATTCACTCTGTCTCCCCCCCCAACTGCTCGCTTTTACAGCCCTCAGTCAGCTCGCAGCCTCCAAGAGACACAGATCCTGCCTGATCCATCACAGAGGTAGCACTTCTGAATCATTTCAGCCTCCATATGCAGCAAAACCCAAGGATAAGACACTATTATTTTGCTAATAATTGCCTCTCTGTGAAGAAACAATACATTTTTAACATGGCTATCAGCTCATGCATTAAGGCACTCGAGGGTGTGACGCATGCAGTTTCTTCTCCAACTGAGCAGACAAACGCATAACACTATCTGTGGCTCTATAATTCCCAGGCACCCTCAGTAATGAAATGCTACACTGACCATGAAACTATAATGAGATGGGTATAAGGCTAATGTGATTAACATAACATTGGCTCTGACTGGAGAACATTACTGGCAATGGATGTGTGTTGATGCACCGTGTCGCTTCCATTCAGAACTTGTTTTCTATTGTCATGAAACTGCAGTCAGTTGTGTCGGAGCAGGACTGAGACTCACATGGCTCAGGTACAGATGTGCCTCATTAGATTTGAGGAGCTATACCAACTTCACCATAAACAAACAGTCTGTGGGCGCTTGCATCTAGCAAGCTAATGTAACCTCTCTGGAAAATGTGCTCATATTTCTGCAAGTTACAGCAGGAGAAACAGACACTGATGCACTACTCACATGTCTAATTGATTAATTTTATCCACTTTCCCTTCAAAGATCACACTGTCTAGGTAAACAAGGTAATGTTATGCAGAAAGGATCGCACATTTGGATATTATATCATTAATCTTACCTCAGACATTAGCTTCATTTACATAAAAAGACATTTTTTTAATGAAAGACTGTGAATTTGGTCCTCCATCCTTAGAACTAAGATCTTAACGTTCAGGAGGAAGGAGCAAAATCTCTTTCGTGTTTTACTGCACACCTTTTCACAGCCCACATCATCATGTCATACCGGGAACACTAGCAATAAGGTCGGCTTTGTGCTATTAAGTCCAGATGTCTGCTGTGAAATGCTCTACGGTTTAAAGGCTGATGTGACAAACTGCGGACCTGTTTTAATGGAACAGAGGTGTCATTAATGGTAGTAATTACACCTGTGCTCTGCCTGCTATGATGAGTCAAAATATCTGCAGTATAAAAAGGCCTGTGTGGTTGTAGCAGGGTAAGTGATTAATTTCAAGTTTAAATTAAAATGGTCTTCTGAATTTCTTCACAGTTTTCAATGGAAATATGGAATAACCTGTACGGGGCAATTACATCCATTTCTAAGTGCCACCTTTCTGTAAATGTTCTGAGACCGCATGTTCCTGTTAGGAGCGCTTGATTTGTCAGTGGGCTACAATTCTGTCATATAATAATATGATCCACCCTTCAGAAACCAACCTTTTAATATGAACGCTCATTGTGTGTATATACTAAACCCCTGGACGTTATTGCCTTCAAATACCCATGGTCTATTGCAATACACTGCAACTGCTATTTCACTGTATTGCAAAACCAAATTAACATACAGAGACTTTTTTCTCTGTTGTTTACTTCACTTCTTTTGCAAATGCCATTAAAGACAAAATATTGGCATGAATGGGTTGATATCAGTGATGCTGTAAAAATAAATTTTTACCTATTATATTATATTATATTTGTGGTTTGTTTGTAGTTTGGATGGCCTTTTTGAGACAGGTAGACAACATTTGTGAGACAGCAGGGCCATCATCACAATACTGATTATGCAGTAGAAGGATGGATGGATGGATGTACAGCCAGTATATTGCTCAAACCACACACTTAAAATTATAATGTCAGTGAATTCCAGATTTGCAATATAGACAGGATGTAAGCAGTTTTTACATTTACTACATCTTCTTCAAGTGTCCCACTTGAAAATAAAATTGCATAAGGGAAATAGCCAATGAGCTTGTCAGCATCCTATAGCCTACCATTCTGTTGCATAATGTAGCATGGACTGTATTTACGCACAGAAACATACCCTGCATCTATGGCATTAACATGAGGCTCCTCCACTGGCCTCGTGTGAAGAACATGGAAGGCTTGAATTGTAAGGCTCACCTGTCATCGGTGCGCAGGCACTTGACAAAGAACACATCGACCATTTTTTCTTATTACTGTGACCTCCCTCATCAAATTCCCAGCTTAGGTGGTGCACACTGTGACTAAGTTGGCTGACAAGATCCAGAGCACCTGGCTTCAGTTCTCCATACTCTGTAGCATCCAGTGCCTGCACCTGCAACGCCTTTTCTGGGTCCAACCTGCTTTTATCTGTAATTTAAAAATATATCCGGAATCCTCAGTAACTATGCTTCCTTCCCACCATAAGTAGGCTTCTTTGACCTAATTTGCCACTAACAGCAACAGAAGCTCAGTCACAACTCAGTCTATTAAACTCTGTGTGTGTGCATTAAATCTCAACAACAAATGAATGCAAATGAACCGCACACGTTCAGCGTTAACTGTTTTAATTGCATCCTTGCACATCCTGAGGCCATTAGGGGTGAGCTGAGTGTGGAAAAAACGATGACCAGGAACCAATCAGAGCCTACACTGAGAACTTCATCTGAGACTCCTTATGGCCTGAGATCAGGTCGCTGTTTTGAAGCACTCACTCATTCTGACGCTTTACTCGCATGGGACGTGAACGCAGCACCATTAACCCAACGACACCATCACTCCAGCCGCTGACAGACGCCTCTTCTCCAAATAAGGCAATTAGAGGAAAGCAACCGGAAGACTCTCCATGGTAACTCACTTACAAACAGGAGGGGCAAAACAATGGGCTAGTAAGGATGGATGATTGACAGGTCGTTGCGGCTCACGCTCCCTGACTATGACTGCAGCTTTTAGCGATGAGGCTTAACACACACACAAAGACACACATACACAATGCATAATTATAAGATCAACATTACTGCACCATTAAGCAGCACAGGGCTCTTCATTCCGCGCCACCTTAAAAAAAACACCGACTATTTAACAAAAGCGTGACAAACACACCGGCTCCGTGCAATCAATATTATGAGGTTCACCTGCTGTGAGGGGTTTGTTTTCATCTTTTCCCAATATGAACTAACATTGTTTTGTCACACCCTCCTTCTTCCTATCCTGGTACAGGATAAAACTTGGCGTTGCTAGATAATCACCACATGGATTTGCACGAAAAAGCAGAAAGAGCTGTTTAGCATTACCTCAGTTTCTCCCCCTCATCCTTGTTCTCGCAGGCGAATTGACTCCCCCGGTGTGACGATGATGATGATGTTGATGAGGGGTAGGCTACTCCGATCCTCAGCTGAACAGCGTTGTTTTGCATGCAACTTGGCTGCTGCAGGGAGAGCACCGCCACTACTCTCACAACAACCCCTCCAAAGCTTCAATTGTAGTTGCCAGGTAAAGCTGATGTCCCTTTAGTCAAGCGCCACATGGGGAAAAAATAAAGAAATAATCGAAGAAGCCGGACTGACTGAAAAGTTAGTGCTTGGCCTATCTAGTCAAAGCAGCTGTCGTTAATAAACACTAATTAGTGACTGCGGCGCTATGGTGTATGAAAGGCTGGGCAGCGTTTATCCCTCTCATCTACAACAGCGCTGGATGCTGTCGGTCAAGGCGGGTGTCTCCGCCCCATCACCGCTCTCACAGTATTGGAGGAAATTTCTCATTGATTATTCGGTCATACATCAGAAGAGGTATTACTTAAATAATTTACTAATATTTCCAAATGCTCTACAGTCATGAGAGACGTAAAATAACATCACCCATTTAAATTATATTGTGTTTGGCATATTTTTAGTTAGACTCTATAAATCAAGTATATTTCATTTTATTAAATCTTCAGTCTGTTCCGTCCTGTGGTTCTCTAAACTAGCCCATTGATTTATTGTTACTTTATTTTGTTGGTAGTGTGACAGAGTGAAGTCCGCACAAATACAAAGAAAACATTGTGAATATGTTTCAAAGTAAAACTAATCAAACGCTGTACTAAGCCTTACAAATACGTAGGCTACCAATCTACTCGTAACATTAGATCTTTGAAGAAGACATTTCTAAACATAAATGCTATTGTTAGTATTCAAGGAAAAGCTGTATTGTTTCGTTTTCTTCAGGCGAAAGAAAGTTTGTAAAAGGATGTTAAAAATAAAAGACATTTTAGATGCTTTTATTTTGAATATAATACTAACCGGAAATCGTCGTTACAAAGCGACCAATCACTGCGAACTGCTGAGCGGTTTTGGAAGAGCACTCGTTTTAAGTATCTAAAGTGCCGAACGGGGCGGTGTATGGTGAAACCCACAGAGATTAACCTGTGACGTTGGCTGGAGGCGTGTGGAACGTCTGCAGACACAAATCGAGGTCACTCTGAATGAGCACTTCCTTTTAGTTGTCAACAACGGGTGTAAAGGGGCAGCGAGTCCAAGGAGCCGATACTACACAGCAGTAAACAGTGTAGAAGACGCCCGGCAAGCATTTAGCTCAGCAGATATTAATTGTCTGTTTTGTCGCGCACAAGAAAGTTTAGGTAGGTAGTAAAAGTATGTTGAGGTTGTCCCTCTGTAATGGTCATGTCATTGAATGTAATCATGCTAACGTTAGCAAGTTGTATAGGTTATGGTAACTTGTACCCACCTCGCCGAACAGATAACGATGTTTTAAAGTTTGATCTGTAGGGGAAGGCATATTTGTTAGCAGCACCCTGCACAACAGACTGTAAAAATGCTGTTAGGCTAGTTTATATAATTTATATTTATATAACACTCCAGCAAATAACAGCTTTCCAGTTTATATTAGCAGTCTAAGTATTTACAACTTAGAATATTTGGTTGTCTTAGATGATTATAGTATCTTTAGCATGTCATGAAATGTTATTGCCATTGATAGGTTTACTAATAAGTCATTGTTACCTTTGTACTCATCACTGTTGACATAATGATGATAACAAACCCATTATAAACATGTTATTCTGTCTGTGGTTCATGTCCTCATGAGTTACACAGCATGTACCCTGGGTTATCAGTTTGTCTGTCCTATAGTCAAGTGCACCATGTACTGCAGTATATGCTTCACCACATCCTAATGAGAGACATCTGTTTCTTTTATCCTGTTCTGTTTGTATTAAACAGTTCAACACGACACCTAAAGGTCTTGATTTTGCCCTCATTCCTGAAATCAACATGCTCAACACCAACAAAGACACCCAAGAGCTTATTTCTTTGTCTGCTTTCTTCTCCTTGTTAGATATGACAGAGGTTTGTGTGCAGATGTGGACTTTGTGAAACTGCTGGCATCAATCCCCGTTACATCCATGTGTATAATTTTCTTCAAGTTTGACCCCCGGCCTGCATCTAAAAATGCCTACAGGTATGCCAATTAAGTCTGTTTTTAAATTTTGATACTAAGTGTGCTACATACCCCTGCTGTATAAAGCAGGGAAATAACAAAAAAAGGCATCACAAGCTCCTTATACCTGGTTAAACTAATGAAATAAAGGTTTTACAAAGTTTTCCAAATACACATATACTGGAGTATCACTAGAGTTAGTGTTAGGGTTAGGGTTAGGGTGTAAGTTTTCACTTAACAGACTGCAGACTTAATGTTAGCAAATGTTCATAGAGTCGGCATAATCATACACTGAATAACATACTTGGAGCTAGTAAAAGACATTAAAAATAAAATTTAAAAAGTATTATTTAAAAAAAAAAAACATTCCTGAAGTATGTAAAACAAAGATGTATGTCTTATCTGTATATTGCAGCTGTGTGAGCATATACACTGATATAAATATTTTAGTCAGCATTTTTTTCCAACGCTGTCCTTCTGCCTTGTTCCCTATTTCATCCTTGAGAGTTGTCTCGTGTGCTACTTTTTGCCAAAAATTACATTTTTATGAAAGTGCAGGATCTCTGGCAACCTACATGTGCCCTACCCAGCAGTAAATGCTAACTCCTTTCTGTGAGCAGCACAGACCAGTGCAGTACTAGTCATTCTGAGTTACGGTGTGATGTGGAGCCCTAGCTTATTATAATCCCCCAGGGCTGGAGAGTGAGCTCTCTGCCTGGCCATAGTCCAGCTCTGTCCTTCCCTCTGGGAGTTTGACCGGGCCTAAGGAGATCACAGCATAGGTGTGTGTTATGAGTACTGACTCAGACTTGAACCTGGGGAAAGGTGAAACGTTCTGTGTTCTAATGCGGTTACATCAGTGCTATATATAGATTATTAATTCCAGAAGTTGCTTTCCTGAGATGCAGTGGTGTATATCAAAATGAATGTACAGCATGTGTGGAATAAATTGGTTTGAAGGCAAACTTAAAGTTTTATTAACTGCAGTTATTAAACCCTCACAGCTCAAAGTGACAGGAATGTATCGGCGGGAGTTAAATGAGTTCATGTTCAGCACAAATGACTTGCTGATTACCCACATGCTGAGAGTTCAGTATTTCAAAAAGTCAATTTCCAGGCTGCACAGTTTTTTCTTTACAGCTGCTGAGAACAAAGAAACAGGGCAGAAAAACAACTAAGGAGCACTGTAATGCAATTTTAGCCTGCATAGTATATTTTATAGAACTTATTTTAGGCTAGCCATTAACAGCTCTAGCAGCGCCTAGAGGCTGCCATATACATTGCATCCAAAAAGTACGGACAGTCTTTTCATAAAGCTTTTTCAGTGTTGTGGGAGCACATTCACATTAAGCAAATCGTGGCCCAACTGGCTCAAGAGGGAAGGATTTATCCTTCCAAAAGTGGAAATAGGGTCAATCCAATGTCAGCTTTGCAATGATAATTTAACATCATCATGATGGTAGCAGTGTCTGTGTATGTTGCTCAGTTATAATACATGTATTGGAATCAAAGGTATCTTGAATGCAAGTCCACAGGCTGTGTTGGTTGAATACACAAAAATCCGAATTGCATGTTGATGAGCTTTGATACCTCTCTGCTTCTCACCGTCCCTCCTACATGATGCAGCTGGCTGACTGTTGCTGTGATCCCAGCCACTCGTGTGGAATTTTCCCCTCAGGACCCGTGAGCAGATGCTCTCTCCTGTGTAGCATCATTAGTTGCTAGCTTTGTTTTCAGAAACAGTGATGGCTCACCCAGTGCCACAGGGGACCGGCTGCCATTAGCCTTTGATAAACCAAGGTCGACCCCCTATTAGGTCAGTTTGGTTTATCTGTTTGCTCTTAACTGGATCCATGCTCCCATCCTGAAAGATTAATAGGAGACCATTAACTAGCTCAGAAGGAACATGCAGCTATTGTTAAGGTCAATAAATGTCACAGGCCTTGTTTTCCTTTTCTGGCCTTTTATTTTGCCTACAGGACTGATGTGTTTAATCCATAAATCAGATTTTATACATAATTTTGTTGACAAAGGTACATAAAATATAAACAATATGAATCTACTAAAATGCTAATTCATGTTCAGCCAATACAGTGGAGAGGTCACCTTTTTTCCACGGGCAAAGAAATGATTGTACCCTGTGTTTCATAACATCTGAATACAACAGATGAGCTCGGATATAGCTGTGTGTATGTGTGTTATTTGGGGGAATAAAGGCTGCATAAGCCACTAAGTGATACGTTATGTTGCATTGCTGCACAATTCACAGGTGTGACCAGTCATTAAAAACATATACTGTAGAAACTAAATGCCAGAGTCACATTAGATTAATGTCACAATGTATTGTTAATGGCCATGAAGATAATGGCGCCATTATCCACTGACTTACACACTAATAACAATAATACCAGTCAAAGTGCAGTGCTTAACTGACAGGCAGTCTGTCAGATGTAAGAGTCACATTCACTGGGATTTATTGTAAATCAGAACGCACTTTCGCTCAGGCTGTTCCTCTTGTTTACAGCAGTAAATGTTTGCCTTGCTTTAGCAATAAAAACAAATCTAGAATGGACTAAAACAGCTGCGGATGTTACAGGTGCAGGCTGCTTTGCAAAATGAGATGTAGATGAGAAGATTTACCTGTAAAATGTTAGTTCAGATTACTTTAACCCCTTAAAATTCAGCATACAGCTCTCTGACATAAGTGGCATTGTGAAGCTCTTACAAGGCTCCAAGTATGGCTGCATCTATCAATCAAATGGAAATATTCTTATGTTTTGCACATTTCTTGTGAACACACTCCGGCTTAAATTGTATTTTTGGAGTTATTAAGCAAGAATAAAAAAGAAAATATGGATTTAAAGCAAAAAGTGTACAAAATTTAATTTAAAAAAAAGTAATGACCCTGTGAACACTGTTATTATATTAGGTTTTTTTAACTTACATGAATTAGCTGTTCTTTAAAAATTGCTTTTCTGCAGCTTCTCTGTTGGCTTGTCCTTTCTTCAGACACAGTCCTTTGTTCCTCTATTCTTTGGTCATTATCAAACATTTTCTTTGTTGCCTCAACCTTTTCAGTCCTTTTCATAATATAAATGTAATTTATGAAATAATATGTACCACTTAAAGGCTTCTGGCTAGGTTTTTAAGTAGCTTTAAAAATGCTCTGTGACAATCAGCCAACCAGCCCATTTGTATAATGATAACCTGTCTGAATCATGAGCAGTAAAAACCCTATGCATCATTACAGGCCCTACATATACAGTGAATATGTAGCTTTAATAATGTTTGACATGATAGATAGATACAAATCAAAGTCTAGTGCTTACCTGTCAACTGACAGCAGTACAGTAGCTTATATTCCTAAGTATATTCTTAAACTACCAAAAGAACAAGACTGGAAAAGGTTACAACATGACTCCTTCCTCCACTCTCTTTTCCCCTCAGGCTAATTTTGGCTGCAAACAGAGATGAGTTCTACAACCGTCCATCCAAGGCTGCGGACTTCTGGGGAACCCACAGTGAGATTCTCAGCGGTAGGTCAATGTGTTTAAGACCACCAGGTCAGCTCAGTCTCTGCAAAATGTGTAGGGTGTATGTGTGTATGTGTGAAATGCAGCAAATGTTTGACTGCCTTTACGTTCAATAATCAAGGAAAACTTCTGTCTCCCTCACCTCCAGTTCTCCTCCTCTCTGTCATAGAGTATCCACACCTGCAGTAAACTATATTTAATTGAGTGGTGTCCAATACACATTATAGCCAAGCAGAGGAAATCAATCATCCTTTTCTCTGCTGAAGGAGGAAACACAGCGATAGCCTCGTTGTTCATCAGTCTCCTCTCCCCTCTCTAATAGACGGGTCAGGACTCCACTAGTAGGCCCTTAATTGATGGCTGTTTTTATGCGATGTGACAGGAATAAATGGCCCTGCCTTATCTGTGGGGCTGGGGTGCAGGGGCCAGGCGTGGGGGGTGGAGGGCAGCAGCTGGGCCCTGAAGGAGACGTAGCATGACGAGAAGGGAAGTAAGCTATAACTCCCAGTGGGAACAGGCTAGCTTTTCATCCACTCTGAGAAGGCTAATGCTCTCTTGGTCACTGTCAATGTAAGTGGGCCTGTCTTTATTGATCACCAGGAGGTGCAGCAGACTTGCAGGGCTCCTCCTTTTCACTGCCATTTGTAGAAGGGGGATGTGGAAGGAAAAAGGCTAATTTAGTGATGGACTGACTTTGTTTAATAACTGCCAGTGCTGTACATCATTTTAGCTGCAGAAATATTTACTTTGCACTAGGAAACACTGTTGTTAAGCTTACAGTATTTTCATTGTCATGATGGAGATATACGTATTATAAACATTATTCTGCTTTTCTGTCTTCCAGGCCTGGACCTGGAATATGGTAAGGAAGGCGGATCATGGCTGGGGATCAGCAAGTGGGGCAAGCTGGCTGCAATCACCAACTACATGGAAGGACGTCCTAACCCTGATGCACAAGGAAGGGGTAAGTTATATCAAAAATGATTAACATAATACCTACTGCTGAATTCTAATTAGTGCTCCATCAGGTATCTTGCCTGTTGATTTGATAATATAAATGGCAGCCTGGGTTTATTAAGTGCAAAAAATGAGGAAGTTCTTCTCATTGTTACTGATGTGTAGGATTTCTAGTTTCTAACTACCTTATGGACAAGGATGTGGACAGCTACTCTTACCTGAGGAAGGTGTCGACAGAAGGCCACCAATACAATGGCTTCAACCTCATCACAGCAGAATTCAAGTGAGTGAATAGTGTGGTAAAATCTAGCTGGGTGTGTCCAAGTTAAAGATGTATTTACATTGTAAGACTAGCCACCTATTTGCCAATAAAGCTGCCTCACCCTCAATGTAATATTCTAGTTGAAGGAATAAATGAAAGTCAACAGAGTAAGAAATTCCAGTGACATCCAGAGACTGTGCACACTAAAGGATTTTCTAGAACCTCCTAGAGAGTATGTTGTAGCTATAATTTTTAGTTTTGTCTTGGAACAAAACCATGCAAGCTGTGTTGTCTTCTGCTGAGAAGCTACAAAGAAATCTCAGATGTGTATTTGTGAACAAGCTCTCATCAAAATTCTAAAGGCGCACCTGTTTATATTTTAGGGATTTAGACAAGGAAAATCACAGTGGTATTAAAATAATGAAGTCCTCTGCCTCAGCAGCCTGACTAAATTAAGTGGCCTGGTAAAGAGAGAAATATTAAAGTAGGATGGGTGCTGAGATAGCTGTTAGGGTAGGGGCTCCTGTAGACAATTGGCAGAGAAAAGTGTCTCACTTTCTGCCAAGGAAAGGTTGGAGGGTCAGCTGCAGCATGCACCCCTACCAAAGTGATCCCCCTGGCAGGGGAGAAAGAAAAAAAAAAGATTTTCCACTGTGGAGTCTGGTGTCATGAACCATGTATCCTGGCAACATGGCCGTGGGCAGAATCTCCTCCCATAGGAGATTTTCTTAAACTTGTACATCTCTTCTTTCACAATATTATCATTGCTTTTAGGTTACAGAGAAATGTTGGCTTTCTGCTGTATTAGGTCCATGTTATCATGTTTAAACTATTTCAGCTGGTTTCTCTCACTTAAAAACAAAGGTACAGCTTGTCATTTCTACAACAACAGAGTGCTGAGGTGAACGATCACTGGCAGAGTTTCTCAGCTGTAGCTAGCTGACTGGTAAAAACCCTGTTCACACTTGGGAAATCAATCTGGCTAGAGCGGGATTCGGGTCGTATCTGGGTAGTTTTTTTCTGAGTCTGAACAGTACGAATCTGGATATATCCGGATAGATTTCAATCCACCTCTCGGAGGTGGATCTAGTCAGATTGGCTCAAATGTGGCTCAGGTCTGAACGCAAATGCTGCTAGCGAATCCCGCTAGCGACGTGATATTTCAGGGTTCACAGGGACAGTGTCTGGGTCGCGTACAAAACTATGTCAGCTTTGAGTTTATTTTCGACAGGCCTGAACGGACTCCGTGTATTATGAGGCGCCACCTAGTGGTTTGGAGGACAACAAACAAGCCGGGTTAAACCGGATTGAGCATGGACACACCTGTGTGATTGCCAGATTTGAAAATAGGTCTGAACGTACCCAGTTTAAAGGCAATCCAGATTCAATCCTACTCTAGCTGGATTGACTTTCTCCAGTGTGAATGGGGCCCAAGTGGGTTGGTCTTTACAGGTGACTTGATATAAAATGAGAATGAGGTAGTTGTAAAGCGTCTTCACTTGTTCTCTACAAGCCTTGCATAATTCTAAAAGACAGAACATTAGGCTACAGACAGAAGGTCAGCGTCCTCTGATTCAAGGTGGAGGGATGGAAATAAAGAAATGTGCTCTCATACTGCTACACCGTGCCAGTTTGTCCTCTTGTTATGAATGTGACAAGGAGAAATGTAAGACCAGACTGTTAGTTCATTCTAAAATAACCCTGTTTGTCTGCTGAGATTACACACTTGGACAAGCAGGAAAGAGATTAGATTTTTGCTTTACTCTTCACATCAAACGTTTTTCATTTTTAATGTTACAAGAGAAAAGCCTTTTTATTTGATGGCCAACCACAACTTGGCAAACACACGGCTGTCACAGGTAGTTGTTGGGCTGCTGGAGTGAAAACCTCCCTAAATGCAATAAAGTGCAGAACAGAGCTACTAACAGTATCTACCCTGGTGTGCAGTAGCATTAGGGGCGCCCAAGACATCTTCTGTATTCCCAGTAGGCACACTAATGTGAAATGCCCTTTGCCTTCGGATGTAACTTCGGGTCTTGTTAATAATATAGGTAATACTGTTTATCACAGAATAACTATTTGCAGCTTCAGTCCAGCAGTGTTACCATTTCAGTCTTCTTTCTTTTATAACAGCAGCTGCATGACTTAGCTGTTGTTTTTTGATAGGCTGAGTTGCATCTGCACTGCCCCAGCAGCATTCTTCTGTAATGAAAGAATGAGGTGCCACCCCACACTCACCAGTACAGTGAAAGGCAGGGCGGGTTTTTGTTTTGATAATGCTTCATGGCTTCATGACTAGGCTGTCATCTGGGGCTGGAATCAGCCAACACAACCTTACATTGCGAGAAGGTTTCTCCCCTCAGAAACCTTCTGATGGGAGCTGTGTTTGCCACTGATAGAGATGACACTGTGCCAGAAAGCAAGCCTTCATCTTTTTAATAAACACCATCATTACCAGCCTATTTGTTTTCCACTGTGGTGTGTCCAGCAGCCCTGAGGAAATAAGGCGTCTAGTTTCTTTCCGAATCGATAACTACATCTAGTGGATACAGAGTGGCTCTATATTACAATTAGAGGATTCCTCATTCATCTGTAACCAAAGACATGATTTATGACGTGACAAGATGTGCCCACCGTTTTTAAGCATTCTCTCTCTTCACTCAGTTCTTAGAATGCCTGATCACCCTCACTGAGAGACAGTGGAGAGGAAGGGTACAGTTATTATATGAAATATTATCAGTGTGTTATCAGTATCTTTTTAATTGCAATGTTTCACCAATACCGCCTTGCTTAATAATCTATAACCATGTTAAATTGAGTTGTACTTGAGTGATTTGGTAGATGGCGGCCTTGCAGTTCCCAGAACATTCTGTGATATATATTTCAATTTTCATCTCTGCTTGACTCTCTCTAGGCTCCATATCCAACATTTCATCTGACTTTTCTATAGCTTCACTTTTTGATCCTACTTTAAGTCATCCCTTGCTTTAAAGTCAATGCCCAGAGATTATCCATTTTAATGAATACCTCCTCTGATGCTTGCCTGCAAAAGATATGCCTCCCTGAATACACTTTCAGTCAAAGAGAGTGTGGCTGTTTTATAAAAACAACTTTAAAAAGTGGTTCAGTCTTATTGCCTCAAACCATGTGTTGTAATTCTTGGCAGAAACTTGTTTGAGCTGAAAAAGAAACACAGCGGTGCAGCAAATACGCACATTCCAGAGAATCAGGGGTGGATGAACTATCAACATTTTTAAGGCAGCCCTACCATGAGCATTGGTAATATTACCTATGGGGAAATCACATTCTCTTTAAATAGAGCGGAACATGAGTTGGTCTTGACTAGAATTAGCAGCGGATCACAGCAAACAGCACTACATTGTTCAGTGAATGACTCCAGATGTTTCCAAAATTGCCACAAAAATCTGAATAATATATATTTTGGCTTTGGAGGTTGTTGATATTTTTAGCAGACAAAGAGACATTTTCCTACACACCCTGGAAATAAAGATTTGTCTGATCTCATGGAGAATCATTTTGTAAATCAAGTAACACAATTTGAATATTAGAGTTATATAGAAACATTACATTTACTTTATTCAGTTATCATCTTGAGATTATGGAGCTGATTTTGTCATTTAAAAAAACACAGCTGTGACAATATTTACTATGAATCTCTGCATAACCAGACTCACACTTTGAAGCGAAGTTAATTATAACATGCTGACATTTAGCTTCTGTCTTGCAACATCTTATTTAGTTTTTTAGCCCGATAAACCTTGCAAATTATTGCTAAACACACATTCTGACATGTTGTTTTGTAGATATTTAGTTACCGAACAGTGCATTTAAAAATAAAAAAGTATGACCGCATGCTGATATGAAATCTCTGGGACTGCAGCACCAGTTTAAGATTTTTTTAGGTTTTTAAGTGTTTTAAGTGTGGATCAGTGGTGGATTACCCAACAGACCAACATTGCCCTCCATAGGGCCACATTGGTACTGTGGCTAAGAAAAAAGATTAAAAACTAGTAAATTAAGTGTTTTATTCAGTGCCTTTTATGTCTGCATGGGTGGATGTACTCACACAGATGTGTGTGATGATACATGAGAGTACATGTCGTTACCCAGGAGCCCAACCAACATACCCATCTACATTCTAAGCTGATAATGTTGAAAGCTCATCCAACCATCTCCAGGCAACTACAGCACAGCTGGCGATGTGGAAACTGCTCTACAGCCTCAGTATAGAGGACTCTTCATTAGAATATCTCCCAGCCAGCATACTGATTACCTCTCTGACTGAGATCTGAAAAAGCCTGTTTTTGACTCTTCTCTCAGCGTTTCTCTCTCTCTCTCTCTCTCTCTCTCTCTCTCTCTCTCTCTCAACCCACCACACACCTGATGGGACTTTCAATATTCTAGCAGGTTTCAAAACACTGAAATAGAGCTACCTCTCAACAAAACCTCCACCTGCTTCCACCTCGGTCAATTTGATACACATCACAGGCAAAGTGTCCACTCAGACGCCAGGACTTTGAGGAACTGTTAAGCTCAGGTCAAAATGCGTATTTTAGACACTGTGTTTGCCCACAGCAGAACTGACAACAAATAAAAGCTTTACAGATTCTTTCATTCCCCCTCAGGTTACCGGGCCATCTGGCTCTCATTGAGTAGCGACTGTGTACATACGTGTATGAGAGGTGACTGCTATTGAGTCAATATTGGCCGGTGTTGCTGTGTTCATAGTAACCACAGGAACAGAAAAGTAGTAGTTTGTTTAAATGGTGGACTGGTTTTGAATAGAAATAAGAATATTAAAGCCCTGGAATGGTTGTTGTCGGAGAGGAAGAGTCATGTCACCTGACAGCTTTGAGGATTGTTTTTACAGATTTTTCAGAATATTTTCCTGCCCCACTGTGTGAGCTTTCCTCATGTCAGTCTGTGTCATCATACTATTCCCTAAGTGTTGCTAAGGTTATAAAAAGAACTAAGAATAGCACAAAGGAAGGCATGGTCTGAATAAAACAAGTGATGATATTATCAAAGTAATTATAACACTACATACTTTAAATGTGTTAAAATGCACAAGAGCGCTGTCTTGTCTACAGGGGGCCCTACCTTGACATCTATGTCAACACCTCCTACATCATTATAACATGCAGATGGGTATAATAATCCTCTACTTTCATTAAATAGAACTAATGGGTTTTCAGTATTTGGAAACCACTATGATATTATGTAATTATACTAGTGTTAATCTCATTTGGCCTCATTACATGCTTATAGAAAGCTAAGGCTTCAGTGTGCAGGGTCAACATGCAGCCTGCTTGATGTCTGCTCAGGTTGCGGAAGTTTGTGTCAACAGTCTAGACAGTGTTGGAACTGTTTCCTTGGCACACTTTGAGCCTTATTACAAATCACTTATGGTTTGGATGCCAGCATTGCTGACCATGTGCATCACTTCATGTCATTGCCATCTTACAATGGCTGCTTCAAAGAGTCTTATAAACATGTTCTTGAACTTTACATATGTAATCTTGTTGTTGGGTTCTATGGCATCCATTTTATGCTTCTGGTGATATAGACCAAGCTTTGCCTCATTTGTATTTTGTTGCTTTGAAAACCGTAGTTACATGGGTACAAGCCCAGCAGCATATTCTGTCCCTGTCTTGCCAGCTCTTGACTGGGAAATTTTCCAAGCTAGATATTGAAGCAGTATTGCACCACATTTCAGATTGACTGATGCCACTTGTATGGCTGTCATAAAATTGACATCAAAAAATTCATTCCCCGCTGGTTCAAAGGATTTGGTCATAATTTATTATTCACTCTCCTGTACCAAAGTCGTGACGGATGCCCTTGATGTCGGGTGGATTTTTTTGGACTGAATAAATTCCCTCTAACTGAGGACTTTGCAAGAAGATCTAACACCATTACTAAATGGTTTTGTGGTAGTCAAAGGTGTATGTGCTAGGTCTAATTCACATTTTGAAGCCTTAATCTTACCCAGTTGCTCTATTAAGATAACATTTATTTTCTGCAGTTTTGCTGTTTGCTATTTTCCCATCTGAATCGCTTTCACAAATTCAAACGGTGTTGCTAAAATCTGATTTCTCAGTCATTAAAGAATACTGTGTGGTGCACTGTTATTCTCTTTCACCCTCAGCACTCATTTTACACGTTTCCCTATAGAGCATCCCTTTGAACATCACATTTGCTGAAACTGAACAGCACCGAAGTATTATGGCTCTTGACATGGCATTCATAATTAGGCATAAGCGAGTTTAATCATCATTAAATGCAACGTCTAATTTTCCATCTTACTGTGTCCCATCTAGAGCCAAACAAGACATTATGTGTTACTATGGAAACAGAGGCAGCCCTGAACCCATCCGTCTAAATCCAGGTCTGTGTTTTTAATTTGGTTGCTGTAGAAACCATTCATTTCACACTCACCTCTCCTCTCGGCCTTTGGCCCTTTCATGTTAGCCTGACATTTCCTTGTTGATTATTTGATTTATGAAAAGAAGGGCTAAAAGGGACATCAACAAAACTTACTAGTGTATACATTTGTGTGTATTATTCATGTGCTCCTTAGCAGGAATCTATGGCTTGAGTAATTCACTGTTGGATACTCCTTGGAAAAAACTGCTGCAAGGGAAACGTCACTTCACCAGTGTGGTCAGTGATCAGTCTCTGTCCTGTGATGGGCTGGTACAAGAGCTCCTCAACGTCCTTAATAATGAAGAACTGTGAGTGAGCAACACACACTCAAACATCACCCAGCTACCCAGCTATACTGTCAGACCCCATAACTGTACATCTGCAGGGACTATATGTTGTTTGGGTGTAGTAACTTCTTTGAGTCCCATTATCCTCCTGTACTGTCAACCTGCAGAGAGCCTTTTTTCAAGCTGTCAAACTTTGTTTACCAAAGTTCACACTGTATGAGCCTAACATTAGTATAAATATGCATTTTGTATGAAATCTGTCAGATCAGTGAGGCAAGAATCAATCAAATATGTTGCACAGGCAGTATATGCAACAAGGATGTACTAGAAAAAGGAAAAAATGTCCTACATAGGTCTGTTGTGGGGGTTTTTCAACAGGAACTCACCTGATCCGGTTCAGGAGAGCCAGGGCGATGGTTACAGCAAGCCCATGATCCAGGCTCTGTCAGCCGTGTGTGTTCGCTCCCCTCATTATGGCACAAGGTCAGTGTCTTCCACCCACACCAAATCTCTATCTTCACCTGAGTGACAGAGCTGTTCAGGATGAAAGAGAACAGAGAAATGTTGGTACACAGCTATCCTTAGGGTAATCAATCTTTTACAGCAGGTGAATGAAATGGGATCGTCTGCATGAATTAGTGGATACAGAGTCCTGTAGCCAGAAAGGTTAGAGGGTCAGTCTTTGCCAAAGTCATCAAAGCGGCATTTAGCAAGGCAGTGTTTGCCACTGCCTGCTAATTTTTGATAAGGGCAAAAACCTGAAATGTGGAAATGTGACTTTTAAAGGATGATAGTTTTCTTAAGGTCCCCCAGTCATATTCATTTTTGTGTCTCCTGTGTCTGCCCATTCAGGACCAATACAATAATCCTGATCGATGCAGAAGGGAATGTGACCTTCACAGAGCGCACAATGCTCAACTGCGACACAAGCAAGTGGAGCACCAATTCTTTCCAGTTCAAACTGCAGTCGTGAAGACATGATGGAGAAAACCGATTCTGTGCCTTTCTGCATAACCTTTCCTTCCATCACACCTGGTCCCTCCTGCTCCAACTGCAATTCACTATATCAGCTATGTCGAAATGAAGACTCAGCTGCACTTTCCTTCAAGTAGTCACTAGCTGCCTCAACAGCGTTAGTAATATGTATTTCATATTCATAATTGAAGTTAAAATTCATCTTAAAATGTGTGTTAATTTAAAAGATTGCCAAAGAACATATATTGATTTTTGTAAAAAAAAAAAAAAAAACCTACATATCATCAACCAAGGTTACTTTAGAGTTAAATTTATTACAGTGTATCACCACAAGATTCTTGAAGTTGCAGTCTATTCTTCGTTTACCTGAATATCCATTTTATGCACAATTTCCAATGAGAATGTATGGGTTCAGCTATATTTTTCTAGAGAATGTGTAATCTGATTTAAATTCATAGTAATCAGAGGGTTACAAACTGCTACTTTCCTGGTAAATGGTACCCTGTGAATGGTTTATTAGTAGTAACAATCCAGCCCTGCAAATCAGTAGTCCTAATGTTGGTTAGAACAGATATTTCAGTTGGACATTTGCCTTCACATTGTGGTTTGGTTGGTTTTGGGAGACTTATTAAGTAAGGGTGTTTGATACCACTTTTTTTCAGACTGAGTACGAGTACAAGTACTCGCTCCTGAGTACACACCACTAGTACTTTTGATGTATACATATGTATATCTCAATACATAGAAAATGTCAATGAACACAATGGCAGATTTGGAACCTTTTATTTCTGAAAAAGAGTTTAAGTATTTAAATAAAGGAACTAAAGTGCAAAATAAAACACAAACATCTCTGAGTTTTAGCATTTGTTTGAAATAAAAAAAAAAAAAAAGTCGCCATGGTGTCACCCCATGGCAGTGCAGCGCCATCTTCTGACAAGGAGTACTACTCGACACAACTTTTTTTCCTTTTTTTGCCTTTAGTATTGGTGGCTGGTATTGGCAGCATTTGAAAAGTACAGATACTTTGAAATAAGACAGGTATTAGTACTCCTATCCCTATTATTAACCCTTACTAACTTGGCAGTATGATCATATTTCTTTGGTCACTCCAGATAGTATACAACAAAGCCATTACACCTGCATATCTACTGCTTGTCTCAGTTTGTGTAGCAGAAAATGCAACCAGATTTTAAATAAAGTAATTAGGCTTGACAAAAAAAATCTTTTTTGTGCTGCTGAGGGGACTCACCTTCTTGACCATCTTATTGCGCTTCCTGCTGTACATTCGCAGCAGTGAGCCCCAGTTCTTCACATGGGGGTGAAGCATCTGCAAGATCTGGGATGCCAACCCTCTTATTCTTACCTAATGACAAAGATGACACATGAACGAAAGCTGAATGTGCTACCAAACACCCAGCTCTACAGAGGATATAAATGTGTTTCAGCCCCCTTGTAAAAAAAATATAATAATATAATAATTACTTACACCAGCCTTGCACCTCGTTTCCTGATATAACTCTCACCTAAAACCAGACGTCACTAAGAGAATGGAATAGTAGTACCTCCAGTTCATCGCTCTTGACAGGTTTTTCCTCCAAGGTCTGCTTCACTAAGTCAGGGATGAGGATTTCCAGTGTGGCTCGAGCTGCAGTGCACACCAAATGATCAATGAGGGACATACTGCAATAAACCAACCTAATCCAGTGTGTATACACTTGTGATGTACACCAATCCATCACATGAATAAACAAACTAAATTACCAGCTTTATTCTTGGCAAGTTTTCTTACTGCTTGCATGACTGATGTTTCAAAGGGCTCATGTTACTCATGCAGGTTTTGGGAGACTGACCCTTAACTAACTTGAAGTATGATCATATTCTGTGGATTGTGACCACCTCATGTGTACAACAAAGCCATCTTTACACTTGTACGTCTACTGCTTACCCCAGTTTGCATAACAAAAAGTGTCGCTTACCCTTTAAGAGTTTGGGAATCATGGTACAGGGTATTCTTGCTGACATTCAACTATGTACAAACAGTGACCCCAACTGGCCACCTGGAATAACGCATGCTTAGTATGTAAATGTTTGCACAAAGTTTAAACATGAGAGAAGCTAATTTATTTGCAGGATGGAAATTCTGAATGTTACTTAAAAAGGGAAAAAAAGAAAATCTGGCAATACTACAGACACACTGACCGACCCCAATTAAAATTTTTAAATTGGAACAATAATGCAACATCTATATCGTAAAGTTACCTATTGTAAAATCAATATAAAACATAGTAAAAATGGGCAGCTATCGTGCTAACGGGTTCTTGATTGGTTTAAACATGCAATGACGGGTAGTAAGCGGGTGCAGTGATTGGGTCATGAATCAATCAATCGTTAAAAAGCCGGTTCTGGAGGGCGGAGTCAGAGCGCGCTCGCCGCTGTGCTTTTCTTCAAGATGGCGGGGCTGCGTCTGAGGCCGTGTAGTGGCGCGTCGGAAATAAAATAATTTAGGAAGGTAGTTAGGTGCCCGAGAGAAGACACCTGTGTCACATTTATCAGTGAGTATTCCTGCAATTCATCGGCTATCGGTTTTACTTATCAGCAGACGCGGGCGGTTGCATGTTAGCACATTAGCATTGAGGCTAGCTTGGGGGGGCTGACGGTGCAGCTGCAAAATGAACAGATGCGCTAAAGAGTTACGTTTCCCCATTTTATTTTACGATGAACTTGGCTAAACGTTTCTCCAAACGACCCTATACTCTGCCACAGCTAGATAGTATTATTATTTATTCGTGTCATACTGCGTTATCAGTCTTAAAGTTATATTATCTGACATCTGCTTTCACTGTGTTTTTTCTAGTTCCCAGAAGATCGCAGCGGAGGATGATCAATGCCTAGATCCCATATTAAGCTGAATGCATTGTGATTTCCAATAATTGAGACAGTGATTCTGAAAGCTGTCTACATTAATGAAAAGAACAATGTAGTCAGCTTAGCATATTCACATCTGGTACGTGGTCTATACAGGGATGTGCTTCTGCATGTACTCTGGGATTAGATAAGAAGGAAGTCGCCTAAGTAATATTTTAAAAAATAAATCGGTATCTTTTGTCTATATAAGTTCTTAATATAGAGATAATGGAGATAGATGATGTTCTACCCCCTCTCCCCTTGGAGCCACCTGATCATTATGGCCTAGATGAGGGCAGAGCACCTCCACCACCTCCCCTGCAAACGTCCAGTGACGCAGAGGTAATGGACGTTAGCTCTGGTGGTGATGGATACACATACACCCCAGGGGACGGGGAAGCCGAGACACAGCAGCCCCTCAACAAGGGCTTGATAACATTTTGTAGCCACCTCTCAAATGAGGCCAATCCCAACCCACCGTGCCCCAGAACAGCCCGCCACGCTCCCCCAGTCACCAAGTTTCTACCAGACCTCAAGCTGCTTAGAGATGTTAAGATCAGTGTGAGCTTTACTGAAAGCAGCAACAGTAAAGACAGGAAGGTTTTATACACAGGCGAAGAGCAGGGGGCAGGAAGAGATGACGGCTTAGACAGTCTCAATGGTGAGTTGCATGACTTGACAAGTGAGCAGGTGGTAGCAGAAGGTAGCTCTGGAGCAGCAAACACCGCAGGCATAAAGTCAGAGGAAGCTGAGGTAGATCTGGAAAACAAGGTAGAGTTCGCTGTCCTGGATGAGTTGGATGACTTCTACGAAAACTTCTTGGATCATGACAATGGCGGCTTTAAGTCTGACGTCATAGCTCAGCAGGAGCAAGCAGATGATGAGGCTGCAACTTACTCCTACGAGGTAAGTCTACTGTGTGATATGAGCTACACCCCCAGTGTGTCGTTTGCTGTAAGAGATGTATTTTAGGCTCAACGCAGCCCACACACTTCAGTCTGTACAGACGGGTATTATTGGCAATTTGTCATAACACAGCCTCCCTCTGTCACTCTGGTGAAACCACTGTGTTGGCGTAATTATCAGTTTTACCTTACCAAATCCACAAAAAAGTTCACAAATACAGTAGTCACGTGTGCTTCCCTTTATCTTGAGAATAATACTTGGAGCTAATTAGTTAAACTGATGTTTTTGCAAATGTTTGTAGCAGCTCAAATGAATTGTCAAAAATACACAAAGTACAAAACAACTGTCAACAAAAACATTTTTGTTGACATGTACAGCTATTCTGATGTAATAGGAAAAAGTAAGGGAAGGGAGTAAGTAAGTAAGTAAGTCACAAAACTGTAATCAAAAAGGAACATTTTCTGCATCAGTAGACATGTCTTGGTTAAGCCAGAATCCAATGTTCCTTCCAGACAGCAAAAATTCACATAAATGTGTTGTTTCTATTTCTTTATGTTTCTGGAAGAAGCTGGAAGAGGTCAGTGTGTCATTTTTAATTTCTCCAGTTAAGTGCCTAGATTCTGGGAGGCATCAAACCTGCTGGAAATATTGCTTAATTTACTCTAGGAGTTACAGTAGGTTCACGATTGGTTAAGTAATTCCATGCGCTAAAATGGAACTGCATCTGATTTCTTCTCAAGCAAAATGTTTATAATTACACTTGTCACCCAGTTTTGTCTTCCGGCCTTTAACCTCCGACTCTTCCAGGAGGAGTTTGACAATGATGTTGATGCTCTACTGGAGGAGGGCATGCCCGTGCCGAAGAAAATGCGCCCGGCTGAGGACAAATATGGTGGGGACAGTGATCATCAATCGGATGGTGAAGGAGGTGTTCAGCCCATGATGACCAAAATTAAGACTGTGTTAAAGAGTGAGTAAACTGCTTAGAGGGTTGGGCATGAATGACTGTGGCTTTAGGACTGTGGACATAAACCGTAACTTTATAGAATTTTATAATGTTTTGGGTATTGTTGCACATGTGTGGAAATGTAATCATTGCATTTTCATTCAGTTAATCTTTGTGATCAATTAACCTTTAGATTGTTGATCTTTTGAGCACCAACATTCAGCTTTTCACTTGCATATTTGCTCCTAATGCAACTACATCAGACATTATACTACAACAGTTTCTGCCATACATTCCAATCCTGATTATATCACTTATATTATTTGACAGCCACACTACAGTGATTGATACCTGATTGGTACCTGCTTTTACATTTCCCTCGTGCCAGGTCGAGGACGTCCTCCCACTGAGCCTCTACCTGATGGATGGATCATGACATTCCATAACTCAGGCATTCCAGTCTACCTGCACAGGGAGACCAGAGTGGTCACCTGGTCCAGACCCTACTTCCTTGGCACTGGTAGTATTAGGGTATGTTTGATGTAATTGTAGGTGGATTCTGGGGAAAAACAAAAGTATCACATCATTTTATGAAAAAAAAAAAGTCTGCACATTTAAATTTTTTAATGTGTTTTTATACAGAAACATGACCCACCTACCAGCAGCATCCCATGCTTGCACTATAAGAAAATGAAGGAACAGGAAGAAAGGGAGCTGAATGGGGAGGCAGCGCCTAATGCAGAAGCGTCTCCTGTGAAGTTGAGTGAAGAGGCCAATGGTGAAGCCAGAGCTGGCACATCAGATGCTGCAGCTGAGGAAGAGGACGCCATCCATCCCTCCACTCTCACTGATGGTGGTCAGGATGGAGAGGGTACAACTGAAAACAGCCTGCCGAGTAAAGAGTCTCAGTCCTGCGACACTGCTCAAGGAGCCTTAGGCCAAGTCAAAGCCAAGGTGGAGGTGTGCAAGGACGAGTCTATAGGTAAAAGCTTGTTTTGGTTGTGTTTTGTCATGTAAAACGTAATTCAACATTATAAAAATGTACTTTCAGAACTTGAAGAATTCCGCCTCTATCTTGAAAAATGCTTCGACTTTGAACAAGTTACTGTCAAAAAGTTTCGCACCTGGGCCGAGCGTAGACAGTTCAACAGGGACATGAAAAGGAAGCAGGCGGAGTCGGAGAGGCCAATCCTGCCTGCAAACCAGAAACTCATCACACTTTCAGTCCAAGATGCTCCTACTAAGAAAGGTACTATTTGCAGTTAATGCCATGATATAACCATTATGATGATTTCCTTTGAAATCATTATTTTTGACGCATTTCATGTTTCTATTTCAACAGAATTTGTCATCAATCCTAACGGAAAGTCTGAAGTTTGCATCTTGCATGAATACATGCAACGTGTCCTGAAAGTTCGACCTGTTTACAACTTTTTTGAATGTGGTAAGTTCTCTTTTGAGATAAATAAGTTGTTCAAGTCACTTTTGCTGTCACATATAGGTTAAAATATTACATTTGTTGTTTAGCATTGCAATTTTCTTCTGTGCTACAGAGAACCCAAGTGAACCCTTTGGAGCATCAGTCATTATAGATGGAGTGACTTATGGCACAGGAACTGCAAGCAGTAAAAAACTTGCCAAGAATAAAGCTGGTAATTTAGTTTATTTATTCATATGATGGATTGGTGTAGGTCACAAGTGTATACACACTGTATTAGTTTGGTTTATTGCAGTATGTCCCTCATTGATCATTTGGTGTGCACTGTAGCTCGAGCCACACTGGAAATCCTCATCCCTGACTTTGTGAAGCAGACCTCGGAGGAAAAACCCGTCGAGGGCGATGAACTGGAGGTACTACTATTCCTTTCTCTTAGTGACGTTTGGTTTTATGTGAGAGTTTTATCAGGAAATATTTACAAAGGTAGAATGCTTCCTGTAAATTTAGAAAAGCATGTTTAGAATTAAAAAATTCATGAGTGGTAACATTCAGTGTTCTCTTTCCCACAGTATTTTAATCATATTAGTATAGAAGACTCAAGAGTGTATGAGCTGACCAACAAAGCAGGACTACTTTCGCCATATCAGATTCTTCATGAGTGCCTTAAAAGGTAAGAATAACATAAATTGTTAACATGGTATTTGTAATTTGTCTCATCAGACACGTACAAATAGTACAACTGATGTATGGTTGAATTACTGTACATTTGTTGTTGCCCAGAAGTAAGAGCTGGAGTGATTGGTTTCAGGCACTTCAGTAAAAGTAAATGTTTTGCTTTTTATTCCAGAAACCATGGAATGGGGGACACCAGCATTAAATTTGAGGTGATCCCGGGCAAAAACCAGAAGAGTGAATATGTGATGACATGTGGGAAACACACTGTGCGTGGCTGGTGTAAGTAATCCACATATTTTTTTTATTAAGGGGGCTGAAACACATTTGTATCCTCTGTAGAGCTGGGTGTCTGGTAGCATATTTAGCTTTTGTACATGTGTCATCTTTGTCACTAGGTAAGAATAAGAGGGTTGGAAAACAACTAGCATCCCAGAAGATCTTGCAGATGCTTCACCCCCATGTGAAGAACTGGGGCTCACTGCTGCGAATGTACGGCAGGGAGAGCAATAAGATGGTCAAGAAGGTGGGTCCCCTCAGCAGCACAAAAGTTTTTTTGTCAAGCCCAATTACTTTAAAAAAAAAAAAAAAGCATTTTCTGCTTCACAAAATAATAGCAATGCTACTTTTTAAATCCACCCTGTTTCGCTGACAGTTTGCCTTATAACTCAGAATATTTCTACCATCTCAGTAGCTTAAATATTTAGTATAACACCATCTGTAAGTGTCTATCTAGTGGCCAGGCCTAGTGTGTGCACAAGGTGATGCCAATCATTTTTCTTTCAGGAGAGCTCTGACAAAAGTGTGATCGAGCTTCAGCAGTATGCCAAAAAGAACAAGCCAAACCTTCACATCCTGAACAAACTGCAAGAAGAAATGAGGAAACTGGCCACACAGAGGGTAAGAGTGGAGAGATTTGGATTTTTAAGGAAGAATTTTACTACTGTGTGTTTAAATTTCCACAAAGCTTCCCCAGTTTTTTACAAGGTCAGCGGTGACCTGGTTTATAACTCGGTTTTAAACGTGTATATAAAAGTACAGATGTGGGACTTTGCACAGCTGTTACCAATAACATTGATAAAGACTGCTCTGTGTTGGTAAGCCAATTGAAAATAATTTCTAACCAAGCGCCTTACATTGTGATTACTTTACTGTACCAGGAGGAAACGAGGAAGAAGCCCAAGATGACCATAATGCAGTCAGCCCAGCCAGGCAGCGAACCCCTCTGCACTGTCGACGTCTAAGTCTCCGAATCACTGACAACCAACCACAGCACTGAAACCCATTTACTGTCCAACATCACGTACCACCATCCATCACTTAATTATGCATCACTGATATCTAATGGCAATATAGTGACACATTGACCAGGTCGGTAGAACTGCTTGCTTCCTTCACCCACATTTTTATTGGTTCAGCTGGTAAGGGTTGATGTAAGGGTAGATCTAAATGCACTAACAAACCGTAGAGCAAATTTCGTCTACCTCTAAATGCATCCTTTCTATGACACTTGGGAGAACCCCCCCCTCCATTGGGGTGTAGAGAAGTAGACTTGATAACCATATGAACCACGTCAAGATTTAAAATAAATAAATAAATAAATAAATGCATGCTTCTTTAACCACAAAAATCACTGCACACATTGGTTTTGTTTTGAAGTGTTTTCAGCAATCTTATAGTACCAGCACCTGTTAGTTTTATCTGTGCTTAAAGTATTTGAAAGGGACTACTAGTTCTTATTACTTGTATTTATACCATTCATTTAATTGGGAAGCAAAGTTCCTTGTTTATTGGGTATTTTAATGGTAGGTGTTATGGATATTTTGGGTGATGAATACAAATATGCCGTTTTGTTTATCCTCAGAATGGACAGTTGCTGTCTTGGTTTGCACGATAAGAACATTTTAGGTTGTGAAGTGATCACTATTCAGAACTGTTGTTATGCACTCGTGTCCTGTTAAATATCTTTGACTGATGACGCTGTTGGTACAGAAATAACTGCTTTTGGGTAATGTGAGGTGATGTTTTGTATTTGGAGGGTGCTGTTGCCTTTTTCATTGACTTAGGTGATAAGAGTGATGTCCTGCTCTCCATGCCGACACTGCAGTAAACCAAGCACAGGCCCACAGAGTACTGTAATATGTTTAAGGTCATTTCTTTTAGTTCTTAGTGTTCTAATTGCTTTTTTTTAATCATGATACTAACACCATGCACATCAGTTAACCACTTGGCACATTTCATTTACTTTTCATTTTTTGTGCCCTTAAAAATCATGTTGGCTACATGTTGCCTTAGTTAATCCATTTCATGAAGGGCTCAGAGTATATACAGTACATTGGACCTAAAATACCCTTCAACAAGAAGTGGAAAGACCAAGCCCCAATTACTTGATAAAGCATTTAATGTTTAGGGAATTAGTATTTTTAACGAAGACAGCCTATGAAACATATACTTAGGGAAATATGCCTACAGCAGGAACAGATTTTTAAGACTGGTCTTGACAGACTGTATTTTGTGTACGTTTGCAATCTCTCTGGACAGTTGATCACTGTCTCAACGCAACTAGGAGACATTTTTCAAAAGGCAGCCTTGCAAAATTAGATTGGTACCATCATGAACAAAATATGATCGAGTCATTTAGGCCGACACAAGCGGATGAAACTGTGTATACCAAAGCTTACAGTCTTATGCATTTTATAGGATACTTAATGTTGCTGCAAACTGTACAGTAGAGACAATAATAGATCTATAACATGCATAGAAGCATCACTTGCTAGATCAAAGTAGAAACTGCTGTGCATTCTCTATCAAGTATTTGGCCTGTGCTTTTTCTACAAAACATAACAAAGGACATGTCACAGATTAAACAGGCTCTTGTGATAGTGTAGGTCGCTTTAAGAATGTGCTTACCCCTCCCTGTGTGTGTGTGTTGTCTTGCCACGTGTCTAAGTGTGGGGGAAAGGAAAGGAAAAAAAAGATTCTTTTATGTGTTGATGTGGAGTTGTACCAATGACTTCTTTGAAATGTTGCTGCCTAGAAAATGAAGTATGTATTGCAACCTGAGCTCCATGACAACAGTGATATTTGTTATGCAAAATAAAATGTCTTGACTAATGACTACAAGAGCTTTGCTTTATTTAGTCACATAATTCACACAGATAATAGGCCAAGCAAGGTGCAACTTGAAATGAAAACTTAGAGCTACCAAGGTTATTTAACAGCTAACAAAATTAGATGCAAATGGGCGTGACCATACAGCTCACTTGAGAAAATATTTGGTGCATCCTGCAATGACGGTAAGATGTTTAAATTTGGACTGAGACTAAATGTGTTATTTTCAACTTAAAAAAACTATAAGCCTTGCAAATGCTTACATGAAAGGAACAAATATTCATTTTTCCCCCAGGCCACTGAGCTCTGAGCATGCACTCATTCATCGTATTAACAGTCCACATTGTTTCTGATTACTGTTGGGTCTCCTGCTGCTGGGAGTTGTAGTCCACTCTCTCCAGCAGCAGAAGCATCTCAACATGCATGGTCTGAGGGAACAGATCCACAGCCATGGCCCGCACTGGACGGAATGGTGCTCCGTGAACTCTGTTTGATGGAGCTCTGCACAGACTGAAGTCAAATATACATAGATATTTAAAACAGCGAGTGGGAAAAGGCTTTTTATTTCTACTTAAATAAAGCCAAACGTATACTCACTCAGTGAAGTTGGTCATGGCTGCCTTGGCATTACATGCTACATAAACCAGCCTTTTCAGATGCTCTGCTCTCCTGATGGCAAGTATCACCTTGGAGTCTGTTTCATAAACAAAACCTCTATTAATGTGAATATTTTTTTAAATTAGTGGATGTTAGTACTTTGGTTGAGGTGTACTCACGTAAGCCTGCCCTGGGAGGATCGACAATGGCAGTGACGTTGGGCGACACGAGAGCATTGAGGATATTAGGGAACACATCCTCAGCTTTTCCACAGTGAAACTCTACATTAGTCAGACCTTCAAAAACATACAAACAAATGACCAAGTTCATCACATATATTATATATCAGATCCTGCAGATCCAGACATTTGATGTTTCACCCTACCATTAAGCTTTGCGTTAACTTTGGCGTCCTCCACTGCTTCCTGGCACATCTCGACCCCAATCACCTTTTTTACCCTCTGAAGACAAAAGACCAAAAAGAACATGTTTCCTCACTGTCACCAGCTACATGCTAACAGCTTACATGTTTTTCCTAAAGTAAG
Organism: Parambassis ranga; assembly: GCF_900634625.1. NCBI lineage: Eukaryota > Metazoa > Chordata > Actinopteri > Ambassidae > Parambassis > Parambassis ranga. The sequence continues at coordinate 3,056,817 of NC_041030.1, read as the reverse complement.
TTAGCTATAGCAAAATGCATTTTCCCCCTGGGGATATTAAATTATTTCTGATTCTGATGAGTCATCAGTACCAAGATATAACAACACTACTGGTCAAAAGTTTTAGAACACCCCAATTTCTCTAGATTATGATTGAAAATCATGAGGTTCAGAAGGCACTCAAACTGGATGAAACTGACAGGAAGAGGTTTGACAGACACAAAGCCACAACAGAATCAGAAGACGTGTTTCTAAGAGTCAACAGCTTGTGTGATAGGCGACTCACAGGGCAACAGTTTCATAGTGGTTGTAGGACTAAGTTGTAGGTTTGACAGGTTGAGTTGCAGCAAGAAAGACATAGGTTTGGATTATTTAAGACTGGAAGAAGGTTTTATAGACTGATGAATCAAAATTTGAAATTTTCGGTTTATCATGCAGGAATTTTGTACACCGTCAGGTAGGTGAAAGGATGACTCCTCTGTGTGTGACAACTGACAAATAGGAGAAGGAAGCATGACGGACTGGAGCTGTTTTGATGGATCCATGCAGTATACGTTTATTTGCTAGAGGTTCATCCTGCAGCAAGATAACAACCCAAAACATAAGTACAAGAGGTGACAGAACTACCTTAGAAAAGAAGATGGTAAGCTTGAAAACATTGGCCAGCACAGCCTCCAGACTTAAACATCATCAAGTTGGTTTGGAATGAAATGGACAGAAGCAACCTTCAAGTGCCACAGAGTCAGAAAAGCTTTCTGAAGAATATTTTGATTTCTATTGTAGAAAGAATGCCACGAGTGTGTTCAGTTGTTATATCGACCAAAGGTGGCTACTTTGAAGAGTCATAGGTTTGGATAACATTTTGGTTTATACATTGATTTCATGATTTCTTTTTGTACTGTCAATTGTTTGTTTTATGCTTTTAGTTCAGAGTGCAATAGGACATTAAATATATATGTATAATATTATATAAAAAACTTGGGGTGTTCTAAAACTTTCAACACATAGCGTATGTGCAGCATACCTGTGTGTCACAGCATATTTACTGTTGTTTATTTCAAACATCACCTTAGCCAGGGAGATGCCGATGGTTCCTGTCCCACAGCACACGTCCAGCACTGTGCTGTCCTGGTTTAGCTGGGCCCATTCCCCCACAGCAGAGTACAGAACCTCCGCAGCCCCTGTGTTCACCTAGTACGTAACACACATCACCGCTCAGAAATGGTAGAAAATTCAGAAACAGATGGTTTATGACTTGGAGCAGGGGTGTGTGGACCATCAGGTAAATCCACCTGTTCTTTTTCCTCACCTGGAAGAAGGAATGAGGAGATATCCTAAATTTCAGACCAAGCAGTTCTTCATGAATGCAGTTTTCTCCAGCCACCAGCTCACAAGGCAAGTCCTCTGGGTTTGGAGATGTCCTTCACAGCCAAAACACACACAAATAAGATGGTCAGTCAGGATTATTCACAACATCCTGGAGCATTGAGTTTGACTTTGAGTTCACCTTTGACCCTCTCTAACAAAGTACAGAGAGGTCACGCCGCTGTCTTTCCCTTCCCCGTCTGTGAAGTGTTCCCTCATGGAGTTCTTCAGAGTGCAGAGTTCCTCTTCTTCGAGTTTCTAAGAACAAATAAAAGGACACCAAAAGGGTGAAAGTTAAGACCTTTCTTCTCTGTAATATACAGGAGTTTTTGAGGTTTTCATCACCTGTGGGTTGAAGAACACCACAGCCATTGCCTGTTTGGTCCTTGTAGTGCGTACAGTCAGCTGCTTCCAGTGTCCTTCGTATGTCTCAGGACTGTACACGGAGTATGCTGTTGTCCTGTTTGCAAAATAACTCTTTATACAGCGACTGCTATCATTTACCATGTTCAAACATCATAGTAGATTATAATGACCATGTAATAATAATAATACCTAATGAACTTCTGGAACTCAGCCACCACCCTCTTGGCCTCGGCTGACACATGGCAAGTGTCCTCTGGCCCCACCACTGCACAGGATCCTCCTTTGTATTTCCTCAGGCGGAAACCAATGGTCTTATCCTCACCATCTGCACCCACTGAGATGAGGAACTCACACTTGTTTCTGTATTCTGTCTGCCATGATCCAGAAAGAGGAAAATACAGGTTAGAGTTCAGAGTATTTTTTTAACATCATATTCACATCACACCTATTTTTTATTTTTTTTTTTAGATTGTTGTAAGACGCGATTCTTGCTGTGTGCGTACCTGTGTGGGAGATGGTCTAATGTCTTCCAAAGGACAACACATTTTGTTGTACTTCCCCTTCTGTGCAAACAGCCATGGCAACATGGCTTTGTTTGTGTCACCAATCTGTCTGAAAGGAAACATTATGGTCAAACACAAAACACAAAAATCATAGCTTCTATTAAACTATCTCACCTAATCTAAATATTAACATCATCACTTACTTGGCCAATGTCTGCAGCACCCCCACCACCTCCTGCTCCTTCCTCCTCAGCTGCTCCTCATAAGGCACTTTCCACAGAGGAGTCACCACATTTGCTATCTGCACACTAAGCGGCCCCTCTTCCTCTTCTCCCTCTGCTCGCTTGGACTGGGGCTGCCCGCTTGCACCCTCTCCTTCCCCCAGCTTCCTCTTCCTCAGGATGGGGTCAGCTTTTGGTTTGGCCAGCCTGACACTCAGCACCTGGCCCTTCCACTGCATGCCGTGGACCATCTTCATCGCCTTGTCACGCTCCTCTTCGTTCTTAAAGGTGACAAAAGCAAACGTCTGCCTACCAAACAGCTTGATTTTATGTGGGTTGAGGTTGTGTTTGGAGAGGAACTTCTTTAAGTCGTTGAAGCCGATGAACTTGGGCAGATTCCTGATCTCCACTTTGTAGATCTCAGATGTAAAGAGGTCCTCTTTAATGTAGCGGTACATGCTGGGGTCAGAGGCTGCCTCACTTTCCCTTTCTGCTTGAACGTCCGTCTTGACGGACTCATCTTTGGACTCCTGTGGGAGGTCATCAGGCTTCGTCTCCTTTGAGGGTGCTGTATCAGCCCCTGGGCTGCCATTAACGTCTGCCATCACTGCTGGCTTTTACAATGCCTAGCAGTCAAGTTAGCAGACAAATATTCATTTTACATTCAACAAGACACAAGAACTTGTAAACATTGTCGCTAATTTGCATATCTAGTTCGGTAGAAGACCACACAACTTTTAAAAAGAGCACAACTAACTTGAATGCAATGCTGAAAACGCATGGTTTAAACTTAAAACAGTCCGGTGCATGAATTTAAATGTTGTTTACATGAGACACTAACAAACTTCTTACACAACATGTTAGCTAAAGGCAATAACATTCACAGAAGCGACAATTTAGCTGTTTAGATAAATACGAGGCAGTAATGTGCAAAGCTCTCATAGCTTTACATAACACTAAATATCAGCAGTAGCAACATTCAGCAAAATTGTAGATAATATTTCTCACGTGCCTTACCTTTATATATCTACTTTTAGTTCCACTTATCACTAAATTCTAAGCCAGGGCGCCGCCATCTTAATTTGATTTAACCACGTGTAGTATGAACTTTGAACTCTCTTAAAGCGACAGTCGTCATTTTGTTGAATCCCATTCTGTTTATTATTTGACTTATCTTAGTTTTTAATGTAGTTATTTTACAAGGGAACTACTATGTGCGAAGCATGTGGGATCAACATTCACTCATTCACATTCACATTCTGATCAATAATTTATTTTATAGTAAATGATCTCTGAAATTGTTAATAACCGAGGATCAGTGAGCCTGACCCATCTAAAATGGAAGCAAATAATTAGCTCTTCTATCCAACAAATGTAGCGTCAAGGCCATAACATCCCCCTTAATTAACTCTTTATGGACCGATGATATCACATTAAGTCTGTGCAGTATAATTATTCACTCCTATTATAGTAGTGATGATTTGATGACGTTTGAGTTATTCTTTATGTGTATACATACAAGCTGTGGTTTCAGCATAATAAAGCATCTTAATGTATAAGTTAATGCAGCGCTTGTCATTGTTTGGTTTATTATTTTAAAGAAAAATACAGAAACAACGTCTGTGTAGGAAAGAGGCGGTGCGCGCGCTGTCACAAGTGGGCGCGGGCAGACGCAGAGAATTCGGCGCGCGAAAGCTGCAACAGGAAGTGAGGGTAGCTGCAGGGAAACGGCGGCCAGTTTGGGATTTGAATCTATCTAACAACTCTTCCATAATCTACAAACATCTACATCAGTATGGCAGACCCAAAGGTGAGGTCACGTTTTTTTGGTCATTTAACGCGTTGTGTTTGCGTTTAACTCTGAATTTTGAGACAAACAATGTATTTTATATGTCATATTTCATCAAAGTTTGGAAAGGAGACTGCGAGCCAGAAATACCGACAATGATGATGATGACTTTCCTGTCGAGTAAACCTAATTGATATGTTTTCAATATAAGGAAATCTCGGGAGTGTTTTTTGTAGACAACTAGAAACATATCATGTTTCTGCTATATGATCTTTCGCTTATTGCTTCCTCCACAAACACTGACAAGCGCACAACTATCCTGAAGTGTGCAGCCAGTCGGCATGTTAATATTAGCCTTATACTCCGACCGTTAGCATGGGGAGCTAGAAACACTTAAATAGCTTACACTACCGCGGCCGTCAGTCATTTGAGCCGACATTTTACAAATTAAAATACAAGCAGTTGGTGAAAGACGACGAGGTCAGCTTGGTTCTTTGCCTTTGTCTGCGAAGAACAACAGTTGCAACATGACTTGGCTAATGTTAGCCTTAATAGCAGGGCGCTGGATACTAACTCTGTTATAATGGGCAGATGGCGGTAACGTTAGCACGTTGATTTGAGTGCCATTCGACATAAACACTCATGTCACACTAGTTCTTGGAAACCGTTAGTAGTTTTCGTTAGTAACTAACACTGTGGTGTACCTGTTAGCATTCAACTAGCCTTGAAGTAAAAGGCCTGTTAAACTAGCTAGGCTAAGTAACTTCACAATGAGTTGTCTCAATAAAGTTGAACTTAACTTTACTTTATTAGTACGTAACGACTGCATAGTTAACGTGCTTTCCGTCTAATTAAGAGACCATCCATATTAAATAACCAATACCGTTATGTTATATTAAAAGTGAGTAGCAGTAGTATAGGTCGTTAGCCAAGACATGAGCGTTCCATTGAGACCCAGCTAACCTCTATGTCGCATTGAATGCTTATGAGGTTTACTAGTGTATCCTGTATATACTCGGGTTTCTTTTCAGTTAAATGATGCTGCACATGCATTCTTAGCAGCTTTTTTCCATACACTTCTTCACACACACACACAACGCACAGTGGAATTTTGTATGTTTTCACGTCTGTACAATGATGTCCTCCTGCCATATTTGTAATGCACATTTATTTTACACGCCTCATGAGAACATGTAAACTGAAATGGAATTAAAGATGCTTGGCTCAGCAACAGAGACTTACAAAGGGCTTTGCCAGGCGCCCTACAAAAGCTATACTTAACCAATGAGCTCTTAAATCCCTCTATTGAAGCATCCATAGCCTATTGGTCAGTTGTCAGAAGTTATTCTGTTCCAGTAACTCAGTCATTTATACCACTTATATATTTATTTTAACTTAACCTGAAGGTCTGGCACATTGTATAATGTTATTTATTTACTTTTTTTTTCTTTCAGGACCAGGATGACCATGACACCACTGCAGATAATGCAGAGGACTCTAATCATGATCCCCACTTCGAGCCCATTGTGTCTCTTCCTGAGCAGGATGTGAAAACATTAGAGGAGGATGAAGAGGAGCTCTTTAAAATGTATGAAGGTTATTTGTTCAGTGTTTGCAATTTGTTTTACAATTTTACAACCCATCATGTGACCAGCCAGTACAGTATTATTAGCAATATTGCTTTAATAATGTATACTGTGGTTTTTCACAGGCGGGCTAAACTATATCGTTTTGCCTCTGAGAACGACCCACCAGAGTGGAAGGAGAGAGGAACCGGTGATGTCAAGCTGCTAAAACACAAAGAGAAAGGCACAATCCGCCTCCTGATGAGGAGAGACCGAACCTTGAAGATCTGTGCCAATCATCACAGTGAGTCAAGCTGATGTAGGGGCAGTACTGAATGAAGTCACAAAGGGTAAAACAGCCAACTGTATGAGCCTAGCTTGCGTTAATTAGTAACAAAACCAATTATGTTTTCTGATCACCATGTCGACATTTTTCCCTCACATTCTGCAAGCACCAAAGTGTCGGTGAGGGAACCAGAGGTGATGGGTGGGTGGGTGTTGCAGCTACTCACTATCTGTGTTCTCGCCAATCTCATTTATTTTAGATACCCCAAACTATGTCTGAGTTCATTGTTTGAACAATTAAAATTTGCTCAGACAAGAGGTTTAACCAAATGTTTGTATGCTATTGTAAATGTACAGTTGAGCTCAGTAGTAAACATGACTTTTTATGGTTCGATTAAAAACTAACAGGAATATCACCAAACCAAGCAAATGTTTGGATTGTGTTGCTGTATAATCAAGTAAAGCTTAATCGTATACATTACATGCTTATACCTAGCTTTCATGTGCTAACCCTGCTCGTCCTTTGTGAACTACAGTTATGCCTACGATGGAGTTGAAGCCCAACGCTGGCAGTGACAGAGCGTGGGTGTGGAACACACTAGCAGATTATGCTGACGAATGCCCCAAACCTGAACTCCTGGCAATACGTTTCCTAAACGCAGAAAGTAAGTGTTACTAAATCTAAGACAGTATTTCACTATGAATGGTGCCTGTACATTGTTTGGGGGGTTATATAATATATGTTTTTTTTCCACAGATGCTCAGAAGTTTAAGGTGAAGTTTGACGAATGCAAGGAGGAGGTCAGAAAACATCTAGAGAAAACAGGTACGGACAGATGAAATGACATGAGACAGTGAAGATGAAATGTGGTAGTTGTTCAAGGGTTACATACATTTGCTGAGTTCTTTGATGCAGACACACTCTGTTCTTTGCTGTGCATTCCAGCTTGGGACTTTTTCTGTCTGCTACATAAACATGCAGAATGTAACACTTTACCGGCTTGCTAAAAGGCTGGTGTCAGTATGTTCTGCTACATCATCACTCAGATTTCACAGGTTAATACCGTTCTCCATAAAGACCATCATTTCCACATTTAGTTGACAGGATGTATAGAGAATGCCTAGTGGGATTTATAAAAAAAAAAAAAAAGCAAGCTCACAGTTTCACAACCTTGTAGCTGATGGCACATGTCACTGTTTTGCCACAGGCAACACTGATAGTGCAAACAAGGTGGCAGAGAAGCTGGAGGATCTCTCTGTAAAAGACAAGGCATCGGAGGAAAAGAAGGAAGAGGACAAAAAGGATGAGAAAAAGGAGGAAAAAGCTGAGGAGAAGAATTGAGAACCAAGAACTTGCTTTGCTGATCTTCAACTTATCAGTTTTCCTCTTTTTCTACAATAGACTCTAAATGAACTGAATTTGGACACTTGCATATTTTTAGGTTCTTTTTTTTATGTTTTGTCTCAAGATCACAAGTCCTTTCTGCCACTTGGAAAAATATAGTGAGTTTCTGAAAATAAAGCCCTTTCCCCTCCCACTCCCTTTGAACCATGGAATGCAATGCTTTCCATCCTCGTCATCTACAGTTCAATGTTACTTTTGACCAACTGTGAAAAGAGGCTTGTGATAGTGATGATTCCCACATTGGGGTATTTTTTTGTTTTGTTTTTGTTATTCTGAAGCAGAGTTTGTTTGTAGGGGAAGAGGATAATGTAGCCTGCTTGTTAGCAGCACAGGGTCAGGGATCAGGCATTATAAGCATAAAATCCAGTGATGCATCTTACCCTGCCCATGCTTCCACTGTTAGAGACGACAAGTAAGGTGAAGACTTCTCGGTGGATGCCTTGTAGAATTTTTCTTGCTTGGTTCCTCCTTTGATCAATCAGTCCTGTTGGGAACTGTCTAGAAGAGGAATCCACTCCAGAAGGGCATCAGATGTGTTCTGCGGATTGCAGTGTCCACTGATGACTGACTGATAGATCAGATGCACTCAGCTAAGATTTTTATATTTTTTTCCTTCAAGTATCTGAAAACCATCAAGTCCAAAGTAAACGGTTCATCGGTTTGGCGCAGCTATGCTCTTACTTAAGTTCCTCATCAGGAAACCAAGTTTGTATTCTTTAGATCATAACATTCCCAGCCTTTAAGAAGCATGTAGAGTATATGTAACAGAGTGTGTGCCCTATCTGATCTGTGTGCTCACCACCCTCTCCTTTTCTTTCCACTAATTGAGTTCTTAACCTTGCCTCTCAAGTGCATCTAAGTGCCAGTGCATCAGTAAATAACATATATATGGATGAAATGTTGCTTTTCATTTACATTCAGAATGATTTGAAATGTTTCCTCCACCCTCAAATAAAAACTGTTAAAGACAGTGTTGGCATTTGTAATAAAATTACTTGTTTCCTGGAAGAGCGCTCAAACAGTTCAATCTATTATGCAATAGCTGATAATAGCAGTTTGATGTCATGCAGGTGTCCTTTATTCATAAGAATGAAACTGATTAACTCCCAAGAGTTGGAAACTTTATTTACTCTGCTCAGGTCATTGGGAAATATTTCCTCTTCACAAAAATAGGAACGCATGTACAGTTATACTATATTCTATACTTTTTCATACATATTGAACTTTCTATTTGAGTCAAAACAAAATCAGAACAGAGTCATAGCTGACCGTCAGGAATGGCCCCCCTGACCTGCAGTGACGTCCATCCCAAGAAAAACAACATTGGACTAATGGCAGTCATCTTAAAGAGGAATGACATCGATAGCATTCTGATATGTGGTCAAACAGGGACTCAACGGTCATACCAGATGTGGAAACCCAGCACTGGCAATCCTACCCATCACATATGACCAAAAGCTAACCCTGTATACCACAGCCTCACGAGAAACTAACATTTCAGACAAACACTATTTGAACAGACCATCTTGTGTCACTTTGTCGTCATGATAAGGCAGCTGGGTGAGACCTCAGGAGGGAGACGGTGTTTGCCAGAAGGTTGTAAGCACAGCAAGTTTTAATAACATCCAACCTCGGCAAAAAGAAAGACTCTACCACAGCTACCGGCATTAACGCAGTGATGTTTGGTGAAAATAAACCATACAAGAAGGATCACATAATCAGCTTGGACATCAGACTGTCCTCCCATTTGCTCAGCCTGACATGCTCAGATGCTCAGATCAGACCGTGTGCACTGCTCAACACAACACGCTAATGTTATTTCTGCTTTTCTTCTCAAAAAGGCAACAATGGTTAATTACTAATGCAAATGTAGCTTAATGTAGCATTTTACATCCATGTCATTTTCTGGCATGTGGTGTCACTGTCCACCTAGTTAATATTATCAGTCATTTTTATGGACAAAATGCAATACATGTTGGAGCGGCAGGTCAAACCGGAGCTGTACCAGACAGCTTCTGCAAATCGATTTTCACTCTCATGATGTCTGGAAAAATAGGGGTGGGGGGAGCCACTTTTGGCACAATCACGATGGCAGCATGTACACAGATACCGATCTTTGACTTGTGTACAGCACATATTGGCAGTTCAACGTGGACCATGACTCAACATCACTATAATACCATTTCATTATACAATTTTTACACTGCAAACTTAATTTCTTCATTTTTTTTACCCATTATTCATGATCTCATTAATTTATGAAAAAAATAATCCACTCTAATTAAAATATCCATTCCATTCTTAAGTATCTGTATAAAAAAGATGTATCAAACATAGCTTTTTAGAGGTTGGGTATATAAAAAGGAAACGATAAATGAAATTTTTTTTTAACTACATGAGACAGTGACTTTCTTCACACCCGTCCATTTGTATATTTATAGCACAAACGTACACATCTTTCTTTTCTTTTCTTTTTTTTTGAAACACAAACGATTTCGTTGTGCAGGGCTGGGTTCATTCTGGAGTTGGGATGAGGTATTTTCAGAACGCAAACATGTCAGCCCAGCGCTTATTGTGAATCGTGATGAAATGTCCCAACTTGGAAAAAACAAGCCCACAGTAGCGATGACTTACTGCACCTTTGTGAAGGAAATAAAGGGAGCTAAGCTAATATTCAAGCCCTAGAAATCTGCACTCGGACAAAGGAGACATTCATAACGTATGAATTCAACTAGCATCTCTGCTGGTTGTATCAATTCCTCCGAAATATATTTGAATCTTCATTGTGAGTGAATTTGGAATGCATCCCGCAGACATGATAGGACGACTTTGCTCAGTTTCTCCCTAACGTTGTGTTTTCTTCTCCTCCAACCACATACAGTATGTCAGAGACAACACAAACAGTACAAGTTATTGTGAAGCACCTCGACTTCTTCAGGTCTTGCAGAAGTCAGTCCTTGGTGTTTTCATTGAGCCCTCAGCAGAACAAAGATCGTGTGTGTGTGTGTGTGAGTGTGAGTATTGGGCCATTTGGAACACATTCACTACCATAGCTGAGAGCACGGTCCACTCTTATGACCAACATGCTGCACCACAAAACACTATAGACACACACAGTACAGCCCGTGGCGTTAACCACTCAAACACACACACAAACCGGCATTTGGCTAGACAGACCCACAGGCAGACAGATCCTCTGACTGGACCAAAACAAGGAGTCCTTTACTCCCCTGACTGGCCATCATCTTATTAAAAATAACAGAGGATCTCTTTGTGGCAGGGTGGTGTTGTTGTCGGAGGCGGATCTGCTGTCCCTGCTCACACTGATATCTCGTATGTGGTGCCTCCTACGCCTGTCACCTTTTTGACGTTACTGTGGCGACTGGGGCTGAGAGCGGCACCCTGGGTGTTCGGGTGGCAGTCCATCTGCCCGTTTACTTTCATGGTCTCTCTGAGAGGAAAAAAAAGAAGAACAAGAGAAAAAAGGATCAGACAGACTCAACGCTGACAAACCATATGACGGCTGTAGAATCATGCAGATAAAAAAAAAAAACAAAACAAAAAAAACACATGAACGATGACTTGTTAGTGACGGTATTGGAAGTGTTAGACAAGTAAAGCATGCAAAAGAAAAAGGAATGAGGAGACACTGTTTTATTTATCTGACATTTGTCAAGTAATACAAAAGTGATATTTTCCTAGAAAGGCAAACATACAAAGTGTGGACAAAGTCACAAGTTACAAATTAAATGGACAGAACAGTTGGACAGAGACCATACATCATATATACATGCTACATGTTGCCTCAGGTGTAGTACACTAGTGCTCATTAGGCGCTGGCTGTGTCCAGCAGAAGGAGCAGTTTCCACAGTGGGATTGCATTATGCCCACCTGTTCCACTGGGCCAGTAACAAAGCATGCAGTCCCCCAGCAGCAGAGTTACGATTCATACCTTGGACCCCCCAGACGAGGTGAGTCTGTCCTCTCATGGGCACTCATGTAGGGGAGTTTCTGGTGGGTGTAGGAGGGGGATCGGGGCATAGCAGGGGAGTGGGGCTGGTGCGCCGGGGAGCGATATGGTCCCTCGGTGCCAGTGGCCCTGCTCTGGCTGCTGTTGGTGCTGCTGTGATCTGTGTGCAGGGAGGTGGAGGAAGTCCTAGGGGCACGGCCCAGTGTGGAGCCAGCATGGCGCAGCACAGGTGTTCTCTGACCGTAGCTTACCAGTCCCACCCCCATCAGGTTGTCCCTGGAGCCTCCATAGGCTGGAGGTGTTGGGCCTCTAGAGCCAGGCCTACGAGGCCCATCTGGGTAGCAAGTATTTGGGGGAAGGCCATAACCCCCATCAAACACACCAGAGTCCTGGGCATAGATATGGGTCTGGGAGCGCCCATGCAGCATCTGCCGCTTCTCCCTCTCCTCCATCTCTTTTCGCTCCTGGATGGAGGCCATGATGGTCTGGGAGAGGTTGTCGTAGCGCACCGGGGACGGGTCCCTGTCCCTTGAGTGAGGAGATTGTCTGCCCATCCCTCTGGGGGGCATCACTGGACTGTAGGTGGGAGCGACCTGTTGTCTCTGAATTTCAGGCTCCCGGATGTGGCACATTTTGGTGGGCAGGTATGGTGAGTGGAACCCCATGGAGGGCATACCACGGTGGGCCATGCACTCACTGGCAGTGGCAGGAGAGATGGTGGGGTTGAGAAGGCTGTCATAGGACAGACTGCCGTTACGGTTGGAGAGAGTGTTTGGTGAGAAGACGCTCTTGTAGGGAGTGGATGTAACCGTCTGGGGCTCTAGAGCTGGGAGATGGCCCTTGTCTGGCCGGCGGTGGCCTGGCTTCAGACTGAGGGTGCGGGAGTTGACTGGGTCGGTGTCCAGCTGGAGAGGAGAGGACTGAAAAGTGCGATGGAGGGGAGCGTTAGTGTATTCGGGCATGTCCAGGTTGGGTTCGGATCGGTAGTCATGACCACGGACGCCTTCTTCCATGATGGCTGAAGTCTTACTGTCATCTGGCATGATAATCTGCAAGCAGCAGAATAAGTGAGTACTTCTGCGTTTGAAACATAAAAAAAAATACAAAATAAAAAAAGTTTCACCTTCTCTCCAGCAGTGTGGTAGTGTACTTTAGGCATGGTGCCAAAGGACGGCCTGAATTTGTACATGGCTGGAGTGGATGGGTGGGTCTTACCAGAAAGGGAACTATCTGAAATGACACATGTTTAAAGAGAATAATTACTACAATAACAGATTACAGCAGGTCAGACTGAAATAACAATAAACGTTTGACTCCATATAGTCTAAGATGCAGTACTTCGAAGCACCACCAGGTAGCAGTAAAGCTCCATGAACGACAGAAAATGTTCACTCCCTGACATAATGCACCATGGCACTGAAGATCCTCATGAGAAAACCTGCTGTTCGCACTATATATCATTGACATTTCATGCTATTGAACTGTATTAAGAAGACATTTTCACTGTCCAACACCCTTGGCTGTAAAACTACCCAAACAGTGCACAGATGGTTTCCAAAGGCAGTCATTTCTTTAGACAGAGCTCTGATAGTGGGCCATATTCCTCTCCCATCACTCTATTTGGCAGAGCTCCACTGCTACATACCACCAGGAAAAAAAGGTGGTGATTCATGTTGAAGTGATTCACTCTGACCACAAATCTAGTGCTGAATCAGTGAGCGGAGCTTGCCTCCTCCCCACAAATCACGCCTATTCTCAGACCAGGCATGAAAAAAAAAAAAAGAAAAGAAAGAAAAAAGGCCATCGACCGACCGCAGGAACGGACATTTATCAGGCTTTAACTAGCGGCAACACACAAACTGGGACATTGGTGATCTAAAGGGGGGATTTTGTGGAATTGCTGTGTGTCAGGAAGGAGAAATGGGTTTGATGATGACTGCCAGGGAGTGGCTGTGTTTCTTACCTTCGCTGGAGGTCAGCTGGCTTTTCAGCTGGTTGTACCTGTCAGCTTTGGGTGGCAGAGGCGGCTGGGTTTCTTTCTCGTCCAGACCGTCGAGGCTGCTTTTGGACTGCAGGGTTGTTAGAAACATCCAGCAACAGCGCATGTAAGAGAGAGGAACATGTTATGGATGCTGCAACTTCCAAAAGCTGCACATTCTTCTTATTTGTAGCAAGTAGTAAAATGATGAGGTGCTTTTTCTCCATTTAGCATTTCATTTTCATCTTCAAAGATAATTCCATCAATTACAGTAAGCTGTGAGCTTTGTGAGAAGCAGGTTACAGATTATTGTGCAAACTTACAAGATGAGTAAAATCACTGATGTTCTCCTCAAAGACATACAATTCATGTAACCACAAATTTCAGGACAGCATTCCCTGAAAAAGCCAAACTCTACAAAATCTTTCAGGGACTGATGCATTTCTTTACCGGAGCTCCTCCACGTGACTTTATTTCTCATTTAATCAAATCAACACTACAAACCACAAATTACAGCACTGTTAACTCATTGCTGACTTGAGGAATAAATATAATTTGAGAGAAGCCAGCCACATGCTTGACCCCAGGCTGGTCAGACATTTGCGGCATGTTTCTTTCTCTTCCAGTCTTATCTCTGCTGCAACCATCCATTAGAGCAGAATACCTAAAGAGTTCCACTCCTCTCAGTCTATCCCTTGGGTCAAATAAAATATAAGAGTGGTTCATGTAACATTACCAGGTGGAGACAACCTTTACAGGGTTTGCACTGGTACAGTCTGGTTTCATTCTGCATTCATGCACTTTTAACAGGAAATCATTAAGAATAAAGGATCATCATCATCAACATACTTCGATCAATACTAAGTGAATTATTTCCCATCCATACAATCCTGGTGAATACTTGGATCATAGTCAGTGTCTAACAAAGACAACAGGCATGTATCATGTGACAAAAGGGAAAGTTTCTATTATCTGGATTGTTCTGGATTGTGGCTGCATATATAAGAAGCAGCCCCTGTCTGTGGTTTTGGTCTCAGTGTTTTAACATTTGATGCATCACTGATACATCGTGCTATAATTTTGCTTACGTGCAACCAGTCCAGTTTTCCACCCACACACTCGGCGAGCAGCTGAACTACAAGGCTTTCATCACAGAAGGAGGTAAAGCTACAGGATGATGTGCATAGCGTGTGTCAGAAGCCTGGAAAAATACGCTAAAGCACAGATGACTGAAAGGTACAAACAACTACTATCACACAAGTATCTGTTATTCTCTGAAGCCTGGCATGTAATTTCCTATCTGAGTGTCTAATCCTCTTACACTAATGATGATGTGCAAATTCTCTCCTGCATCTGACTTCTCTGAGCCACAAACGTGGACACTAGGAAGAGGAATGCTGATTAATGTGCGGCAAGCAAAGCAAGAGGAATCGGTGGAAACGCCGAGCTGTACGTCAGCTGAGTGATGGAACGATATATAAGACAAGCTGTGTAGTAATCGCCAGCCACTCACCTTGGAGCTGATGATGGTGCTGTGGATACCGTTGTCGCTGACCTTGATGGTGATTTGCCTGTCTGAGAGGTCCGGTCTGATGAACGGGGGCTGGATTTTAATGTGGGGCTTTTTCTTAGGGTCCAACATGTACCTGATTGGAAATAAGACATTACACAATGGCTGCATTAGTTACATATGGTGTATCTGCAATATTAAGATAGTTAAAGCTGTTGTATAGGTAATAATTTAAAGGACCATCACAGGTTTCTTCTAATGTTAATGCAGTCTGTGAGTAAGATGAACACCCTGCTACTGAAGCTGTGAAACTTCATTCATTGCCAGACAGGTTTAACATGATCTGAGTCAGTGGTTCAGGAAATCAAAAACCTTCCATCGAGGACTGTGTAACAGCTTCACAGCAGATGCAGGTAACACAGCGTTTCACCCCCCCCACCTGCTGTGGTCTCTGTGCAGTCAGACTTTTGTGAAATGGGATTTGGGGATGTGGGGTTTCCCTGGTGCTCTGTGTGTAAAAGCTAGCTCTGCACCGCTTCCCATTGCACCGTTCTACAGGGTAGAACCCCCCCCCCTCAGGGTGGCTGGCTGCTTTTAGGCAGAACCGGATGCACACCTCAGGTCATGTGCTCTCATGATACTGTGTTATCGCTGCGGTATGGATGTCACGGGCAAAAGAGGACCACAACCTCCACACACCACATGCATATTCATAAGCATGCATCTGCATCTTCGGTGTATTAACGTCAGACGACAAACACGGTATCTGAAACGTACCTTTTGTACACATGCAGCATATTAACACATCTTACCTGGGTGCCAGGGGACTACATAAGACGTACTCCACGTTGCCACAGCAACCCCTGGTGAAAGGATTTACTCCTCCACGAAACTTGCCCGTCACCTGAGGAACACAATGCTTGTTTAGAGCAGGCAGTAAAGGAAGCACGAGACCACAGCGCGCACATAAAACTTATACACACACAAACACAAGGAGAGGCTTAAACAGATTCATGAAGCATCACATAATTAGTGTGTCTGGGAATACTTGTGCTATCCATTAGCATTTATCCATGTTTACAGTGTCTGTTAAGTTGAATTTATTTCTGACTGCACTCTTCCATGCAGCTGGATGAGCTCCAGATGAGCTGAACCTGAAGCCATGCAGTTCTGCTCACTTTCACTGGATACACAAGTGACTGATGAATAAATGTTCAGTGTGTTCCAGCAGCCCCTCTGCTGCCGTCTCCTCACCTGTTCATTGGTTGTTCGACCTCGAGCTACAAGCACCATATGAAACCCTGTGAGCCCCATGACTGGAATAAAGAACAGCCCTGCTATACACATCACCACCAGACTGAGCACAAAGGTCAAGGGCAACCACGATGATGCAGTCTAATACAACAAGTGGAAGTAAAGCCTTACTACTTAAATAAGGCTTTTTAAGCAGTGAAAGGATACGTGACAGTGGTGTGCAGCGCTGCAAGCCTCTCCCTGTGGTGGAGGACGAAGATGAGGCCGAAGGAGAAAACGCCAACCATGTGAACGCTGAGCGACAGCAGGAAGAGGAAGAAGTAGCGGTAGTTCCTCCGTCCGATGCAGTTGTTCACCCAGGGACAGTGATGGTCAAAGTCCTGAGGAGGGAGGGAGAAGGGGAGTAGCAATGAAGACCTGCCTTTATACTCTGGCCTGTAATTCATTTCTACTTATGATTATTCAGATTGCCTTTATTGTATCTGTTATATTTACTATTAATTTTTTGCTTATTTTTATTTTGTGTTGATATTTATAGTCTGCTAGTTGTTTGTAAGTTGCCAAATCAACCCACTACACTAATAACTGTCCAATACCGCCCGCCAAATCATTTCTATTTTTTGCCATTCCTCTGAACATCCAAATAAAATCCACATAAAATGAGATGAGGGATATATCCTGTGTTAATCTGCATCCTCTGAGTAGATTAATGCCATAATTTGTCTCTTCTTATTTATTAATGTGTCCCCACATGTACTCCGTTTAGTGTAACGTCAGGATTTGAAAGCTAATGCTGATAACAGCATTTTACAGTTGGAGCTGCCAAACGCTTCTATTCATGCCTCTAATGATGATTTCTAATGATGCCAATGTTCCTGCAGATTACAAGCAAAACACTGTCTTCAATATGAATTCTTGTGCAAACCTCTGTGCATAGAAACAACTTTATGTTTTAAACGTGGTAACCTGAAAACATGTTGTTGATATATTGATAATCTTCTGCACATTTGCGATGTGGCGCAGTGTCTCTGTCTGTACTTGTGTGTTCACACACCTCCACACAGTTGTCACAGACGCTGCAGTGCGAGCAGCGAGGCGGCCTGTAGAAGTGACAGGTGGCGCACCACTTCATCCGGACCTGGATGCCCTTGATTTCCACGTTCTTGTAGAGCGGAGCGCGGAAATCATCGTCTTTGTCCTCGTCCTCGTCCGCTGTGGGACACACAGACAAACACAGATTCATATTGTAGACAAACACACACATAGAAGGTTTGGAAGTATGGTTCCATTTGACAGGTGTTACCTGTCTGCAAAGAGAGAGCGCACACAAACCTATTCAAAGCTGACTGACAAGAACCATGTATACAAAGGCTTTATTTCCCACAAGTTCTTATAAAACTCTGGAGAGATTTCCTTTATCTGACCTCAATATTTAACCGAACCAACAACCTCCGACAGTGCTGGAGTGACATTTCCACTGGCCTTGCAGTCAGTCAAGCTGTTTGTGGGAAGCTTTTGTAATTTTCCTACCACAGAGAGAGAGAGCTCTTTAAGCTTTGGTAGCCGCGGCAGAGAAAATAAAACGTCTTTCAGCCTGATCAAAGGGGACATTCAAGCCATCTGCACGAAGCTTCGTCTTGAGAAAATAATTTCACAGTACAGTAATAACTGTAGCTGAACACACACAGGCAGAGTGAAAAGGAGAAACAAAGGTAGAGCACAGAAATAAACACTTCCGCTTGCTTTGTGTGTCGTGTCGATTCAAAGATTTTAAAGGTAAAGCGGCTGACAAACCAGCAAACAGCAGCGCTGCTCGTCCCTCCACTGACAGCTACTTTCTTTGATGTGAGTGAGGCCTAGTTCATACAGCTACACGGGAAAATAACACGTTCAGTGCTGCAGTATTATAAGCACTGACATTTTACTGTAACTACTCTGAATCCTGCTGCACCTTGTAATCATCACATACACACGGTCACCCTGATTGCTCATGTGAGGAACATTACTTATATTAGCCTGTTTACTTTCTTTTCCCCCTCACAGCATCAGTGTGTGTGATGAAGCACATCATCCTTCATGAAAGGCTAAGGTGTGCCTGTTTACAGCATATGAGGTGGAAAGATGACACTCATTACTGCTCAATGACACTCGGCCCGGGTAAATGAGTATTAGTGCCAATCAAACCGTTGACCTTAAAAACTCTGAGCACTCAAAACACTTTTTCTTATTAGTAACATTCACAGACGTCTTAACCTATGGTCATATTCTGCTATTGTTGCTACTGCTAAGGAACACAATAACTTTAATTGACAAATAAATGGCAAGCCCTTTGCCAGATTGGTTGTTTGGTTTTGGCAGCAGTTATTTTTGTTGTTTATTTCTTTCATTTATGCTAAATACAGCAAGGAGAATGAGAAGAGACTGAATACAGTGTGTGGGCTTAAAACTCTCTACTGAGCTTTTGATCTGTTGTGAATGAAAAAAAGTAAATAAATGATTTTCTTCTTTTAGTGTGGGAGCTAGATGTGAACAGAAAAATAAAAACACTTTTAAGTGTAATCTGGTTGAATGTAATTGCTGATCTTTCTGATACTTTTGCTTCTAGCTGTGTAGCCATTTTCTGTCATCTGGCCACATTTTGCAGTTTCATAAAAAAACAGTGTCTTTTCACAATCTGGATGAGTGACTTTTTATTTAATGGCTGTGTGCGTTACTTCTCTTTTCTTTCCCCCTTGTGGGTCTGTTGCTTCAACATCAAGAGCTTTAAAAATCGTCCCTCGGATGCCTATAAAAACCAGCAGAAGCAGCAGAAGGCCGCGGTCACCTCTGGGGGAAGCAGGCAACCTGCACTTTACACAACCTAATGATTATCACCCCTTTATGAATAGAAAAAGCTCTTCCTGAGACAGGAGCTTATCATTTACAAGCACATTACAAACATCCCCAGAGAGGGGCTCAATCATCATTACTTAACTCAGACAGGGCTGAGGACACGGTGTCTGCACAGTCCAGCTTGTTTGACAGGCTGAACAGCTGAGAGATACCCAATACACCTTCCAATATGAAGGGCCTGCGTGACTGCCAGCAGTGTCCTGTATGTGGAGCCCGTGGACTTAAAGAGGCAGATGATAGCTACTGAAACAGGGGTGGTGCTCTGATAAATACTGTAAGAGTATGAAGTAATACTGGAAACAGATTTGCATACGAACCTCTGGGGTAGACACCAGGATCCATGAAGGTTGCCATGCTGAAGTTGGCCAAGACGAAGAGGAAGACCAGGCCATTGTAGAGAGGCACAGCGGGGGAGATCACCTTTGTCAACCAGGGGCACCTAGAGACACAAATGAAGACATTACACCTCTGTCTGTCTGTGGCACACATCGGCGGCTGCAGTAACCATGTGCCACCCTGACAATTACATCTTCAAATAAGTCCACTGAACCTAAATTGCCGCAATAATCATAATTGGAAACATGACTTCAGAGCGTAAATGAGAGCAGGGGAGATGGTGGCTGCTATAAAATAAAACAACAAAGCAGCCAGTTTCAATCAGCGCTGTAATGTTATTCTGTGTCTATTACCCAAGCAGCTGTGAGTTATAGTGCCACATAATTAACTGAAGGGTTGATCTTTGGCCTGTAATTCTTCTTTATGTATAGTGACTTGTTTAAAAAAAGACTTATAAAAATAAAAGTACCATCCTATAAACCTGTCATGCAGATGATTTATTGCTACCCCTTGTTATAAAAACAAAAAAAACAAAAAAAAAACATGTGCGTGCTTATCTATTCACAGCCCAAGAAAAAAAAGCAAGCTCAGAGAAGTACAGACTGGTTATTATGAGACAGTGTCAGACCGTGGCCTCTGCAGTGGCAGTTACTGTCAAATGTTCAGAATTGACGACTGATGTCACACTTGTCCATTATGAACTTTCTCCTCTGCGATAATTGCATTACGATCTGCCAACTAATCAATAAACCTTTGAGTAAGTGAGCACTCATTCTCATCCATTTTCACCAGATGAATCAATGGCACCATCCAGAACAACTCTGCAGCCGTGCAAGCAGCTCTGTGAGGCTGGACATCGCCCCGCTATCAATACTATGATTATTTAATGCTAAAAATGCTACATGTCACACAGTTTTAATGCTTACCATGATATTTCTGATCACACAGCACACATAAGGGGGAAATCAGGGCCCTAGAGCACGGAAATCAGGGCCCCTCTACAGTCAGTAGTGAGTAGTCGGATTGTAAAGCATAGAAACACAGAACTGCAGGGTGGTTGCCACTACTACAATGGAAACCTGTCAGGTTAGTCACTGAGGTTATCAATAGGGAACCTTAAATTCGACCAACCCTTTGCGTCAACGCTGACCTTTTCCTTTGCCCGCAAGCCATAACTCAGTCAATGCTGTGAAATAATCAACTGCGGAGGCACCTGAATCAAACCCGCAGCCCCGCTCAATCACCTGGACTCAAATGTCAAGACGCTGTGCGCCTCCTAGGCTGCTATCATTCAAGACAACTGTTTGCGTAGTCTCTCCAGAGATGAATCAAGATGTGTGAAAGCCTACAGCCGCAGAGATCCTGCAGGTCAGAGGGAGTTTATGAATAATGAAAGATCTCATGGGAGAGAGGGTGCTTCCAGAACAGACCCTTACGCACTCTTGCTTCCATCTTTCTTAACATAATGACACGCTCACACCCCCGTGTGCACATACACCTCCAAATACACCTCTCCAGCTTATTGTGATGTCAAAAAGTCAATTTCCTGTCACTCATGCCCCAAGATCATCTTCAATCCATAGCTCCTCTCCCGCTCTGCCAGTCCCCTTTTGCTTTGTTGAATTATTTAGAGCTGTGGGGGAAAAAAAAGCCACTGAGGATAGAGAGGCGCTGACGGGTGATGAGGTGGCCTCTCACACAACCAGCCGCCAACGCTATGTGAAGGCTGGTATGGATTTGATGTATCCTTAGCGGTACATTGCAACCTATCTGTGATCAAAGCTGACTTCAGTCACCTGATTCCAACAGTATGCATTATAATATTTTACAATACCATAGAGCATACTGCAGAGCAATAGTACATTGTGAACAAGAGTCACATTATTATCATTAATTAATTTAATTTAATTTAAAATTAAATAACAATAATAACAATAGGAAAAAAACTAAATTACAAATAAAAATTATTAATAATTAAAATAATACTTTCTATAATTTATAGATATATCTGACATATATTTTTCTTTTGATTTTCAATGTAAAACTAAAATCCTGATAACCGATTACGAAAAATATTCATAGAAAAAAAAGTTATATAACTACATAAGTTCCAAAAAAACTGATTAAAATAGCAGGAAGAGATGCATCTGGGGACTATTTTCACAGGCGGATCAATTCACATTTGGCCTTCTAGTAATAAAAAAGGACAATTCCCAGGTTTCTAAGTATTCATAGATTTACAAGATGCAGAAATACATTATATTATGTTATGTTTGGCTCTGGTCCTCTTAAGATTCATTGTTGGCCCTTCATAGGTGCATCTTTTAGACCTTTTAACCTTCAGTAGCATTTCTGTCTGACTGAGTTGAGCTCTAGTCCTTTTTGGTGCCTACTCTCTGAACACAGTTTCAGTGGCCATATTTACTTTCACATTTCAGTGGAATTTCTATTTACTCTGCAGATTGGTGTGTAGGAGCACGCTGTGTCATCACAACTTTGGCAACGAATAGACAAGATACAAAAAAAAAGATCAGAGAAAAGCAATAGCATGCAGCTCCGTCATCTTACAAATCCCAATTTTCTTGCCTGTCAAATGATCGTGTATTTTGTGCAGTGTGTTAGATGTACAAAAAAAGGAGAGAAGCTGACAGCAAGCGTTTCTGTGAGCGTGGTGGGAAAACGTGGCTGAGTGAAAGTCTAATACAGAACACAGACACTGGGTAATTGTGTAGGAGTAACAAATAAACCACAAAGTGCTTATCAACACTGTTTACAAGTCACTTTCAATGCTTGTGTAACTGTGATACTTCAGAAAAGCTTACAGCTTGTCAAAAACTTTGGACCAAATTTAACACAGTGAAGGGGTTACTGCTGCCAAAAGTGCAGTAATGTAATGAGTTTGGCCAAAATGGAGGAAAGTCCTGGAATCCTTTGTGATAATTAAAAGGCCTGCAAACAAGAGCTAAAGAGCAAACCAAGCCGTCGACTTCAGCATTTTAAGTGCCAGTTTGCAGAACCACAAACACATGAAAAACACTGTTGCTATCACATTGGTGCCGAAAGCTAAAAAGTCAAACTCACATGTTATCTCCTGACTGAGAAAAGGTAAAAACAAGGGATTAAATAAGGATAATCCACAGCTGGCAGAGCCACACACTGCTATTAACCTTAGTCAAATAAACAGGAGGCAAAGTGCAGGCAAAGGACACACCTTCACACAGCAGCTTTGGCTTATACATTTGTATTGGTGGTGCAAACCAGGTGAAACTGTTTCCACAAAAGACCTCATTTAAATATGACTCAGGTGTTACACTGAGACACTTTTATGCAAAGTCCCACATGATGATGCTGTATATTTGATATGAGATATAAGTGATTTTAAGTGTCACTGCAGAATTCGTGTCTCCCCCTTTTGGCAGTGAGGAAAATTACACACACACAGTTTGTGTGATGCTGCCTACAGATGAAAGCCAGGACTAGCTAGTTGACCCAGTCTTCATTGAGCTTTGAAGGTAGGGTGGGAGAATTCATTCTGATGCACTTTTTGTTAAATTAGTGTAACGTCTCTTTACAATCCTATAGCAACTAATTAGTTTGGCAGTTTCGCTCTAAAACGAAGAATATGAATCATCTGTGGAAGCTATAAAACGCTAAAAACATCAGCCAATCCTCCGGGTGGACCCTGCGCGGAGTATTGGCTGGTTGTCACTCTCTTCCTGCTCTGCGCGCACCAGAGAGGTACGTGGAGGTACACAGTGAGGTCTGTAGGCTCTGACATGTAGCTCTTGGGTTTTTTTGTGTTTCTCTGATCTTCGGCTGAATTTGCTGGGACGTCCACTCCTGTGAAGATTGACAGCTGTCTTGAATGTTTCCACTTGTGAATAATCTTTCTCACTGTAGAATATTGAACTCCAAATAGTTTGAAATGGGTTTATAAGTCTTTCTGATTGGTGCAAAGCAACAGCTGCTGCTTTAACACCATTGTTTCTGTCTTTCTCTCTTCTCATTGTGTTAACACACACCTGTCTGTACACCGGCTGATCATCAATTCATCAAGGACTGATCATCAGCATCACCAACATTTAACATGTTTTTTTTTCTTGGCTTCATATTTGGTAAATAAATAACGGCACAATAAAAAAGTTATGTTGCTCCTCTGAGGTTGTATTTGCCGAAAACTAGAATACTAAGATCTAGTACAGTCATGAAGCATAGTGAAATAACTGCATACACATGCAGACAGGACCCTACACAGCTCCTGTTGAGGACTTATTGATGGAATTGTAGAGACCCTGCAGCTGCATGGATGGCTCTGGCTGGGTATTAAGATTAGAGAAAACAACCAAGCTTCCTTGTGATGATAACACACGACACAAAATCCTCTCTTAAAACTGAGCTGATTGCCAGCCACCCTAAAACACACAGGCTTGATTAAACAAAATCTGGGTGGAACACTTTGAAACAATCCATCTAATCCTGTAAACCTATAGAGAGAGAGGAATAAGTACTGTGGTCTCTGTGAAGCAATTAGCTGTTTGATGAGGAATTTAAAGCTTTTCCACTATGAGAGAAATGGACTGCTGACAAGATAACGCTCTAAATATCGCTGTGATAATCGATCACATCCACCATGACAATCCATCTACATACTCACTACACATCCCAAAGCTGTTTGACTACCCCCCCCCCCTGTCCTTCATTTGCCTGCTTTTGGTTCAGAGCAGTCTTTGAAGTTGCTCTTATCAGGTCTTTTAGTAGCTCTGGGAGGAAGGCATTCTGAACAACCATCAAAGAGAAAAACTGAGTCAGTCCCAGCAGTGGCCTTGAAACAGCAGCACTTTGCTTTGTCCAACACAAAAAAGATGGGACTTTTTTTTTTTTTTAACAAAGATGACAGTGAATGGACAAAAAAATACACAATGTGTGTCAGAGTCATTCAGGTGTTAAAAGTTAGTGGACTAACATGAATGCCAGCCAGATTACCTCAAACGTGTTTACCGCACATCTGCCAACTATTTGTGTGCTGATTGGCTCATTCTTGTGTAACAAAAGTCCTGGAGGTCATCCTTGGTGATGGAGTAAAAAGAAAAAAAAGGAAACGAGTGACAAGCTTTAAGGGAAAAAAACAAACCTGTGGTAAATGCAGCAGTTCCTCTAGTAGCCACTAGAGGCTGACTCCAAAAAAAAGAGTCCAACCATCCATCTATTTTCTTTACCCTCTTTTGGGAGGCGCTGGATCCAAGCTGTCAAAGGACGAGAGGCAGAGTACACCTTTGACAGGTCACCAGTCCAGAAGCTGGACTAACATAGAGACAACAAACAGTTAACCTATCGTGTACATGTGGATTTGAACCAGGAACACTCTTGCTGCACCACCACACGGCCCCATCAATGCTCATCAATTCCCCATGTTTAAAGCCTGACTTCATAATATAGACTCTCAGTCCAGTAGAGATCACCCTAATGATACAGACAGGACAGATATTACTACATTGGTACTACAGTTTATACCTGGATCAGATATAAAGCCATATCAGCCAGCACCTGCTGACAGGAAGGACACCTGCAGCACTAGCTGATGCGGCCGGACCGCTGGGAACACTTACAGTAATGTATTCAGCACGTGCAGAGAACGCTAGCCCATCGATTAGCTCATTAAGTCTGAACCCAGCGAGACACGCATAGGAGGCCTGTTCTCCTGCAGACCGCATGCTGAGACCCAGTGATCCAGAATCTGTAGAAAAGCTGGTGTCACTCCACCCTCCAGGAAGCAGATTTTCATTATGATTTAAAATATGGGAATTGTAATCCTTAAAGAAATTAGAGTGAGTGTGTGATTTGAGGACTTATCTTGCATGCCACATTAGAAATCTTATATCTCTCCGGGCTTATGATCCCCAATTGCAGATGAGTTACCTCCATCTGGTGGAGTTATTTTCCACATTCATCCCCTCCCTCCAATTTCTGTCAGACCTTACTGTATTTCACTCCTCATAGAATTTATAACCAGCAGCACCATTCACTTCTAACTCCCTTGGGAGGAACCAACACTAAGATATTCCTCCTAGCTCTGCATTCACACATATGGCATTTAGTATTCCACACACACAGCAGCAGCAGCAGGCCTGTTGTCAGTGGAGACAGAGGTGATGTTTCTGGAGGCGTGGAGCAGAGCACTTCCAGGCCAGTCAAGCAGAGCTTTGTTTTTTTTTTTTTTCTTCCCTCTTCCTACTACAAACTGCAAAACAACATTCATTTTCATGATGCATATTCAGAGTGTGTATTCAAATGATGTTTAGTCATTAGTGCCTCTCAGAACAACAACGGCCATCACAGATTCACAGAGGCCAAGGTGAAATCTCTGCACCAACATTGGCTCCACCATTCATTGTGATGGCAGAAATATCACCTTCAGATGTTACCAGATATTATGATAAGTAAATATATATAATGCACAAACACACAAAACAGCTCTCACTTCAGTTGTGTGGAGGAAAAGACAACAGAGCGGAGGAGAAAGTAACACAGCTGCAGGATACACTGTTCTCCCATCTGCATTTCTGCTCAGAGCTTGATGTCATTTGCATTTTTAAAATTGCATAAAAGCTCCATTTAAAATTAAATTAAATGCTTTGCCCCCAAATGCTGCCCTTTCATATTTACATATTCATATCCTGCATATTTATTGTTGTCTGTAGTCGAACGGGGAGTCCGTCCAGTGTAGAAAAACATTTTGTATTTCCCTTTAGCCACAAGTATAGTTTAACCAGCTCGCCACAGTAAATTACATCACACTATAAATATGCAGTGAGCAGTGATACTATTACAAATATGAGGGCTCATGTTTAAATGGATGGGTTGACTCCAAAACTATAATTACAGCTCAATATATTCACTAAATGATGATAAAATAATATGTGAAATTTACTAATAGTCCCTGTAGGTTTCCTCTTAGTGTGAGGGGGCAGATGGATTTCACTCTAACAAACTGAATCATTGTCTGTAGTGTGCGTGTTTGTGTGGGAGTGTTTCTTTCCTCCTACTCACTGTATGTGTAATAATAAGAGAAAATGCACATTTTGTTGATCCTTCAGTATGTTTACCCCCCCACTAATATACAAATCTCTCTCGTAGTAACACAACAAATCAACGACACCATAGTGCAAATGTTAATTACTTTTCCTGATGAAAAACTGTTTGTGTCACTATGCGCATGCATTCGTGTCCACAGTGTGTTGTGTAGGCTGAGTCCATAGTGTAAACCCACCCCAGGGGGGGTGTGATGACACATGTGCTGCCTGTTTTTCAGGCACCCCGTGGGAAACTAGAAACCAGCACAGAGCCATGGGTCAGATGGAATAAATGAGGCTTACAGAGCCAAAAAAACGCAAAAAGGCTTAACTAGACAAGTGCAGTAAATATGTGTGGGTATTTAGACCCACAGTACGGCTTGAACACGCTCACCACTGCCAACGCAACTGTTGCCTCTGTTAAGCTCCACCAGTCTGAAATATGCCTCCGCATGACACCCAATCTGGATATTGGATTTTTGTGGGTGGATTCAGCAAACGTGGATGCCCCGGCCGACTCTTGAACAACCATCCGGGCGGCTGTACACCCAGTTGCCAGGCTGATATGTATGGATGGGAAAGCAACGCATGAAGAAGTTGGCTTGCCCTGCGCCACATTCCCAGCCACTCTTATTCTAAACCCCAAGCAGCAAGACTCGCATGTGTGGCCACTGTCAGGAGCTGCAGGAGTTATGACTCAAAGAGGCGACAGACAAGGCCATCCAGTGTGGTGTTCCGCCTGCAAGGAGGTGTCACAGTTAGGCTAAAGGCTCGATCTGTCAGATTGTTACTCTGGGTTGATAGCACCGAGTCAATGTGGAGTCCTCCATTGATTGTCAATGCCTCTCTTTTTCTGGAGCCACACAGCTCTGGACTTACAGTCACAAATTTTATAATCATAATTGTCTAATAAATACTATGAGCTGCAGCTAAAAAGACAGGCCCTATTTTTTTTTCAAACTTTAAGCTGGATTTTCACACAATAACACACAAAACAAATCTTACACTAAGCTCTCACATCCCTGTGCCTTCCTAACCTATGTTGCTAATGGAGGCCGGTCAGTGCACTCTGGTAGATTATTCCAAGTCAGAGCAGAGGGGAGTATTGCCGAATACCCACTCCAGTCCCTGGCTAATTCAGCAAAACAACAAGAAGCAAGCAGGAGGAGAACTGAGCTGAAACCTGAGGAGGTGCTCCAGAAATACAGACACACACAGACAGACGGACAAACGGGAACAGAGTTAGGTATACTCAGAGTCCTGGAAGACTTTTAACAAGTTGGTCTTAATCCAGCATGGCCTCTAACCTTAGTACATACAGGCCGCCCTCTCAGCCACAATTATGACTGTTATGGCTATCGGTGAGCACCATCTGCAAGCTGCTCCGTCCACACCAGTGAGGTCAGCCCAATTCTCTTTTCACTTCCTGCAGGAAGAAGAGGCTGGACACACACACACACACACACACACACACACACCTCCCCAGAGTACTCAGCAGCTCTCTCTCTCTCTCTCTCTGCAGACACTAGGAGGAGATCCAGTAAAATACTGATACACAGCAGCAACACCAGCATGTTTGAACATACAAACAGAGAAAAATGGTTATAACACCATGACTAATCTGTGCTTTTGAAAGTTATAAGTGATTCCAGATTCAGGAAATACAGCTGAACATCACTTCCTCTGAGCTGTGCATGACTATAATTGGCACGAAGCTGTCAGAGAACACACGGTAAGCAACATTTCCATGGATAAATTAAGATTAAACACACGTGCTCACACCATGGTGTGTACAGTCATGTAGCTTTTCTGCAGGCAGTGTTGGCAGTTACCCGTGAATCAGCTGCTAGCATGCACACACCTTCTGGTCCTGGTGATATTTACAGCACAACACTCCCCCACCTTTCCAAAAACCACTGATTAAATGGGATGGGCTAACTTAACAACTCAACCATGTTCCTCCTGCTAATCCACTTAATTACATACCTACCACAGCACACATTTATGTAGAATCATTTCACTGACTGTATATATACTTTAGACACCTAGACACCAATAATTATGCATTTTTTTTACATTTAGAAAATTTCCAAACTAAAAGCTGACGCAGCTAAGATCGATTCTGCTTGTTCTTGAAACCCACTTTTTGTGGTGAGAAGCTTGTGTGCCCCTGCAGAGCCCATCAGCCTAATGAACTGTTCATCAATCAGTTTAATGTACACATACACAGAGGCACTGGCTGGTACAGAGGTTGGCAGAGATGGATGGTGCGAGGCTCGATCAGTAATAAAACAAGGGGGGGATGTTCACACATACTTCTCCTCCCTCTTAGCTAAAGATTCAAGACACAGACCAGAATACAGTATTTAATGGGAATCAGACTGTCTGGTAAGGCAACACCTTCTAGAAAGTAATGCAGAAGTTCCCTTTGCCGCCATGTTGCTTCAGTGCTACAGAGATAAGGAGATAAATCCTGGCATCTTTTCCCATAACCCAGCTCCCCTTTGTGAAATATGTATCATACTGTATGTGTTTAAGCCAGACTGTAACTTCTCTACTACTTTGTACATTAATACTGGAGACTTAACTTCATTAGCAGTTGAAAAAAAAATCAGCCAAGGCCAGTCTTGCAGTAAACTAAGATAATATCATTAACTTTTAAAGCTCTCACACACAGCCTTGAAATACCCTTCCTTCAGTTCCAACATGTGCTCTCCCAAACACACACTCCAGGCTTAACACCTGGGGCTTTTTCATTTGGAGTGATCTCAGCCTTCTGCTCACGCTCTAATAGATTTGACATGATGGTCAGAAGAAGTCATTATTTCACTTTCTCTAAAGACAATATTATGGGATATTCAGCCCTGAGTTGGAATATGAAATTCGTAATCCTAAACGGATTGTCCATATGCAGTTCATAATGCAGTGCTTTCACATTCAGTTCAGACTCTGACAGATGTGGAAAGAGATTGACTCAACAGTCAGACTGATGATGTGTATATTTAGTACAAAATAGCCGAAAAAGAGCAGCGCTGCAGCACAACACTGAAAAAACAATATTATAAATGTCATGTAAAAAACAAAAGCCTAATCTTCTCTGTGTGTGTTTTTTTCCCAAATTGGGCTTAAAATAGCTCTAAAATATTAAGTAGTGTCTCTGTGAATGTTTAAAATACTTTGGCCTGGATAAAATAAGAGAGCAGGTTTCTGTAAAGCACAAGGAGCCTTTGTTCAGGACTGTGGGTGAAACACTGAGACCACACAGGATTTCTTTTTTCTTATTTACACCACGTCCAGTGCGTAGGGAACAACCTCCATATCTAAAGGAAGGGCTTTTTTGTGGTGTGGCGGTGGGCTCTATAATAGCCTTGCCCACATGCTTGCATGTATTATGACAGACTAGGCCCAGGGACCAGACCAGTTCTCCCACCACTGATGTCCAGATGTGCTTCCCTGTGGGTCTTGATTTGATGCCTACCATTACAGCGCCAAAATAGCTAGGAATGCCTCGGTTTATTTCTATTTGAGGGATGCTGTGGATGTAGCCATTATGAAAATGAACATATTTTGTCAAACTATCTATGAATTGTTCATCTAGGAAAAAATACATTCAAGTTCGTGCTGAGATTTAGTTGAGAAGATTGATAATCACTGTCATCACATATTTTAGCTTAACTTTCATGCTTATGCTAAGCTAAGCTAACCGTCTCCTGCTTCTTATTTACAGGATGGATATAGGAATAATCTTCTTATCCAATTTTTAGCAGAAAATTAGCAAATTGTAGGATGGCTCCTTTGAAACCACATTTCCCATAAGACGCAGTGTTTTGTAAAATCCTGCATCCTAATCCTGTTCTGTTCCACTAATTAATATTTGTGCTACAAAGAACATTTCCCATAAAGCCCCAGCTGGCCGTCCAACCTGCCAATCTGGTGTAGAAATGAACATGGCAATGACTTTAGTGCTGTTAACATATAAAAAGGTAGTTTTACATTCAAATAGGAGAATATGATTGAATTAGATTATCTTTAGATGTGAGGAAATTTTCAAGGCGCAAGAAGAAAAATCCATCTTGGGACCTTTCAAAAGAATCTCCTTCCTGAACTGCATGGATTTAACGTGAATTAACCCCATCCCCTGTGTCTTTGTGTCACTGCACTGATGTGTGTGCCTGCACTCTAAAGAGAAGTGTTTTCAGGACAGAATGTCCTTCACTTCAAGCTCAAACCTGCACCCACCCCCTCTCAGTTGTTCTTCTACATCCATCATGAGTCCCAGAGCTGAGGCAGGTGCTTTCACCAAACCTCCCAGAAGAGTACCCCCGCTCCACCCCCTTCTTCCTCTACCATCCTCCTCCTTCATCTCTATCTCCACGCCTCCCACCCTCTCTACTCTCTCCTGCTGAAGGAACCCATCAGTGGCCCCTTCACATCTGCAGGAATCTTAATTGTATATTGTCAAACGGGGATTTTTTATCCAGCGAAGGGAGGCGATCTAGATCAGTTGGAGGCCTTGAGGGAGGATGAACACGCACAAATGCATATGAACATCCACAGCTAGGCACAGGAAACATTACATAGATGCAAACATATAGTACTAAATATGGAAGAGCTTGCTTGCACACAGAGAAGCCGTCTCAGAGTGAGAAAGGGAAGCCTGTGAGGAGACGGAGTAAGGCAGCTTTGTGATATCACAGCTCCCCTCTCCGTTTAGAGGCCACTATCTGCTATTTTACAAAGAAAAAAGCACAATCTGCTGAGTTTACAGCCTGCAATCATGACACGTCTATATGGGCTGGGGTTCCACGTCCCACATGCAGCACACAAAGACTTCCATTGATTTACCGAGCTCCAACAAGACAACACAATGATTCCTTTTAGCAACAGAGGCTGGCAGCACTGGGTAAAGTCCCACTAGTGTTCTCTGGGAACTTAGGAACAAAGACATGGACAGATAGAGGGGTAGAAAGGTCAATAAACTGGGTTGACCTGTCTTGAATGTGAGCTCTGAACACGCAGAAAGATATGACAGTACATAGGTGACTGGGCACATTCAGGCTGAACAGTTGGATTGTTGATATTAAAGCAGTGTTTAAAGGAGAGCATCAATATGTTCTTTCACATCAAGTGCCCATTCACACGCACCGCCTGCTGAGCCTTGCTTAGTTGGCGAACTCATAGATGTAAATATAGGGCTGCTGTCGTTAAATTCTCACAGGGATAGTTACAGCATCCAGGCTCCACCTACTAAAATAAGAGCTTCTCCTGCAACTCTATTGAGCATCCATTCTTTCCACAGAGGCATTTATAAACCTGCTGGCTGAAATATAATAGTGATGGATAGCAGCAGACTAAAAATGTCCTCCAAGTCTGGCACAATTATTTATTCCATCTGTAGGTGGTAACGGGATTTGGAGACAGTGGAGGTCAACTTTTGAAGAGGCAGGATTTTGACAACTTGGGTATAACATAAGAAGCCTTGTGTCTGGCAGGACATGAGGACACTATTGTTACAAAATCATATTAGGGAAATGCTATGCCAATTAGCATTCAGGTGTCAGTAGCAAACAGTGCTGTTTATACCCAGCAGAAAGGCTTTGTCTCATATGTAGTTACTGTTTTATTGGAGGCCATAATCTTTTCTTAAACATAACCATTTATAGTTACCTCAATTTAACCCCACGGATAGACACTGTTTAATATTGCAGCAGTTTTTTAAGTTATTGCTGATTTACAGAGTTCTTAACTAGAGAAAATCAAAATCGTGGCCCTGTGACTTTCTGGAAAGCCTAACCAGATTTACAGTGTTATCTGGCTTTACTCACACACCAAAGGATCTTGTGAATATCGTATGAAAAGGCAGCAGTTATCTTCTAAAGCGCCTGCTGCTGGCCTACTTCCCTTATTAAGGGGATTCCTCTGGATGTCTCTCCCTTGACGTTCGGGTCACACCATCTGCTGCGGCTGCACTAGGGGGAGTTTATTATGGCGCTGACAGCCCTGCGAATTGTGACCCTTAATGAAATTGTGAGGCAATATGTAAGGTCTGATCCGCTTAGGGGTCTGTTGAGGTCTTCCTCCCCTGTAGCCTCGGCAGGCACAGAGCT
Organism: Parambassis ranga; assembly: GCF_900634625.1. NCBI lineage: Eukaryota > Metazoa > Chordata > Actinopteri > Ambassidae > Parambassis > Parambassis ranga. Next base: position 3,024,222 of record NC_041030.1, on the reverse strand, counting down.
GGGGGAGTCACAGCAGCGGGAGCCTGGCTGGAGGCATATGCTGGGATAAATGCTGATGTCAGGTCAGCACTGATTCAATAAGGGGCTGCTCTGCTAGGCTTTTGCAATAACAACACATTCACATTAAGGGTGTGGGATTTTATTACTGAATTGTTAAGTGATTCTTGACCATATCTTTTGCTAAAAGGCTCAACACTGTTTGGGAGTAAGCAAGCTGGCAACACGCTGGAATGAAGACTGATGGTCTGTTTCACTGTATCCACCCCTGTTACTGTGAGGGAAGATGAGAAGGATGAAGCTTTATTTGCTATGCAGAGTAATACAGAAACCAGCGCTGACAGTTTCCCCCTCTTTTCCTCTCTCCTTTAGACGTGACGCGTGCTACATTTTATTCTAACTGGTCGTTACACAGGACGCTAATGAGAGAAAGTGATAATCACTGGTGTTTACCAGGAGCACAACTCAGGCCATTTAGAACAACTAGCTCTGTTTCGAGTTGAAAGTGTTACAAAAGATTGATTCTGTCTATAAATACACATGCTGACCCAATTATAGGTGGAGTAGAGTCATCTGTGATTTAGTCTGTTTGAAGCCAGCCAAAAAAAAATCCCCTTGAGTCGGCTGGGTGGGGCCTGCCGATACTCTGAAAACAATTAGAGCTGGATATAGAAAGATACAGTCAAAATCCATGTGCTAAAACACATAAGAGCATCCACAGACATGGGTTTATAAAGGCTTCTAAACTCTACTGCCTGGGCAAAATAAAAAAAATGTTCTAAAGCATTTAAATGTTAGTGTGGAGTCGTAAACTGTATGTACAGTATGGTCTATGAATCCACATGCAACTGTCCAGCTGTAAGGCCGAGTGCACATGTGCATCCTCTTATCAGGTCTCCTAAGGACGTTTCTGGAGCCTGGATTTGGGTTTTTTCCACTTGCCGTCATCTTTTCCAAATAACACTAACACCAGAAAATCCTAGTTTGGACAGAAAGGGTGGAGAAGGCCATGATGGCGCTGAGAAAAGAAAGCCTTAAAAAACTGACCACCGAGCCAAAGAATGCAAGAAGAAAAGCATATAATTAAAGGGACAGTTTGACAATTCGAGAAACATCCTTTGTTGGGAGCTTGATGATAAGATCAATATCGCTCTCTCTCAACTTCCTGGAAATTGCACTTTGCAGGTTTTTCCACTGCAGGGACTTGGAGCAGGCAAGAGCTGGTGTGATCATTTACAGGAATGGCCTCCTAATCAACACTTAGCCTATGTGTTTCCATTGTGCTGAAGAATCCACCAGTCTCACAGGGTGTTGTAATAAATAAATAAATAAATAAATATCAAACCACTGTGTAGAAAGCAACATAAGCCTGCACCTAACTTCTTTTCACCTTTTTTTTTTTTTACATATGTTCTGTTCTTGCTTTTGCTGGGCCACCCCCCTATTGGTAGGGGAAACACTGAACTGATTCCTAAATATGGTAAATGTTAGATCATTAGGATATAAATTTTATACTGATAATTTAGAAAAAAGTAGAAAAAAAACAGACAAAAAAACAAAAACCGTGACCCCAGAACCGTGATACAAAGGCAGACTGGCAGACTGTGATGATGGTCAGAGCTAGGGATGCACCGAATTTACGGCCACCGAAAATTTCATGCCAAAAATTGCCCAAAAGTGCATTTTCGGTTTTTGCCCGAAACACTTTTTTCACCGAAACAGAAAGTGGTGATGCACCAGCACGGACTTGTCTGGACGCTCCAGCATGTCTGAGATGTCTTTTCTTGCTCCATTTGAGCAGCTAACGAAAAAGATCAAAAAGATCAGCTCCTCTGATGCATCTGCAGCTGACTTTATTTTGCAACATTCTTTTAAACGCAGCACCAAAGCATCTTCTAAGCAAAGAGGTTGAGACGGACCGCGGAGTGAAAACATTGAAAAGTACACTCGTAGTCCATCAGCACGCGTTTCACTGAGATCTACTCTCTGCACTTCATCGCGACGTTATTTATCCGTGTTATTAAAGATCAGACTTGGAGCGCACAAAAAATGATCCAGGCCGCGTGGATGCGTAGAACCTGCTTGGAGACGGGGAAGCGTACAGCGCCCCCTCGCTGTCTGATGTGTTCAGTCAGATCCTGCAGAGTGCCTCAAAAATTCATAGACAGGCCATTCTGTTCTGATTTGCTATGTATGTGACATCAGATTTATTTTTCTGCTGGACATTTTTTTAATTTAACAAAATATTTATTTATGCACTGGCCCTATTTAAATCAGATGCACACACAATACACATGAGTGGGGTCAAGCTAAGTTATTTCATTTTATATTGTGCATTGTTGGAATGTGAAATAAATATTTTCAATTGCTTTATTCTTTGAAACATTAATATTAAGTTGTGCATTTGTAATGCCTCGATTGTATTGAGGTTAGTACACAGTTATAGCCATTAATGCAATGGTACTAATAATTGGCGTAATACGTTTTTTTTCCCGTGTTTCGGTTTTCGGCCAAGAATTTTCATTTCGGTGCATCCCTAGTCAGAGCCTCAGACCTCACTGTCACCCCAGCCTGCCTCACAGCTTCTTTTTTAGGGCTACCTTGACTTAACTTTCATTCATCTAGAAAGTGTGTGCTTTTTCACCACTGTTGCACAATTATTAAAATATTTCCATCTGGGAGCTGACTAAGCACTTCTATTGTTAACTAACGATCAGCAATTGTTTCACCCTGGGGTATTTCATGGCATTTGCTGGGAAAGGAAGGAGCTGTCCCCCACAATATTCTTGCTTGTGTGAAGCCTGCTTGTTAGTTTCTTACACACAAACAATGTTAAATACGTGCAGCACAACTTGTGCTTCACACTCGGGCAGCCATTAGGACCCAGGGCGTGATGGGCAAACACACCCACGGAACCAAAATAGAGCTCTGCTTCCTACTAATCCCAGATGAACAGGTGCTTCTATTTAAAGGACCAAATCCTCTCCAATCCACCCTTTGGAATCCCAACACTCTTTCTCCTCTCCCACTCTCTACTGTATGTGTTTTCCCTTTATTTCACTTCCCTTTCCTGGATTATGGGCAGAGAAACAAAAGCATTCAGCCCTGAATGAGCAGTGGAAATCTGCACAAGGGAAACCACTTAAGAAACCAAAGCTTTCACCACCCTTCCTCCAGAGCGACTTATTGACTGCACATTCTTTGTTTGTGAATATGACATTGATTTGGCAATTAATCACATTTTTACTCAGAAAAACCTAAACCACACCCATCTAAAGGGAAACATGGCTAAATAAGATATTGCATTGAATAAAGCCTACAACTCTAGTTGGAAAATTGTGCAGATTTTCAATAAGAGGAGTAAATATTATATAGCATAAATATAGATCAAGACTGAGAGTCACCATAGTGACAAAGCAGAGCAACTAGCAGCCAGTTTTATGGTGGCCAATATGAGCCTCAGCATTAAGACAATATCCAGTTAATAAAAACTATATCTGTGCCATCTGCACTTCTCAGGCAGCAAAGAGGAAGGAAGGAAACATCTATGGAAATTTCACACACACACACACACACACACACACAGTGGACGGAGGACGGGCAACACTGTTTACTTTCCTCTGTTTACTCTGACCTGGAGGCCTCTTGAGAAACTAAGAGGCCTGTGAGGCAGCACCTGGTGGACAGTGAGTGACGGGACAATGTGGTGCGAGTCTGGCATTGACAGCCGGATTGACCGTGCACTTTTTGCGTGCGGGATTGTCGCACACATAAGGCAAACCAAAGCTCTCACAAAAGACAGCAGAGTTTGAGCTCTGCTAATTAGAATTTTCCCCCTGGGCCAAGAACCAATTTGTCTCATTTTCAATACCACAGAGTTCCCCCATCACACTGACAGAACGGCTCAGGGCACTGTCGGAAAAGCTGTAATGAAAACAATTTCTTCTTAGAAGCAGTGGGGTCTGGATTCAGCCTTGAAAAATGCAGAAAAAGTAATCCCTCCACTCCTAAATGAGCAGAGGAGCTACAGAACAGGCAGACATTACTTCTACTGTAGCAGCCAAAAACGGTTATGTTCTTGCAGGGAGGGGGTAATAAGGCTGACAGGCCCCTGGGGCTTGTCTGGGGAGCCAGCTATTCACACAAGCACAATCACGACCTTTCTAAATATGAATTTTGTGCGGCCACTGCGGTCATCGCTTTTGTTGTGGACACAATGTGACATGCAAGGGCCGTGTCAGCTCAGCAACATACAAAAAAAGGAGGAAAAGGCCGGGGGTGTCCGACTGCAGGATAGTGTTGGCTTTCTTAAAAGCACTCTGAAAAATACTGTGACTACTTTAACTGATGGCAGAATCTGATTTTGTATTTTATCCCCCCCCAAAAATGTTAGTCCTTAGGTTTCTAGTTGAAAGACAAAAGAAGCTAACCTAAAATAAAGAACACTGTCTCTCCATCATCCTCGGAAACACAGTTGAAATCATCTTTAAAAATACATTTCCGCTGTTTAAAACAATCGTCTGGGTGGGGAAATCCATCCCAACAAGATTCACAAGTTTCCATGCTGGCAGAGAAACATTCAGTCCTCTCTCTCTCTCTCTGTCTCATTCTCTCTCTCCTAGAATCTCAGTGACACTGAGGTCCTTCAAACATCCACTGAGAGCTGAGCCAGGTGAAGCGGTGCCCTCAGTGGTCTGATGTTCCAGGTGGGGGGGGGGGGGGGTATGACAGCCAGAGTGTGGTGACACTTCTCTTACCTGAGGGTGAGGTACAAAACAATGCATTGACTGTGTGAGCCTGTGACAGACACACACCGCTGCCTCTCAGGTCAGTCAGCAAAAATAATACAGCTTCACATCTCTGTGCTGACAGCAGTAACACACATATCAAAAATACAAATAAAGCTACAGTCACATTACTATTTAGACTTTATTTGCACAGATCAGGTTTGTCTGTCTTTGCAGTTCACCTTCACAGTATGTATTAACAATCCTTTTACTCGTGTTTAAACTCATTCTTTCACTTTTGTCATGTTGCTCTCAAGTGTTAAAGCAACATGTTACTTGTTATACTGTGTGGGGGCTGCAAGACACCAGACCTGAATAAAAACTGATTTGTTCCACATCATAAGAAAAAAAAATGCTTGAACTGAGTTACTTTCTTCTTCCAGGTTGTCTAATAATGTAACAATGTAAGATGTGGATGAGCCATGAATCATTTGTGAGTCTGTGGAGGATAAATGAAACTCTGCGTATCGCTACAGAATTATAATGTATGCCGATTCATCACCCTGAAAAACGAATTTGAGTTAATTTGCGGTGCCATTTTTTGTAAATCTGCCTCTATCCTCTACCTATACAGTCCCGTTGTTCTCTAACATCTGAGCCTCAGCTGACCTGCCAACGTGGACACCCGCTTGCTGCGCTCCATTATGTATTAGCGTGAATCTTGCCCTTTTGTGACTTTTAGCAGCTGAAGGATGAGCCGCTTCCACACTGCTCTGCCCACCAGGCTGTTGAACTGAACAAGCGCGCTCATTGTGACAACTACGCCGGGCCTGACACCATCAGTATGCCCCGTGATACACCATCAGCGGGCTGGATCTCTGAAGCGATTACCTGAGGGTCAAGCAAAGCCTTTTTTTCAGGATTGATAACTTGCAGAACTAATGTCAGTAAACTCGGGTTCTCCTCGATCGGAACTGAGCCGTTTTCACACAACCTAGTTTGAGAAACAAAAAAAGGTCAAAGGATTATTTTCAGTGTCCATTGAGTGACTGAAATGTTCAGGTTGTTTCCAGACCACTCTAACCTTTCTTATCCCCTTTCCCCTCTTTTTTTTCCTAGAAAGCAAATATCATATGTATTAAACCACCTCATCCTATCAGGCAACAGTTCTTTACGGCACCATATATCACCTGAAAACATCTCCCTCTGATATCCTACCTGTTCATATCTCACATTCATGACATATAGCTTGCGGAGCACTCCCTGCCATTCTATCTTGGGAAGAGCATCAGCTCACAGTCTGAAATGGTTCAAACCAAACAGTTACTCTGACTCCCTTCTGGCAAAGACTCCTGTAAGAATTCAATTCATTTTCCAACAGATTTAAGGAGATTGAATCAGCAAAGGGATTCCTTGAAGTGAAATATGGCTCCCAGCGGGCTGCTGAGCTTTAGACTTTGTGTAGGATGATGTTGAGGGTTTTATAGCGAGAGAGCAGCGAAGACGAGGAAGACTCATATCACATGTCACTTTAAAATAAATAAATAAATAAATGCAAGTATAATGCAGCTTTTCTACGAGAGTAAAAATAACATGGAGATTTAATTCTCCTGCAATTTGTGATGGTGGCAGACAGCCAACCAGAGGGAAGACTTCAGAGAGGGATCTGGTGGTGTGTTACAGCCTCTTCACTCTCTGTGAAGGAGAGAGAAATGTCACATGATTTTTTTTTTTATTCTTTGAAACACAAATATCTGTGATCCATGTTCCTCTACCTGCCTGAACTATAAATAAACATCACCAAAATAGCTTCCCGCTAAACGGCCCAAAAAAAAAAAAAAAAAAAAAAAGAAGATTTAATTAGTGGACTATTTCTCTTGTGTTCAGCCATTTTCGGACGGGTGGGGAGGACTGTGGGGCTCAGTCCCCTTCTGTCTCGGGAGAAAAGCAGCAAAGAGGGTATTAACTGTTCCGCTGTCAGCCACAGGCACTCATCTCATCCCTGAACCATTAATCTTAAAGTCAGAGGCGGGAAAAAGGGTCCAGGCCAAAAATCACATATGCATGAAGGCAATTTGTAACAGCAGGAATCTGATCAGAAAACCTCATTGTGATTCTCATGGCCGTGCACGCTGGATCAGCGGCTCTCTTGAGTTCCTCAGCAGTCCTCACTCATCAGTCTATTTCGGACTAACTAGCAGGAAGGGTTTACAGTAAACACATGTATGTGAACGAAGGATCTCATTAAAAAGCCGACAGAGAAAGGTCTGTCCTTCTCCACGCAACAATGCAGCCTCTCTTTTCACTCCTCATAACCTCCCTGGAGTCTGGATTATAAGCAGCCCTGGCTTGTCCTGAGCCATGAATAAAACCAACAGTTCATGAACCTCTTACATCCACACCTATTCACGAGGAGAAGAGAAGAGCAGCCGTTACTGGGTGCAGCCTCCACCTTCCTCCTTCGTTCAGTGAATGAATGGAGGCTCTATTGGGCCTGGATGGTCGGTTGCTTCAACCCACAGTGGAAAATATGACGACCCAGCAGCAGGTATAGAGAGAAAGAAGGCTTCTGGGGTAGTGTGGGTGGGAGGTCCCCACCACTAATACTACCACTTTACACACAGTGCGTCTTTGTGACTGACAGTGAATTTAGGGTTAAGGGTTCAGCTGGGTCTCAAACTCCAGAGACTGCTGTAGGAACATGTGAAAATCACGCCCAAATTATGACCAAAATACACCCAGCATTATCAGTGCTCCGAAAAAACTGTATCATATACTGCACATGCACATAACTCCTTCATGCTGCAGCCGCTGAGGCTGAGAAATTAAACCCGGTGGGTCAAAAACCGCAGTTCCTACCACTGCCTCTGGGGGGCTGGCTCCAAAAGTGAGTGAATCCCTATAGACTCTCATGTTAAAATGTCTAAATGTACAGCAGGAATATGAGCAGAAACATGTTTACAGCCTGGGACCAAAAACAGACAGGCGCCGACTCCCATCACTATGATGGTTCCAACATGGCGACAGCTGAAGCCTATAGCCTCACTACAGCCATTGCTTTGAAGTGTCCTCAAGGTAATGCTGTACCTTTACAACCTAAACAGTGCAAATACCAGTGGGAGCATAGTTCTACTATTATTTATGCAGAGCTACAACCCAGAGAATCAATAAGGTATTAATGTAGCACTCATGGCAACATTGCTGCAGGTAGCTTACAGTGCAGTTCTCTGCTCTGATCACCGACAGCTTTTAGGAAAACACACTCTTTCATCTTTCTCTTCTCCCCCCCCCCCTTTTCCGTCGCACTACCTACACACTCAAGCTGAAACACAAAGAGCTTTACTTCAGATGTCTCCTTCCTCTACAACAAAACAGCTCACAGGGCAGGGGGCGCCGTGACATTTTGACTGGAGGAGTAATAATCATTTTCCACAGAAACAACAGCCCACAGTTGGAGCTGGGGAAAGGAGCAGCATTATGTCTGAGTACTTAATACACAAAGGAAGAAACCTTTGACAGTTTAAAAAGTAGGTCAGATTTGTTTATGATGTAGCAAACTTGTTTTCTTTAAACTGCCTGCTTCCACTGCAGCAAACAAACATTCATAGAAAATCTAAAGGGATTACTGGCTGCAATCTTTTTTGGTTTTCTGCAAATGAAGCTACGCTGCAACATTCATCTTAATCACTGCATCAGCACCAGCTCACACCCTCCAAAAAACATCATTTAGAAGCATGTGATTTATCTGATGCCATCTTCTATGGCCATCATCCATCTCCCGTATGATCCACCCTCGCCTGACCAAGCCAAGCAAAACTACTATTCAGAGACGGTTGAGGAAACAACAGATACTAGTAGATGTCTGACCTGCCACAATATGACAGTAAACTCTTCTTTTTGATAGTCCTCCCCCCGCATCACAGTCGGCTGTAATTGTGCAGAACAAAGAGGAAAAGTGTTTTTTTCCCACATTGAAAGTTGTAAAATATTTATAGCCACCAAATGTAAGAGAAATTTGTCCTGTTCCAGTCAAGCAGACAAAGAGTTATTTTCACAGTAATGGACAAACATTCAGGACTTTTAGGCCACTTTAGACAAAAAGATGCTTTGTATGTTTAATTAGAGCTATAGTTAAAAGATCCTTGTGTTCACCATCCCGTTAACATCTGCAGCTTTTAAATACCGATAGTTATTTAAAAGTATGTTCTCCTCCAACTGCATGGCAACAAGGTAAAACTGGACTCCTGCTCCAAACTAACTTTAGGCTCTGGTTTATCTTGCACTGCTTTTAAAGTGCCATAGATAGTGTTTCCATTATTCCTGGAGCCACCCATACTAAATCTGTACGCCTTCTAATGAAGGCACTGAATAAAAAGCAGTACATTAATGCTCCGTGACCCAGTGCCTACACATTTGGTAATGTGCTTTGGATAAAATGTCCATTAAATAGCAGATAAAATGAAATAAAGCAGCAGAATGTGCCGATACAATGGGCAGAGGGACATCATGAGCTGCGCTGTGATTATAGAGCCCATCCTGCATTAGCATTAGTCAGTCAAAACCAGACCTCACATCCACTGTCAACTTGCTATGACTTCACACCTTTTTATAGCCGTGACAGGTCACACTTCACACACACATACACAAAAAAAACACACGCTAAGCTAAAGCTTTCAGCACCTTGCCTTGGGCTTGCCCCTGCATTGTGTGCAAACAGCTTGTTTTGTGCATGTTTGTTCTGACTGTTCCAAGCTGTCATGGTGTGAGAGCATCTTTGTGTTTCAGCGCAGCCTATATTTGGAGTTAAGCACAAAAACGAGCGGTACGTTGTTCTTCTCAACGCTGACTCAGGCCCTCTGCCTGCCTCAGAGATCACCTCCTCACCTCTGCCCTGTGGGGGTCAATCTAATGAAACAGCCACATGCCAACAATGAGTGTCACTGTTTGCAGCCTGCTGACACTTTTATAATGGCTGTGACAGATTCAGGCTGTGACCAAAAAAAATGGTGGAAACCAATTAAGCAGGTGGCAGATAACCTGTGCTTCTCAAAAGTGCTGATACAGGAGGAAATAATTTGTCACAGACTCATGAAAGCAAAGTGTCAATCTCTCCTTAGTGGATTAAGAAGAAGTTGTGGAACCTGCAGTTAAAGGTCTTAGTGACTATTCTCTAATAAGAATCAAGTTATTGATGTAATAACAACAAACTGCAGGCTTTAATAAAGACCCACTTAATGATTTGAAATCAATCCAATATCACAATTTTAAATAGAATCAGGTTATGGAAAGCAGTATCAATCATTCCAGCTAAATGCATCCGGTAAAGTCTGATTGTGTTTCCATGCAGAGACAAGAACTGTAATTACGATCTCTTTATGTTTGTTTATGATGTGAGACTCGTTTTGCATTTTCTTAATTTTCCATCAGCAAAGCTAATTTTCTCAGCAATTGACTACAAATATTTAAACTGCTGTTTTGTGCCCAATAAAAAAAGTAATAAAACATTGCCCTCGGTGCTACATTACTTTATTCATGCTGTAAAGCATGGGACAAAATGTTACAGCAAACTGCCACATTTACTATTCAACCCCACTTTGCAGAGCAGTGTTCAGTTTCAGTTTTTTTCAGCTGCCACTGATTTGTTTTTCCAGGTAACCTCAATTTATTCATGATAACCAGCCACTGCTGATGCTGTTTATGTATATAAATGGAGACTTGGGACAGGTGTATGTGGATGTGAGTGTCAGCAGTGTGCATGGGTAAATGTAGTTTATTTATAATGCTCAACATAAGCCTCCCACAGAGCTGCACTGGCTGATTAAGGTACTTTAGTGTAGCAGTACCTTACTGGAAATGTGTCCAAATACTATGAAGCTTACAGAAGTATCAATAGCTAAATGTCTTTTTGAGTATTTAAGATCTATGCACCTGATTAGCATGTGTGCAGCTAAACTTAATGCATGTTAAATGACAGATCAATGTCTGTGCACAATGTTTCCATGTAATGCTATACACATATTGTTAGCTAACAGTACACTGCAAAACAGGGACAGGTGGGTGATGTCAGTGTAAGAGCCAGGACAGTGGTCTCTGGAAGCAGGACAGGCTTCCAACAGAGACCCAGTCCTCATCTCCTGAGTCAGTATCCGGTGTTGGGACGGAGCCTGTGCCAGCTGTGGCATAAATGCAACCCTCATTACTCTGGCATCAAAGAGGCTGGCAGCACCCAAGCAACAGAGTGCCGCTAAGACACCCCTGTGAAACGCAGCAGGTGTAAGAGGAGAGCAGAACACAGGACCGGCCTCCGGCGCAGCCAAATAAGGACGTCTGTGAAATTCAGATTGATTCAAACTGTGCTGCCACAGCTTCTTAATAAGGAAATATCTTAATTTGACAGTCTAATCAATAACTGGCTCAGCAAAGATGAATGCTTTAACAGTCTGGTACAAAGTTTTCAGAATCTCCTCCAAAGATGACTTTGATAACCTCAGCATTCATGTCTTGCATTTTAAGCTCCTTCACCTCAATCAGTATAAGATACTGCATCTCTAAATGGAACAAGATATATTTGATGATATCTTTTTGTAAGTCTGATAGCTCAGGGAGCTTAAAGGATTAGCCTATATTTTTATTAATTTAACAACTCATATGGAAGTCACTAATATCATCCTGTTGACAGAGCTTGTAGATTAACATAGCTTATTCCTATGCATATTATTTAACACAAGCTGATTCTATAGGCGAACACACACTGCAGAAAATGCAACTAAGCTTATATTCAAATACACATCACCTCAAAGTCTGTCACTTCTGTTTACACCAACAAACATTTACTGACTAATACAGCCACATCAACTAATTATGCCCATCTGGCTGAGACTGATCCAACCTCAGCCTACATTACAAGATCAATGTGTGTGTGTGTGTGTTTGTGTGTGTGTGTGTGTGTGGGCACACGCAGCTCCAGGAGCAAAGAGTGTGCCTGTGATGCACAGGTGTCATCAGCACAGTCACTTCCCCACTTAAGCCCCAGGCCCATCTGTTCCATTCATAACCAGCGGAGACAGGTCGCAGCGACAGCCAGGCATTACGAGCCGACTGACGATCGCCAGGTGCTCAGACCTCATGCAGGCTAGGATGGCAAATGTAAGAGTCTCCTTTAAGAGTTCCCAGCATCTATTAATGTTTGCCTTCTCCTAATACCTGATGATGTATTAAAGAGGGGGAAGATAAAGTTCATCAGAGGTTGTTTGCTCAGTAAACTGGTCGGGCTCTTACACACACACATGATAAAAAAAGTCCTCTGGATATGGGTTAAAGATAAGGGCTGGCAGGTAGCCAGCACAGTGAGCTCAAAAGCTACTGATATTCCCGACTCTCACAGCCAAGGTAAACTCCTAAATGCTCCCTGTGGCAACATTTATAGTAAAGTGCAGATCTCGGAGCTGTCACGCTGTTTCTGTTTATTTATCCTGGATCTCCTTGTCTGGATTTAAAAAAAAAAAACATAAAAATAAAACTATTTTTGCTGATTGACAACTACCTGCCTGTTAGCTCTGTTACCCAATTCAATGAGAGGGCACAGTGCTCCAGTTACAGGGGCGAGTTATAAATAGGCCTCACTCAGTCACCACTTAGCCTGGCAATGTGGAGAACAGATTGTAAATGAGCACAGTGAAGTGCTTGAATGGCAGCCCTTGTCGCCTGGCTCTCGCAGCTTTAACGCACACATGCACACACTGAATGTAAAGCAGTAACACACACTGAGCAATAAACACACTCATCATGCATTAAGAGTCTGTATGTGGGGTAGATAAGGACAAGAGCAGCCCTGTTGATCTGTAAGCGTGGGAGAAGAAAGGATGCTAACTTCTCTGCTCTGGCGCTGCTTACAGCCTTGCAGACATCTTTTCCCAAACTCTTGCCTCAGAGGCAATCAGACAGGTTCATGTCAGTCTCTGTAACAGTGTTTGACAGATGATGAGCACCCACAACTGACCACAAACTAGTAACAGATGGACAAGCTTGTGGAAGCAGAAAGCGCTGGAGGTGAGGTGTTGTTGTCTGACTCTGGGCTATGCAACCAACAACTGTAAAAATTGCAGTACACCCCACAGCCAATAGGAGCTGGCTCCAAAAGTGAGTCAGTCCTTAATGACAGGTGGGTGCCGAACTATAGCAGTTCGGAGTTGAGTCCTATCAACCTAAAGTTAAACTCTTGCCAACCAATCAGTAAAGAAGGACAGACTGCACCAATTCATCACTGATCTACTTTGCTGCAAAGGATTGCTTTGGTCTGAGCAGTGCCAAGCCATAATGAAAAGTGAGAGGGCTGGCTTGCCAAATAGGTGGACTGTGACCCTGCCAACATGGCACACAGAGACTCAAAGGGGCCCTTCAGAAAACAAGGGTGGCGTCGCTGAAGCTTTGTCCGTAGTTATATGCCGTCTATAATGTCAACTGATGCTGCAGCACAGAGACATTCTGTGTCTTTAATGTTTGCAAAACATGTGCTATTAGATCTTTTGACACATACTCCCCACAGAGCAAAAGACGCAGTCATGTCACTCAGCCTTCACCACTGAGAGGTCTATAGAATATAATTAGCTCCTGCTTCATGCATAACCCATTAGAGGGAAGATCAATACTCTTGCTCATTCTGCCTGTGCTTCATTAAGCGCACCATGAGGCATCACCTCCACAGGGCTTGAAAAATGTGTTGGCAGCACCGGTAGCCTCCGCCTTAGCCGTCACTGCAGCCGCCGCTGCCACCGCCACCACCGCCACCACCACCGCCACCGCTCATGGGCAGAACCACATGTCTGCAAATGCTCTGCTAACCCACAGGCTGAGTCACTTTGAATATTGACCCCCGCAAGGCAGAAAGAAGTGATTATATTAATGGAGCACATGAAAGTGTGGAGGGTCACGGTATAGGCAGTAGCATTTATCCTGCAGCTACTCTTAATGTCTTTGCTAATCATAGTTGTTTGTAAGCAGCACATAAAAGTTCATAGGCTGGGCGAAGGGGGAAAACACAACCAAAGCACTGTGTGTGTCGATTTCCTCAGAAATGTGTGTGTCTGTGAAGTGGGAGGTCACGGCAGTCGCTTGACTCATAAAGTAGACAGCAGGCTGAGACTGTGTTACTCAAATGTCTGCTATCAGTACTGTGGTGGTGTGATGCAAATCTTGGTTGCTAAGTTTTAGCTGCTATATGTTTACTTGCGTTATACATGTATAATTCCTTTAGTCGTCTGTCCCTCTGCATCCTCGTGCACACTGCCATAACAAATTCTGCAATTTTACAGACTGCATACAGAAAAATGTATTTAAATCCACATGACTAACATCATGACGGGCTCCTAATACTGTGAGACAGATGCTGGACTTATATTAGTTATGGTCTGAACATATTATTTTGTGGGACATGTTTTTCCCCCTGTTTCTTCTCATCTGTATGTACATGTGCTCCTCTTCCAGCTGCCACCACACCTCAACACATTGCCACATGAAAGAAGGCTTCACAACTGTTGTCACATTCCCTGTCACCCCCTGCTGAGAGGCTGAACTTTTGTCAGCCGCCCCAGACACAACAACCTCTCTCTCTCTCTCTCTCTCTCTCGCCCCTGCCAGAGCTGTGCTGGCGTTGTTTTTCGAGTGTCTAGGCTCAGCATGACATGTGAGCTTACAGGTTTGTGCACATGCTCCTTAGAGTCTTTACTTAGCTGGTGAGGTTGTGACAGGTGTACTACAGCCGCTGTTGTGTTTCTGTGTTTCCCTAAGACAGGTGTAAGTTCTGAGTGCTCAGCAGTTTCTTTGATTCTTCCTCCACCTCCATCTGCTGCTTTGTACCTTGAGGGATTCAGGTTGGATTTTCAGGGGGCAGTACCAATGGACACAGAAAAAAACTGCCTCTAGAGACAACTGGAGAGACTTACAACTAGAGAGTGAGGTAGGGAGAGCAACAACCAGACTAGTCCCAACAAAAGACATCAGAGACGGCGTGCAGTGGAGTCGGTGTGCTGGTACATGACTGTTGTGTATGCATTATAAAAGGTATTACAAATTCGGGGATTCCAGACCCATGTCAATGAGAGAATTTATCAGAGTAAATGGATATGGCTGACCAGGCTAGTGGGAATTAGTAATAACAGAAGTATGGCTCAGTGTCCAGCTCCTACACTCATTTCAAACCCAACCAAACAAATAATGATTCTGAAATACGTGTTAAAAGAGTAGAACTGTATAATAACACTTCAATGCCAGAGTAAATATAAAGGGTGTTAATGATGATTGACAACCAGATGTTGTGAAAACATGGTAAGGTAAGGTAAAATGTGACAGGAGTCTCCAGGGAAGCCCACTCACCAATACCATTCTGCTCAGTGTCTCAGGAGGGAACTTCTCAATTCACAGCACCCTGCGCATTAGCGCAGAAATATGCTTATAGGAAGGAGAAACGCCCGGGCCTCGTCTCAGATAAGCTGCGCCACCCTGAATGATTTCATTAACACGGAGCAAGAAAGATTGTGCAAGGCACGCTAAACCCTCAGGCACAGATCGGATGGGCTTTACCCTGCCGTGAGGGAGAAGATAAAACCACAACTTCTCCTCTTCACAAATCCAAGCCATCGTGCTTTTGGGGGAGCGACAGACATGAATAAAGTCATTGCAGGTGTTTATGCTGCACTTGTCACTCTGAACCTTAGAATCCCGTACTTCAACTTCTGATCACAGCAACGAATTTAGGCAGGTTAAAACATCTAGAGAGCTGGGAGAAAAATACAAAGTGACACAAGCCGACATCTTCACAAAACACAGAGGACGAGGAGGAGGAGGAGGAGGAGGATGTGCAGGAACAGAATGTAAAACCAATGAAGGAGGCCATGCCCAGCACAGAGCTGGGCATGGCCTCGGGAAAGGATCGATTAAACAAACTAATTGACATTCACAGGTTATCCAGCCTCATATTCAGTGATGCTAAAAGCCAGCGTGCTCATGGGAATGATGCAAAGAGGTACAACTGCTGCATTATTAAACATGTGAGGCCTAACTGGAACTGAAGTTTCAATCTGATAAAGAGATACTGAGCTGAGCTGAGCCTGCCTGGGCCTTCAAAATGTTTCCACATGGCAGCTGCCTGCGCAGCCGTACACAACACTGGTGAGGATGGCACCCTGAGCACTATGACAGCAGGTGATCAGCCCCACCTTTAATAGCTGAGTCGCCCTCCTGTCAACAGGGAATACTATTAAAACAATTTAAGGGATCAGCTGGATTTGGCTGGGTGGCTAATAGTGGCACAGCAGTTTAATCGGGACTTTAGCAATTATTCACACTGCTGAGAGTGCACGTGGTGGCGGCTGTGCCGATGGGAGTGGGGGCACGGTGCAAACGTACAAAGTGTGGTGTTCACGTTCTGATCGAGAAAGAACTACAGTGGGTGCAACCAGGTCATTGAATTAGATCACAGCCATACACAGGTCGGATTAAGACTCCCACTAAGATCCTAATTTGGAGTAAAGTGGCACCCAGGGGCTTTGTTTTAGCTCATTGCCTCATTTGGCTTCAGATCTGTTGACATTAGCAGTTTTATTAAAAAGGTCAGATTCTGGGGTGGATGCTTATAATAGATTTCCTGCAAGAGAGCAGACAAAACACAGAAAAACATAAGGCAAGGTCCACAGTAGCTCTCGCCTCAAGTTTAACCACACAATTTTAAAGGTTTATTGGTGTAGGACAGTTAGCTTAGCTTTATCCAAACCCTTTTTGTTTTCCTCTTGTGTGTTTGGCTTTTCAGGGCTATGACTGCACAGCCACTGTTCAAGGGAGTGATGTAGCCATCACTGTTCTAGGTTATGTGAGCTACTGTATGTATAGAGTGAATTCTTCAAGGAAGCTGGAATGATAAATTAAGAACAAAAAAATATTCTCACAGATCCAAACAAAAACTTCCTGTCCTTGTTTTTCCAGTCAAAGACAGAAGAATTCTGACAGCGTCGGCTGTGCATGGATACAGATAAAAAAAAAGCCAGACTTTTCCTCAGAAATGAAAGAGCCAAAGAAAACAGAGCAGCGGAGGAAATCCACAGCTCTGAGCTGGCTGGCTGCTCTCACTGGCAGATGGTTCTGAGTACCGTCTCTGTCACACATGTGGTCAACAACTTCCTTCCTCAAGATCATGAGCATTAATACATTACATATTTTCTGTCAAATTGTGTAATAAAAATAGAACGGCTGCAAAACTGTGTCTGTTTGAAAAAGCAACTAAAGTGAAGTAAAACAACCCTGAATGGAAACCTCAGCCGAGTCCAGAGTCAGAGTGGACTGAACTGTGCTGTAACCCTTTAAAATACTACAAGGAAGATTCAAACCGTGGCACAGATTTCTGTCTGAGACGCACTATATTAAATGAATCCACAGACAATACTGATGACCTGAGGGCTGCCTCATTTTAGAATATCCTCACAGTCCAGCATGATGCCATTATTTTAAACACACATCTGACATATGGGGAGCATGGTGTCACTTCTAAAGCTTCACTGAGGTGTAATATCTGTCCCCGAGTTCGATTACAAGAAGGTCACACTGGTTATTTGTAGATATAGTAACAAAAAAGACATTTCGATCTATAATTGTCTTCTGGCTTCTGATTGAGCTGTGACAATAAGGATTGATCTGAAACTCGTGCCTATTCATAACCCAGTCCAGAGAGGTGTGAAATAATAGCATGTGACAGGATAAGGTCGCCTCTAAAGTGAACTACAAAGGGAATGGGCAAAAGCTGCACAGAGGTGAGCCTGGCAGGAGCCCCCAGCATCCAAGGCTTCAAAGACAAGAGTGACCAACGTGTATTTATGGAGTGTCAACACACATTTTAGAGAACACAAGCGTGTATAACCGCTCTCTCCAGCTGAACTAGAAGACCAAAACAAGGAGCTAAAATGCTAAAAAAAACTATGCTTGATTTATTAGCACTGCCTCATTTTTTATGCAATGTGAATTCTATTATTGCATTAAACCTTTACACATTTTTCCACAACCTTTTCCAGTCAAGAATATATGTGTCTATGCAGTCCAATAGCTTCACTTGAATGATGGTTGCTTTGTTTGCTAAGCCGGCTTATCCCCACAAAAAGTGGCAAAGATACGGAAGACCTGCCCTTGTAATCACAGAGACTATCAGCCCGTCTTCCTCTGTGTCCCACAGATGGTTACAGCCACAAGTCTTGTAAACACCAGGAGCCTCAGCCTGCTACAGCCTCCTTGATCCCTCAGAAAGTCGCTCCATCTAAAGGGTGTTAAGATGCAAAGCTCTGTTTCTACTTATTACCAGTCATGGTCTCCCTCTGGCAAAACAACATGAAGGAAAACAGGGTGGAGACAACCATGGAGGGAGAGGCTGGAGGTCTAAATTAAACCCACATGTTCCCCAAGAGGAGACTTTCCAGGCGGCCTGGGCTTGTACAGCAAACTCTTGAGTGCACCTCGCTGCACTATTCCCGCACTTTTCGCCCACACACTGCTGCACACAGAATCCACATGGACTCATTTAGCTAAACTATGGCATCACAAGGCACAATTTAACTTTTTTTGGCAAGCACCGGTGCTCCAGATAGTCACTGCTTCAGAGAAACCAAAAGGACTTTAAATAGACATAGAGAAAGAACACAGTCACAAGCTGCAGAGGGGAAACAAAGTGGATGTACATGCTCCTATTCATCTGCAGTAGAAATGACACATTTAAACCCATTTGAGACATTTCATCCATGTTTTCCAGGGTGTACTAAGTTTGCCTGATTCAAATATATTAAAGAAAACCACAAAAACACACACACCGAGAGCCTGGCAGCAAAGGACAGGCACTGATTTCTATTAAAGCACAACATGTGTTGCAAAATCATGGCCCAACGCTTGCTGCTTCTACTCACTGAGGATCATTCTAATATGCAAACACTGAGGTCATTCGAATGAAGACATACGTGCCAATGATTTTTTTTTAATGAGGAAATTATGGGATTGGACCATTTCACATGGATTTATTCAGTCATACAACACATTTGTAACATTTTGAAATTATGTGCAGGAAACTGTTACAACTTTCCAAAGCAACCTTCATGTGATGTGTTTGTGTGTGGCGTGGTCAGTCATCCTGGCTCAGGGAGGGTAGAGTGCCAGGGAAGAGGATCTGTCAGCATTATCTTAACCTAGTTGTCGAACAGCTACAAGAAGGCTAGGGTGGAATGAGATTAAGTGACCTGGCCTTTTATTCTCTGGGCCTCTGTTCCCCTCACCATTAGGCTACTGATGGTGGCACCCTCTGCTCTGACTGCAAGAAAGCTCTTTTTTTTTAAGCCATGCTTGGACCTCAGTGCAGCAAATGTGAGGGATTGTTTTTAAGAATAAAAGAAGACCACAGATGTAATATTATTATCCATCTTTAAAGACTCCCTTTAGGAGTCTGTAAAGTATCTTTGTTGGTTTCTTCCTGACCCCACAACAACAACAACAACCACAACTAAGTTTACTCTGAGGGGACACAACAGCTGGGCATACCTTGGGTCGACAGACACAGCTGATATATGGCAGCTCCCTGCTATGGAGATCCGGTTTGTGTGTGTTGGGTCATGCAGAATTCTTTTGTGAATCACACTCTCTTAGATCATTATTAGATCAAGAAATGTAGCTGAAATTCACATTTAATCCCATAACTGTCAGAAATGTCAGCAGCAGCTAAAAATACCGGAGCCCAGATTCAGGTGATGGAGTGACATCATTAGCTCTCCGACTGTTCCACATAATATTTTATCTTCAAAACAGAATCCACTCAGGATGAGCCCTGCTTACATGTGTGTTCGTACAACAATGAGATCACAGTCGAGGGATGTGTCATAACTACATCAAAGACATTAACAAGGTTAGGAAAATGTGAAACAGCTTCTTGATGAATGTGAATAACTCTCTGCATCCGGAAAACATTCATGACAAAATAAAATAAAAATAAAATATGTGGTTAATAACACATGCTGAAAAGATGAAAAGGGTTAGAAATGTCTTAAATTGAAAAATGTGAAGGTTATAAACAAAACAAAACAAAACAAACCATTTTATCTATGTGCTTTTACAGAATGCTGAAACATCTTTGGCATGTCTGCACCTTATATTCTTGTCATTTATTAGCTGACATATTCACCATAGCTAATTCAGGCTGACATATTGGCCTGAAGCCTTGAAAACATCTGCACTTAGTTACTGCAGCATTATAGCCTGGACAATGCTGATGGAAAGAGCATCTTAGATGATGCTGGAAAAATGTATTAATTAAATCTGTTCACAGAGGGAGGCGGAGCATCACACTACGTGAAAGTATAAATACTTAACTACAAACAGTCCATCAGTGTGGTTTAAGTGTGGTACTTTATAAATTCATTTTAACCACGCTGCTGCTGTATCAGTGTCGAGGCTGCCTGAGCACGGTCAATATGTAAAAATATTCCACTATGGGAATGTGTGGTTAACCATGCACCACAACACACAATGAAAACGAACCATAAATCACCACATAGGCTAACTGTTAAAAGCAAAGAGTGCGTGTTGTTATGACAAAGAGCTTATCTCTGGCTTTAGCTTCTGTATTGGCTCAAAGTGATGTGACTTTGGCTCCATTCTGCAGTCATCTCTGGCTGCTTGTCACCTTAACTACCTCTGAGAGCCAGGCGCGACACAGCCCTGCACTGCATTTGTCAATCTCAGGTCCCTCACTCCAAGGTGCTGATGGATGAGGACCTACAGAGGAAATTACATTGTTATCTAATCTGACAAAGCTAGCCACACCGCACAGACCTGCTACTGGTTTTATCCCCCTGTAAAAAAAACCAACACTGCAGTTATCTCTACAAACCAGGAGACTGCACTGCATGGATTTTATGAATAAGCCAATGTGGGATATTTTGGCCCCGATGGGCCTGTATGGCTAAAGGCTACTTTTGGTCTAGACAAGATTATCATAGTTTGATCCCGTGTGTGACATGAGGACAGGAGGAGGAGGAGGACGAGGAAACCTGATGCTGGGAGCACAGGATATCTTAGTTTCTCATTGCATGATGGGTAGGATATGTTCAACATGAACACTGATGGCTGAGGAGCTGAAATTTGCTACTCTCGTGGGAATCATGGAATATTTTTTGTAAGCCTTGCTGGGCCGTGCAAAATCCCTGTTCATTTCTCAGTGTGCCGTACATGAGCGTCACATGATTTGAGTCTGACTGTTAGATTTGATAGATGCTTCTTAGTGAGCACATACGCTGAAGAGAGAGACTTCAGGCCAGCTGCCAATTTCCTCTTCCTGGGAAACACTCCACCCTCATGACATCTCAAACTCGGCAATATATCCTCAATCGCCGCATTTAAATAAACAAACTTAACCCAAATCAGTCTCGGTGTCATAGGAGCCATATTTAAAAACAGGCCAAGTTGGACTGGCTCCCACACTGAGAGTAAACAACACAACTTCCACCAACAATTCACTTAACGCCTTACAGCCATCACGTCACACTGCAGGAAAGCAACCAGGCTCTAATGGACGCTAATACCGAGCGGTGAGGTATTAATGATTACAAGCTTGTTTACTGAACCTCTTGACAGCAGCTCAGTATACATAATCACACACAGGACGCGGAGCTGGATCACCGAACAAACATTCAATTATACTTTCAGGCCATCATTAAATATTACATAGAAAACCTATATGCTGCATATACATAAGGGGCTGTAACCTCAGTGTGACATTATCAACACCGATGGCTACGGCACGTTGAATGTAAAATAAACATCACACATTGTCTTTGGACAATGCTCAACCTGCTTACCAACACACAAGAAACACTTTTCAGAGCAAACAAAGCCTTTGATGGGATCTGAATACAGTGCGATTCACTGGATCTATGTTGAAAAGGAGGAAACAGATGTGAAAGCCAAAGATTAGATTCCTGTCTGGCCTGTGTCGGTGTGCAGCGCTGCGCTCATAGCCTGGTGATGTGCAGGCTCTGGCTGCCACCACTGACTACCTCGCTCATAATTCACCTCTACACTGCGAAAACTGCTGAACGCGGGGCCTTGTCCACATGATCAATTGATTGTTTCCACACATCTCCATGTGTAATCTAAAGTGGACTGTTAGGCTTGGCAACCAATAACGCCCAGCCTGGCATATGGTCAAGGGCGGCGATTTAGCTATTCTGAGGAAATACTAACAAGGT
This sequence comes from Parambassis ranga, assembly GCF_900634625.1. NCBI lineage: Eukaryota > Metazoa > Chordata > Actinopteri > Ambassidae > Parambassis > Parambassis ranga. Next base: position 3,002,237 of record NC_041030.1, on the reverse strand, counting down.
AAAGGAGAGCTTCTTCAGTGCAGACGAATTTACACACAGCAAGAGGCAACAGTCATAGGATATCATTATATACGTGCATGATATTAAAATGCCTAACCCATGACTACAAGCTGCATTTATCTTCAGGATTTTTAGTGATGAGTCTTGGTCAAGCTGTATAAATAATTCGGTACTAATTTGTTCTTATTCGGTCCCTGTGGGGAACACAAACTGTCAGGCATCAGTAAGCCAACCACAGTAACACATCATGCACAGTTTGTCTGAGCCAGTGCTGGCTCCGGGTCTTAGTCTCTGCTGCCCATATGACACCAAGTGGCCCGCCAGCAACACACTGCAGCCCAGGAATAAAAAAAGATCCACGCCCCTGACGTGCATGTGTGTGTGTAGATATTTCAGATAAAGGCGTACACACATTGTAACTGTGTGCACTCACAGCCACACACAAGGCCAGACTGGGCTGAATATAATGGGCTCTTATGCGCGTTTGACAATGAGGAGGCATGGCCTAGTTTGGACATGTACTGCTCCCTAGGGGGTTCCATTATACACGACTCAAGCCTTTTGAAGGAGTGGCAGAGTAAAGCCTTAATCCTCACCCAAGAACCATCTGCTGGAGGATGAACCTTAAAATGAGGAGTGACATGAAGCCCGGTTAAAGATGGGCTAATCAGGCTCTTACAGATCCATGAGAAGCAAACATTCTGATTTGTGCTGTGTAGTGCCGACAGCGAACTGCACGTCTCATAGTAAATCATCATGCATCCACTCTGTATCAGGCTCGCAAATCAGGTCATTTGTTTAAATGCAAAGCATCTGACTGTACACCAAGGAGTGCTGGGACGTTTAAAGACACAATCCAATCTACTGGCACGGCCCACAAACACCATATGTTTCCTTTAGTCTCGGTCACTGAGGGTAGAAAACCACTCAGGGTTCAGATAAAGCTTTTTCTGTGTTGTCCAGGTGGGACAAATCCTGCAATTACACTATCTCATCTGCATCTGACACACACACACACACACAGCACTGCATTCCTGAATGCTAGCAAGTGACATTTTAACTAGAAAAAACATCCAAAAATAACAGAAATCCTGTATTGTGCCAGTGAATGAATCATCTGATGTGTTTTCTATTGACAGCTGTGACATATTGTCTTTAGAATGCTGTGAAATCTCCCACAATGGAAGGCAGGGAGTTACAAATGATAAAAACTGGGTGATCGCTCCTGCGGCTCTTTGTGAATAGGTCAGATGTTTGCGAGATGATTTTCATCTGGCCTCAGGAAGGATAGGAGATGAAGCACAGTTAATCCATACACCTGAGTTAAAATTAACCCTGAGGGAGGATGTAAGAGGTGAATGAGAGACACCACTCTCTGGGCTGTTATCACTCTCAGCTGATGGAGGGAAAGCCATATACTTGGGGGGGGGGGGGGCTTTGATTGACAGTGTGCCATCCTGATGGCGGCTGGTGTGGGTTCACCTGCTTGTCAGAAAAGAAAAATCTACTTAAACTGAAAAGATATGTGTCTCTCTGAAAGAGTCAGGACCTGTTGGCCCTGTCAGAGGTTACCCATAATCCCCCATTTCCTCCAACGGGAAACCCAAATTACTGTACAACATGGTGGTGGTAGATGCACATGAATCTGGCTGAGCAAAGCCACAGGCCTAAACACTGATTACAATCCTACAACTATCTCAACTCAAGAGTGCGTGAATCCTAAACAGCGTGCACTCATTTTAATAACAGCTGCCTGCGGCTCTTCTGCAAAGGAAAGTGAGTATTTGCGGCCTAAGCTGCACGATCAGCGTGGGTAAACTTGCAGGGCTTGTTGGAAGTTTGCCTCACAGGTATATTAGGACAGAATGACGTGACTTAGGCTGAGAAATCAGCGCACAAGGCTTCTACTTTGCACAGGATCATTTCAGAACTGCTAATAGATGCTCCGCTGGGACAGACGTTCAAATCATAAAGCCACTTATCCCACCTAAGTGCCTGCATCCACCCATGCAAACTTCCAGCACCGATCCACCCGCGTCTGTGGGATCTGCAGACACACAGTTTCACAGGCACACAGCGAGATGAGAAAGAAGAAAGAAACTTACGTGAAAACGAAAAATAAAGTGGTCGATCCCACAAGGAGTGTGGCAGCAGTGGACACTGGGATGTATTTGGTGGGTTTAAATCTTTTTCCAGCGCTGTTGGGCATTCTGTAATTTCCACATTCCTCAATTATTTATTCCGATTGGAGTCGCATGTAGAAAAAAAATGATCCAGTGTGCAGTGTGCGGGCCTTTATGTGGCTATGGGAAGGTACGAGCAGTCCGTCTGTGCTACCGCTGAAGCCGCATCGATCCTGAGGCAGGCAGGAGTACTGAGCTCTGTGAAAGCCTGGAAATCCCACCCTTACGATCCAGCCCACTGCTGAGGTCACCGAACCGCTCGAAAAGGTGGAGCCTCGCTGCAAAACCCTGAAAGCGTCGAGATGAGAACAGGCTCAGATTTTTTCTGTTGTTCATTGTGCTGCATTTAGAACTCATTTCACACTGATTCCAGCAACTATGACAAAGCACATTCTGATTGTTAATTAAATTAATTTAACATGAAGCCTGTTTAGATGACCTCAGGATGCTCTAAATATGCAATGGTTGGTAATACAAGACCAAACTGTATTATAATCTGGTAGTTTCATGCTTTTTTTCTTAAATTAATTCATACACACGGACAAAACAAATAACTGTTCTCATTAAAAGTCGGTTTCTACTGTCAAATTCAGTGTAATCGTTGTCTTAAATACGCTCCGTTATCCAGAAATGCTGCAAGTTTAAATGACTTTACGGCGCAAATTCAACAGGGAGCAGAAAATGACCAGTGAACTCACATTAAAACATGGATCAGCGCGCCCTCGCGTGGCGAATATAGGGATTTAATCGAATCGCAAAGCCATCCGATTTGTCCTTGATGGGCCACCGTAATGTTTGTAGGAAACTGCTTAGATTAGCTTTCCGTCTCTTGTGCCGACTGTATTTTTAGTTTCATTTAAGAGCCATCGCCCCGTAGATAGGTGTGCCATACACAGCTTATATTTTCTCTTTACGGCAGTTAAAATTACCAGCCTAAGACCATTCAGCACCAGAGAGTCATACTTCTGTGAGGAGAGAAGCTCACACTTTATTGACGCCACACTGTTCAAGCGAGGCTAATTAGCTAGCATTAGTTTGCTTCTTCGGTGGCACGCAGGATGTCGTACAGGAAAACTTTAAAACTCATTTGTGGGTTCGCTGGAGGCTCTGCTGTCTTGGTGTTCGCAGCTGCCGCCGCCGACTCCCACGGATACTTCGGTGAGCGGCGTGGGGAGGCGGCCAGTCGGTGGTCGCGATTCACTGTCCTTCAAGCTGCGCAGCCGGCGTGGACACCTGCCAACCACACGCCAGCTCCAACTGGACACGCCTGGGACTTCAATTGGGATAAGTATGTTCCTGCACACGTGCTGTCCCGCGATAATGTCGTTATTTGAACGAGGCTAGGACCATTTTACTCCCTCCATGCTCCATTTTCTTTGTTACATTTCAGAAAGTAGAGTCACACTCACTTCAAGTGAAGCTTACGGTTGATCTTACTGTGAACCTACACATTGATCCAAAGGTCCGCTAATTAGCCACGTTTTGCATGTTGTCAGTATGTGGAATCTAAGGGAGGGTCTTAAAATCTAGTCTATTTTAAATATTTCCTTTTTTTCTAATTGACTGTGGTGTAGACACAACGCTTAGACGTGTCTAAGTTGTTCCCTCTATCAGAGTGTTTTTGATCTTAAACCACTTTATCCCAGTTTTCCATCCCTCAAGTTAACCATGTGAGACAAAGCCAGCTCTTAATCTCAAGATCGCCTCTTCTTAACCCTCTCCAGGAGAGACCCGTCTGCTCTGACCAATGGAAAGAAGAAGGAGAGTGTCACTGAAGACCCCAGCTCTGAGCAGGATAACGGCAAGCCGAAAGCCACACGCAACATCCTCCTCATCAGACACTCTCAGTACAACCTGAGCGGGACCAGCGACAAGGAGAGGATCCTCACTCCATTAGGTCTTTATCTCCTGCTTTGTCACCTGGAAGGCTGCTACACAATCACTGATAGTGTAACAGCACGCAGGCACCTAACATCCAGACAAGGAATCAATTCAATTCAAGGAATGTTTATTTACCTGTTGTCATACCTGCAGGGCGTGAACAGGCTGAGCTGACGGGCCAAAGGTTAGCAGCACTGGGACTGAAGTATGATGTTCTGATTCACTCCAGCATGACCAGGGCCACAGAGACCGCACATATCATCCGTAAACACCTCCCAGGTAGCAAAGAGATCCACACTACTCTGTTGCTTATCTTTATGTTCATCCTGTTTGCAATTAAAGCTAGTGTTGAAATGCTGACCATATGTGTTAAGTAACACTTTTTTCCTGCCACAAATGTCATACGGGCCCAGGAGTGGAGCTGGTGAGCTGCGATTTGCTGAGAGAGGGTGCACCCATTGAGCCTGTTCCGCCTGTAACTCACTGGAAGCCTGATGCTGTGGTGAGAAGCAGCATCCATTCACCCCTAGAGAGGGCTGTAGGCCTGATTATCTGTTCTGGTATATTCTTGTGTAAATATCATTTTTGTTGCCTGTGTGCCTGCAAGGGTGTCCTACCAAGTGTTGCTGGCCTTAACTGTGCAACAATCAGCCAATACATCAGTGCATTAATGGAGCCACAGGAAACGTTCATTTCTCAAATGAAACACTGCCCCAGTTACTACCGTCAGTGACGATTTATTGCCATGAACACTGTTGTCAGCGAGTTCTGGGCAAAAACAAAAGAAAATCCTCTAAATGTGGATTATTGATATTTCCTGTACACTGCAATGGGACAGCATTTATCTTCTATATACTTGGCATGTGCATTTTTTTAAGAATGAACCTTCCTGCATGCTCATCAATGCACAGCAGCATCATGTATTGACTCTGTACTGACTGAGGGGTTCAAACAAGATCCCTCTCGTATGACAAAAGGTCGTTTTCAACCTCTCTACCGTCCTCCAGCAGTACCACGAAGATGGAGCTCGCATTGAGGCAGCCTTCCGCCGCTACATCCACCGGGCTGACCCCAAGCAGAAGGAGGACAGCTATGAGATCATCGTGTGTCATGCCAATGTCATCCGTTATTTTGTCTGCAGGTTTGTGTCGGCGGCAGTCATGGCTTAGCTGAGGCCAGAGTTTGTCCTCATTGTTCTTTGCTTTGCTGTAACCATTTCTCATACAATTTCTAGGGTTTGTGCTTCACTTGTGTCAATGTGCACTCACAGCAATCTTTACATTTTATTTAATAGTTGGTGCAAATAAATATGCACTTTCCCCTTTGGTGTAGTTAAGTGTGCTACACGGCTGTTTTGTAATAATCTGTATTTTTTTCAACAGAATCCTCAAACTTGGTCTTTTTTTAAAAAAAATCAAGAATAACTTTAAGTTATTCTCTAATTGACATATTGGACAGCATGCCAAACAAAACAAAATTTGTAAAGTAGCTTAGCTTTCCCTCTTTAGCAACAATAAACTTGTTCCAGTACTCACTCTGTCATCTTTGCTTTCTCCTTCAGGGCCTTGCAGTTTCCTCCAGAGGGCTGGTTACGTATGGGTTTGAACAACGGCAGCATTACGTGGCTCACCATCCGCCCCAGTGGCAGGGTGGCCCTCAGAACTCTGGGAGACGCAGGATTTATGCCCCCGGACAAACTAACACGAACCTGATAGATTGACACAATTACAGGTTTGTGGGAAGGCGTCAGTCGCAGGGTCGAAGCTCACTTTTCTCCTTAAGTGTCTTGGAAATTACATTTGATGTTGTTATTTTGTAACTGAACTCCCATCATGTTATCAGAGACTGAGTGTCGGTGTTGTTGTGATTACTTCCGTGCCATAGGATGCCAGCAGAAGTAATTAACAGCTGCATAGCAACTCCTCCTGAATGTAACAGATTTTTAAACAAGTGACTGATTTTTAAAACCAAAAATGTATTTGTATAGTTGTTCATGCTGTTAGCTTAACGTGGCATGACATTATGCTCATGCAAGGAATACGTGTTGTGTGGTGCTGTTGTAATAAAAAGAAAATCGAGTACTTCAAGTTCTGTAACGTTTCTATTTCTGCACAGGAACTGAAATAACAGTGAACAATCAGACACGTTGGTAAAGTAGCAGTGATGTTTTATTGATTAGTTGAAAGCAAATGAGGTCTAGACATACAGAAAGATAATACACAATGAAAGTTTAATTTTTAATAAAGCACAGAATGTTAAAAGCACAAGAAGCATGTTTTAAGTTTTTTAGGTGCATTTTTGCAAAGTTCCACATTCATAAACATTCAGAGACCAGAATTAGATCTGTGTCATCTGAGAGCACGAGGATGACGATACAATCTTCTCAGTGAAGTGGTTTTGTGCTCTCGGATAAAGGTTTTAGTCCACGCACACACAAAAAAAAACAAACGTACATTCAGAACACTTCTTTAAACATAAGCAAAGTGGCAATTGAGATATTTAACACAGTTGGCTTTTATTTTGTCCTAGACAGCTGAGAAGCCCTCGCACAGGAGTGAACGTACCATTCCAGTAATAATAGTTTAGATACAGCAGGTTTTAGCCTTTTGACATTTAAATTGTCGCACCTAAGTTTTAGAGAATTGCATGAACCTGCCATATTTACAGGAGTCTGTTATGCCAGTTTAAAAGCACCCAAGAGATTCCTGGCACAACTTTGGGCATTATAGCTCTATCAAGCGCTAAAATGAACACTGAATCAGTTGCCTTGTGTGTATAAAAGGGGTTGCTAGTACTGCTTTTCCCACTGGGAACCACCTTTCAACTCTATGCAGCTCTCGGCTAATCGCTTGTGTTCTCTGTAAGCATAAGGCAGTTTCTGTTTCGTTAACAAGATGGTCATAGGAGGCCAGAGTAAGCCATTAAGTAGATCAGGAAATTGTTGCTATCAAGTTGGGTTTGGAGTCTTTCTGCCCCCTAGTGGTTAGAAAAATCATTTAATACAGCTTTAAGGTGAGCCCAGACAGGTCAAATCCGAAATTATACTTCACTAATGAGCATCATTCATACACCATGGGAGATGCTTGTGATTCGAAGTTGTTTCCAAGTTAAAAAAAAAAAAAAAAAAAAAAGAATTGTACAGTCTAAGGCTGCCATAACTGGCAGACAGTAAAGACATGTCCAGGAACCACCAAGAAAAGATGGAGAATGCATTTATTAAACGACAAAACATGGAAGATTTATCCATCACTTCAGAAAATTAAGGCATTTCTGAACTGAGGAATAACATAAGAAATGGCAGTTGGTTTTAACACCGTTAATAAAAACATTTAATTTTTGTGCTACTGACCAACATACAAAAAATAATTTTTAAAATATTGACAATTTAATTTTTTTAAAGAACATCTTCAACGACAGAACCCTGTTGAGGATTCCACACTAAGGTTTCAGTGACCAACTAACTTTTTTGGGGAGAGGGAGGAGTGTGGCTTGTCTTCGTGATATTCAAAAAAGTCGTAGGATGGGGAAGGGAGGGGCGGGGCTTGGAGGGGGTATGGCCGCACTGAATGCGCACGAGGAAGGGGAAGTTAGACTGATGGCTCGTTCAAGTGCTTGAGGCGGATGCGCTGGATGTAGCTAACATTGGCAGGGCTGTAACGGCTAGGGCTGAAGTCTGGTGAGGCAGTGTGCCGGGCTGGACTGAAGCGACCGGTAGGAGACATCAGGCCGCTGATGGGGCCTCCTGGGGAGCCAGGAGACTGATGCTGCATCCTGAGTCGTGGTTTTACCGCTGCAGGGCTAGGCCAGCTAGACAATACACATCGACATCAGTCAGCGATTGCACATACCACTACTAACCAAATCACTGGACTATGTGTCCACATCTTTGTTAATTTAAGACATTTTGAATCATATTGTCCCCCTTGGCCATAGGCTGAGTTTGCGTGCACCCTTGTTATAGGTTTACAGAACCTCCTGCATCTCTCTGACAGAATTAACTGTGAAACAGAAATGTTCACACAGGAAATACAGTATAGATAAGACCTGGGCAAAGTTCGGCTGCCAGCATGAACCTGGCCCCCATTGCCCTTAGATGTGACCCGGTCCAGCCCTCAAACGACTATCAACCCAAAAATGAACAAAGCAAAATTCAGCTGTCAAACACAGCATTACCAACGACACCTTCCCAACTCCCCCCGTCTCTTCCCTGCTGCAGTACCGCGGTCATCCCATCTACTCTTCGACAAGACACGGTCATGCAGCTACACTTACAAAATGGGGTGCACGACTATGCTGAACTGTACGGTAAAGTGTGCATTCAGGTGTGACTGCGGTGCTGCATTTCACTTTTGTTTGCTTTGGAAAAAAACACAGTTCTTGCCTACTTTCAGAAATTTGGGATTTAATACTTTTTAAATTAGTTTGAACTCTAATAGTTTTAAACCATAAGAGTATTCTTTCGATCAGACCAGTGTTTTGTGTTTTTACAAAAGAAATACTCTAATAATTTTCTTCAGTAAAATTATCTTCACATCATATGTGATGCTCTACACTGTGTATTCACAGAGACACTTTAATATACAATGAGTACAAAAAGTTTTCAGACCCCCTTCAGACCCCCTTAAAGTTTCTGCAGCCATGTGCTAAAATCATTTAATCATTCATTTTTTTCCTCCCCAGCACCCAATATTGACAGGAAAACACAGGATTGTTGACATTTTTGCAGAATAAAAAAGAAAAAGTGAAATATCACATGGTCGATTACTCGAGTAATATTCAAGGACAAAATGCATTGACAACTAATTTAGTATTCGATGACTCGTTAGTGACGTCATTGATAATGATTCTCTCGTGGCACAGTGGGATGATCAGCGTTTGGGCGCAAGGGGTCCTGGGTTCGAAGCGCAGGCGAGCCGTTTGCAGCTCGGTGCACACACGGTTTTGGCATGGCGGCGGTCGCAGACTGAAGCAATGACGCTGCAGCCGTATCTATGGGAAAACTATGACATTTATGCATGATCCCAGTACTTGTAATAATCGCAATCAGTATTTAGTAGAAGCACCCATTTGATCCAATACAGCCATGAGTCTTTTTGGGAAGTTTTTCACACCTGGATTCAGGGAATCCTCTGCTATTCCTCCTTGCAGATTCTCTCCAGTTCTGTCAGGTTGGATGGTAAACGTTGGTAGATGCTCAATGGGGTTTAAGTCAGGGCTCTGGCTGGGCCATTCAAGAACAGTCACAGAGTTGTTGTGAAGCCACTCCTTCTTATTTTAGCCGTGTGCTTAGGGTCATTGTCTTGTTGGAAGGTAAACCTTCAGCCCAGTCTGAGGTCCTGAGCACTCTGCAGAAGGTTTTCGTCCAGGATATCCCTGTACTTGGCCGCATTCATCTTTCCCTCAATTGCAACCAGCCATCCTGTCCCTACAGCTGAAAAACACCCCCACAGCATGACACTGCCACCACCATGCTTCACTGCTGGGACTGTATTGGACAGGTGATGAGCAGTGCCTGGTTTTCTCCACACATACCACAATTAAGGGCAAAACGTTTTATCTTGGTCTCATCAGACCAGAGAATCTTATTTCTCACTATCTTGGAGTCCAGGTGTTTTTTTTTAGCAAACTTCAAGCAGGCTTTATGCGTCTTGCACTGAGGAGAGGCTTCCGTCGGGACCCAACTGGGTCTGAATTCTGTGTTTTTCTGTCAATATGGGGTGCTGTGTGTACATTAATGAGAAAAAAAATGAACTTTTAGCAAATGGCTGTAAGATAAAGAGTGAAAAATTTAAGGGGGTCTGAATACTTTCCATACCCACTGTATACCCAAAGCACATATGCAGACATGGGCACACGCAAGGTATGAAGAGGAGGAGTAAACAGTAAATGACAGCAAATAACTCTTGCAATGATAAAAGCAAATTTATCTTTTCCATGTTGGCCCTAGTCTATTTTTATCCTTCGATCTGATAATCTGGTTAATCAGTCACTGAGACGGTCAGAATTAAATACACAGTAAAGGTAGCCGAAATAGAGAATGGCTTATCTTGCAATAAAACCTCCGCCTTACCTGTGCATGTCTGACATGGAGTAGGATTTCATTGTGCTCTTCCACTTATGAATACTGGGATACTTCAGAGGATCGATGTCTGTGCCCTCTATTGCTGACAAGACCTCTCTGTCCAACTTAGTTGGTGAATCCCTGAAAAAGCGTCAGAGAAGAAGATTAATTAGCCAAATTATCATGATGTAAACTGAAAATCCACAATAACAGAGAGAGTCAGAGTGCAGAGTTACTGATCATGCTTGCTCTGGATAGTAGCACATTTCAGAAGCTGCTTTCTGCTCCATAAAACACATTTCTATGTTTAATGGAAATTGCACCAAGTCAAACACAAGAATGTATCCCATACATTTCTCTTTGCAAACTAAAAGGAGTCAAGCAACTTTGTAAAATATAACCAGTGGGTCAAGAATACTCTACAGGTGGGGTATAAAATCTCACAGTAGGTAAATAAATCAACCATAATGCCTTGCAGCCACCTCCAGTGGAGTGCCAGGGTTAAACCACACCATTATACTCTTTGCACAGAAATCAGTGTGACTCACCCTTCAATAAAAAGTCCTCTTCTAATGTGCGGTGGGGTCCTGGGTAGGAATTCATGGGAGTTATCTAAGGACTTATAAGAAGACCCAGATGATCCTGAGCTGCTTAGGTCTCTGCCCCCGTGGTCCCATGACTTGGACCTAGCACAGAAGTTGCGCACCTCTGACACCGACCCCCTAGTCCTACCCAGCACCTCCGGACTTTCCTCTGCTTCAAAGTACTCCTGTGAGCTGCCACTGCTCCGCCTCTCCTCTGTACCTCCTCCCTCTGTTCTCCAGCCTGGCCCATCCACAACCTCATCGTCCTGACTGCTGTGGCCTAAAGAGAGGCGGTTCACACCAGAGCTCAGGTCTGTGGCTGAGGAGGAAAAGAAAGAGTCCCGGGTGTCCCTATGTCGACTCCCACCGCTGCTCCTTCTCTCCCTGCAGCTGGTAGGACTGTCCAGTAGGTCTTGCAGCGACATGCGCTCAAACTCTGCCATGAGGTTGGAAATGGGAGACAGCAGGCAGGAGGAGGAAGAGGGGGAGGAACGAGGGGACACTTTGTCTCCATTGTGAGTCCTATCTCTGGAGGAGGAACACACCCCATTTTTACAAACAACACCGGGTGACAGGAGGCCATCTTTGCAGCAGCACAGCAGGTCCTGCTCAGCAGCTGTCTCAATCAGATCAGCCCCGCGGTGGTGGAGTGCAATGTGGAACTCGCAGCCACCCACAGCTCCCTTCAAGGCGTCCTTGGATGCAGCAGAGGAGGTGATGCTGGTGAGTGCTGCATTCTGCCGGTTCTTCATCTCCTCTAGGCTGATATCGTCACCCTCGTCCAAGAAGGCACCAACAGAAATGGAGTTGCAGAACTTTTTGGGCTTGCCTGCAAAGAGAAATGAAAACTAGTACAGTACTATGGTGCAATTGGTGAAGCCTACACTACTGCATATGGACTTCTAAGTTAGACAAGGATGTTGTGTCCTTTTTCAGCAATATATATTTAAAAAAATGATACTAAAGCAGGCGAGGGTACCTGGAGAGGGAGTTTTAAACTTGTTGCTGGTCTCGTTCTCTCCTGCTTCCTCATGAGCCCGTGGGCTGAAATCCTTTTTGTTCAGGTACTCTTCCAGTTTGTGGAGGCCATCAGCCGAAGACAGATCCACAAAACTGTCCAGAAAATCCCAGTACTCAGCCCAGGGGTGGCCCATTTTATGAGCCAGGTCTCTGTAGAGGACAACTCATTATTAGAGATGGTGTGTGATCACTCCATTTACATCAGTGAAAATAGGCTAAATATCACCTCACTGTATAATGCTATACAATTCAGCACCTCATTCTATAGCCTGTAACATGATCATTTTTGTTTAACAAATTCCTCATGTAAGGGGGTTTTTATAGTAATATATAACAAAGACAGCAAAATCAGCTGTAAGTTTTGTACATACCGGCCCACCCTTTCTGCCCCACGGTCAGGATCAGACTTAAGAATATGGTGGAAAAGTTCCGCCCGCTCTCTGGGTGGTGTCTTCCAGGATCGACGGAAATCATCAGCCTGCCGTGGAAGATAATTTGTTCTGGTCAGAAAGTGTTTTGTATGATGGTTTTGATGGTTTGGTTTTACAAGCAACCAGGGAAAGAACTTGCTTTAGAAGGGCTCAGTGGGCCTGCAAAGGCTGTGATAGTCATGAGGGGATCCATGGGGCTTCTTGTGTGCTGCTGGATCAGCGAGAGACTTTCGGAGGAGTCGGGTGACCATGGAGTACCAATGATGGGCTGAGAGGTGTTATCAGCTGCTCTCAGCAAAGGGATGTAGCAGCGGTCTGTGGGACAACAGATGTTAAGATAACCTGTTCTATGAACATAGATAATGGCAGCATACATTTGGGACCAATGGGAATCAAGTCTAATTTGGTGTGTTGCATTAGGACCTGTCAGTCTGTGCACATGACAGTGGCTAAAGATACACAGTGTGGAACTTTTCATGCCGTCATGGCCGTCAGTTTCACTGGGCTGAACATGAACACAAACCTTCAATAAGACATGTAAATACCCTTACCCTCCAAGTAGTCAATTATCTTCTGTTTCACTTCCTGCGTTTTATTTTTTCTGCTACAAATGAGCTGTGCAAAAGGAAAAAGGAAAATGATGATACATGAAGAGACATGCAGCTGCTGTTGCTGGATCAACTGATCCAACTGAAATTTCTCATCTAAGTTTAGCTTACAATGTTCAGTGAGCGATTGTTGCCAAAAGATTTCAAAAGCAAGCTAAAGGTCACGGCTTAAAGACCCACATGAAAACAACTGCAACTCCCTCAGCAACCACTGCTGGGAACACTGGAGATGTGTGTATTACCATCACAATTAAGACGTTAATATAATTTCAGTCTTAAATATCAAGAACTATTTTGCTGCAATTAATCACAGCAATTCAATCTTAGCTCTACATAATTAATCCCACCTGTATTTTAAACTGTGGCAACAACAACCCGTGCAAAAATGTTTACTATGTATGTTACACTAAGTTAAATAAAGGAAATAAGTCCTTACATCACTGGGCTTCTGGCCATCCTTGTTCTTACAATTCTTATCAACGTCAGGATGTGAACACAGGACGTTGACTACATCTGGGCACCCAAACTTGCAGGCAAAGTGGAGTGGTGTTTCAAAACCCTGAAACATTCAGAAAGAATAACCTAAATTAAAATGACAGCCCATTGTTTACACAGGGAAACCATGTATTCTGGTTGAGCAGGTATGGCAAGAGGACTGACAGCCTTATCTGGAGTGTTGAGGTAAAGATCTACAATGTAGCGGATGCGTTTTTGCAGCATGACTTCCTGGTCGTCAGGGTACATGAGGCGCATGAACTCTGGGTTCTCCAAGGTGTCCAGCAGCAGCTGAGCGATCCCTGCCTGGTTCTCCTTGGCTGCCACATGCATGACATTGTACCGGCAGCCCTCCTGCGACAAGAATACACAGAGAGACATGTCCTATCAGCAAGGATGGGAAGCAGCAAGACATACCTACAAATGTTAGACATTCACTTAAGAATAAGTTACTTATTCTATACAATGACATCAATCTGAGTCATTTTATTTTTGTTTTCATCTCCAAACCTACAGTCTTGTCACAGGCAGTTGGTGAAAAGATGAATGGAAAAGGTGTTTATGCATCAACAAAGGACAATGGTCCAAGTCAGGCTAAGCTGCTCTATTAATAGCAGAGTTTCCACAGACTGTGACACCACAACATTACTAATATAGCAAGTTCAAACAATGCTGCAGCTAAATCTTTTTTTAATGGTAAATGTAGGCAACTGATTAAAAACGTTAAAGGCTACCTAAGACAGGGAACAGGGTTTGACTTTACGTACTCACCTGGACAACAGTTGGATTATCTCCTGAGCCAATAAGATAACGCGGGTTGCTCAAGACAAGCTCACTAAAGGCTACCTCATCACCCTTTTCCACCGCTTTCCTTAATTTGGCTGTCAGGTCCTGAGGGCGGGGGCTTTTGAAACTGTTGGCCCGCTCCTTGTTGATGGTATCAACCTCCATGTTGTCTGTTGTGAATAAATGGGAGAAAGTGAAGGATGAGTAATGCTGCAAAAACCATGGCAAAGCTCTTTATTTTTTTTCCTCTTTCTGCTTTATAATATCCCAGATTATATAAATTTGACTTTGACAAGGGATTAACTCAAACATGGTTAATCAAAGACATCAAACAAAACGAATCATCTTCTTACCTTTACTAGTGGCCAGGCCTGGTTTGATGGGAGATACACAGGCTGCAGATTTACTGGGAGAAGGAAAGTAGTCACAGATCCCCTTGGCAAACTTTTCAGCATCCTCGCGGTTGGGAAAGGCTTTGAAGCGGGCTCCCTTCATCATCTTAACAGCTTGAAGAGCCTCTTTCTTATCTGCGTATACATGTGCTCCCTCTGCAGAGAAACAAAAACGACAGAAATCTGTGTTCTTCTGTTGTTCTTTTTTCCCCCCACACTAGCTTTTTCTTGTTTTATTCTGTCTAGTCAGCCTGTTAAGACATAGTTTGATTAGGGCTCTACAAAGTGCCACTGCCTTTGCAGTTGCAATAAAAGCCTGCCCTGAACGATTAACATTAACAGCATTGATTTTTTTGTGGTAGCTCAAGATTAATTTAGATCATTACTCTATTCTAGAGAGGTCTGGCAGTCCCACTGCTCTGCTGCTTACCACCAGAAAAACAGACACAAATGTTTCATCCACATAACAAGGCTGGCAGTGTGTACTCCTGCACAAATATTGGTCAACAGAGCAAATATAATGAATAAGCAAACAAGCAACATTAGGCAATATCTCTTAAAGTTGGCTGGGGGCTAATGTATTAGTCAACCACATGAGCAAGCAAATATAAGATATAGTGAGTAATTCTGACAGCTAAACATTTGTAACAGTTCATTGGATTTGTTGTAATTTTACTGTCACCACCACAATAACAGAGATGCACCAATTATTCAGCTGTTACTTCAATCGAGTTACTGTTTTATTATAGAATTTATAAAGAAAGGCATTTATCCATTTTAAACAAGAAAGACTTCTTGTTTCCTTGTGTCATTAACAGTAAGCAACTAAACAGTGCTGCGCTGCATTATCTTTCCTTTTTAGAACTGCGTTTACAGTACAAATAATACAACTACATTATTTGTTTAGACTAGTAGTCTGTCCTGTCGTATCACATAATAAAGTTTAGATTATGTGAAATGATGCTGGACTTACCAACACATAAAAGTGTACTTCTTGTTTTTTAATGTATTGTTTCTACTGACCTTTCTGCAATGCAAAAACTGTGTGTAACTGACACAACTTTAGAGATCTGTCATAGGACAAAGTAATATGCACAATCTTTCTTACCATTTCTCGCCAAAACATCATCCCACAGCGGACATACTCCATAATAAAAGGTTGGGGACACTTGTGCTGGCTTTGAAGGAGTTTCTGTTTTAGACTGAGAGTTACTGCCTCCTACTGAGCTGTTTGAAGTCGTTTTTACTGAGATCTCCTCTTCTTCTGGAGGGTTGAGACCCACGCCGTAACCGAAGTCCAACTCTTCACCGGTATTCTCAGTGAGGCTGTGGCTTGCTGCTGCAGTGGTTGGTGCAACTGCTGAGGTGGCACATAACACAGGTTTGGCATTACCCCCTGCACTGCTCAAGGTTCCTTCTGAAGAACTGCTGTCCGTTTCAGTGGCACTGCTCTCTGGTCCAGCCAGGACTCGGGCTAGCTTCCTCTCTAAGATGGCTCGGGTGGTAGATGTAATGGGGCCACACTTGAGGTCTGCTCGGGCAAACTCTTCACGCAGTTCATCAGCATTTAGCCCCCTCAGCCTAGTCAGAACCGCCTCCATACTTCAGCTCCCTGCAATACACATCAGACATTAGCAATCATAATTGAAAGTTGTTAAATTATAAACAAAGTGGGAAAAAAATCTTGTAAGAAAATGTGGTATTTAATACTTTCATTTAGATTTAGTAGTGTACCCAGTAAGACTTCCTCAACACTTCCCACTTCCTGAACTCCAAATAAACAACTTGAGCTGGAGTAATACAACATATCATGGCAGGTTTTTAATTATTAGATTTATTGAGATTGTACACATCTTAAATTGTGTTTTTGCTATCATGCATTGCCCTACTGTCCCATCAACAGTGCTTTTACTACTCTGAATTTACCATGAAAATGAACAAAAGCTAGCTCACTTGCTTATTAACAGTCTGAACACAGGTCTTTACTTAATTTGATTCAATACATTACAACCATAGCAGCCATGTAAACGTCAGAAGTAAATGTCATTAGCCAAACATTGACAAGTTGCATTAGTTTTAACAAATGAATCTTACTCGTCGGTGTAAATATGCCCATGTGTTCTGTATAAATCTAGTAATACGCCATTATTGATGTTCGAATATAAGTTATCTATTAACATTTATTCATATTTTACCTAAATATTTCATATCGTACCAGATCCTACGACACTAGTGTTAGACTAGCATCTGCTAGCTAGATTGCTAACCAGCAGTCAGTTTTGGAAGCTAGGGAGTGAGCCTTGCAAAGTAGCACGAGGGTAAGAGCTCTGATTAAAATATAGCTATATCGGTGCAGCTAGCTTACTTCGTAATGGTGCTGAGTACAAATATGCTGGAAATTGATATTTTTAAACAACATTATTCTGCTCATTCGCATGCTGTCACGCCCAAGTATGTCATACGAGGTGGGTTTCAGGGCTGTAACGTAACGAATTCGATACGTTGTGATGATGCCGATAAAATTCAAGTGCCACGCCGTGACATTTAGCTTCAAACGTGTCACTTTACTTACCAAGGAACATTTTTATTGAATGTACGTAGATTTTTGCGAAATCGCTTAGTTTTTCACAGATAAACTGTAGGTTAGACACAAAGCTGGAGACGGTCTGGAATAGTCTCATTGTTTACAACATGTTCTACGCATGCTCAGTTTTAAGGGAGGGCGCACGCTGCGTTCCCGACCAGTAGGAAAACTCAACACTAGATGACTTGAAGGTGACAGGTACCGGCTACAAAAACAAATCTTATTTTTCCTCCCCAAAATACTATATAGCGGTAAAATAGATCATTTACACGATACATTGCACTAAATGTCGAACTATATGGCATCCATCGCGTAACAACTAAAATCTGTATCAGTCCATTTATTTCAGGTAATAATAAAACATCACCCAAAATGTTATGTCACATAAATGTAGACGTGTTGTTGACAAAAGTGGTCAGGAGGACAAGAGAATCAAGAAACCCCCACTGGCCTATACTTTAAAATACACGCCAACATATTACGGTACTTTCTACAACACATCATAGACGGGACTAATTCAAGAAAACTATATTCTAACAAACCGATATATAAGTTAAGAAGGCCGCTTTACAATAGTAAATCGTTTAACTGTGTGAATATAACGATGGTGTGAAGACAATGCTAATAAATACCCCTGTACAGAACACCATGTATGCAGGCCAACTTGATCAGACATGGAAGCCGAGCCGATAGCAAGACATGACTCAGGCATTCATACAAGATCTAAAGCAAACGTTACTCGTATAAATTATAGAAATTAAAAGACCAAGCATTTCAGTTATTAGTGACATTACGCACATGTTTCGTTTCAGGAAGCCGAGTCTTCCAAGCATGCTAACAGTCATTAGCCATTTAGCAAAGCACGAAGGTGATCACTCAAGCCACCGTTTAGCACCAGCACGCAATAAAGCGTACATCAAATGACGACGCGGCAGTCTTTGAACACACATAATCGATATATTGCAATAAAAAACACATTGTCTTTATAAATATACCATGCACACCTCCTCCTCTCTCCCCGGCTGCTGTTGCTAGGTGTCTTCTCACCGCTACGGTTTCAAAATGCAGAGAAGGACCCGCTTGTGTCTGACATACTGCCTGATCAGAATCACCACCAAAAGCCTTCATGAAATATTTATACCAGCATGGACAAAAGAAGAAGGGATGCTAAATGTGCTTCAGCACCCCCTGATTTTCTGCAGTGTTTAAATGCAGATGTTTCATTTAATGTAATTAGTTTTATTTCTGCAAAACAATCAAACTAATCCTTTAATTGCGCCGTCGTATATTTACATCTACCAAGTTACTCATTTTTTATTTTTGTGGCGATGCCACATGGTTACACAGTGTCAGACATGACATCATGTCATTTCATCAAACTTCAGTTCTTCTGTTTCTCTTATAATGTCTTGAATGTTTTTCAGCACGTTTCAACTCCTGCATACTTTGTGCTTTTAAATCCGTTTCACTACCAAATTGTTCAGATTATTTTTGGGTGCTTGTATTTGTATTTTTCCCTTTCAACTATTTTAAAAAAAAATTTCTAAAATGTTCAGCCCATTAAATAAATAGAGAATATTCTCCAAACACCTCCAACAATGCGAGTTTAAATAAAGAACAGTAGGTGGCGCCAATGCTGTTGTTTCTGGATACAAAACAACAGTCGTTTTTTCGTTTCTGCCTCTTCGCGATTTTGCTATGCTAAATAGAGAAAGAAAATCAAAGTAATTTTTTTTGATATCGGGAACTCCCTTCAGACCCACAAAAAAGTACAAATTTCCTCCACCACATATAAACCATGTTTCCACACCAAACAGAACTGATGAAGCTGCCTGGATGAGCAGTATGTCTTCAAAAAAACTTTCTGAATGAAAATGACCTGGATGACAGAGAACCTTTACCAGCGTGACAAGGTGTAGTATTCCTGTTTTATTTGTTTGACTGGGTTCTCTTTATCTTTCAGGACTTGTGTGAAAACTGCTACAACTACTAGCTGTTTTTAGTTGAGCTGTTCTACTGCCAAGATGAAACGCAGTCAAAACATGTTCCAAAACCGCTGTCTGAGTTCAATTTTTTTTAAAAAATATTGTCCAAATAACCTTGTTCACTCAAATTAATTACAATAAATGAAAAATCCTAAATGGTACATAGTATAGCAAACTGACTTTTTAGTACCCCAGCTGACTTCCACCATCCCTCCAGTGTATTTTTTGTAGGCAAATGAATGAGGACAGGCGATAATGACAGATGTATAGTGCAATTTTATGATAAATACAATCACATCTCCCAACACAAATGTTAAATCAGGAATGCCAATCTTTGAAAGAATAAAACAGCAAGGTTTAAGTATTGTGGATACAGTCCAAACATTTTCAGAACATGGTATATTAATACATTTGCTATCATGTCCCTCAATAAGCATTCTCTTTAAAATGTTCATTGTCCCTTTGGATATCATAAGCATACAATGTTTTTTGTGTGTGGGTATGAACACCAACACAGTAGCTGCTGCACAATTGCATGCAATGAGCTACTCTACCCTCCAATGACCGTTACTATCAGAGCTCAATGGATATCCTGTTTTTCCATTTTCTTTACACAATCAAAACAATGATGATCAATTTACAGTCATAAAAAAGGAAGTGTATGTATATATTAAACTCTGGAAACAATTAACTTATCCCATTACCCATTAAACAACAGCAACGACATGAGACTCGGGGTCAGTATGTACCAAATGTAACAACAGAAAACAAACACATCTGACTGCACCTGCTGTTATTAGATGTAGTAACTGTTTTGTTTCATCTTCCAACTTTCTCTCCGATTCAGTTTAGGTTTGAACGTGCAATGTCAGCTGATCTGATCTACATATTTACAATAGTTCTTCAGTAAGGATTTGCACACATATACAATATAACATTTTGCACACACCCTCAGCAGAAATACACTCTTCCAACCCACCTTAGTCCTTTACAGCACATTAAACATTGCTTAAGGCTTTTTTTTGCGTACAAATTACTGCAGTCCATGCTAGACAAAAACATAACAGACTGTTTTTAGAGTTAACAAACCCAAGGTGATATGGTTACAGGAAACACTGCATTTTAACTAAATAACTGTGCATGACTTAACTTCATGAACAGGAGCAACAATGTTTTTCTGCTTATAAACCACGCTGATGTGTGACCATGTCAGTTAAATCCCAGATGAGTAACTTCACTCATACACAGGCACAAATATATGGAAGAACAGATTATAACCAGTCTGTGGTTTGTTTCTGTCACAGAAAACACTTTTAAAACAATGTCAGCCATCATTAAGCAGCATTAAAGCCACTCAGTTAACATTAGTAGGATGACTAATTACTTAAGCTTCTAAATATGTACTAACAAAATGGGAAATGGGGATTCTCTTGGAGAGGCTGTTAGAGGAAAAACTTCTCAACTCTAAATAAATAAATGTGAGAAAAGCATAACACAAATATAAACAACTGTCCAATAAAGAGTAAATAATAAAGCTATTGTATACTGTATTACTCTGTGAAAGCACTTGTGTGCTGATGGGAAAAATGCCAAATGTTGGCAGCAATTGTTAAGAGAGACAATGGGGGATAAGGGGCTGAAAAAAGTGCCTTTGTGGATAAAACTCCACTCTCCCTCTAATAGCCTGAGAATTTTTCTAGTATGATTGCTGCTGTTCTGCTTCATTGTTATTTTCCACCACCATACTGTTGAGCGGCGCTGCTGATTTGGAGATGTTGTCTTCGAGCCCCAGCTGAGCCAGTCCCTCTTCTGCGTTTGTCCATGAGCTCATTGACTCATGTACTGTCACTGTGTGTTCCTCCATCTGCTTTTGGAGGCTATCCATCTCCTCCCTGCAAGAAAAAAAAAACATTACGTCTGTTCTGGCACTATACAACAAAAAACTTCATGTATGTTCGACGATCCAGACAGAAAGATGAGCTTACTTGAGCTGCCGTAGACAATTGTGCAGGTTATTGAGCGGCTCTTTGTTGACAGAAGTTGATGGTTTCAGCAGTTCATCCAGAAGGGAGGCAGGCACTGGGCAGTCTGGGATCTTAACTGGTGTCACTGGGTTGGATGGGTTCCCTTCGATCTTTAGCTCCATGCGCTGTTGTTCGAAGAACAACATCATTACAGGGACATACTTAGTCATTTATTTTCAGCAGGCATTTCTTACTTGGCCTTACACTTACAGCAATTTCCCTAAAGGGAGGAAGTCAGCTTTGTAAACATTTCTCATACTGTAAAATTACTGGTTACATCCAGCAACCAACAAACTGTAGTAGCAAGTGGTAATTGCTGTGATTATGAAAATTCAAAAGATCAGAAATACTTCAGTTTGTTGGTTTTAGAAAATGATTATGCCAAGACACTTACACTTAGCAAAACCACACAGACTATCCTAGGATGGCAAACATGTTTCAGCTTTACCTTCCTCAGACGATTCTGTTTGAGGTCCTGTTTGAGTTGCTGGTTCTGAAGCAGGACTGTCTTCATGCTGTTTCTCAGCTCACCCACTTTGGCCTGCAGCATGAACTTGTCCTTCCTAGTACTGTTCATCTCCTCCTGCACCGACTCCAGCTCCACCTTTATGTTCTGAAACAAAGAAGCATTTAATTATCACACTAAAGCAAAGCATATTTACTGACTAAACATGAATATTTTATGATCAAGCTTACCTGCAGAGCTGTCTGTAGGTTGTCCAGCTCCCTGTGGTGGCACTGCTCCATCATCTCCAGCTGCTGCTTCTGAGCCTCAATCTCCCTCTGTCTCTGCTCCACCTCCCATTTTAAGTCCTCAACCTGGAAGAATGTTCAGTGTCAGACCTTCTGACATTCATCCCAAGTAAAACAGTAACTTTACCTAAAGATTCCAGACTATGGTCCTTACCTCTTGGTTAGTGAGAGGCTGCTTGGATAGTTCCTCATCCAGTTGTTTCCGGAGTATCTGGAGCTGAGAGTGAGCCTCAGCCAGTTCCTCTTGGAACATGGAAACCTCTTGAGCATGCTGCTCATCCTGCGTCCTGCAGTGTATGGCACATTCACTGGTAAACCACTGATAAAAACCACAGCCCCTCACTATCTATTTTGCAACATAATATCAGACTACAAGCAGATTTTTTTTTTCAGGTCAGGTCAATGCACATACTGTAGTTTGAGAGCTTCGGTCTGCAGAGCTTTGACCAGGTCCTCTTTGGCCTGCAAGTCTTTCTTGATCTCTGACAGCTCCAGCATGGCTGCCCTGTAGTGCCTTCTGTTGTGAGCTGCCTCTGCTTTTGCTGCTGCCACCTAAAGGACACATTGAATAATTACAACAAATAAGGGCAAAGACAGTGAAGATGCATTTCACATGTGGTCTATTTTACTTTTTACTTTAATTATTTTAATTGTCTAAAAATAATAAGCACATTTAAAGGAACACTTTAGCCCATGTATGATGCTCCTACCTGGTCTTTTAGGTCCTTAACTTTGGTTTTCTCCTTTTCCAGGGCAAGCTGTAGAGATTGCACCATCTGCTTCATTTGTTGGTCCTCTTCCTCTTTACGCCTCAGAACAGCTTGAACCTAAAAGCACATTTTTGCATTTTGGTCTAAATGCTGCAAAACACTTTGCAATACTGGAGTGAGCCAGAGCCAGAGAACAGATTTTTACCTGTAGGTTAAGCTGGACAAGATCAGCCTCCCTCTTTGCTAAGGCAGACTCTAAAATATTGGCATGCTCCCGCAGTGCATTATGGGACTGTGCTAATCCAGCCAGTTTCCCTTTTTCATGTTCCAGCTCGAGTGCTAACTTTTTGTTGGCATCTTCTAATTTTCTGATCCGTTTCTTGAAGCAGCGTGATTCTTGAAGCTGTAAAAATGGATCCATGTCATTCACAGAAAATGGTGTACATGAATGTAAAGCATATTGTTCCATATGATGGATTAAAACTAAATGATGCATAGCTCACCTCATCCTCAAGTTCCAGAACCTTCTCCTGGTACTCCTCAAGCTCAGTGGAGGTGAGAGTGATCACTTCCTGCAGCTCCTTCTCCAACATAGCCTTACTGTTGGTCACAGCCTGCAGCTCAGCCTGCAGAGCCTCAATCTTCTTCTACATCACAAAAGAAACAAATGTATTTCAGTATGCTTCAGTTTGTAAGTACTTTTTAGTACTAACAAAAACTTTTCACAATGTCTTGACATAGAGTATATAAAAACATGAAAAAGGAGAGGAGGAAAAAAAGAGGAGCGGGATAAAAAGAGACAGTGAGTTATTTCCCTAACCTTTACATTACCTGTAAGGCCTGGCTATCTCCCCCCTCTGACACCTGGCCCTTGAGTTTGACCAGCTCTGCCTCGGCTGTTTCCTTGTCAGTGAGAGCCTCTTGGAGCCTCCTGCTCAGGATGCCCACTGCATTCTCATAGGCCTTGTGTTTGGCCTTCATCTCCTTCTGAGCACTAGTCAAATCTGTTCCTAGTCTCTTCATGCGCACCTTTTGCTCAGAGATGGCCCTATTGTAAGAAATAGGGGTAAATAAGACATTTGAGGAATGAGTTATTTCCTTACAATATGTAAATGTGTGAGTGGTGCATCTTAAATTTATATTTACAAAAACACAAACACAACCTCTACTGATGTAGATGCATGTACTTTTCATGCAAGTACTGACTCATATTTTTGCTATATGGAAAAGGGGACTTGTATAAGCACTGTTCCTAATTTCTATTTACAAATACCACCTGACCACACACATATTCAGCATGATTCATGTCATTTCTTTGATAACCATAAAAGCTCCTAAAAATCTCTCGAAGCAGAACATGACTCACTTTTTGGCTTCTGCTTCCATTTGCTCCACCTGTTTCCTCAAGCCTTCATTCTCTTGTGTCACTGCTGCAAGCTGGCTCTGATCAAACTGTAGAGACTGGTTGGGAGAAGAAAAACAAATATATATTACAATAAATGCACAGTTAAGCAACCAAATTTGGTTTGTCCTTAATTATTAAAAAATACTATCGTATACAGTACCTGAATCTGGGTATCTAGCTGATCTCTTTCTTTCTGGATGGCTTGCAGATGGGCTTCCATGTTACTCATCTGCTCCTGGACTCTCACCACCTCCTTCTGCAGCCGGGCCTGCTCCAGCTCTGCTTTCTGCTTCTCCCCCTGAATGCCCAGCAGCTCCTGCTTTAGGTCCTTCACCTCTGCCAACAGGCGCTTTTTGGTGGACTTGAGCTCACTGATTAACTGGTCTTTAGAGGTGGCATCCCGACGGTATGCTTCTACCATCACCTGCCAAGTCAAAAACATTGTGAGCTTGATTAACGGTTTACACAGAGCACGATGATAAAGAAGAATAGTCTCCTGCATATTAAAGTTGACTGAAACATTAGTCTAGAGGCTTCAAAGCATAGTGGAGAGAGGCTGCAACAACACTAATGTACACTGTTCCATCTCCAGGCTTTAGTGAAATATTTTATAGATTAAAAAAAAAACGTAGACTATGCTTTTTTTCCTTGAGCACATTATAAAAACATTAAATATTTCATGAGCTATAAAAAGAAAAGCCTTCTGTCGACTGTTTTTCTTCATGCAGAGCTTACATTTTAATTGCCAATTTTTGCATCCAGGACAGCTGTGTGAATGTTCTTCTTCACCACCAGAGTTGGTGGTTTCTGCTGAAGGTGGTGCAAATACAATTTGATGGACCAAGATGCAAGCATGAGTATGAAGAAATTCTACAAAACCTTCATTCTTGAAAAAGATTCAATACAGTGCACATTTCTTTCATTCTGTCAAATAACTTCAGCCCTCTTCATGACAGCCTGTCAATGTAAAACAAAGCAGCCTCCATCATTGCTCAATCCAGAGAGGCGTGTCAACCAGCAATTTGGCCATTCTTCAGAGAATCTGACAGGCATCTGCCTCTACAATACATCACCCCACAACAGCATCAGTCTTAGTCAGCTGGGAGAGTTCTGACAAGTGGTTTCTAAAAGTACATTAAGTATTAAGTACAGGCTCCACTTCTCCCTGAAAGCTGTAAACAAGCCCACGTAAAAGCACAGGAGATGTTTTACCTTTTGTTGCTGGAACTGATCCTTTAACTTCTGCGCTTGTTTCTTCAGGGAGTTGTTTTCTTGTTGTAGAGTTTCAATCTGTGTAAAAAAATCCCTTTGTTATTCACTACACAGTGCTACTCCGGAGTTCATGAATCTAAAGAAATTAAGGCTGCTTACACTAGAGGGATAAAACACACCCCTCACAATCAGATGTGAATTTTAACGCTATCGCCTAAAAAAAAAAAGGTTCCGTATATTGCCTCTTACCTGATTGGCTTTAACTTGGACTTCCTGTCTGAGCTGATCCAAGACATCGGAGGCCACCAAAACATCCTCTCCCAGGCGCTCAGCTCCTTCATCAAGTTGGCTCTTGTCAGCCCGGGCTGCCTGCAGTGCTACCTCCAGGACTATTTTCTCATTTTGGAGGTACTGGATGTTGTCATCTTTGGCGCTGCTTTCTGTCTGAAGCTCAGCCAGCTGGGCCTCCAGCTCTAGGTATCGGGCCTCTAGCTGGTTGATGGACTGCTCTTTGGTTTGTAGATTCTCCTGAGTGGTTGTCAGCTGGCGCATCAACTCCAGATGTTCTTTCTGAAGTGACTGCAGCTGGACATCCTTCTGGGAAAGGGTCAGCTTTACCTAAGAAAGACAGTGTAGCAGTCAAGTTTAGAGCAAGAAGCAGTAAGAAATGTACTGCTATAACAAGTTGCAAGACAGCGCTGTTAAGTTACTGTTAAGTTTGGTTACCTGCTCAAGTTCCCTTTCCAGAGAGCTGGCTGTGTTGGCCAGTTTTATTAAGCGATCTCGCTCTTCCTCAAATTCTTCCAGCTTCTGCTGCAGGTCATCTTCCACCATGGTCTTGGCATCCTGGATCTGCTTGTAAGCAGCTTCTTGGGTCAGCATATCAGCCTACATCACAGAAAGGACAAAAGAACTTCTAAACATATTGGAATTTGGCTACATAAAACTTGTATGCATGTTCATTATGTATAGTTATTTCCTATAGAGTAGATAGAGATGTTATATCTAAGGTGACATTTTTGGAAATGGACCTTAAAAACTATACCTCAATGCTCTGCAGCTGGACAGCAATGCGCTCTTTATCCTTGATAGAGCGATGTTGTGTTTCAGTAAGCTGATGGGACAGTGTCACATTTTCCAACTTCAGATGTTCCAGGACACCAATCTGATTCATCTGTCCAGCCTGAGAGTGAAGATAAAGCAGAATGTGACACGTCACCCATGGTGTCTTGTCCTCCATATAGCTACATATAACGAAAAACCATGTCGAAATTGCACTAGTATCATCCTCACCTGCATGTTGGCCATCTCACTTTGGAGTCGTACTCTAGCCTCCTGGGCCAGTGCTAGCTGCTGCTGGTACCACTGTCTGACCTGCTGGAGTGAGTCAATCTCAGCCTGGGAGGTCTTTAGTCTGCTCTGCAGAGTGCTACGCTCCAGCTGGACCTGCTGAAGCTGGCTCTGAAGACCACTCATCTGCTTACGCAAATCCTGAACTGCAGTACAGGAGTAAAAACATCCAGTTTTAAAAACAGTTGTGGAGGCCACTAGTATGTTAAAACACTGAACTCTGTATGACTTAGTCACTCACCTGTACCGTCTCTTGAGGTTACAGCATTTTGCAGCTCCTCCACTTTGCCCATCAGCCTGTTGTATTGGTCTTCAGCAACCTTTAGATCATTGCTTATAGAAGCCAGACTGGCATTCTTGTTCTCCAAACTGCCCTGGAGCTCCACCATGGCCTTCTCTAGCTGGCTGCAGTTTTGCCGCAAAGTGCCAACTTCAGTAGTAAGGGCGCTTTGCTTCTCCTGGCTGACCTGAGCCTCCTCCTTTTTAGCCTGCAGCTGAGCGTTCGTTGCAGCCAACTGGGCCTGAAGCTCTGTCTTCTCCTTGAGGGCCTAGAAGACACGGTGAGGGGTCACAGAATTTAAACCAACTGCAGTTGTTTTCAATATGGTGGGATTACATGAATATTTTAGGCCTATTTTAAATGTTAATATAATTTTACTAGGCAGAGGTAATGCTTATTGATGGATGCTGTATGCATGTAGGACAAAAACAAAATTATGAAAAACAATATGCTACCTGGTTGGCCTCAGATGACAGTGATTCTAGCTGACCTTCCAGTCTCATCTTCTCCTTCAGCACTTGGAGCATTTCATCATGGCCCATGACAGAACTCTCCAAAGAAACACTGACACAAATGTCAACATTAGTGCAGAAGCAAAAGACAATTAGATGCAGATTCATAGCATTACTTTACTGTGTTTCAGTGTACCGTTTCCACTTTCATGTAATACTATCTCCAAATAATATTAGCTTAAGTATGCTGCTATGCAGTTTATTCTTAATGCCATTGTTATAAAATAATGCTTAAGTAGTTATATTGCTCCATTTTAATCTGAAACTATCAAATATTAAAAAAAAAAAAAAAAAAAAAAAAAAAAAAAATACCTGCTGGAGAAACTGTCCCTGCGGCTGCGGGGCTCTGCTGTCTCTTCTCTCTCCTGCTCCAGCTCCAGCAATTGCTGCTCATCACTGGCTGCCTGCAGCACCTCCTGCAGGGATGGAAACTGACCCATGGCCTCAGGAGCAATCTCCCTCCCCTCCACTGTGTATGGTCCCTGGTGCCTCTCCACTGCTGCAGAGAGCAAGCCATATGTCCCCCGGGTAGACAAATTGCTGTAAGAAGAGCTGTCGCTGTCGTTTCCATCATTCCCAAGTCTTGCTCCCGATTCACTGCCATCAAATTCCGACACATTGTCCCCAACGTGCAGTGAGGAAACGGACTGTGCCTCTAGCTCACAGGTGGTGCCCTCTGACATCACACTGACCTCAGACAGTGTGGAAACAGAGCTAATGGTAGACTGGAGGGAGCTCATTGAGTTATCTGCTGTCTTCATGACACTGCCACCACCACCTCCACCTCCATCACTCTCAGGAGACTTGTAATCAGCCAAGGAGTGGATCTTGTTGGGCCGAGAAGACTTGGACTTCCTCTCTTTGGAGGGTGGAATTCCAAGGCTACCTAGTTTTGGACCCCGTGGAACACTGGTCCTTAGGAAGGAATACTCCTTGGTCATAGCCAGAGTGCTGGCCCGGGGTAGTGCCTCAGGATGCAGCATGAGTTCTGGATCCAGGGTACTGGATGGTCTGCTCTTGGTGGTGGTGCGGTGAGACTAAAAACAAAAGGAGTCATAATGACAAAATATGAACGTAGGTTCTAGATGACATGTAAATAAATTCATTGCAGCAAGTACAGAACATTTATTTAAAATTAAAAGCTGGAAACCTCACTTTATCAAACATAGTGATGTGGAGAAAATGACCACAACTGCAGCCAAGAAAACATGATAATTTTAAAAGCAAATAATAACACTATGGTAAAAATGTATGTGTGCTGTCCATAACCTGACAGCATTCACTTACCCTCTCCTTATGTCTCTGCACTCTGTACTGTTTAAGTTGCTCTTCAAGGCGCCGGCGAGCCTCATGGCGAATCTTCTCCTCATTCTCCATCTCCAGTGACGGCTTCTGGTTGGCTAAAGGAAAACAATGTTAAAACAAACCAAAGACCAGCACACATACTACCCTATTAGTTATATAAGATCTAGTCTAATGACTACAGAAGCAGCATTCAGTGTTGTATATTGTGGTATATGCAGAGTTGCCTGAAGCCCTGTTCTTGAATAGCAATGATAAGGAAATTATTCAAACTGAAGCTATGTTAATGAGATATATATTTCTGCACAAACCACAGTGACTAGTATGAAACAAAGTGCACCTGTTAAAATCCAACCATTCACTTGACAGCTAATACCAATTTCTGGAGCACATAGGTAGCCTAGATATTACTGTCATATTATTCTATGCATTAAAAAAGATGACCCATCACCGTCTTTATTTTCTGTGTTAGTTCACACACACTAAAAAAAAATCAGCTGGTAAGTAATTATTCAAATAAATGCATTAAACGGTGTACACTGAACCAGTTCATGAGCTATCAGATGGGATACTGAGGATTATTCCATGCAGTGCTAA
This sequence comes from Parambassis ranga, assembly GCF_900634625.1. Taxonomy (NCBI): domain Eukaryota; kingdom Metazoa; phylum Chordata; class Actinopteri; family Ambassidae; genus Parambassis; species Parambassis ranga. The sequence goes on along the minus strand of NC_041030.1, from coordinate 2,973,082 downwards.
ATATATTCTTTGTGGGAGTTAAAATATAAAGACAAATGTGCTTTGTTTCATGCTTAAAAATATTTCAAAACGGTGAGCAAGGCAACTGTCTCTAACCACCAAGAACAGGAGTAGATCCAAAATACAGCCATTAGTTAAACAATGTTATAAATGAAGCACCAACATCAAATTTTGCTTAAGTAGCCAGATGCAGAAAGGAGCTCAAAAACATTCCCACTGTTCAGATAATACAAAAAACAAATAAGGTTAAAATGTACATGAGCCAAAGACAAAAACATCCCACAGCAAAATTATGTTAAAAACAAAGGGGTATTGAGAGGGTATTCACTCCACATAAGTTTTTGCTTACACAGTTCAGTCTCCTGCATAGGCATACTGATTCTGAGCGACTGCAAAGCATCACCCTTGTGAATCGTGACCTCAGCACTAGCCCCCTCAGACTTCTCTAGCATCATGGGTTGATAAGGAGCCACACCTGGGGAGGGCTCTTGGTTCTGCGCGTTGATAGGGGAGCTGCTGCTCTGGGGAGGAGCTGTCGGAGGCAGGGACCCATTAATAAGGGTGTCCCCTGCAGCCACAGAGCCCTCTACCAGTCCATTTCCATTTGGCATCACATCTGAACTGACAGGACCTGAAAGGGAGGGAAGAATTAATGCCTGAAGGAATGCAGCAATTAGTCATTACAAGTTCTTCTGAACTAGCCAGAGTGGATGTGATTATTTTTGCAAACTGGCTGGACAACTTTGTCAAGCAACAAAAGCACATTTACAGGCCCTTCACTTAAATTACAGATAATTACACTACCTGTACAAGGATATGTATTGTTGTACATGCACCAAAGCACAATACACATAAATGCTAGGACCAAACATTAATAGGAATAGCACACTGCCTTACACAAGACAAACCATGACTCATCAGACCATGCCACTTCTTCTATTGCTCCTCAGTCCAGTTCTGACCCTCACATAACCATTGTAGGCTTTTTTTCTACCTAGTTCACAGCCATATGCACAGTGTATTTTGACATATACATATATATGTACATTAAATGTTTAAATGACTTGAGTGTGTGTGCTTTTCTCACTGTTAACACACACACTGTTGTTTCTTAATGTCTTCAAACTTAACACACTGGTATAATATTGAGTCTCTAAAAAGCTTTGTCCATCTTTGTGGTTCTGGGGTGCTTTCCCTTTGAGCTAGCTAGAATATGCATTGCCAGTCACCACCTTACACCCTGGTAAATGCAAGCATTGTTGGCCCCTGATGATGATTAATTAGAATTCAGTTCAACTATTTATCACATTAGTGCACAGAGCCATGCTACATCTACAGTACATAGAGCAGTAGAAGGCCCCAGGCTTTGCAGTCGCCACGAAAACAGGTCATGCATAGCAAGATATAAATGTCATATAAAATAAATGACTGTAATATCAATAAAGGAAGAAAAAGACTTTACAGATCAGGTAACAAGAGTTGGAACTACTGTAACAACACCCATTTTATTTTCTACCAAGATAGCATCAGTACTCACCATTATGGATATCTGCTTTTGTGTGGTATGTGTTCTCCAGCCCTTGTTTCAGTTGGGTTTCATGTTCCTCTGCCTCTCTGGGTTTAAGAACTTGGTCTTCTGGATACACGTTAGCCTCCATTAGAGTTGCTGCTGAGTGTTTTGTATCTACTTCCATTGAGAAATTTTAACAGTTCTGCTGCTTCACTTGAAAAAATGTCTTACAACAACAACATCTTCTTAGAAGCCAGGATAGCTGGGAGCATGTTAGTGTCCAGGAGCACTTCTGGGCACAGGCAACACTGAAGATAGAGAATACTGGGTTAAAAATGTGGCTTATAATAGAGCTGCTCTTGTTTTGAGAATACAACATCATAATAAATATAGTTTGATCACAGAACAAATTGTAGCCCCTTTACTGTGGTCTGGTTTAGACACTAATAATGTTTTGTAACAACACAGCATGCTATAATTTAACCATAAGCTACAGTCGATGGCTAACACGCTGGCTTGGTAGTTAAGTGGATTGGGTCTTGTTAATTATAGCTTAAACTGCAAAGAGACTGAATCCATCTGTATTTATAAGAAAAGCAGAAAGGATAACAATGAGAATATGACAGGTTAAAACTAACATTTATCTGCATTGGTTTACTTGTACACAAATGAATTAAATCGCTGAGTGAAATTTTAGTCTACTGGCAGTCAGGGATAAGCCTTAACCTGCTTAACATGCGGCGACAGTGGGAGGCATCAGCTGCCGCAATAATTAGAAATGATCATTTAGACATAACTAAGATATTCATTCAAATTATGGGCATTTGTGGACATCAAGCCTGGTTTTACATTTGCATGGACTTAAAGAAGACTGTGTTTTGGTGCCTTTTTTAAGATCGTAAGGTCTGCAGTCAGCTCCTGCGGTGACAGCAGTAGTATTGATTGCTCCTCTGTGCGTCATGTTATGTTATCATTGTAGTCTACCTGTCACTTTTGTTGTTAATGATAACCTTTTGCACATAGAATGCGTTGTTAGCTCTCTGAAAAACTCGGTTTCTTTGCTAGCCTCTGCATGTCTAAGTGGAGTCGGATAAACAAACCAAAACAGTCACTGTAAATGCTGCATATCGCCCTTTGATGGTTCCAGTTCATCTAGATCAGTTAATACATAATAATGACATATTAGATGCTATGTTGACAACGTTAGCTATCAATGCTAACGAGGGAGCTAGCTGGCTAGATGTGTTTACGACGAGCCCTGTCAAGCTAAATTTGCTAAGTCGCTAGCTGGAATCGTCAGCGCCACTGGAAGGATTTCTGATATATTTTAAGTAATTACACGAAATGCCAACTATCGCATAAGTACGGTACAACCCCCACGTGTAAATTATAAACTGACAATTTTGGTATATGTTAAATAAAGATAATACATCCTCACCTTTTTCGAGCTTCGCCTTTTACTACGTGGCTGTTTAAGTTCCGTCCCTTATCTGTCCGACTGGAAACAGAGGGCGCAACAACATGGGACACAGGAACACATGAAACTCGTCAGATAACTGAAAGCCTGCGGTCTATACCTACAGGGTTAGACATTCAAATATAAAATGACGTATCGTCAATATAATTGGTTAGTTACAGTGTAAATGCTTATAGTAATTAGAAAATGATTACACGAGCCATAATATGGAACGTACAAAGCCTCCGGCGGATCTGAAGGATGTGGTACACTGCTTCACTCTTGTGGTCACAGAACGGTACCTTTCCAGCTGTGGAGCAGCTAACCTGCAGCTGTAGGTGCCACAAGCTGTGTTACAAGCTGCTGGTGTCAGTTTCTGAGCCTTACACAAGATGATGCACAGAATGAATTCATATTACATAATGAAATCATGCCACTACTCAATGTAACAAGATTAAACTGGATTCCACTTACAGGATAAGAGTTAAGCTATACTTACATTGGCCCTGCTATAATAAATAAATAAATAAATAAAAGCAAGTCATACAGTTATTCAGTCACGGCTAGTCTTCAATTCCACTCTACAAAGTCCACAAAGGCTACTAAAGTAGCACTGAAATAGGGAAGCACTAAAATAATCCCAGGCCTATGTTGTATATTTAAATTCATTATTCAAAATGTCATTGCGTATTCTAGAAAAACAGATTAAGAAAACCTTTATTTGTCCCACAATGGGGAAATGACTGTTGCATGCCTGTCTTAATAAACATGTGTAATTAAATCAAGCTTGCACTTCGGAAAACATCAAGTAAAGCATTTTATAATGATAAAAAAAATCTAAGGTCAGGACTAAAGTCACATGTTTGTCACAATCTATGGTTTATGTATATACTGTGAAGCTTTCACCTGCTTGTTTCAGGTGCTACCACAACATTTCAACATTAACAGCACCCTGCTTTGCTAACAATTGACAGTTTGCATACATGGATTGTAATAACATCAGAAAGAGTGGGTGTGTCTGGAACAAGGTGTTTATGCAGGAATTCAGTCATATTCATCATGTTGCAGAGCTCATTTCACACCCTGCAGTCGGCCGTGCAGAATACAGAGCTCAATGGAGGGCAGCGATACCCCAAGTCTGAACTCACAGGATATCAATCAGGTTGATGTCATGGCTGACGGTTTTCACGACTTATATAATACAATATATAAATGTATACAGAGTTATGGCTCTTGTGTGAACCCTAATTAATCATACTCATCAATCATACTAGTCTACACTGTCCCTTTACAATGTCACTTCAGTATAGCCAATGTACAATGCTCCAGCCATGATCCACCTGATGTCTATTTCCTTTCCATCTTGCACTACTTACTTGTGGTGCCTGTAACACAGGGTCTATGTTGTGCCATCACAGCCATGACTCATGTTCTGTTCATTGTATGTCTTATAACATCATGTCAATTTATTGCCTTATTTTTTTAGATTACATTGTTTTACTTTGTTTTATCTAATGTTATTTTATCTTATTTTATTTTAACCCATGCATGCTTCTTATTAAGTATTGTGTATTTAAGTATGTTGCCCCTACAGACACAAGCTCACTGTTATGGAGTTGTCACTTTACTACTTTTCTTTCCTGTTTATTTTACTACAGTCTAGAAATGAGCCTTTAGTGTAAATAAAGTACCATAACGCCAAACCATCTTTTAAAACAGGCTTGTGTGTTGTAAGTTCCAAGGGGAGTGTAAGGACGACATGTGGCTGAGCAACAAAATGAGTGACCTCAGCTTCAGTCATTTCACTAATCTACTTCTTCCATCACAAAACAAATCTCCTGACCTGATGAACATGAACTGCTTCATGTCACAGTAACCAACTGTATCTAGAGAACTGCTGCGGCCTCCTTGTGGTGTCAGTAAGGTCATGTACCTGAGTCAGAAGGATGAGGGTTAGAAGTAAACCTCCCTGACTTTGATGACACACTTTGTTTTCTCTCTGCCATACGTTAGTGAATCTCTTCCAGGTGATGATTATCACATAAATTAAACTGAGAATGTGTAACATGATGAACCAAATGAAATAATTAGAGCACTGAAACAGATGACCTTGATGACCATAATGATGACAGATGGAATAGCAGGTAAATGTTTTGTTTACTCAGATTTTAGATTCTCTATCAATTAACCTAACATGCACACGTTTGAGACTGTGGGAGAAAACCAGAGACCCTGGAGGAAAACCCACCTGGCACGTGGAGAGCATGTAAGCTCCACACAGGAAGAGGCCAGCTGACAGCTGCTGTTACTGACCTAACCACTGCACCACCATGCCAGCACAAGTTTGACGCTGTCCAGACGTTTCTGCATCTTCTGCTGACTTTGTCCCAGGAACACACGTCTTTCACTGGACAGCATCTGTCCATGGAGCCTGGACACAAATACAGGGAGTTAGTTTGAACAGTTACAGAAGGTACGAATGTGAGGAGCATGAAGAGTCTGATAACCCACCACATGTGGCCTCATGGACCGCTGGTGTCTTGAGGTGAAGTGTGTGAGGAGCTTCACCAGCACAGAAGAAGAAGACAAAGAAACAGCTTCCTCTGAGTGGACAGGGTGGGGACACTCCTCATCCACCTGGTGGCTGGAGGCTGGAGAGGACGGTGAGTGGACTGCTCTGTGCTGTAGAAACATCATCAGCATACAGTCAGAGCTGCTAGCTTTAGCTTCATAGCACTTGGTCTCTGCTCTTATTGAGAGGGTTACTTACAGAGCCCACTGATACACAGACCACCACTCCTCTCCAGCTGGTCCTGTGGTCATCCATCCTTCTCATCTGGTGTCATGGAGTCTTGTTGTTCCAGCCACCAAAACTTGTTAAAAAAACATCTTTAATGTTCTGCAGTCTAAACACTGAGATGATGCTTCAAGCAGAAGTGAGTCTGTCTAGTTCCAGCAGCTGAGTGTGAAGTAGTTTCGCTCAGGATCAGGGTTGTTCATCCTCCACGTGGAATTAGACAACTGAAACGGAAAAAGAGAGAGAGAGGCAGAGAGAGAGAGAGAGAGAGAGAGAGAAACCTTAACATTGTGAGTTTGATGAAATGTTAATGTTGTTATTCCTTATCTTTACTCAGACAGAGAGAACAAAGTGAATCTGTAAACATACGACTTTCTATTTTTACTATTCTATTAGAGGGAGGAGGTGTTTCTAATTGCTGTCATGAACTTACCTCTTACTTACCTTACCCTAAATGAAAGATGACAGCAGACCTCATCAGAAAGACCAAGCACCCCCACCCCCCGTCCCCCCAGAGAGTAGGCCAAAGTGGAGGGCGCGGAGTCCGTGGTAGACCGTGTACAACATATTTCAGTATCGATTCTAACTCTTGTACTGTGGCGCCCTCTGTTGGTGTCATCAATAATGGCATCGAGAGACGCAGAAAGAGGGATGAATAGTTTGACCTCACCTTTTTCCACAGCTCAAAAAACACATGATATCAGAATAAAATGAAATGATGGCGAGATCAAATCTGTGTCTGAGAGGGGGGTTGGCTGACAAAGTAACTGCGTGCGCTTCATTACAACAACATTGCATTATGTTATTTAAAGTGACAAAAGCATACAAGAGGGGATTTAGCAGGTTTTACAGCAGTATGCCTCTGTTATATGTGATCAGTGGGTAAATTAATACAGTAATGTAATGTTTTCTTTAATGATCACATCAAAATGAGAGTTCATAAATTACTCTGAAATGAAGCACATAATTAAGTTTTGGTTGTTGTTATTAAAAGAATATATCTGCTGAAAAGTATGCAAACATTTCCTATTTTACCTCTAGATGCTTTTATGCTGCATCAATAGTGATTCAGCCTCAGTGCAGTTAGAATTACATCCATTTTTAAAATAGGTAATAGTTGCCATAAGCTGGAGTTAAATACAAACTTTTTTAATCATCATCATCATCATCATCATCATCAAAAAGGCATAGCTATAAATCGGAGTGGGGGACCTTATGGCTGGGGGTCTGGTCCTGTATGAGTTCGCCCATGAACGATGCAAGCGCGCTCCCGATACTTCAGGTGAATGAGAGGGAAGCAGAGGAGCGGGACACGGTTCACTGTGCGTCGCATTAAAAAAAGGAACAATTAGAGGAAAATGACTTGTGTTACGTCGCTTGGGGCGCATGTTTTTATGACTGCATATCTGCTCTTTGTGATGGGATGCGTTGCACAGAAAGTAAGTTGACATTTGTTTGCTGCAACAAATAATGCAGAAGCTTCCCTGTGGAGTGCTGTGTTCAGCTGTATTACAGGAAACAAGCCACGGACTCCGCTCGCAAAACGTGACATTGAGCTGTTGTGTTTGTTAAATGATATTGGGACTATAAGAGAGTGGAGTTAAGGTCAATCAAGAAAGAATATGTGTCATCATAAATTTCGGCATACGCCTGCTGCTTAAAAGAAGCACCTCTGTCGCTGCATTTTGATTTTAAGGATAGTTCTGTAACTAACTTACAGTACAGCGTCGCATGCTGCGTTGTGTGAGCTATGTTTTAAAAAGTGAACATATTAAAACTCAAAATGCTTTTTCGTAAGATAACATTTAAGCCGATCACATCAGAAGATCTTTCCGCTTTGAAACTCGTCCTAGTTTATATTTTACAATGAAGAGACACTTGTTATTTAGCGATTGACTCTTTAAATGTACAGTTTTTACAATCAGGTTTTGCGGATGTTGTGTTTTGGTAGCTGTAAACACGTCTCCTCTCACCCGCTGCATCTGATATTGCGAAAGCAGTGTGGGAAAAATGGGAACTATTCCGCATAAGTAAGTTATCAGAGGTGGTGTAGTCAAGCTTTTGATTTAAAAACGGTGCCTGTCCACAACATTCAGCCCGCACATCCACCTCATGCAGCCTGTAAAACTGCCCACATTTTTATTCTGATGAGACGGTGCACTTTATTTTTTGTATTTTATTATACAACAGAAACGTCCCACGTGGGTATTTGACACACTGGGAGGACTGTATAAATCCTGTCACGTTCGCCATAGCCAGGGTTTTAACTCTCCCTGTGTTCCTCATGCTGTTAACTCTGTAGCCTACATGTGTCATTTTCTGAAAAGCATATGAATGTTGTGATCTGTATTTGAACACCTCATCCAATCTCTGTGGCACATTGCATCCCTTGAGGCTTTCAAAGGGATGTTTTGATGTTAGTGCACTTCACAGAGAGAATGGCATGCAGACCCCTAATGCTGAAATGAGAACCACATTGGGAGCATGTTAGCCTTATGTTTTACTTTTCATACATATTGAGTAGCTATGGATTCCCAGGCTTTCCCCTTTTTTTGACTTGGAATGAGTTTTCAAGAGCAAATGTTTGCCTCAGGAACACAAACAGTCATGGTTGCTTCTGTCAGTGTCATTCATGTTGGACATGTTTTGGCTTCTTCTGTGCTGCAGTTAAACCTTCTGATAGGCCAGTGAGGCTGCAGCCTAGATTCAAAGATGGGTTGCTGTTGTTTTAAAGGGATTACTTGGAGTGCTGTCATTGAAACAAGGATACTAAGTATTTCAGTTGATGTGTGATGCAGCATGATGTCTCTGTGTATGTGTCAGTGGCTGCTGTCACAATATAAAAGGGCTACCCTTGACACAGATCTCCTGGGACATCCAGACCACAATGTCAGCCAGGAGAAGCTCTGTGGCTTCCACCTGTCAGGAGTCATCCTTTTCCGCTGATGGAGAATGACTTCTGAGCACCACAGTTCTCAGAACTTGTAGGCAACAAAATCCCTTGGTATATTTAATTGTCAGTGTCTCCAGCTTTTAGTTTCTGTGTGTATAGGGGGCTCACTATCCGTGCAATTATCTGCGTGAGGGCACACGGTAAATGATGGCTTTGTCCTCCACTCTCCCTTTGTATTAAGTTGATTTTTGGAACAGCATAAACAAGCTTGGAATTTATTTTATCCACTTCAGGAAAAAAATGGGAAGCATCCGAGTGTACTGGTCCACAAATCAGCTCAGAGGGAGAGTGATTCGATCTTTGCTTTGGTGCTCTGCTCTGTGTTTCTGAAGGTGTTATTTGTGATGGAATGAGGGGACATTCATCTGTATTTGAACTGAGTTGTGGGACCAGTGAACAGTGAATTCACTTATTCCTCCCATGAATTATCTGATAACAGACAGCCCACGGTCTGTCAACAGATAAACATGTCATCTTGTGTCAGTGAACTACAACAGTGGAAATAAATGGGATGAAAAAGGCCAGCAGGAAAAGAGTGAAGAATAGAGGTTTGGGTCAAGAGAGCTTAAGGATGTTTTGAATAAAAATATTACAGAAGCCAAACAACACAGAGTTAACTTCCAAAATTGAACCTCCAGAAAACTTTACATACATTCCTCTTTACAGTATCAGAGGCTTTTTTGTGTCATCACTACGTTTGAGGCACAGAGTCAGGGATTTGATTTTTAATCTAAAGATGTACAGTGCTAAAAAAACTTCTTTCAATCAGAGGAACAATTACTCGACAACAAAACAAAACATGCCAATTGTTCTTGTGTTGTATAATATAAAACGGGGACAAGGAAGTACCATTTGTGACTTAACTTAAGTTCTAAGTTGACAAACAGGTTACAAAACCTAAAACTTTATCCTGTTATTATTGTATGGCAAATGATGTTTTTCCCAGAAGTGTGGACAACTCTGTGGATTCTGGAAATAGCTTCAAAACAACCTTCTGGGCTTGTTAAGGGTCACCTGGTATGTTTTAGAACATCAGAGTCTTTGTTCCCCTAGCTCTGTAAATATAGAGGCACGCGGTGGGGCTAAGTCGGCGCATCAAAAAATCTAAGGTGGCTCAGAAGCATAATAATATGAAGTGATACACATATTTTATTATAAAATTGAAATATTATTTTCTCCGAAGGATAAAGCTAAGGAGCTGGGAGCAGTTCATCGTTTACAGCAGCACTGAGGGGTTATCAGTGCTGCTGGATATAATGCCCCCCGAATCATAAGCTGTTCTGGCTATACTTGGAAATACTGTTGTATCCATTGTGTGAGTGATAGTAGTTTAACTGTGTCAGCACAGTGCGACCTGGCTTGGAACAGGCTTCTCACTGAGGTGCTGCCCAAAGACTAATTATCAGGAGCCGCTTTCACACGGAGATTGGAATGGATGCGTTTACTGGATCTCTATCCAGAAATCTGGAAATGATTTCTCCAAACGGGTTGAAACCACTGTGGAGATAAGGTCACGATTCACCACAGGGTTCCAAAGGCTCGCTTCAACAGCTACCACAGCAGCTCTGTTTAGAGGAAATATGTTAATAGGTTTTACACCACGAACATGGAAAAAAGAGCCTGCTTCTGCCTGTTCTCTCGCCCACCCAGTCACATATCTGTGCAGATTGGAGGACCACAGCAGTGATAAATTACAGCATTCCACTATTCCATGTAGGCTACAGTCAGTGTTCTGTGATTGTCCTGTAAATAAAATGTTGATTAAACAGTGGTGAACATGTGCTGAGCCAGTGCAATGGCCAACGACTGTTGAAATGCTTATTCAGGCTGCGGCACCTATCGTCTGTAAACTCACTCCGAGTTGAACATGCAGATCCTGACCCTACTATCATGGACAGCACTATGTGGGATAAACCCTGTGCTCAAATATCAGCACCCTTTCACACCTGTGGAGAATGACCACAAGGAGCCTTTTATATCTGTGTATTTATAGAGAGGTTTGTAAAATATAAAAACACAAATAGCAGCTCCTGCTTGCATACCTCTCTACATAACTAGCGTCAACTTATCACTGCACTTCATGGAAAGGTCAGTTTCTCTCTTTGGTATTCTGTGTACCCTACAATTAGTGTTCTTTCGTACGGTATGTGAGGTCTTGTGTCCTTCTGCAGTAGCGCAGCTCTTGGAAATTCCTGTACATTTCTTGAACTTTGAGAAAAAGTGCTTTTATTCCAATTGAATTAGTGGCACTAATTTAGTTAAACAGCTGCAGCTTTTTATTTGATTTGTGGTAGGTTTTTTTTCTCATCCTCTTTTTAGGATCAACACATAAATTTTCTACTTTAGTAATTCACTTTTTGTCATTTTAGCTCTTGCGCCTCAGAATGTGTAGCTGTAATTACACGTTTTCTGTACAGTACTACAGTACAGTGCTAATATTTTTCATAAAATAAAAATATTTTTTTTTTACCAATTGTCCACAAAGCTTGTATAAATATCAACCCAGATCAAACTGAGTGTTAATATGTCCTGAGTGGAGTGCTTATATCTAAGTACTAGCCTGTAAAGCAGTGTCACTTTTCTCCTCTAGTAAACAGGACTGGTAAGGATTCCTGCCCCCTTTTGAGGGGCCCGCCTGCCTGTTTATGAGCCAGTCCAGGGCTGTTTGTGCATGAGGGGCTGTGTGTGTGTGTGTGTGTATGCGCTTGTATGTGTTAGCAGTACTTCAGCAGAAGCCAGCTCATGTTGCAGAGTTTTCACAGTGGTGTCGTCAGCCTGGGTGGCTTTAAAAAAAACAAAAAACTAAACAAAAACATGTTAGTTTGTCCAATAATGGCATAAAGACTGACAGCTGTACATATTGATAATATCCTAGCTCAGCATTGTTTGTAATATCATTTTTATAATTGATTAAATGTAGTTTTTGCACCCATATAACTAAGTCTTCACAGCATCTGTCAGTTAGGTTTAAAGTTGCCTCTGTTGTAATTAGACAGACGTATACATCCCATGATGGAATGTGATTGGAACATGGGTTTTTCTTGTAACGATGTACTGAGGCAAAGTGAATACGATAGAACAATACCGCATGTCAGGGGCCTCTCAATAATGACAGCAGCTGGTCTGATGTTTCACTTAACAAGTCATTTTCGACAATTATATGCTCAGTTGATCTCAGTTGATCAGGAAATCCTCTGTCAGAGGCACAACTGGGACGCACTGACCAACCGGCTCTTATGTAAACTTCCAGTTTGCCTTGTGCTTATTAGCATCACTTCATTAAAATATTATCCACCCTCCCCATTTGCAGATAGGCTCACCAAAACGGCACTGCAGCCCATTGTTTCACCATGAGAAAAGGCATCCTTGAATAATTAGCGACCTGCCAGTGGAGCGGCCTGTGATGTAACACAACCGAGATGTTTGGCATCATAAGAATGTCCCATTTCCATTCGACACTGTGGCACTTTGGGGCCTTTCATGTGTAGTCTAGCATGTACATTACAGGGTGCATGGGGACCTCCCAGCTGCCTCATCCCGGTGGGAGTGCTGACACAGTCTCCAGCCATGACACAGTTCTCTTTCAGTCATTATTCATTTACAGTTGGCTATTTGTAGAATCATGTTTTTGAGCTTTATAATTTCAGTTATGTTTTAGAGTTAGAGCGTTTTACTTTAGAGAGAGGTTGAGGAATGATCAGTGAAGTGATATTACAGGCAAATATAAATAAAAAGGATACATTGTCTCATTGCTGCTTTTGGCTTAAAAGGGGGCTCGCTGTTGTTTTCATGCCCCTGTATTGTGAAGTGGTTCCCCTCATTGCGCAACCTTGCTGCAAAAACTGTCAACCCCAAATCGGCTTACTCTCTCTAACCACAGGAGGAATGGCATTTGGCCTGTTCAAATGTCATCCATGTAATTCTCTGTTCTATCGCATTAATTTCTAGTAAGTGTGTAGACAGTGCACATCTACATGTACCATGTAATTGCCTCCAAATGTCAGTCAAGAAAAAAAAAGACAAAACCCAACAAACAGTGATAACTGAGCAATGTGTTTAAAATGATAAGAAGAGTGAACAAACATTACATTAGCTGTAATGTTGCTCATGTGCAAGACAAGGTTCACCATCTTTTACAGCAGAACTACTGTTTGTAAATGCAATTAAAAAACTGTGTAATCTTTTCTGAAACTATGAGCAATTGATGTGTTCCAGTGTAAACCAGCTGCAGAGCAAAGCAAAGGACAGTTTGTAGAAATAGCAGATGTTAGAACAGGCTTTGCCTGTGTCTGAAATGTTATCATTTGATTAACACAAGATAAACATATGTGGGATGAGAAAATTGCGCAACTAAATTCTAGCCTGGCCAACCCTTCTGCTCCATACAAAGAATTAGTCTGGTCTTTGTGGTTTCCAGTACCAATGGATGCAAATTAAACTCCCTCTGGAAGTATTTGAATAGACATGCAACCAGTCACACGGATATGACGCAGGCAGAGAGACAACCAGACTAATATAAACAAAAGACATCCAGTGGAGTGAGTGTGCCAGTGAATGACTGCTTTTGGTTTTGCTATAAAAACCCAAGGTGTTTCTGCAAGTTTTGTAAATATTTTTATAGTAGTCAAGCAGTACGTCCTCACACAGATCCCGCCCCATTTTACACTGCAACCTGAAAAAGTTAGGAATATTTATTAAATGAAACAATTACATTTGAGCAAAGCTAAATGTTTAGAGTTAGCGCTACATCATCCCTACATCCTTCAGGCTGTACGGCTCAACTCCTCCCTGTGAGCAGGACCTGAGCCACGCTTTAAGCCACTTAAATATCTTCTTGTTAAACTGTATATTATACTGTATACACAGTACTTTTGTATATTGTATATATACTGTATATTTGCACATCTTAAATTCCACTGTACATTGCACATATCCTGTACCTTCTTGTATTGTATATATTGCATCAAGTAAATACCTCTTATATAAGCAGTTTTTCCCCACCCATGCACCTATGTCTAGTCTATTCTGTACATGCACTAAATGTGCTTTTTGTTTTAGTGCCCTATATTTATACCCTTATGCATGCTATGCTTACTTGTTCCAATGTTGCTACTGGATACCTGAATTTCCCCTCAGGGATCAATAAAGCATCTATCTTTCTATTTATCTATATAGTCAATGATTACACTGAAATTAGAATGAAGTCAACTCAAGTATTTGCAGCTCAAAAATAATTATTTGTGTCTTTATAATAAGTAGAGAAAACTAAACGATCTCACATTTAAAACAAGTTATTTTATGCTCAGTAAACTCAATAAATATTATAACCTTTAGCAAAAATGAAATAGAATGCAACTCAAAAACAATAACTTAATGAAACTTGAAAGTATTTCCTCAAAACCTAAAAGATTAGTGGCAAATGATCGCCTAAGTGACTTAAAATAAAACTTCAGGTTTCATGTAAATCAACATTTTAAAATAATTTTAAGTGCTTGTATGTAATTAGATAGGTGCTACATAACATTAGCAGTGTATCAGTTGTTCTTTTTAGGTTTTTCAGTTCTACCCATGTAAAGTGCTTATTATCTCCTAATTATTACAAATGCTACATATGGAGTGCAGCCTAAAATGTGTACCATAGAGCAGCAACTTCAACAACAGCCTTCAACACTGACACTGGCTATATTTACAAGCAGACCATGACCAGAAATGGTCAAACGGTTGTAAGGAGGGTCACTGATGTATCCCCAAGATCTGCTTCATCCACATCATCCTGACAAAATGAAGGAGAAAACATAACTAATCTCATCCACTGAAACACCATGCAAACCAAGGGTGTGACACCACCAAAAATGTTTATTACAGTTGTTTGATTTGGATAACTGTGAATTATTAAAAAAATTAAAAATTAGCACAGCCCTAATAACCATCAAAACACATAACAGGTTTCATAACACCTTCTCAGATGATTGCAGAGAGCCAGTTGGCTTGCACTAGCATACAGAAATGTCAATGGTGATTTTTCCTAATAATTAAAAATATGGATGCATATTTTATTTTATTTATTCCATATAATATTACTTTTATACTTACCAGAGATGTCCCTACTGAGACTTCCTCATGTAGACAGGAAGTGCATGGAGGACAGTTGTACACCTTGTGCTGTGCTGGCATTGTAGTTCCTGAAAGGATTATAATAGTGTCAGTGTGTCACTATGTCAATAGTGTATAACAGTGTACAAAATCTAAATATACATTTACAAATTACAAAAAAGAAGCTAACTTAATGAGTGCAATCAAAACAGAAAACATGGACTATAGGTTAGATGACTTGTAAAATGTTACAATTAACTCAACATGTGACACACATTAACCCTGTAAAATCACCTCTTCATCATGGACTTTGTGCATATCAGCAACTGCATGTGTAGTCTTTTCCATTTTGGAAGCCTTCTGTTTGAGAAAGGTCATCAAATAAGGGGCGTGATGATCGAGCTCATTTTAGAAAGTGTTAAGCAGGTTCTGGTTCTGGCTGAAACTCTGCATACAACTACATTTAAGGAAAGTAAAAGAACAGGGAGGTCACACTTATTTTAGGAGGACAAAGCAATTTACTTGCGTCAACTTAATCTTTAGTACTATCTTTAGTATATCAATACTAACAGTGTAGCTAACAATGATGATTGGCTGAGTAGATTGAACGTGCTAACCGTGCGTTAGCTGTGTGGCTAATATGTCTCAACCGTGTGACAATGAACAACATGCCGAACTTCCAAACAAATACATTTAACATGTTGAATACTTACTTACTTACTTACTTGTTACATACTCAACGGAGTCTCGGGCAGGCCGTCTCTGCGGCGACCTCTGTGGGTTAGAGGAGGAAGTGCAAGGGAAACTTCAGAAACACTTCCGGTGCAAGCAATGTTGTTCTTTCAACTTGATTGATTATTTACGAGATTTTTTTGAGTTAATATGGACTCATAATTAATGTTCATACTTTAATCATTATCATTACTATTGTGTTATAATAACAATAAATACAGTACTACTATGAAAATGATGATTATTATAAATAATATCAAACAATCTGACAAAAATAACATTGAAACTATAGTTTTAAGTAACAGTGAAGTAATTATTTTATGAACAAAATTCGGATATAGTTAACTAAAACAACAAAACATTTATTACATAAATTATAGAAATGGTTATGATTGTTATGAAAGGGTTGTACCTAGTAATTCCAGACCCATATCTCCAAGATGAATTAGATTCAGCCATTATGCCATTTTTATGCCATTTGAAGAAGTCGAGACAGTAAGTTCAGGTGGATTGGATAGAGAATAGTAGTTTTTATATTTATGTGATTTTTGCTGGACATGTTTTTCGTCATTGCCTAAAAACACCTAAAAGATCTTATACATACATATATTTGCTTTAATGTTATAGGTTATGCTGCTCTACCTGACCTCCCCTGTGTGTTTAATATGCCCTGTGCCCTGGCTGTGAGGCTGTCAGATGTATTAACTATAGAGAAGGATTTTGGTTTGATCCTGACGATCTGCAGGCTGGAACAAGTGGTTCCTTCTTTAAATCAAAATTACAGGCTTTACTTTCTCAACTATACTGACTGAGGAATGCCTTAGGATAAATGCATTTAGGATATAGATGGGAATAGATGGTACAACATCTACAATAACAATCAAAGTACCTGTCTGGCTTTTTTTCGTTTAGACTTTGGCTTCTTGTGCACCCGATGCCCTTTCCCCCGCACCCTCCCACCAAAACTGCAATCTCGAAGAGATCTCATATGTTTTCAGCCCTGTCCAGAGAACAAGCGTCGCCCGCGGGTGTTGGTTTGTTACCTGTCTGGCAAGGGGGTCTCCCAGTCTGAGGCATTCCCACAGTCCAGAATCGAAGCCAATAGGAAAGCTCATAAACACAGGGGCCCCCTACTAAGGTCTGGTCCTCAGCCTCCTGGCCCAACCACACATCTGCCTCTGTTTAGGGCCAAGGTCCCCCTTACATCCCTGTACACCTGGGAAGAATTATAGCCTGAATGTTTGAAGAAATATCCCACCACCACCCTCCAGGGTTACCCAGGCCAGCAGTACAGGCAAAACACAGACATACAGTAATGTAAAGGCAGAGCAGCAGAGTTGAATAGTTCACTTCCAATCTGGCATATGTTTTAGTTGTTAGTATGTTTTTTGTAGCAAAACATTTTGGGATTGATATACCCACTGATAGGTTTTATGTATAGTCTTCTAAATGCAGGCTAAAAAAATACTAGCTACCATGTTTAGTAGTTTAGTCCATTGGTTATTAATTTTCATGCAGTGTGTTTTGCACAATAGTTGCCTTGAACCTGTAGCATTCTGAAGGGATGGAGTTTATTTCAGATATTTATTAGTGAATTTTCTTGTATGAAAAGCCATACATATTATATTGACTAATATAGTCAATCTAGTTATGAAGAAGTTTTACATTTCTTAATTTTCTTTTGCAGGTATACTTTGACTGTGGTGCCAAGGTGGATGTGGTTGATGTCCAAGGCCTCATTCTGTCTCCTGGCTTCCCCTACAACTACTCCTCTGGCACACACTGCGTTTGGCAGTTCGTTGTGCCTATTGATTACCAGCTGATTCTGGAGATATTTGACTTTGATGTGTTTGAAAGCCATGATGCTGCATCACAGTACTCTAACTCTAATTTTGAAGAGGAAGATACAGATGAAGAAGTGACGTTCACTACTAGCAGCTCTGTGGCAGATGAAACCTCATCAGCTGATAAAGAGTCTACACTTCAGAGTGCAGGGGACGTCTCAAAGACTCAGCAGTCTTCCCAAGATGGTGAGGTCAAGCAAGTCGTGGTACAGGAGCAGTCCTCAAAAATGGAGATTGCCAAAGTCTCAAATTCTGCCAAAAGATCTGCAGATTCCTCCTCTAGCATGTCTTCCCCACCTCCTCCCTCTCTGCTGCTCCTACCTGGTGCCGTGCCTCCAGGAGACAAGACCATCAACTCAGCCTCCTCGTCTCAGCTAAGACCAGAACTTAGCCCAAGTTCAAACCCAGGGACAGTTGTAGAGGAGACCACTCATGTTCCACCACACTCAACCAGCACTCCACCAGTGCGCCCCGAAACCCAGCAATCTGTTCTTGATGCCTGCCCCCACGATGTACTCTACATCTCCGACCTCATCACCTTTTCATCCAGGTTCTGTGGATCCAACAGGCCTCCCAGCAGTCAGCTGGTTTTTGGCTCAAGTGAGGAGATGGTGGAGGTTATCATGGAGCTCATCACTACCACCCACTGGGGGCGCGGGTTTGCTCTTCTCTTTCATTACCACAACTTGACTGAGCCAGGGGGGGACCGACGTGCCATTTCTCCTATGGCCAGCAAGGTAGACTCTCTGCTGGCTGCTGTGAGTGGAGCCGCCTTCTTCGCTATGATACTTACCAGTGCCCTCTGCATCATTTTCAGGTAACAGACAGTCAATTCCCCATTACCAGGGCTAGAAGTTGTCATAAAGAAGACTTTTAGTTTTATATGTTGACTAAATCATTTCTACAACTTCAGAGTTTTGGCTCAGATTTAGTTTTTTTCAAGATTGGGTACACATTTGTAATCGACTGTACTTTGTTTTGACTGCATGCTCATACAAAGCATTTTTGGTGATAAGTATAGAACTTTAAAATTTTTTTTCCAGGAGGAAGTAGAAGCTGCAAAAATCAGCTTTTAATAAGTCCTGTATGTCAACCCCCTCGGGGGATACAATACTGTGCAAATATTTTAAGTTCTAAAACTAAGTCCGTAATAATATAGACGTTATCTGAGTACTGTTATTGCACAGTCCCAAGGTTTGCTAAGCAGATGTGAAAATGCAAAACTTGTGAAAAGCAGCAGGCTGTACCACAGATGAATCCTTCAGATGTTTTGCCACATAAACTAAATTTAACCGAGTCCTAAATGAATACTCTCCTGAGAAAATTCACAAGTCTTATCTACGATTTCTCCCGTAAATGAAAATGGGCTGCTCTGACAGAAAACACACACACACACACACACAGATAGATGCACACACTTTCACCGACACAGTCATGACTTTGTAATGTTGACTCAGCTGGAAGCCTCAGTCCCTAATGTGGTGACCCTCTGTGATTAGTTGGGTTTGGCTGCAACTGTGCGGCCTCCTTGATGTGGAGCATTCTCACCATAGACAGCAGGGCATTTAAGGTACAACACCTGGCATCAATTCCAGTGCACAAAAACATAAAGACTGCCTGAAAGTGATAGGTGCGGAAATGAAGGGGAAAAAGAACAACAAAGAGAGTTCAAATTCAATGTGCATCTCCTCCTGATAGCATTGTCAGGCTGTCAAACGGTGTGATTTACAAACCGTTCCTGCTTCCTTTCCTGTGGACGATGAGCACAAACCGGTGGGTTAAGTTTAGTGTATTGTAATACCATCTCTTCCATATGCTTTCAGGTGGTTTTAAAGTACGACGTATTTATTTATTGTCATTATTACAGGTTTCTGCGAGAACACTCTTTAACATGATTTGTGTTCATTTCAAATGCAGCTCAGTGTCTCTAACTCATCCGTCAGGCACAATAACTCTGCAGGTTCTCGTTATTAATGACGGGGAAATTGGAAACATGTGTTCAATAAAATGAAAGTTTAATTAGCAAGAACAACAACACAAGTCATTCAGAAGCCAGGAAATGCATTACCATGAAACATCAAACTCATGAGCAGCCTCGGTAGCTGTTTTTCTCTCTTATTCAGTTGTTCCCTATTAATTTAAACGAGTTCACAGAAACCATTGGAAAACAACAAGCCTAGTGAGTCAGGCGAGATCGTGCAAGTTTAAAACAGCAATGAGTTTAACTCCCCAGGTCCCCTCTGGTTAGAAAACAGCCAAAGGTGGATGAAAGTCACAGCAGGGGTTGTCCTTAGTTGACTGGTGCCTGGTAATGAAGTCATTCAGCTGTAAGAATAATTTTTAATAAGAAGGTACTTACGCAAGTATTTCTGCACACTTCACTGGTTTACATGGAGTAAAAACAGATGACCAGATATTTGATTATTATTTGAGAAATGTCATAATAACGTTGTGGTATGCAATAGCCACACAAATACCTGTAGAGAAACTGTACCTGGCAGGAGAAAGGTGAATGTGTCCCTCGACCTTCCTTTTGCAGCTATAACATGATGTTATGCTCTGAATCTGCTATGATATAACTTAAAACATTAAAACATCAATAGTGAAAGATGAATACATCCACAGGATAAAGGCAATGCGTGGCATCACTGCACAACTTAACAACTGTTAAAGTAAAATAGAGCATTTGTATGTGAATGTGAGTTTGCGGTGCATCTTGCTCCATCATCCAACACCACAACAGAGGAACTATTGAAAAGGGGAAGAGCCACAGGTATGTAGGAGCTATTATGTATCAAATGAGGTGGTTACTGTGTCAAAAAAGCTCTCTAGTGCCCCAAATTCTGAACACCAGGAGTTTTTCATTCTTGAGAAAACAGAGTCAAAGAGTGGAAAAAAGTGAGGACATTTATAAAAGCTATTTCTCGGATGTGTCTGTAATTATAAATTAAATGTGGTGTTTCATGTTTTCCAGACCCAAACTGTGCCCAAAAAGAGCCAGCTCCTGTGCATCCAGTAACTCTGAGGTACAGACACCACTCACCAAAGTGACATGAAAATATAAGTGTGTCCCATGGAAACTGATGGCTTTTTGTTTTTTTTCATATTTAAACAAACATTTCATCTTCTTTCACAAGAAGTCCTCTAGAAACAAACCATTACATTACAAAAAAGTTCTCTTATATTAAATCCTTGTTTATAGGTTCTAGCATTCGCTTTGCTGTTGAAATTTGTGATGTTATTTGTAAAAGATTTAATGAGCTCACTCAAAGACCTCCAAATAATTCGACTGCTGAAATAACAGTGGGCCAGATAGCAGGGATTTCAGTGGTCCCATTGTCCAAAGACTGCCTGCCTCTTCAGCATGAGCAGAACACACAGGTTCCAAAACATACCGAACCCTAATCACAGGATCTTCATGTATCTGTGAAACTGTGCTTTCGTCTATGATAGCATGATTTGTGTGAAATTTGGCCCGCATGTGAGACATGCTCTGGACAAACCAAAGAGTTCTTCTGGCCACAGTAACACTAGACATGTTTGGTGCAGACTATGGACAGATTCTCAGAAGAGACTCATACCAGCTATGAATCATGGTGGTGAAATGTTCTAGTTTTTGCTTACTTTACTGTTAAAGGGATAGTCAAAGATATAGTCATTGATTCAACTATAAATTCTGCATCATGCTTGGTCATTTGTCTAAAAGTTGAACCGTAAGGGGAGCTTTGAACAGAGTAGAGATCCTAAGCACACTACCAAATCCACAGAGGAATGGCTCAATATGAAAAAATGGTGGGTTATAACGTGGTTCAGTCAAAGCCCGGATTTGAATCTCATTGAAATGTTGTGGGGGGGATTTGAAATAGACAACACATGCAAGCATCTCAAATATCTTTGTAAAGAAAAACATCTCAGCAACCTGACGCAAGGAACTGGCGGAAAACTAACACATTTCTGCTAAAGAGGCACTAATATGCTTTGCACACATTTCATTCTAAAATACATGATTATGGCATAAGGTATGTCAAAAAAGCCAACAACTTCCATTAGAGATATTTTCACATCACTGCTCCCATTTGGTCTCCCTTTGTTGTATCCTGTCTTTTTTGTCTTATTTGTCGGTCAGACATTCCACTGAAATGTGAGCTTTATGTGGGATCACTCGGTATTACTTACAACACAGTCCACCACTGCAGCAATACCCCACCGCTCCCCCACATACTGTAGCTGTACCGCCTCAAGTTCAAGTCAGGTTACACAGATTTGAAACAAAAGCTGTTTATTAAGGATATTAAAGCCTAGCTGTTACCTGTAATTACCTCTATTAGCAGTGTTTTAAAAATAATTACATCCTACTCTGCTTTACTTTCATCTCTTTAACTAATACAATACACAGTCAACAAGTAAGAACTAGAAAACAGCACTCTTTACAGTTATACTGTGAAGAGTGCTGTTTACTTATATGCTGCTTAAACCTAAAAGCCACTGGCTTGCATAGCCACAAAGAGCACCTAGCGCCTTGGTACTTGTAGTCTAGTGTAATTGAAATATTTGAATATGAGACTTATTAACCTTTATTTGGCATACTAAATATTTTAGTATAGGTTTAAGACCACAGCAATAGACACTACATTAAAAGGCCCTGCAGCAGTGGTGAAGTCCTGCACTGGTTTGTTGAATCCTTGACTTTTGCAGTCACATTTTGGTTTTATGGAGCTCTATATTTGGCCCTGAAGAGGAGCTCCTGAGCCATATAAAGACACTACTCATGCTCATACAGTGGTGATCCAAGGTATCTATCAATTGACGCTTAACCTGATTTATTGTTAAATTTACTGCAAATGAGTGCATAACTTGCCAAAAGAATGTCACTCTGTGTTCCACAAGGACTTAAAACCACAAAAAATGTTTCCTGAGTAAAATGTTGGGTAATTTTCTTCTTGCTTGTTATGCAACCTGTCTTACAGTAGTGTGCCCCCCTGTTGGCAGGCACTCGTGACATTGAAGGTCACTTTCTATACCCTTACAGTTGATGACTACCATTTTAAAAATGATAACCCAAATGGCATTGTGTCATGTTGTAGGTGCCAGAGGGTGTCCAGAACACGGTGGCTGAAGTCAGTGAGCTTCAGCTGATGGCTGAGAATCAGGCCAGCCTAGAGACGACCATAGAGCAGGACAACAACAACGACATCCCGCCACGCACAGGTTAGAAAGACACACGACATATTTTGCAATAAGCCCGAAGCCCACGAATAACACATGCATGTCATTCAGTTAGATTTATATCTCCACAGCATGTTTAGACCTTTAACTAGAATGATTTCAGGAATGATAATCATACCTTCAGGAGTATAAATCTGCCATTAATTCATTTCTTGGCAAAGCAATGGTCTGATAAATTTTAAATGCACTCATTTAAAAATGAAGACTTGAGGTTTTTTTCCTCAATTACAGTGATGTTTTTTTCAGGAGATAATCAGAGTGTGGGAGGAGATTTCTCAACCTGGGTTCATCTATGGTGGTTATTTCTGCTCAAGCTAACCACTTCTATTCATTCCAAGTAAAGTGCTGCTGCTTTCTCTTGAAATGGAACAGACACGTTTTCTTGTTTAACAGACGTTTTCTTTGCAAGAACTGGTTTTGGTTGAATCACTGCATACGTAAAAATATTGCTCTAAATTAAAAACGATGAGAAACCCCTCTGTGGACTCTGGGCGGGTCTGTACACTTTTCAATGGAAAGGAAAATTGCATTAGCTGTGGAGTAGCACAGGCCTGATCCTGGAACAATCCAAAGACTTCTCTCGCTCTCTCTCTGTGGGACTAAACCCAGGCAGAGAGATTTGTGGGTTGTGGCATTTAACCCACAAAGCAGCCTGGGAGTAGTTTGAACAACAGGAGAGTACAGTCCCCTCTCTGTGTGCTCCACTCACAGAGTTTACACCAAAACACACACAGCTTATAAACAGCAAAGGAGTTGGGATTAGCCTACTCTAAATGTTGTTTCATTGAATCATTTCAGTTACAGGACATCATTCATCACTCTGCTACATTTCTATGAAATCAGTGATTTTAGTGGTAGAATCTACTGCGTCCTAATGTTCCAAAGAAAGCTAGAAAGCTAAATCTTTCTCTGTGTATGTCTGTAGTCAGCCCGGGTTGTGACATGTCTCAGAATGCAGAGGTGGACCTTTCCTGCAGCGGTTTGACTGAACTGGACCTTGGTGCAGATGATGTTTTCATTGTATCCTCAGCACCTAGCCCAAGTGGGCAACCCGTCTCCCCTCACACGGTAAGCATTGTTTATGTCTATGTCAGACTACAACACTTAGGATCCCAAAAAATATCTACGTCATGACTTTCTGTCCAGTAATGTTCCCAATACAAATGTAAACAACAACTGCTGGATGGACATTCGTTGAAATGTAGTACACAGTCAATCACAATCATCATAGCATGAAGGGTTTGCTGAGTTTATGATAACCATGTTATTTACTTTAAAGTATCATATGTAATATCACAATAACAAAATGCACATAATAATGGTGTTTAGGTTATCCAATGCCTTTTTGCTGGCTTAATGGTTTCTACTGCTTTCTTTTGTGGCTTTGTCAAAGTTGTTGGTGGTAATGTAGCTTAACATGGGTTATATTATCCAGAAGTGGGGCATATAAAATCACTGCAGCATCTAGCACAGTCGGCTGGAATAGTACAAGAAATCCCTCAAAACTACCATGCTGACATCAGTGTTGACATAAAGACAGTAGACCTCAGTCTGCAGGAAATGATGGCCTATAGTACCTGGAGGTGGCAGCACATAAACCTTGATATCAACCTGCTGAGAAGTTTGATATTTCTAGTGCTCGTTAGGACATATTAGGATGCTAACAACAATAAGTGTGATGGTGAGTTACTTAACACGTCCCTCCCGCTCTAATGCTGGCCTTAGTGCCATACAGGACATTAATTCTCAATGCCACACTCACTTTTGGGAAATGAACCCTGAACCAGTGAACCATTAGAGGTGGTGGGGCATTCATCACTTTGAACTGACCCAGTATTCCTAATAAGACTGACACCATTATACTGGCGTACACATGATAGAGTCGAAACCTGTGAAGATATAAAGGACATAAATGGGAAATGAGGATAATTAAATTAAGGGAGGAGCGTTTAAGAAGCAATGGTTCAACCAAGCATTTTTTCTCTGCTCTCTTTTGTATTCTCTTGGAATAAGAGTTGGCATAAAACAACTCTGGCAGCTTTTTGAAGGACTGGCAAGCTTTTCTGCAGCCTAGGCTAATGGAGTATTATCCACAGAGCCAGATTCCCAGCTACAATTGTGTGTGTGTGTTTGTGTGTTGGTGTGTGTCATGCACGCTTTGGCGCACAGTGTGTGGTCTGCCTGTGTGTGTCCTCAATGCGGATGTCCATGTAAATTATTGTTGGGAAATGTTGCATGTCTACTAGTTGCTAAGGTCCATAGAACATTCATGTTCTCAGTGTACGTTTCTGTAAAATTACTTTGTAATATTTTGCTGCGAAGGGCCCTTTCTAATGGTTATGAGGTGAGAAGACTGTCTTGCTGTGGTGCAGGCTGCTGTCTGGATCACAATTCCCTTGTACATTCCTCACAATCTGAAAATCAACAGCTGCTGCTGTTTTCTGAGGAGCATGTCAAGCTTCTCCTGGCACCCCTGAGGGGTCTCCAACCCCAGCTTTGGAGTCGCAAGCTTGTAAGTGACCACATTGGGCAGCTGACGACTTTCCTCTCCAAAAACGTTAGCACTGTGTTCATAGGGCTTTAGTAAGCACAATAACATTTTATTTAAACCCTTGGCTAATTCTTGTCTAGACAAGGCTAGCTGCAAGTGACTCTGTGCGAAGGATTAAATCTCTCTGATGAGCGCAACCCCTAAAAGCTCCCCCCCCCGAACAACAGCAGCTGACTGATCAGAAATGATATCATATGCTCCTTTGTTGCATATGCTACTATGACTTCTAACGCTTATGATAGTAGGAGTGTTGCTAAAAAGCATTCAGGAGGCCCCTGCTGTTCTTTTGACAGCTTTAATACACGTAATAAATAATGAGATTTGTTCGTTGGCCACACACTCAGCTGGCTGGCTGTAAGACTGAGCAGGCTAAGCTAATCAGCACAGTTCCTTATTAATCCATTAATGAAGTACACAACAAAATCTAATGTTCAGGTGTGAGGAGGAAATGTGGCAGGTGCAACCACCAGACTGCCAGTGATCAGCTCCTAATACCTCCTTCCTAAAGACCATGTTGTTGCACACAGTGCTAGGATTTGATTTGTTCACTGCTGGCCTGATGACAGGCCTAGTTAAGCATCATTTTTATAGTTTGAGGCAGTGCTTTTGTTATTATCTAATCCAAGCCTTTCAATCAGTGCTCAATACTAAAGATGCACGGTTGATTCAGTAACAAGCCTGCTGCTCTTGTAGCTGCAGCCGAGTGCCGAGTGCTTTAATGCCACTTCTGATTGCCTTGTTTATCCTCTCTAGGACACACTTATCTTTTAACATTTATTTTTCCAGCTGTAGTTTGAGTATTTTCTCAGCTCTTAATTCCTTAGTACTCATTAATGAACAATATGTGGATAAGGATTCTCAGGCATCTAGGTAATTTTTCACACAAGAGCTTCAATCAGGGACTGGGCTCATTAAGAGCTCCATGAAGAAGTTCCGCCGCTCCTTTAAGCAGCTTCATGCTTCAAGCTCTAATAAATGAACAAAGAACAAATCTCCAGGTCCTGGTCTCTGAGGTGGAGATTATATATAATAAAGGTATAATAGGTACAGAGTGATACTCCCAAGTTATTTCAATATAATCTCCTCACATTGCTCCACAACGAGGCTGTCAGTGGGCACACTCTTTCCACCTGAAACCCCTTCCCTGGGGCCTGCTGCATGTATTTGAATGTTCATGACTTCTTTGTTTCCCAGCAGCGGGAGAGGTTTCTGCGGCACAGTGACACCGGTCCTGGCCCAGCAGGTGACTGGCCCTCACCAGACTCCCCCACCTCCCATCCTGGTGCCAGGACCACAAAGGAAGGCAGCAGTGGCTGTGCCAGACCAAGAGCGTGGAGTGTGCGCACCTTCCAGGACTTCCTCCCTCCATTGCCGCAGCTTCACAAGAAGTGGTGCAGCTGGAACTCCACTAGTCCTTTCACCAAGCTGGTGGACAGCGTCAGTACTAGAATCTTAACAATGTGTGGCATCTTAAGTTGATGAGGTCTAGTTATAATAGACATCAGTAGTTGAACTTGTTCTGTTTCTTCTCATGTCTTAAAATGTGTTGAAATAAGTTTAGTTAAAGATGAACCATACGCTGTTTATGATTCCAGGCTCCATCCAGTTTGGTATCCGACTGCACAGGGGGCAACAGCAGGAAGGTCTTCTCTGATGTTCACCTGGAAGCAACCGCAGACACCAGCACAGTCTCCGATTCATCCATCAGCAATGCTTCTTATCCACTTGCACAGCCTGCACAAAGGCAGCGGCGTCTCAACTCCACCAGCAACCTGCGACGCTCACGGTTCACAGGGCCTTGCTTCGGTCTGCTCTCTGGGACGGCAGACTTAGTCAAGCCCTCTGGGGTTGTTCATGCTCCAAGCTCCCCAACAGAGCAAAGTTCTGGCTCTTCTTCCAACCAGTGTCAGATTGACAGCAGCCAAGCTGGAAAGAGGCGTGAGTTCCCAGGCGAGGGTGATCACATCAGTGTGCCTGTGTTTGCCATCTCTGAGGAGGAGGACCGGCAGCCTCTGGTCTCAGCGGAGCATGTGGACCAGACCTCTGCTATGCTGAATGGGCTGGTGAAAGGGACATATGAAGGGAAGAAGCCTGCTGTTGGAAGCACTACCCTCAGCCCTCAGAGGGCCAGGCCAGAGTGGAGGCCATGGGGAAGCCAGGTATCAGGAGGAGCTGGTCTACTCTCTGAGTCACACATAATCAATGACAGCCAGTCATCTGTCAGTGTGTCCACAGGGCCGTGCAGTGTGACCAACCAGATGTGACAAGACAGGGAGGAGCACAGACTCTGGTGTGCTAATTATACATTTCTGAACTCAATTAGTATCACTGTGAAATATATATCCAACTTCTCTAATTTCTGAAAGCAACTCTTACAAAATGATTAGTAGCTTTCTGTTGTATATTCTTATCATTGTAGCGGTTTTTTCTATTTTTTTATAAAGTCGTGTTTGGACAAAGAAGAAATATTATGCTGCTTACTATACCATGGTACTGACTGCTGTGGTGTTATATGTATAAAAAGATGACCGATTGCAAATCTGAACAAAAAGGTCTTTTTGAGTGACTTCTCCATTACCCCAAACCAGTAATAACTAGTGATGTTATTCACCAGATGTACTTATTGCACTTTTCTTTCAGTATCTCTTTCATTGTGGATTCTGTGCTGCCTGTGTCAGCAGTTTTGTTTCTAATGCTTATACAGTGACTTGTTACCCAAAAGTGTTCTGCGAAGCTTAAATCATACATTTATATCAGTGTTGAACTGTGTACATGCAGTATGTACACTACAAGGCTGATACTGGATTATGAAAAAGGGAAATCAAAATAAAAGCATATATAGTACTAATATACACTGTTTCTAGTATAAAGAGCTAGCACTCACAATAGTATTTAAAACTTGTTATGAATAAATGTAAAGTTTTAATAAAGACAATGTCATTCACAACTTGTGTCCTTGATCTGACACAAAACGATACACAAACACAGCAGCCCCCTCTATTTAAATGAAGTAACAGTATTTACAGCTGTATCAGTCCTTTAATTTGTTAAGATAAACAAGCAACAAAGACAATTTTAACATTGCTAATATAACGTACAGTGAACAGAAATATTCACAAAAATCAAACAGACATTTTTCAAACTCCACCAATAACAATTTCTGCATGTGCCTAGTGCCACTCTATAGTGATTTTACTATAAGTTGATTATAGTCTAGACTAATAGTGCATTGCATACAAAGTATACAGGCATCAGTAGAACCTCCATGCCTAGGTATGGAACTGAGGTGAATGTGACTGATGCCCATTCAGTCCCATGTTACTGGGAGCTGTGATGAGGTAGAATGGAACCTGCCTCCTCCATACTGCTGAGCAGCTTGGTCCAAACTTTTGCACACAAAGTCAGTAAATATTTGCCTTAGTATACAATATAAACCCCCAACAACAACCACACACCACCGCAGGGCTCTTACAAAGCCTCTAATACCAATTCCTGATTGGAACGGCTTGGGACTGTTGTTGGCTTAGGGTGCCCAGATCTCCTGTAGGGAATAATTAAAACTCAGTCATTCCATCAGGGGGATCTACCAGACTTGTGCTGAGGGCCTGAGCTGCTAAGGAATGCCAATTTGGACCCACCATGACGGAGACACCTAAATCACCTTGCTAATGACACAAACTAACTCAGGAGTTCAGGCAGACCCCCTCCAAGAAACAATGAAAACATGAGCTACAATCCAAAACAACGCATGCTGTTCACTTTATATACATGTATTTCCCATAGCTGTTATCCAGACGGCTGACCATGATGTGTGATTGAAAGGTCAAGGGAGATGAGTACACAGCTCTTGTTTACATGCACTGTCGATGAACAAATACACCACAGCTGACTTAAAACGTTCTGCATAATCAAAGAGCTGATGCATGCATGTAACAAGAGCTATATACTTTTCTACCGTGGGTCAGAAACTCAGCAATCAGCCCTCATATGTATTCAAAACGGAGATGATTTGCTATCAAGGACATTTTTCTTTCTGAGACATACAGTACATGTTTTTTGGAATGAAACTCTATAAACTCTATAAACAGCCTTTAAATGTGTGAGGCAAATATGTGCAAATATCTTCAAAGTTTTACAATATAAACATATCTGACATTATTTTAATCCAGTACGTTTTCTTGTAAATCAACTAATACACCAAATAAACATAGAAAAAGTAAGACCAGTGTTTATGTGTGAAGTCACACAAAGTGTAAGGCCTGCTTCTAATATCTTCTCCCACCCCATTCTTTACATCCACCTGCACGTTCTACACACAAGTAACAGTCACCCTACTAAAAAAAACAGCGGTGTGCAGACATCAAGATTACAACTTAAACTCTTATTTCAGTATATAAGGCCACTTGAAACACATGGATGATTTACACTACACTTAATAAGGCAAAAAATAATAACTGAAGTTGATTTGTCCTTTTTTTTTTTTACAGCAGACATCAATATTTGCTGTGCATGTTTGCATGATAGGGACTTTTGACACTTGGGAGATGATAGTCATAAATGAGAGGTTATTGGATGTAACAAAGTGACAGCTTTTACAGTTGACACGGAACTTTTTCTAATCACCTGATGTAGTAAACCTGCGGTTTAAAAGAACAAAACAGCAGCTTTGTGTACCTGAGGAAGCAGAAAAAATAACCAACTAGACTATCTACCATCTATAACTAGGACACAAATGACAACAACAAAACATACTGTTGTGTTTGTATTGGCACGATATTGTGTACGCTTCGAAAAAGCTGCGCACCAAAAACTTCTCTATGTGCTGATGTCACTGAATCATCTTTATCCTTCCCTGACTGCTTAGAAGTGCAGTTTATTTTCCCCATTTTGTGGAGTCAACATAGAGTAACTGTGCATTTCCTTACAGATTAGCCCTTACTACAAGGCTCTGAGAAAGTGTCCCTCCTACACTACTTTAATCACCTTGGAGATGATTATCCACGGCAAAGCATACAACAGAGGCCCCGGTGCCCTCTTGACAACCTTACAACACATTGATCCCCTTCCCACAGACATAAAAATCCTATACAAATATCACATGGGATTACAAATCTAATCTAGTACGTGCGTGAGGGGCTTTGACATGGCTTTTTGCCCTTTCCTGGGAACACAGTAATGCCCAGGCAAAACAGAAAAAGTCCAGATTGGATGTATTTATATTTGATACCATTGTTTAGCCATTTGGATTTTAGTAGGAACTTGTCCTGCCCGAAAGAGTGCTATAATAATCTAGTACTATTATTATACTATCACTTACATTCTGCTCTAATGATTTTCAACTAATGTTTTCATCTGTAGGAAGCCCTGCAATCTGAACACAGCATTTCTGAGCTCTACTACAAAGATATGACTTAAGTCTTTTAAGCCTACTACTTAGAAGGCATTACAAAAACATTCTAAAAAAATGCTCACCTACATGTGTAAGCAAACATATATTTTCATAATCCATACAGACTACCACACAATCTTGAACAAAAACATTATTGTTCCACAGGCAGCACAAATTAGTAAGCACCTTTAGGTATGTTACTATCCAGATGAACTGCTCTATCAAACAAAGGTTTGATATATTGGAGATAATTAAGCACATTTTAAATGATGGCCGGACTTAGTCCAACTCGCAGCTTGA
The DNA here is from genome assembly GCF_900634625.1 of Parambassis ranga. NCBI lineage: Eukaryota > Metazoa > Chordata > Actinopteri > Ambassidae > Parambassis > Parambassis ranga. The sequence goes on along the minus strand of NC_041030.1, from coordinate 2,942,231 downwards.
ATCCTTCATCATAATGTGCATAGCATTATTTCACACAGCCCTGTGTAAGGCGAGCTGCCCAGTATAGTAAATGGGTACTGATTGTATTGTCAGCATTATTGCATAAGGCAGTTAGCTACATCAGATCACAAAACTTAAAAGATTGTGTCCCTTAAATTCTTCCTTATCTACATTTGACACAGTTTAGGAGGACATAAACCACTCAGCTCCTTTAGCTCTTGAAACGTGTCTGCTCACATATGTGGTTAAAGTTTCTGAAAAGAAAACAGAGCGATATATAAATACGTGTTTTACATGTAAATACATAAAGCTAAGGAGATGAGATGAACTTAAACAGATCATTTAAACATAGACATGGGGAACTATTGGACACTGTTTATACAAGGACTCCTTCTAGTGGTAAAATTAGTGAACTAAAATAACATGCATCATTACTAAAGCTTTTCAATGTGATTTAATGAACTGTATGATCAGGTTGTAATATAAATACTTTATCATATTTATAAAGTTTTAGTGGCACAACTTTATGTTTCCTTGGATTTATGTATGCAGTTTAGCCCTAGTTTTATTTGAATACTTACGCTGCATGATGGGCCTTCACTTGTGTACGACAGTTGCGCCCCCAGTAACAATCAGGACGGGATGTTACAGCGACTGAGGACAGTACATAAAAAAATATTGCATGGTTATAACAAAGATGTAAATGGAGCAGTGCCAGGTAGCATTTAAAGTTTTAGAGTTCTCTTACCTGGCAGCTCAGACTGAGGGATGTTCTGTCTGTATCTATAGGCCAGGTCTTTGAATGCTTGCAGGCCACAGATGAAACAAACAATGGTGTTTGCAGAGACACGACAATCTGGCAGAAAAAAACAAGTCAAAAAGGGACTGTCCACATGACGGTGTGCTTGCATTTTTGCAGGAGTGAGTGCCACAGCAAATCAATAATAATACTTCTGTGTATTAAGGTGCAGCACTCGGTGACTTGAGAGTGCCTTAGAGTCTGATCGGAGGGCTCACCTGTCAGAGGGTAGTTTCCCTGCGGAAAGCCCTGCAAAGACTCCTGTAGCACATCTTTCCACGACTTTCCCTTGGATAACAGGTAGTTCTGGTTTGAAAGAGACACGAAAAACACCTATTATCATGTAATTTAAGCATGTTGGAAATGAAACAAGCTATAGTCAGAGAGTTTATCTGACTTGGAGAAACAAATACATCAATAAAATATATTTATTGTGGTGACTGTAATCAGTAACAAAGCAAGTAACCCATTGTCATAAGCAAATGCAGAGTTTAACAAAACATTTAACATGAAGTCCATCTTACCTGTAGGATCTCAGATTCATAGTTGTTATTGTTCAGCACACCATCCAGGCATTTGTCTGTCAGATTAAGCTCTAAAAGAACATTTAAAAAAATTACTTTATTACTTTACAAAATCATAAAATAAACAAGCTAAGAAGCTATATCAAATCATATCATTCCTGACCTGTGTTGCAGAGCTCTGTATGAAGAAAACTGTGTTTCTAAAGCAAATATTTCTACCACACTGAAGCTAAATCACCAGAGGCACTGCAAACAGTTTAAAAAAAATCTGCTTAACAAACAATATTATCAATATTATAACCTAAACTATGATAAAAACCCAAAGAATTGTGAGATCTTTTTAGGAGTATCCTTGCCAAGAAAGGAGGCAGCACAATTCACAAAACAAAACTGAAACAAACACATTCACAACAAATATTCAAAGAAAGCAACTATTTTGAAAAAATGGATACATACCACTAAATCGTGCCAGACAGCCTCGACAGCCAATCCCCTGGCAACCCCAGTACATATGGCAGAAGGGTCGCTGGCACATCACACCTGTCGACACACAACACATCATTTACTGTTATACTGGAACTTATGCAACAATTTCTATCTTTTAGCATCAGACAATTTAACATGAACTTACATACCTCAATGTTTATATTTATGTAAAAATCCAGATACTTGTAAAACCTTTCCAATTAAATATCACAATTCCAGTATCCAATCAACCCCATTTAACCAATACAACAATTGTAGACAGACAAACAGGATTATGGACCACTCACACTGCTGAGCAATATCCTGCCGGTTGTTCAGCTCGGCTCGTCTGTCTGGCATTGGATGGAGGCAACAGCTGCAGATGACATGGCAGCCCTGAGGGGGGCAGCGATACTCCTGAGGAGCTGTAGATAATAACAACAACAGAAAGAGGGTTCAGACAGGAGCTAATATGCGGTGATCGCACTGGGATCACACAAAGAACATCACAGTTCTAGAAAATTTGCCCTGGAGTGAGAACTAAAAATCTTCTATCTAATTGGCACTCTTAATCACCTGAAGGGCCATCAGAGGATGTGGACGGCTGCTCCCCTGTGGAATCTGCAGGTGCCTCTCCCTCAGCTTCTGCTTTGAGTAGTGGAGGTATGGGTGGTATAGGTGGCAGACCAGGGCACCAGTAGTTTGCACCAAACAGCACTTGGCTGACATCCCTTCTGTAGCCAGGACACTGTCTGCACATCACTAGCGGATGACTAGAAACAGAAAGACAAAATGAGATCATCACATGGAGTCTTGCCACAACATCATTTAGTTTTATTTTGCTTTTGCTATGCTTTTGTTGTTTGCTTTGCACAAAGACAACAGCTTGAATTCAAAATATGTGGTAAAACCAAGACTAAAAATAATATTTTACCCAATGTCGGAAGAGTCACTGTCATTGTCTGAGAGCTCAAAAAGGTAATCGGAACTGCCCTCCTCATCAGAGAAAGAGCGTTCAACTTTTGGCTGCAACATATCCTGAGTTATCTTGTTACGACTGTCCATGTTCTTCAGATCCTCCTCACTTCGACACTTTTCTGTGGGACAAAAAGGAACACACATTTTTTGAAATTGTATTGAATATATTAAGATAACCTAGCTAGATTTTCATATTAGTTCAGAGTAGTGTTTAAAAAAATGTGTCTTTATCTGTGCAGACCTGGGTGCTGGTTAAGGTAGGCCTCCACCAGGTTGTTCAGGATGTGGTTCTTGCAAATCCTCTCCACAGGGCAGCGGCAAGTGGGGCAAAGGGAAGAACGCTCCATCCAGCCAGAGTAGCAGGCAGCACAAAAGGCATGCATACAAGGCTGCAAGCTAAAGCAAAAACCAGAGACAGGTATTAAAACGCATACATTACTTGAATATGTATGCATGCATGCATGCAAAGTGCCATATGAAGTACAAAAAAGACCTCCTATCTTTGTAGACACAAACAGACTGCAGCTTTTGACATCTTACCTGACACAGTCATGCAGCAGATCCTGGCAAATAACACATGTCAGGCTCTCCTCCATCTTGTCCGTCTTTGCTCTTTCCACCTGTTTTGGCAAAATGCTTCCCTTTGTTGAGCTGATCACTTCTTTAATGGAGGTGTGTGGCAGGCCCAAATCATAACCTTTATCTGTAAACACAATGCATTGTATTATTACACACTATACCAAGTACGATGTGTTGGTACATGTTTGGGTTGGCCTAAAAACATTCCAAGCACAGTCTGAGTACTGATTTTTAGGAATTGAAATTAAAATGTGCTCTGGTGCAAAACAAAAAAACTAACCATCATCCCTTTTCCTCTTCTTGCTTTCTGGCTCCAAGTTGTCAGTATCATTGTCAGCTTGGCCTAATAAAATGGGAGAACAGGCCTGTGTCAAACAGTGGTACTAGAACTACACAGGTCAAATACTAGTGACAATATATTCATATATTTGATTAAAAATCTCTTAATAACCACTGCTATGCGGACACACAGTTAACAGTCCAGAGAATTCACAGTGAAGAAAGCACATTGGCAATGATGATCAGTGCAGTCATGCATATGTTATACACTGCTCAAAAAAAAGGGAGCACTAAAAAACACATCCTAGATCTCAATGAATGAAATATTCTAGTTGAAAATCTAGTGGAATACGTTGAGAACTAAATAACATAAAAACAATCAAGGCTGGGAGGCTCCGGGGCACTCTGACCGCCGCCATGTTGGCAGCGTCACGTCCACCAAAAGTCCAAATATGGACAAAGAGGGGGAGCACGAGCGGAGTTCAGGGGGGCGGGCGATCGTGGAAGCAGGAAACTCGCACTGTGATACGGCAACATAATTTTAAGTCTGAATATAATTGTACAATTGACACTAGAAGGGAACCTATCATTTGAGACCAGAATGTTTTTTGTACCAGGCTGTAAACATGTTTATTTCTGCTGTGAAGTCGGCCATTTTAACATGCCAGTCTATGGGAAATGACTCGCTACAAGTTTTGACACTTCCACATGGGCTTCAAGTTTGAGCCCTGAAGGATGCCGCTTGGGCAGAAAGGATGAGAGCAGAGAAATGGTCTGTGGTCAGCATCTGCAGAACCTCTGCTTTATAGGGCTGTCTTGATAACTGCCTCTCATTTCCACCTGTTGTCTGTTCCATTTGCACAACAGCAGCTGAAACTGATTCACAATCAGTGTTGATCCTAACTGGACAGGCTGATTTCACAGAAGTGCGACTGACTTGGAGTTACATTGTGTTTTTTAAGTGTTCCCTTTATTGTTTGGGCAGTTTAGTTAACTCTGACCAATGTATGTCTGAGTTATCAATGACAATATTATAATCAATTTGCATGATAAGTAAAGGTCCACATGGTAACTGTGTACAACACAACATTAAAAAGTGTCCATAGCATGATGAAAAAATGATCCCAGTTCTGCTCGACTCCCTCTCTGTAAACAAGCAACAACAAAGAACCTACCACGTGTTAAGGTGTCTGTGGTTGCCATGGGGCCACAAGACGTAGGGCTCTCAATACAGAAGTGTGAAGCAGAGGTGGAGGGTTGAGTTGGATCATGAGGAGCCTTGGAGAGCATCACAGGTTCAACAGACAGGGGCATGTCTGAAACTGGCACAGGAGAAGGACTATGGGCTGACCTCTCCATGTCTGATGAGGCACAAACACACAGAATATAAGAGTATAAGTGTGCAACAATTGATAGGAAATGGTTGCAAATAAGTTGTGGGAAGGAAAACTTACCATAACTGTGTTGGGAAACAGCTTGCTCCATGATGACTGAGTGGTACACATAGGCAATGTCTACAAGATGAGGAGACGCTGTCAGTTTTCATATAAATTCAAACAAACACATTCTCACAGCAAACAAAAATGAACAACTCACTTTGTTCCGGCTCACTTTTTCTGTACACAAAGTAGATGATGTCACCATTTTGCAGCATGTGAGTTTGCTTCTTGACCAATTTGGACGTGTTGATCACTGTGCCATTAGTGCTGCAGACAAACAAACATGCTTCACTACACAGCAGGTTATAAAAGTGCAAATTAGATCAGGTCAAATACTAATTTGTATCATTTGTACTCAAAACTGCAGCACAAAATTTTGAGAAAATGAGAGTCAGACCCTGTTTACACATATTCACGTATTTTGAAAAACTGAGACTTTTCCCTTCGTTTGTGCCTTTCATTTACACACAAACGGAGTTTTCAGCTCTGAAAACGAATCTTTCTAAAAACTCTGGCAAAAGTGGAGATTTTGGAAAAACGCTGTATTCGCGTTTCATTGTGAACTGACAAAAACGGAGAAAAACTGAGTTTGTAGCAGTCTGCACGTCAGTTGGTGCGACCTTTTTTTTGTGTAGTACGGCTGCCAGAGCAGGCTGTAGTCTTGATGGAAGCATTTGCATTTCTGTTGGTGTAAGCACTTTTTACATGTTTGCAGTTGCAAATACAGCTCCTCTTACTATGTAAAGGGAGCAGAGACATGTTAGGTCTCCAGGTTCAGCAATTTTAGAACAACTTCTGACACAAAGGGCCAGGCTGCGTCGATGAGGCTTCTGATTGGCTTGCTCGGCTTTCTCCTTCTTCCTACACTGCCACCCACAGGCCTGGCGTAGTCTTGATGGCTCTTGGGAGCGAGTTTTATGCGGGTTAATGTAAACGGAAACTTTTTTGAAAACGATGATGTGTGCACGATGTTATTTTGGAAAACGGAGGGAAGGAAATATTTGTTTTTCAAAATACCCTGCTCGGGTCTAAGACACTTATATTGTTTTGTGATCACTGATGAACAGTCAGCTTACCTCATGTCTTCAAGCCACACCCGCCCTGAGCTTTCATCTTTCACAATCTTGCAGTGCTCCCCTGAGATGAGTTTATTGGCCGGAAAAGACAGATAGCAACCTGGCGACAAAATGAAAACACAGAAAAGAAATAGCATTATTTTGACAGAAACTTATTTTTGTGTATGTGTGCATTTTTGATAGAGCATAATGGATAATAAATGTATCGGTTTAAATGCGCAACACACAAATATTTTTCTGTTTTTTGCCTTTAGACAATTTCAAGACAAAGTCTCTTAATACAGCTCTTCAGCCATGTACCCCGTACACGGAATTATGTTGCCATGACACATAGTTCTTTCATCGTCCAGACATAGGCTTACCAATTAAGTCTACTTGCTTTGCATTGAGAAAAAAGCAGGCCCCAAAAGATATTGACAACAAAGCAGACACAGGGGGGGAAATACAGCCCTCACCTTTTCTAAAGCAAAACCCATACAAAAAAATCTACTTAATATTCTGCACACATGTTCTCAATGGACGCCTTTTGTTCTCATCACAAGGGGCTGTCTAAGTTTGATGCACTAAAGAAAGCTTTGTGTTTTCAAGGGGGAGGTTATACAGCCTGCAGACACTGACAGCTATGTCTACAGGCAGGATTGTCTTTTGTTAATAGGCATCACGGTGTTCCGAGTGTTTTTAAACCTGGATAAAAATGTTAGCCACATTTTCTGGCATAGGATTCAACCTGTGGAGGAATCAGTGTTTTACATTCCAAAACAAAAGGGAAAACAACCCACCTTTTTTCCTGCCGACTGTGCACTCCCTGCTGAAAAGTAGGATGGTTTCACTGGAGTCCACTTTCACGAGCTTCCCCCATGGCTGTCCTCTTCTGTAACTTTCCATGTCCCACGGTTGTTTGATTCTATTTTTCTGAGAAATGATCATAAAAGAGTTACCACATGCTTTCCTGCGTTTCTCTAAAATATGTATTAGTAACACATGGTTGGAAAGAGAAAGTGAAGTTAAACCCCACGTTTATAGTGGTCTGGTGAAATCTACAATGTTGTTGTGATGTCTTTTCGGTTAAATCGATCCTCACAAAGACAACTGGACACTTAACATACACTTAACACTTGTGAATGTGAATTAGATTTAAAACCCTGTGTTATTAGATTCCCCCTGTTTATGTATGCCGGATTAACGAACAAACTTTATTATTCACAAAACATTACGAGGGACATTTAGATACATATACGACGAAGCAAATAAGTGAGGCAACATTAAACCGACTGATCTTCTTATAGAGTTTGGTCAAGAACTCACAGGGGAAATCCTGAAGAGACTAACCTTTGTTTATCTGAGCTTTCTAGCTACCAAGCATTGAGCTATTAGCCGACTTTGCACTCTGACAAGCTGGAAACACGTAAAGTTATTTGTATTGCCAATCATCGGTGTGGCATGGCGTTTCATATTGCACTGCGGGACATTATCACAGCTAAGCCCAACAAACACAACTTCGGTCAAAAACACTAAGCTAACGCAGTTGCTAACATTAGCCTGCTGTGCGTCTGAGAGAAAAACCATGGTGTTCTCCACTTAAACTACCAGAAATGTCTGTAACGTTGTTCTCATCTCCTGTCTAAGACACTTATCTTACCGTCAAAAGCTTAGTTTGTTATTCCAGCAGCTCCGTGTAACGCAGCTTCTGCTCTTCATGTTCTAGCTAGCTTTGGGCACAACATGCACTTCCTGCTAAGCTCACACTGACGTCACACCGTCATCAGCTGATGGAGGAGGGGCGGCTGGCTGCTGGAAGCTTCACAAAAAAGTGACACTATAAATCTGAAGATTCACATCCTATGTACAGGCGTAAGTAACCCCTGAGTTCCACGGTTAAAAACAAACAAACAAACAAACAAACAAACAACAACAACAACAACAACAACAACAACAACAAAAAACCGTATGCTACCACTGCCCTGTGGCTCATTTACACACAAAGCTCTGAGAAGTGAACGCAGAAGCTGCAATATCTGCCGACAAAGACACATTTTACCACATTATTTCAACAGATAAAGCCTAAATGGATTATTAATATATAATATTATAAATAATAATAATAAATTAGGATACTTATGTTCGCACACAAACCCAACACTCCAATATTATTGTTCTCTATGTTGGGCCACAGTACAAAACACTTATACAATGATGCTATGTAGTCTAGTGACAGAAACAATGATTGTTAATGTCAATACAAGTTTATACAAAAAGAGCTTCAATTTGAAGAAGTGGTGTGAGAGGTTTTATCAAGAAGGTCAAAGAGAGTCAAACAGTGCAGAACAAGACTGGCAGAGGACGGAAGAGAAACATCTGGAAGGTTCTGGAGAGAACACCACAGACAGAAGATGTCTAAAGAGCCGAGAACGACTGTCGAGATACAGTGAAGGATTTAACCAAGTCTGGAGCTGAAGTGTCAGAACAGACGGTCACTAGAGTCCTGCACAGGAATGGACTGTGAGGTACAAAAAACACAACAACACAAAATTAAGTCAGACTGAAGTGTGCTAGGGACCACCTGGAGACAGATTACACAGACTGGAAGTGATGAAACTAAACTAGAGCTCTTTGGTCACAGAGATGTCTTAGAGGATTATAAACCAAAGAACACTGTTCCCACAGTCAAACACAGTGGTGGCAGTATGATGCTGTGAGGATGCTTCAGTGTGTCTGGAACTGGGACTCTTGTCAGGATAGGAAGAATTATAAAAAAATTATTTGACTGTTATTTTTGTATTACTGTGAACAAGGTAAAATATTGTATGCTTCCTAAATTTAACTAGTATGTTTGGAAATGTTGTGTTATAATGAATTTTCTGTATTAAACAGAAAATGTGTGCGATACATACATTGTCATTTACAGTCACAAAGCTACATTACATACATACTTACATGCATGTATAGTTTATGTACTGTTTATTTATATGCATTTATGTACTGCAAGATGTGCAACTGACTTCAGTGACCATCAGTGTTCAGCTGATGGCGGGCTCCTCTCCTCAAGTGGCTGAGGCTCAATAATTGGTGATGTTTGTCAGAAAGCCACCAGACATCCCATGAGGTATGCGGTGCCTTCATAAGGTCCAACACCTCCCTCATGAGGATGCCTGTCTCATCCATCATCGGGGTAATGAAATCTTCCAGGTGCAGCCAAACTTCAGACACATCTGCCTTCCTTAACAGTCTGTGAAACCACAGGGATTTTATGAGGATGTCTCAGATGCTGCTGTAGTGGTCAATGTGTACGTAATGAAAAAACAGCCCCTGTATATTGTCTGTCAGGGCATTCTGTTATGCTTCTCTCACTTTTTGTTAAACTTTACATGCTGTTTTCCTAGACAAGGTTTTCTCTTCCTTACAATCTCATCCATCTCTTGAAAACGTCCATTGATTCAGCACTTGGCTGCTACTGGCTCCATCTGTTAGCAGGTGGTGTTGAAGAGATGGATAAGATACTCCAAATAGTTGCACAGCCACTGTTCCACAGACAGTGACTGATCCATTCTTGACTAATGACATTCTCCTGCAGCTGGATTTGAAACAGCTCAGCTATAAATTTTTATATTTACTAGCCAAATGTCTTGGCTACGTTCGGCTGCACCTGTACATACTCACACAGTTTGTAGTTTCAATTACGTAAAAATAAAACTCCATCCACCTCATCCACAGAAAGAGTCTGAACATGATGTCTTTAGTTTGGATAAATGCAACAAGACCCCGTTCTCAATTAGTTCCAGAACACATGCTTCATTCAGTCCTTCGTGTTTTAGGAAAATAACAATTTGCAATTTGACGTCCACTGGAGTGTGTGACAAACTCCACAGCAGCTTCTCTCTGCACATTCTCATTGTACACCATATACAAGAACAGACTATAAATTGTTTCCCACAAAACAAGATAAACTGCAGCATGCACAGCATTCTGTCAAAATAATTTACTCATCAAAATGAGCAGACCGTTAACCAATATGCAATCATTCAGCCATGAACTCCTGAAATGTCTCAGGAGTGAGTCTGTTGAGTAATCAAACTGAACTTCTGGTGTTCAAGGCTGAGCAGGTTCAGTGGGAGCTTCTTCATTCTTAAACACAGCAGATTCCCCTTTGGATCAGTCTGTTTAGTCTTTTTCTGAGTGCTTGAAGATGTGATTTACAAAAAATAAAAAGGCTGACGTGCTGTTTCCCATTCTCATCTTGGCTGTTTTCTGTGATGTGAATGTTTTCAGTGCAGTTTAACATCCTATCTTTTCTGATGGAGGAGGCCTCTCCCCAAACACAACAAGGTCCCTCTGATGTCACCCGTGATGGTAAAGTTCCTGTTTGTGTCAAGACCTTCACCTTCTTCTTTGTCTGCATTAATGCAAAACAGAGCATAGGGAGAGCAACTAAACGTTATCTGTCTGCTAATGGACACCATATTAATTTGCTATAAAGCATGCAAAACCCCATACAAGACTTACAGGGAGCCCTGTCAGACTGCAGACTGTGTGTTTCTATAGCATCTCTGTCTATATGTATTTGTGTCTCATTGTCTGTTATTATTCAGAAGATCAATCTGTATTAGATCTTGCCCAAACACTGGAGAAATTAAAATCATGTAAACAACTGCACACAGATCAATATCTACAGCATTTGACTGGCCACAGGGAACAGTGTTTTCAATACTCACTCTGTGCTCGTCAAGAACAGAGCCTAATAGTTGTCCTTTTTTTAGCTTACACCAATACAATGCAAAAACAATGCATGGTTCAAAGGACTTTAACAACATAACCAATTCTCTCCTGATGGCTTGGAAGTGTACAGTACTGATGCAGCTAATGCAGTAAGAGCTGATTGAACTCAAAATAAATCTTCAACAAGTTCACAAAAAGACACAAACTCAACCACAACGCCAGCAACAAGAATTAATGAGCTCTATTTTAAGCTCTTAAAGACTCAGATAGCTTAAATAAGTGACCCAGCATGTTGGAGAGTCAGGCAGGTTATTCAGGTGACCTCATTTTCCACTATGACATATCATAATCAGGTAAACATAATATATTAAGCAATGATTCATTTAGCTCACATTCTATGATGATGATGTTTTTTTTTACATGGTTATGTTTCATAAAAAAAATATTTAACCAACCAAAAATCAAATAGAGAATCTGAATTATTCTTCCAAACATTCTTATTTTATTGTCAAAATCTTCCTGAATAATGTTTTGGATTTATAATATAATTATGCATTTATAGACATCCAGTTATTCAGTATTTATTCACTATGCACATAAATGTCTGCTTTGGACCTTTGACAATTTTGATGGAGAATTTCAAAGTCAAATTACAAAGGGTCTGATCTTTCTTCTTTAAGAAAGACATGTGGCTTTAATAGAAATAGCAAATGAGTCCTTAATGCAGGACTAATCTCAGTAAATGGCCATCTACTCCCGGGCAGTGCATTATTGATGGGTGGTGTGAAGGCTGGTGGGCACAAGGCCTCTCCTCGCTAATGCGTTCATTCCTCACTGTTAAATGTCTGGTGAGGAAAGTGCACACATATGCTGCCTTCCCACACACACACAGTGCATGCCGCCCATGTAAGGTTTCTTTTTGTGGAAAAGCAGACTTTTAAATGGCATTCTTGTCAGTGGTGAACATGAAAATTCCAGAGATTCATTGATAAGGTCACAGCAGCAAATTGAATGCAGCTTATTGAATACCGTGCCCACTCACATGTCAATCAGCGCTCCCTAATTGGATCAAAGATTACTTGTGGCAGCTGTATAAAACATCAAACGAGTAATTAAATGAAATAATGAGAAAATAAACCTTAATGTTGCCAAGTGGGAATGGAGGCGAGCTGAGGAACGTGATTCGCCTGTGTTCTCTGAAATTATCTCTCCCCGGCTCTGGCTAATTGCTGGAGGATGTCCTCTTAACTGAGTGTGAAAAGCTGTGTCTAATTACTGCAACATTAATCAGGCATTAGCATGTTATCACAAGGTTAACTTATCAGGAGGGGCCCAGAAGCAGCTGGAGGTGCCATTCACCCACGCTGCACTGGGCCAAATGGGCCACAAGGGGTAGTGCTTGTTCTTCCTATGAAATATCTCTCACCTCCCTTTTTTTAAGCTGCAGAGCTGAAATCAAAGGCAACCATGTTGGATCGAGTGAGCGCTGAGGTTTTCACTGTGGAATGGAAATGTCCACAATCAATATCAACTATTTCCTGCTCAGTGTGGAGCTTGGAATGAGCACATTTATCCTCAGGGGATTCAAATTTTGGGGTTGTAATTTGTTAACATCTTACTTTGCACAGACACGCCAAAGGAAAGCTCTTTACCGCACACTGTATGAGGAATTACATGGACTGAGAGAATCTGCAAAATCAATGTCAAGCAATCGTGTGCTTGGTGGAGCAGTTAAGTCCGATGTAATGAAGATTGACTGGATGGTGATTGCATCCTAAATTACGCTACAAGTCAAATATGAATACAGATAAAGCATCAGCCATAACAAATTGTAGGGAAAATATATTATGTCTGCCATAACAAGCAGCATGTATTAGTGAATTTGGTATAAACATGCTTTAAAAATGTGGCAGATGCAATTCTGTGTGAATCGAAAGGATGTGTCTCGGCCTATTTTGGTAACATCTCTCTGAAAAATGTGCTTGATGTAACATCACAAAGGTGCGTGCACACTTTTGAGTCATCGCATGCCAAATGACCTGCATGTGTGTAGATTTAAGGTCATTTCTGGCAGCATGTTGGTCCTGTGCCCTGACTTCATTACTAGCAGCTCCGGTAGTAGTCTCATCAGGATTCCAGCGGGGCAGAGAAGCCATACCTCCAGCAGCCCTGCCAAAGGCGCTCATTTGTCAGAGAGGCATGGAGATCACAGGCCGACAAATCTCCCACGTCTCCCAGACTGTCAAGCTCTTTGCCTGCATATCAAAGACAAAAGAACAGAGCTGCAGAGCAGGAGAGCAGAGCAGCCATTCTATTTAGAGATGGTCCGCTGTTTAAACCCCCTGAGCGTGCCCTTTGAAAATGCCTATTAGCCTGGGTGAGAGAGATTACAAGCAAATAAAATTACATTCATTGTGATATTTGATTTCATAATACCCCCGGAATTATAATTACACCACACTCACACTTTTCATTTAAAAACCATTCGCTGGCAACAAAGAATCAGAGATGGGAATGAGCAGGTTGTGCATCCAGTGAGTGAGTGCACATTATCAGACCTGTTTCACTAGAAGTAACAATAATGGGAGAAGAATGGAGACACTAATAAGAATGTAATCAGGTGAGAGAGTGGGATTTAATGATATGGAACATAAGGCTTTATTTTCAGCTGTCAGTCTTTGGGTGCAGCAACAGGAGAGCCAGGCAAAAAAAATCCTCTCAGAGACAATATGGAAGCAGATTTTTTTTATTTATTATTTTTTTTTTGTTCAGGTCTGTTTCCTACTGAACAACACAAGAGTTAAATCCCCCATTTTAGCTCAGCTGCAACCTGTCTGTCTGTCAGGGTTACACCAAAAGCCCAACGGTTTATTACAGGGGGAATGTGGGCATATGCTGTCTGGCTTAAACCAACAAGCAGAAGGGAAGAGATAAGAGACATTCTTGGGCGGCACAGAAACGAGACATGAGAAGGAGCCAGCATGATAGCAGTACTTGTTGTTCTGATGTGTTAAATAGCTGGCCTTCAACACCCCAATCAATCGCTGAGTGAGCCACTGTGTAGCCAAGGGTTGTGTGAGATAGCCAGATGGCTGAAGCCAATGGAGCTTTGCCTGCTCTCTTGTGTCACACAGGGATGATCAGGAACATGGCAACGCAGACAATACATTATCTACTACAACCTAAACATTTTCCAGAATTGATAAGCTCAAGTAGGTGTAAATTCAAAATGTGGCAGAAACAAAGATGTGTTATTGTTATGTTGCTAATCAGATACGCAATAATAACAAATGATTCCCAAAACATTCGCCGATATAGCATGGCCTTGGGTGGCTATCGTGCACATTTTTGTTTTGGCTTGCAACGTTGGCTTGTCTGATGTGATAAGCGTCATTGTGGTTCTCACTGTGTATAATGGTGCTCACCAACAATTGTGTGACACCGGTGCCATTTGACACAAGTGAATAGCAGGAAGCTGCCAGTGTGCTAAGGTGTGCATATAGAAGAACATCTGCGGGACAAGACAAGCATTTTGTACTCGCTCCAAGACCTCCAGAGGCCACGATGACTAATCTGCAAACAATCCGCTCTGCAAGCCCCATTGCAAGTGGAAGAACAAGCCCCTTAAGCTGTGACATTAACGAACACAGCGAGATAAGATAGGGTGTGTTATCTTGGTGCATGGAACTCCTGCCCAGATAGGAGATAAGAGCCTTTCACAGCATGTTTGCTGCCAGACAAATTTCCAAAGAAGCATGGGAGGCAAAAAGGGGGTGAAGTCAGGCGTGGAATACTGCGAGGACCTGTTCAAGCCTCATGATGGATTTGATCCCTCTGCCCTTTTTTACCCTACTATAGCTGTCTGTTTTATTTTGAATGAATATTTATTTTGTGTATAATATCTTGCTGATGACGAGAGCAATCTGACTTAGGAATGTTGGATGTCTTAAGTCAGATAGATAGGTTTAGCTGCTCTAATCACAGAGGTAAAAAACAAAAAAACAAAGAAAACATGTGCTCTAGCTAGTAACTATTTAATCACATACCACCCCATTACTCATAAAAGCTGAATCCAGATGCTGCTGTTGGTGTAAAGTAGGTGGTCCTGAGGCTTGGCTCTATAAGAGAGCACTGACAGTTAAGTATTGCAGCCCCATGTTTTCAGTAGAGGGTTTGCATGAGTTTTATGTGGAAAGATAGTACGTTTTATTTTTAAATATGTTATTAATTCACTCACAAACCAAACCCCCTTTTTGTCAATTTCATAACTTCATATTGGAAAGGAAATCCTCACACATGGTACGCCAAAGACACTGTGCTGCCTCTCTGCCAGCGTCAAACTGAATAAATGCTTATGAATATGCCCACACCACCAGAGGGGATGGACTAAATCGTAATTTTCATTCTGCGGCTTGGAAAAACTTCCGCCTTCCTGGGTGCCAACGGCTCTGAGGCGATCCCGGTGATGAGCCAGGGAACGCTCTGCTAACTGAGCTCTAGAGAAATACGGTCACGGCGAGATCCATGTTCAAATAAACTTCACTCTTGGCCCGTGCACACAAGCCATGTTGTCACCAGCTGGCAGTGCCTCTCACCGCCCCCTTCAAATGCTGAGCCACTTTTGATTAACGTCTCTACGGCTAATCATGTGCGTTGACTGTGCCAAATTGGATGAGCCACGTATGGCCTCCACTTGCCTTGAAATCTCTTATTTTTTTAAACTCATTGGAAGCATTTGAGAGCCTCCCTTTACACCATCCACCCCCCACACCTCCCTTTCCCTAAGTCCTCTCTTGTTTAGTGTCCATACATAGAACAGAGAGGGTGGTGTTGGGGGCGCGGTGCCATCCTGCGGGTCCATGAATGAGTGGACTATCAGTGCCAGATGCACCCAGCTGCATAAATGTTATTCATTTTTTATGGCTTGTGTACATAATATGGTCAGTGTGGGAGATTGTGAGGTTCCACTAAAGGCTGGAAAAATCCTCCAAATTAAATCAAAGTGGAAAACTTATTTTGGCTGCTGGCTGTTGTGCACCTCCTCCTTTTCCATCTCTCTTAATTCTCTTGTGCTCCTCCCTGTCTCACATGGTGCTCTCTGAGGTTCCTCTGTGAGTGATTTACAGTGTACTCTTTCTCCTGGGTTGCACTGGCTGCTCTCCACACACAGCAATAGTGGTGGTGGTGGTGGTGGTGGTGGTATGAGACAGCTGGAATATTTGTCATAGGTCCAGAGGTGCAAAGACATTAGACAGCACTTTGTCACCAGTGTCTGGAATTCACACCATTTGGCTGTTTCCAAGTCAGCTCCTTAACCACGAACTGGCCTGGTTTCTGTCAGCTGCCGCTCTGTTGACATTGAGGGCTAAAAAAAGACGGCAACATGGAAGGATGTATGCTGCTCGCCTTTTTAGGTGGTCAAAACAACATGGAGCCTACAAAGACTACTGTGACGGGGATCCACTGCCAAAGCACTTGACTTGGTGCTCTTTCCCTAAATTCACAGTTCAGATATAGTTTAGTGGTTCAGAATGGCTCTCGTCAGGGTCTACTAACCCCCCGCAGAGAGATAGGCTTGAACTCCGAGCAGAGACGCTGTCTCCCAAATCACCCGACCCAGCGGAGGCCCCAGCAATCCAAATGTGATCATGGCAGGGGCCTCCCGTCTCATTACCAATCTCCATTTCAAAACAGCCTTCAAATGGGAACTAATGCATTAGCTCTTGCTGGGGGAAAAAGTCTAGGGAGCCACTATAGCGGCTCAAAAATGCTTTCATACATGTTTTATCAGCAGGGGAAGAGTGAGCAAAAAAGGAGCTTGGACCAAACCATTCATTTGTTGCCCATCTTATTAGCTTGGCACTGTGTTATTAGCTGCCATTGTGCTCTATAAAAGCCCCTTAGGCCTGTTCTACTGTTTGCTGAATCTAGGGTGAGCTCTGTGCCAAACGCTTTTTGGAGGTATTTGAAACCATGAAAATTCAATCCCAAACCCTCAGCATTGAGGTTTCTCACAGATAAATGAAGGGGATTAATGGAACAATAAAACAATGTCTTACCTCAGATACCACCGTATCCTATTAATTGGGATTATAGTGGAGAAATGTGTAAAAAGCCACAGTCGCTTTTTCAGCGACAAACTGCGCCATGAAGACCTGTCATAGTAACAATGTTCCATCAAATGGGAAATTTTAGACAAGTGGTAAATATAGAAAATCATAAACAATACAAAAAGAAAAAGAAGAAAAATGAAGGGCAGAGCGGTTGGAGGAACAGCTTTTGAACGCAGCTGACAATTGCAGATGCTGTAATAATCCACCTTGGGTTGGATATGCTAGGCAATGTGTCAATTGATTCCCATCTGATGATGGACTGTGTGCTGAAATAAATTGACCTTGCCAGACGATGAGTGAAATTGATGGAGCTTTTCATCTCCAGAGGGCTGTTCCACACTCAGGCGTAAAATGGATAGAGCACAGGACAGAGTGATTGAGTCAGGGGGAAATTTAAGGTGTGTGTTTTTCTTTTACCAAAGCTTGCTTGGTAAATAACAGTTACAGGAAAAATCTCTATGCGGTTACAAGTACAGGGGTTAAGTACCTGCTGTTGACTAGATTATTAGAACTAAAAGCACACAGTGCTAAAGTGAAGCTGGCCGCTGACAGATGCTACCCGTAGGAGAAACGTGGTTCAATTACCCGGGGCCTAAATTGAAAGTGATAGTGATTTAAGTCTTCCCAATGCGCCAGCCACATTCTGGCAAACAGTCTTTTCAAGAAGCTCTTTTAAAAACCCTGCTGGAGTGTGTGAGACACAGGAGCGCCATTGATTTTCAATAACATCCCCTAATGACCTGGCCATGGTTTGATCCACGCTGTCATTATGGGTTGATACCATGGGACGGGATTGGTGGGCCTCACGGCACACAGCAGCAAGATGAGTAGTCAGGGCATTATCAGGATGAATTGGCTGTCTCTGGACAGGCGGCAAGCACAGCCGAGGTCTTGTCAATAACAGGACGGGGCATCTCAAAGCTCCCTCTGAGGCCCTCTCCAGAGTGCCTTCCGGCCTCATTAGAAAAGCAGATGAGTGGTGTGCATAAGGAGAGGAGGCGTACAAGACAAGAGAGGAGCCCCTTTTCCACCATCTGATAGCCTGCCTCCCAGGCATTGCTCCTCTTAATGAGTCCGGACCGCGGGTCAATATGCCGCTGGGCTGCCAGTCAATACCGGTTACCTGCAACACAAACACTCAAAACCTGCTTTCATACAAAATCAATGTTCTATTAGTCCCTCCCTGTATTGCCTTGGCCCAATCTCATCAACCCCCCCTGAAGAGCTCTGCAGCCCATGTATGACAGATTATGGCCAAATGATCTGATGGCTTAGGCTACTCTGCCAAGCAAGCCAGTTGCCTTTATGATTTCAAAGTAATAGCTTGGTATCAGATGAGCAAATACTCTAAATGCTGAAAACTGAGGCACAAGCATTATTGGCAAACCTATCAACCTCACATAAACATACCACTCAGTGGGTTTGGCTCACAGACAAACTCAAGACTTGCAGCCAGGATGGAAGATAAGTGGAAATGTTTGACATTAGGTCCAAACTTTATTCCGTACATTTTAAACCATGAATGTTCATTTTCATTTTTTTTGCACGCCTAAAACTCTACTTGTTTTGTATACAAGAGTCTAAGAAAAACAACTGCACAACACCACAAGGTTGACAGAGAAAGTCCTTTTGCCGTCCACTGAAAAGTGTCCTTCTTTTCTGTCTGGGGCTGGTCCAGTTTGTGACTTGGAAGTCTTTGAATAATTCCACCATTATGTCATTGGTAAATATAAACATCCATTAATCCAAGTTTCTCTCTGTATCACCAGTATTGTTTACTCCCTCCAGGTGAATTCTTCATTAGGGTGCTGTGTGCTGCTTTGCATAGATTGCAGATGATCCATCTAGGCCCCCATACAACACCCTCCCTTCATACTTCCTGTCTGTCAGCCAGGCTCGTCTGTTCCCATGATATTCAACAGGCAAGTGGTTCCCGTGTTTCATTTAGTTTTGTTTTTCTAGAAATGGTTAAAAAGCCTAATAAATTTACATGGTAATCTTGCAGTGAAGGAATATCAACAAGTTATTTACATCTTTTTTCTTTACAGAGACTGAACAAAGACCTCATAATATATATTTATCTGCATATCTCAAAGGCAAAACAAATGAACAAAACAAATCTGTAATGTAGCATTGTACATTGTGATCATTGAGGATATTCCGGTACCATGAGGTTAAATTACTGAAGGTTGAAACCAAAAATCCAGTCTTTACAGTGGGTCATAAGGGATATGTCTCACAATCAACTGGGATAAATATTGTAAAAGGTGTGACTAATGCACAAAATACATAAAATTCATAGAAATGATATCTATACATGGAACAAGGATAGGAAATGTACAAACTCGTTTCAGGATCTCTCTTTTCGCACAAAGCAGAAAAAAGGTAGTGGATTAATATATTAATAATTATCAAATATTTAAGTCGGAAATAAACATACACATATTTGTGTTCTCTTTACCGACATTATTCAACCTCCAGTCCACTAAAAAATAAAGTCATGGCATGTGCTTAATTAGTCTTACACACCTTTAATTTGTACAATCATACCCTTTAGCTCAGGGAGTTTTGCTCTTCACTAGGGGAGGAGCAGTGCATTATGTTTACAAGGTTTCAGATTGTAGGGGTGGGCTTGTTTGATGGCCCAGTAAGACTTTCCAACGCACTTTTCGAATAAGCTACCGAGCCTCTACTTCTTTGGGATTACGAGATGGGGAGTAGTCCCGTGGGTCCTGGGTGGTTGTGAGGGGAGTAGTCCTCCTGGGTGAAGTTGGCCTGGCACTGCTGGCTGGCACAAGGGGTGGGGGCGCACTGAGTGCTGCGGTAGGGGGTGTTCTGTTCAGAGGACCATTGTGTCCTGTGGAGGGGCTGAGTCTGGGGTAGGGCATGCCGCCAAGGTGGGGCATAAAGGGGGGCATGTGGGGTAGGTGGCCCTCCATAGGGGACTGATGCAGCTGATGGAGGCGCGCTCTGTCCAACTCCTCCCTCAGATGGAGGCGCTCTCGCTCCTCTGCCTGCTGTCGCATCCTCTCATGTTCTCTGCGCACCTCCAGCAGGTGCTCTTGGTGAGAGTAGTCATGAGCCTCTCTTTCACGGTAGGCTCGCTCCTGTTCATACACACTAGGGAAGCGATGTCCTTGCTCGGCCCTGAGCTGGAAGTCCATACGCCGCTGCAGGTCAAGGCTGCGGTAGGCCTCTCTAAGTGGGTCCCAAGGAAAGGCTGGGTGTGGCAGGCGCTCTCTTCCTGCCAGTGGGCTCACACCCATGAATGGAGCCATGCGAGCACGGTCTAGCACATTGAGGCTGCCCATCTGGGGCATGGCACTCATAGAAAGTGGCATGGGGACACCATGTAGCCCAGGTGCTGGGATGTCACTTCGAGGTGAGGGAAGAGGGGGCTGCTGGGACAAAGGTGGGTGGTGGTGGTGTGGGTTAACAGGTTGGCCAAGTTGAACAGGAAGAGCTTGTGCTGGTGGTTGGGGGGCTGGCTCCGAACTCACCACCATGACCTCCTGCTCCTCCTTTCTCTCCTCCTTAATCTTCATGTCATTTTTCACCTTGTGGAGCAGCTCTGCAGGCGGGAGATCCTTCCGCTCGCTCTCCTTGAGTATAGAGGGAGGCCCACCTATCTTCAAGCCCTGCTCACTGATCACTGACTTGGAGTAAGGAGAGGGAGAGCGCTGTGCAGGTTTAATGGAGTCTTCTGAGGGTCTCCTCTCTAGCATCTCCTTGCCTGGTGAGCGACTCTCCTTCACCTTCACATCAGCCAACGTGGAAGACTCTCTGTGGCGCTCTAGTAGTTCCTTCTCTGCATCACGGATGCGGTCTACGCTGCCGCTGTGATGCCGACCTGAGTCACTAGAGTTTTGGCTGTTTGAGCGAATCAGGCTGCTGATCTGGTAGCTGACCGGTGCAGAGGCTGGAGATGAACGGTTAGAGTGGCGATTTCGATCCACAGAATCTCTGTAATGACACAATATAACAGATTAGTTGCTGGCAGACTGTGTGTAAAATCCACACTGTAAATTCCTTCCAGTGAATGACATGCTCCTTGCTCTTCTTCTGAAGACTTTGACTTTGAAGTCCAATTCATTTTTGACATATAACTTTTTCTCAAAGCTGCTTGGTGCCTATGTGATTTGTATCTGTTTCAATGTTTAGATATGTGATTTAAATTTTTTTTATTTAGTCCATATATATGTTTGTCTTATCTAAATGCTGTATAAGCATGCTCATATGTTAGAGATTATTAAAGCTGAAATTTATAAAATATACCCAAATTTCTATTTTTATTTATTTATATTTTTTTGTTCTGTGTAAAATAATCAGATCATTTTTATTACTGCAAAAATGTACAAGGCAAACAACAGTATATTTTGCCTCACCTGTCTTTATCTTTCTCCTCTTTTCCAATGGACGAGTCTCTTTTCTCTCTTTCCCTCTCTCTTTCCCGCTCCCTCTCTCTTTCCCGCTCCCTCTCTCGTTCTCTCTCGTGGCTGTTAGCTGAGCTACTTCTCTCAGTGTCTGCAGCTTTGGGCCACTGTGGTGGGGTGGGGAAAGATGGCGGAGTGCGTCGAAGCCTGTTCCAGGTGTCGTGGTGTGGGCTGCCAAATGTGGGCAGTCCTCCTGGCCCCTCCTTGGTGCCAAACACATTGTTGGACCCTAAAGGAAAAGGGTAGACAGTCATGGGAGCCACTGTAAGTTAATTGGGCACAAAACCTTCTTGAGGACACATAAGATGAGAAAGACTCAACAACAAATGCTGCTTTTGTCTTTGTCTCTGGAGGTTCTCTCCCTGAAGCTGCTTGAAAAAGTTTGAGGTTAATGGCTCCCCCCACCAGAGAAAAAAAAAACCATACTCATTTGCTTTTAGACTAAAGGGCCTTTCTTGCACCGGATGAACAGGGGAGACTCACTTGCCCTCTAGAGTTGAGAGCTGTGAAAAGCCAAGGGAGACCTTAGCATTCCACGGCATGTCTATTCTAATCACATCCACTTTCACAACAGGGTGACCGATTTGGCACACAAAAATAGGAGAGATGAAGAGAAAGAGAGAAAGGCACAGAGAGAAGGATGCAGAGGGAAAAGAGAAAGCCCTCCGTGGTGGTGCAGAAGGGGCTTGTCAAATAATTAATAGATGAATTGCCACCAAACAGCAGACCTGAGGGTGCCTGTTGGCAGCAGCGCAGCCAGATTAAAGCCAGACTGTTGGGGACATGGTTGGTAGATGAAGTGGAGGCAGGGAGGAGGTTTGCTGTACAGCCTTGTTGGGCCTCCCTGGGCAAGGGTGGTTTTGACACAGAAACTAGAGCTAAGTGTCTAGATATTTTTTCCTCCCCTTCTGGCTCTCCCTGTGGTCTAACGCTGTCCTGCTCTGTTCTGTTACTGGCCCCAGGGGCCAGATTGAAGGGGGGAGCGGTGGAGGAGGAGAGGGGGCCAGCGCTTACCAAGCGAGGGGTTGCCTAATCCTCCGAAGGCACTGCTTGAAAGGTTGCCGAGGCCGCCAAAGGAACTGGAGCGACTGAAAGGATCTGCAAAATGCCAAACAGGGATTAGCAAAAGCGGGGGCTGGCTAGTGGTGCTCAACCCAACACCAACCCGTTCCACTCGGCTTTTCTCTTACAAGCGAGCTGTGGTTTTCTTTTTTTCTTTTTCTTTTTTTTTTGCGCTGCCACCCTGCCTCTCTGTCTGCTAATCCTGCAGTAGCCAGGTCGCCTGGATGCTGGATTCACTGCTACTAAAGGAGTGGAGTGTCTCTGACACTGCTGGGGCTAGTGGAATAACACTGCTTGATGGGGAAATTAGTTTTGAGTTCTTGAAGCTGAGCTGAAAATGGACTGCGGTAAGACAGGGGAGCAGTGCTTAAAGAGCACAATGACTGAACTGGAGAGTCAGACGCAGCTGATGGACTCCACAGTTACAGCCTGAAAATTTACAGACAAACACAAATACTTCAGCTGGCGAACATTTACCAACTCTTAATATTTAGTCCCGTTTTAAATTAGCCAATAAGAAACCTTGTGGCATTAACATCTATCTATCTATCCATCTATCTATCTCTCTCTACACAGTACATTACAGAGAAAATATACAAAAACAATTAAAATACAGATCCAACCACATGAACTACCCTCCATTATTACTATGAAAATCTGCAAACTCATAAAGAACTGTCACATACATGCTGTACTGTGTAGACTTTGTCAGAATGAGGGATGACATACAGGTCTGGAGGTTGGAAACTATGTTCTTTTTAATAACCCCAGATGAAGGAATATAAGGCTGTGTCATGAATCTCACTGGCTGATAGCCACACACTTCATAACTGTAAACTCGGAAACTAGAAATGAATCAAATGACACCCCGGTGGCTTAATGTGTTTGAAATTGTGAGAGAGAGAGAATGGGTGAGAGTTGTATGGACAGAAAGAGAAGATAATATATATATATGTATATATATTTATATAAAAAATGTAAATTGTGGGGCTACTTACACTTACCTGCCAAATGGCTAGGAGGCAGGAAGCTGCTGGGGTGGGGGGCAGGCCCATATGGAGAAGGGGCTGGGTGCCCAGAGCCTATCAGAACAGAAGGGATAAAATGGTTTCATTGTTATCCAATGGATTGTCATAAACTGCCGAGACAAGTCTAGTCTGAGCACAGCCACGGTTCTGACCCCTGTAACTATCCACAAAATGTAAATGTGAGAAAACATTAACAAATATACGTGAGCAACACAAACCTGTTGCATATGCATGTAAACCGGATGAGCTGGGATATGTACTAGTAATGCCACTGAGTAAATTGGCAGATACTGTTTTGCTTTTAATGCTGCTCCTGCATGTTTGTGTGTGGGTCTACAGCAGCTTAGGTTAGTTCTGAAACGTGCAATAAGCTGGCCTTTTTCACAAAACACTGTTGCCATCACCCATATTCCGTGAATTGTTAATGAAAGAACCAATTACAGGAGTGCCTCTGACACACCACTGCATAATTACCAGTCAAAGGCCATTCTCCTCTCTGTTGCCCTCCAACGCAGGGCAAATCAGTCAATTACCTAACTTACCTAAGAGTCATACATATTCATAGACATATCTGACTCCCTTTACTGGCAAAACATTTGCTATGAAAGCACTATAATTAAGTGAACATTACATGAGAGGGGGAAAAAAACGATGCTATTTCATTACAGTGTTTTTTGGCATGTAATTATAAATGCTCATTTGCATTAGGGAAAAATGGCACTGGAACGCTTTTTGGGTGTAAAATGATTTGTCTTTGTCTGGAAGGTGCAGACACACACTGACTTCTGGAAGACCTGACTGACCTGTGGAGGAGAAGAGGGGTCGTGCCAGGTCATGAGGGTATGGGAACCCCGGGAAGACTCCTGGGGGTGGGGGTCGACTGAACAGGTCCAGCTTCCCATTCATGTCTAGTTTGTGAGGATCCAGCTGCATTTGCTATAATTGAGAGAGGAAGAGAGTCAAAGACAAAGAAAATTAGGCCGGTAGGCAACAGTACCAAACACGTTCAACATCAGAGTAAGTGGGATTTAAACTCTCAGCTACACTGGGTGAGAGATCAGAGAAGGACAGAGACATCAACAATGGCTCCATGTCTTCAATTCTGACCAGCTGTGTTATAACAAATATATGTAAGCTGATTAGGGACACTAAATCCTGGGTAACAGGGGTTCAGAGCCCAAGAAGGACTGACACCACTGGGCCAGTGGTATTAGAAGAGGATCTCCATGGCAGGGCCACACCATCCTCTGTCAGGGAGAGGAGAATTTCCACACAAACACTTTTAAGTCTGTGTTGACCTGTTGTTTTTTGATCATCTACATGGTCATTGAGATGGGGTTTATGATTGCCAAATTCCACGAATAAACGGAAGCATTTACCTCTGCTTACAAACTGTGTGAAAAAACACACTCTTAACTAAGTTTCTTTTACACTCTTCTCCTTTTGTATTCTTCCCTTTCCCACCCATATTGTCTTTCTGATAACTATGACACGATCAGCACTGCTGTATATTCAGTAAGATATCTTGGTCATTATTCCACAACCAATAACTGGTTTTACATGACAGCAAGATTCCTGCAAGACATCATTATCCATCTCACGCACCTTCATTTTCTGCTGGTGGTGGTAGATCTGCCATGCGATCTGGACATGCACTGCGCACCACTTGCCAGGTTTCTAAAAACGTAGGGAGAAACTGAGGTTAGCCTGCTGGCTTTGATATGGGGAGCTAAAAATGGATTCTGGCATTGAGATTTTCTGGCCAAACTACAAAGCAGAAACTCGTCAAATTTTCAACCAGGCAACGGATTAAGAAAATCAAACCCTGACTTTAACCCAATGCAGCCCTCAAAGTTAAAAGTAAATGCAGCGAAAGCCCTGCATTTGTTTGATGGTGAATTGTAGGAGAGGAATTTGTGGGGTTTAAACTTTGTGGCCTGGCCAGAGAGATGAAGCAGATGAGGCATGTACTTACCCGAACAGATGTCCTGAACGGATCTGTTATCTGTATGGACAAACAGATCATTGTTATCATCCACAGCCAAGATAAAGACTGTAAAATGTATGTCCTTGTGTCTAGAGAATGATAATAATGCAATGACATGCATTCTCTTCTCTTTGACATACATGGGTGTGGCTTTCAGTGAAAGGAAGAGACACAACAGAGTGGCCGGATACTGTTGGCCTGGTGCTTACCCGGGGATCCTTCTGCAGGAGTGTGTGAGGTACTGCTCCAGGACGTGCTGCCACGTCAATGGGATTGGATGCCTGATAGAGAGATAGCAAAACAAACACAAAGAGGTGATCAAATAGATACGGAGCAGAAATATCTTTTGACATACAAATTGCTATAATGGCACTAACTCTTATGCCTTGAGTTTTAGATGGATGTCTGGGACATTAAAGCATGTAAAACACTTCTAAAGCCACTAGATGATCTTCCAACTATGGATGCCAGCATCACTTTCAACCCATATCCCGCCTCAGAAGTACTATTGCTCACTGATTCACAAAACCTACAATAAAGCTAATGATAAAACTGCAGTGATTCACAGTGACACATCGTTTCTGATCCTTCAAATTCTCTGTAGGACAAGTGTCTAGAGTGGCATTATTAGTCCATCTATATCAGGGATATGAAGATTCTGCAGGGTGACCCCCACAAACAAACACACACCCCAACCCAAGCTCGTCTCTAAGCATACTTAGCAGGGGCTTTGGATGCATTAGAGTGTTCCTTGAACCATCTGGAAGGGCCTTCGACAAAAGGGCCCCTCCATGACAGAGCCCACTGGGAACAGGTCCAGCGGATTAAGGCCAGTTTTGATTGGTGGCTTACTCCAGGTCACAGCCCCTGAGCATCTGCCAGACAGACTCACACACTCCCACCCCTTCACATCACTCGCATTTTCTCTTCTCTGCTCCTCCAAACAGACAGACATCGCTTTATTGTCTTTGGAACAACCTGTCAAGCCTGTGACTCTGACCCCGTTTTAGGTCCACAGAGTCTTTGTAATGGCTTAAATAAGATTGGAAACTTAACTGTGTGGTTCCCTAAGATTTCCCCACTTCTTCCTCCAGTTCGTTTTCTACATTTAACCTGCAGCTTTGTGTGTTTCAGCTGTGTGCATGCTTGTGTGATGTCTTTTGTGCACATCCTTAAATTCCCTGGCTGTTTGGTAGACTGTGGGTTGAGGGTAGGGGATGTGGGTCTGACCTTGGGCTGGAAGGCTCCTTGCAGCGAGCTGAAGGGTCCTGAGTGTGGGAGCAGCGGGGGCATGCCTGGCATGGTTGGGGGATAGGAAGGGAAGAACTGGGGAGAGAAGAGGAGGATGGGAGACACAAAAAGACACAAAACCAAATCATACAGAGCTACAAACAGGACACAAGCATATGTACGCACACACAAAGCCACAGCCACAATAAATGCTCCGAAGGCAACATTCAAATATGTTAAATATTTGATTTGCCAAATGCAAATAGCACATTTAAATTAAAATAACTCACGTTTGAATGTCTGATGAAAGGATTGTCCAGTTTGGGAGTGTATTTGTCGAACTGGAAAATAGAAAAAAAAGAAAAGAAAAGAATTAGAAAACAAAAGTCCACATAATAATCAGTGCTTTTAAAAACTGCAAGAATACGGCGCCTGTCATGGAACTGAAGGATGTTTTGCACATATGGAATATATACCAAAATCATTCATGCAAAGGACCCCTTTAATAACAATGTCTCATTATTTTTACATTATTAAAAAAAAGCACAAGATCAACATCTGTGAGTGGTCATAGGCAGGGTTTGATCCAGAATAAAAAGCCCTGGGGTAAAGCAGCTGGCTTGCACTGGTCATGGGTTTACTTAAACAGCGTGGTCAGATAGGCAGTTAAATTGCTAACAATACGACTGCTTTAGCCGGCTGCCAAGATGAAGACAGCCTGCATGATTTTCCAATTGAGCATACAGACATTGGGCGTGGAAACCCGGCTTAGGAATCAGAACATTTTAAAACCAGACCAGTTGCTTCTATTCACTGGAAAATTTGCAGAAATGTGAAAGTAATTGCTTTTGACTGCTAAGAGTTTTTTTTTTTTTTTTTTTTTTTTTTTAAACAAGCCCCGATGGTATAGACTGGAAGGCAATACATGGAGACATGTAGCGTGTTTTTAATGTTAGAAATCCAGACTTCAAAAGAGATTTATTTAAAAAGTGGGTCTGTGTGTAAAATCGTGGACAGAATGTGAAGGCTGTGTGAGCGGCCTGTCTTAAATGATTGAAAGTGAACTGAGTAGATGGCATTTGCTTTCATTAGGAGTTAATATAGGACAGCTCAGCATGAAACCGACACCACCTTGACACGGTGAATTGAATGGAGGAAGCCTTTTTTTGTGGCAGAGCTTATGCATATCAGAATAATTTCAGATGGAATTTGGCCTGTACAGACTCTGTGGCTGTGATAAAAAATGTTTCCGATCATGCCCTGAACACATGTGAATCTAGTCAGTAAGCTGAGAAGGAGAGGAGGGAGAGGGAGAAGGCAAAATGAATGGGCACTTTGTATGTCTGTTCGCAAGCCAATACTGGTTCTCTATTTTGAAAACTGCTAATTACAAGTGACAGTAACTTATTCCTATTCCGCAAATACACAAACCATTTGCAGGTACTTTTTGCGAGTGTTTTCACAAAGCTGTCTTGGCAGTCGCAGATGTTTTGGGTTTACGTAAAACAGGAAAATGAACGGGTATGAATCAGATTTTCTGTGTGTGCGTGTGTGCTGCCACACAGGAGGTTGCAGGGGTGTGTGGGGGAATGGGGGGGGGGGGGGGGGGGGGGCGTGGAGGGTGCTAAGCTGCTGGTGGAGATGCAGCAGAGTTTGGGTCAGGGGCCCTCTAGTGAAACAGTGCCATTCACATCTGCACACAAAACGGCAGCAGAGGCAGCGATGGTGTTGGCGGCCCTGTTTGTGGGCGATAATGGGCCTAAATCAAAGACAGACGGCCTATTGAGAGGAAACGCCGAGCCAGCTTCCGAGCTCATTAAACAGCTCCTCTGCGTTTCTGAAGGCGCGGCCTGTTTAATGTCTGACACTGGAAATGGGATTTTGGCCCGCTTTATGGCCTTGTAAAAAAAAAAAAAAAAAAAAAAAAGGAAAGAGGGAAAGCACAAACTCTTGCCTTTATAATTGATGGTAGCTGTCACAGTTTTATAGTAAACAGCTTTGGCTAATTAAAGCTTAATATTTCATCTTATAACAATTAACTATATGCTGTGTCCAAAGACATGGCAGGGGTAAGGGGCGGGCGTTCAGTACTGCCATTTGGCGAGCCAGCTGCTTGAGGGCGTAGAACAATAAACAAATATAGAAGCTTCATAATTTCATTAATTATACCCATTAACCAAGGGCTGTTACATAGCTGAAATGACATGAGGCATCCAGAGAGCAGGAGACAATAAAGAAAGAGAGAGAGAGAGAGGGAGAGAGAGAGAGAGAGAGAGAGGGAGAGATGCACAACTGGGAAATATTTTGTCTGCCCCTTCATGACAAAACAATAAAACAACCACAACATAATCATTACTCCTGCTTCTCTAAGCAAGCACCAAAGAGAGGAAAAACAGCATCGTTACTGAGGGGACAGAGGGAGGGGAAAAGGCATGAGTTAAGTAAAAACAGCAAATAATAAAAAAACCTGCAGAAGACAATGTCAGTCTCAAATCCTACTAAAACAACACAACAAAAGATGAGGGCTAAAATAATGCCAGAATTACTGAGATGGAGAAAATCGCCTCTTTCATCTTCAAAGAGAAGACTTTGTGCTGCATATAATGCCTACCATGTCAGGAATGAATAGCAGATAACAGTATGTGTGTGTGTTTGTTGAAGAATGGTCAGAACACTCTCTCTACTTATCAGAGACTGCAGCATAAATACCAGGGCTTTGATTTCTAATGTACAGGACGGGGATAATCTTGGAGCAGCAGCCTTAATGGGACCACAGGCTCTTAATCAGAGGTCGTGGCATGATGGATTAGATCTATTAGGCTGATGCCAAAAAGCTACAAATGGGGACCCGTCTGAATTGACTGTCAGAGATTGCTGTGCATTTGAAATGATGGATGAAGAGTCATAACCTTTTTTCCCCTCTGTGCTAATCTGAGAGCTGCTAGTGCTGTATAACCCCCCCACCTCCCCCCCGGGCTTGATGGCAGTCAAAGTACGGAAGCAATTAGAAACATTATCAAAACAGTTTAACAGTGATGTCATCCCACTGTTATCCACAATGAACTCATTTCACCGACTGCACAGCTTTGTCATTTGAAAGTATGGTTGGGGTGTGTGCGCACATATGTGGGAAAAAAACTTGCACACAGAAAACACAAAGCACTGCAGAAATACATTCACGCACACACACACACATACACAGACCTGTTTGATGGTGCCTTTGTTGCTCTTTGTGCACAGGCAAATGAAAGCACTTAAAACATGTCCATATGCAAACAATTGGAAATCCTGCCTTTCGGGGATTCCTCATTGTAATCAGCAGCATTTACTGAACAGCAAAATCTATGTGAATTGAATAACATGTAATAAGTACTATATACTGTATGTGTTTATCTATGAATGACGGTGCCCAGCATGACATTATGTATGTACTCAGTCTGCTCTGACCACCCTGAGAAACAGCTAGAATGGATAAACTCATGTGTTTGTTTAATGGGAGGTGGCAGCCCATCAGTCCAAAGATGTCCTTCATTAACATGGAGCAGAGGTGAGAGTCCCTGCTTCTTCTTTTTACGACAGTATGCAATCAAAGAGCAAACTGAATGTGCAACATTTTTGAAGGGAGGGGCTCCTACAGCTACAGGACATATTTGGTAAATTTGTGGGGTAAAGAAAAAAGAGGGGAACTGACTGAAGAGGAGACTGGGAGGGTGACAGGTGAGTTGGTGGGAAGTTACGGGAGCTTATTTTTTTTTTTTACTTATCCTCACATTTCTGGCTTGGGTACGCACCATGGGGGGTGCGGTGGGCGGGGTGAGGATGGCGGCCGGGGGCAGACTGGCAGGGAAGGGCGTGAAGGTGTGCTGGTGGGTGTGTTGGTGCTGGTGCATGTGCTGGTGTTGGTGAAACTCGGCCCTCAGGAGTGACACAGGGGCCAGCGGCGAGGCGGACGGCCCCCGGCCCCGCTCTGAACTCTGTACCAGGAAGCGGTTGTTCAACTCCTGCCTCAGGAGGTCATGCTCTGTAAGAAAGGAGAGCGAGGAAAACCAAAAAAAAAAAAAAAAAAGAAAAGAAAAAAAGGGGTGGGAGAGGGAAAGGGGGGACACAAGAAAAAAAAGGCACGGGCGCCCCGGTCAGTCTTACAACAAGGGTAGAAGAGAAGAAAAATAGTCACCTGGCATTCTCTGTTTCTCCAGCTCATGCTGTGAGGGTTTTCTACGTGGGGACTCATTGGTGGTGGTAAGAGAGTTGCCTGTGACAATGTGCCAATCAGAATCCCCGAATGAGGCTGGCAATACATGATTGGTTGGTTGAATGATATCAACAGGCTGGTATCTAAAGACAAGAGAGAACCAAGAGTCATCCCAGCAGAAAACACACACACTCTTGCCCTCTAGTAGAAAGATACTGCACAACTGGCATATCTATTACATACATCTATGTTTTGGAGACACCCATCATTACTGGAGACATTTGTTTTTTTGTGTGTGTGTTTTTTTTTACATGGCAGCATGAAATTGCCAGTTTTGACTAAATGGCTGAACACAAAATGAAAATGTTACAAATCATATATTGGTAGCAAGAGAAAATATAATTCTAGTAGTTGAGGTTGCATCAGACTGAGTGCAGCATTTCTTAAAAGGTGACTGTTTGCTGCTTCCATGCTTTCAGTATGCTGAAGACGTCTCCAGCTGTGATGGCTGTCCAGCTGACATTTTCCTATGCCGTCCTACAGTGACCTTATGCCCTTTTTAAAATGTCTATGCTACTATGAACACAGTCAATCCTAGACATTGATTCAGGGTGTTCTACACCAGTGACCCTAGGAAAATTTATTTCCCTCTAAGCTCACTTTTCATTCTATGAATGCCCAAGGGGTTATTTTATTGTGAGGTCCTTTGGAAATTATTATTGAAGTATCATTCCTTTTACTCTCCCCTGTTATTAGGATTAATAAATCATGTGCTTCATGCAGTGCTTTAGAAACGGATTGTCATTTACAACTCACAATGCAAAGGCACTGTGGGAAAAGGAATTTAATATGATGGGGTGTGGAAAAAATATATTATAAGCTCTTTTTGATGTTGATGGGACACTGTACTTTTGTTCAAAATGATCAGAAGAGAGTGGTCATAGGTAGATTTAGAAATAAAAAAAGGTATAATAAATAGAAAAATATAAGCTTGGATGAAATCCATTGTGACTAATAAGTAGAAAAATAATAAATGAGCACTTACCTACATGCATACATACATGAACAACACCATTACACACCATGTGAAGAATCAACATTTAAACTAAGTAGTTGTAGTATTACTACAATATTGTATGTGTGTGTGTGTGTGTGCTGTATTGATAAGATGATTACAAAATAGATTAGGTAATGTTTTTTTAAACATAAGAACACTACTGATAAAGAAAATCTTTGTTATTAGGTTCAACTGTAAAGGAACAACCAGTGTTAATCCGTCTATAATACCACGTGTGTTTCCATCTGCACTGAAGCTCCTGCCTAGCATTTGAGGTGCGCCTCTGTACCTGGATAGGGGGTGCCAGCGGGGTGCCCAGGCACCACTAAACTGTTGGTTGGTAAGGTCGGTGGTGGTGGCAGTGTGGCTGGGGTTGCGAACATGGCCGAATGGCGGTGTGCCGGGCTCCGTAGGGAGGAATAGTGCGAGGTAGAGAGATTGGCGATGGACAGAGGCAAGGCGGGGGCTGAGGATGGGAGCCCACTGAGGTGGTGGTGAGGGGATGGAGGCAAGTGTTGTTTGGGAAGACCCACTGGACTGCTGCTGTGGCTGAAGATTCAATGAAATACAAAAAGTATTCTCAATTAAAATAATGCACTGCTAACACACACTTTGTGCACATGGAGAGTATTAAATGAATTTATAGTACTTAATCAAAATGCACACTGTATAGTTCTGTGTTGGTAGCTCAGTGTTAGTACTGATGTTATGATGGCACTTTGATGTGACAACATAAGAATGATTTTCTAATAACGCTTCCTTTATTGGACTAAAAAAAGGTGAGTGCACAAGCAGAGGTGAAATGGGAAACAGTGCTCAATGAAAAACAGTAAATCTGACAGCTGTTATTGCAAGTGTGTGAGGTGGAAAATCAATATCCACAAAAAAACAGTCAATACTGTTTCAAATGCAGGAGGACTACTTTGAAAGACATAATATGAATTTGGAAATTCTTGCAGGTTATAGTCTCAATGTTTCCTCTAGACTGGCAGGGGAACATCACACATCACAGAGTGGTGGTGTCAGTTACATGACACTCAGGTGTAAAAGGTGAAACAGACAGTTTCCTGGATCCTGAATTTTTGCTTCATTATTTTTGGCCAGGGGCACTGCACTCTTGGTCTTATACATGCTCAATATTCTAGTAATATCGCTACAGCATACGTTTATACTGGCACGTTTTCACCACTAATTCTTAGCAACTGGTGTGTTTGTTCTGCGTGTCCCTGCTCAAGTAACCAAATGAAATGTAACAAATTACCTGATGTCGTGGAGGCTGCTGTACTGCAGTGGGTGATGCAACTGGTGGCTGAATATTGACCGTGCGTGATGCTGTGTGGGCGGAAGAACACGAGGCTCCTGGTGTGAATGTGGGTGAGGAGGGTGGGGCTGAGGGTGGGGTGGTGCCCTCAGCAGGGGAGGGGTAGGGACAGGGGGCGGCGGCTGCTGCTCCTTTTTAACACTGAGAGGAGGTGGAGTGGGAAGGCGTGACCTAGGAGGCTCTGGGGGAGCTGCTGCTGCAGCAGGGGCGGGGGAGCCCGTCGGTGCCGACGCCGGGGTCGGGCTGGGCACGGGAGGCGCGAAGGGCACCTCGCTGTTGCTCTGCTCCTGGCTGCGCTGGAGCCCTGAGACTTTGGCTGAGCTACAAGTCTTGGACTCTGGACTCTCATTCGTTGGCACACCTGATGAGAGAAAACAACAAGATGTAAGAAGAAAATTAGTAAAAGCCTGATATATAAACTGCATGTAATTCATAAAAACCTTGAAGCAAGTGTGTGTATTCAAAAGATGCGTATATGTGAATCAATGATCTTTAATGATGAAGTGAAAAATAGCTCCCGCTCCCGATTATAATGTTGTCCCAGTGTCTTCTGCCTAAGGTTCCTCTTGTTTCCCTCTCCCTAGGTTCCATTAAGTGTTTAATCAGGTCATTTTCATGCTTGACTATAATCAGATGATCCAATTTCTTTCCGCGATCCAGTCAGTATGAATAAATCACAGCTAATTAAAGTTAAATGTCGGCCCCCATTCAGGGCTTTGCTGAGCACACAATCTGGCATGAAATAATTATGTTTCAATTGTGCTGTGAAGAGAGATCGTGGCCCCTTATCTTGGCCTCTGTGCCACTGTGTCTTTCTATCCTCCCTTCCTGTTCTTTCAGGGAACATGGGAAACCACAGCAAAGCACTCTGAACTCGGCCACTTTGTCTTTACCATTCATCAGGGGTCTTTTCAACAGAGAAGAAGCTTTTATAATCAGCATTCCACTGAACAATGACTTTTCATACTTTGGCAGTTGCAATTTAATGGCTGTAATTACGTGCTGTTGTGGCAGGAAAATAAAAGTGTCAGAAAACGCAGCATCTCCACACCTTTCACATACAAAGGATCTCAAAGCACTTATGAATCTTAATGAAAAAGACGAGACATTCTGCAATGTTCTGCTCCTCTCAGAGTTGAATGAAAATAAAAATGGGTCAAACAGAAATCGTATTTGAGGAGATGCTGGTGCTACAACTGCACTAGGAACATGAGTGGTGAACTATTTAAATGCTGCTTCTGGTGGAATTCATCACAGAAAAATCATGAAAATCCTAGATGCATGGAAAAATCAGAGAAAGAAGGTATTCACACGCAGACACACATTAAGACAGCGCAGAGGAGCCTGGTGGCTCTCTTAGCAGCCCTAATCTACAACTAAGATGCGGCAGTACTTCAGTCAAAAGGCTTACTAGTGCCTCAATTAAAAAAGCTCCACGGGCACTCTCAACGGTAACAAAAAATGAGAAGAGCTGGGAGCTGCTGTCAAGCCAGTGAGAACTCAACATGCAGCCCACTAATGGAATATCCAGTCCCTATTAACAGCCTGCTTAATCTTTCAAGGATCCTAACACCCATAAAAAGGCCAATAAAAAGGCAGGGCAGAGCTTTTATTTTTTTTATTTGTCGAGCTCCCCCTCCCTTACTGCCTGCATTTATGAGAGAACTGGGGCTGGCTAAGGTGTCACGATTTTCAAATGAATTCCGGGGTCCAGGCATATATAGACCTCCAGATTTATAGGGGTCTGGGACTTGGATTAAACTGTCAGGCGCTTGTTCCTGAAAGCGACAGAGAAAGAGGAAGACACAAGGTAAAGACATAGAGACAAACAGAGGCAAAGGAGCAAATATCCACAGTCAAAATGTCGCCATTGGGTGATGTTGCCGTGGCAACTGGTTCT
Organism: Parambassis ranga; assembly: GCF_900634625.1. Classification (NCBI taxonomy): domain Eukaryota; kingdom Metazoa; phylum Chordata; class Actinopteri; family Ambassidae; genus Parambassis; species Parambassis ranga. Next base: position 2,907,056 of record NC_041030.1, on the reverse strand, counting down.
CCCAGACACAATGTGAGGCGAGTGATACTGAAGTCTTGCTACAACCACTAGGAGATGGAGGTGGGGGTGGGGGTGAGGGGCCCTTCCCATACTAATGTTGGTGAGCCACAGCGAACACAGTAAATGTAAATGATGATTCTAATGGGCTGTAATGGAGGCAGGGTGGTACCAGCTCAGACCATCCCTCATTAAAATTATTTGTGCGCACACACACACGTGCATGAATGAACACAACAGAAGATGGACACAAAAAAAAGAATAAATACGTTTTCAGTGTTCACAATCACATTATTTTAGTGATGGGCAGCACACACAAAGAGTCATTTTAATGGTTATTTTGCATCATTGTGGTCACATGCTACAATGTGGTACTGTATAATATGCAGACTAATTATGTCACACTTCTTTAAAAGGCTGGATCTGCAGCAATCTAGGGTGAACATTCTTAAATGTAAAAGTAACATGCAGGGATAACCGAAATACCTTTGTGGCACATGTCACCTACAGGCTATATGTAGCAAAATCAATGCTGTTTTTCAACAAATACCCTCCCCTTGCTGCAAAACCACAGAACTGTCAACTGGAGTTTCAAGCGTTTCGACAAACTGCCAAATTCTGCAGTGTTTTGTTCTTCTTTTTTCCTCTGAACATAGAATATACTTTCCCTGCAAGCTCATGCTGAGAAAAACAGTAGGCAAGCCACAGGCAGTCATGTGAAACAAATGCCATATGAGTGTCTGTACAAAAAATATCCCGTGCTGTCCTGAAAGCCTGCCCTGCAAACCTGAGCAGATGGTGTGAGTGAGTCAAGCAGGTTGGAGGGCAGCCCAGTTGTGGGGGGGGGGGGGTGGCACCCCTCTCCCACTTGCTGGGTTAGTGCACCAGGGGGACAGGGACATTCCCTAGGGGGGTGTTGGCAGGTCTGCTCACCAGATGACATCTCGTCCCCGTATTGATCTTTTTATAGTTGTTCCTGTGGCCCTGCTTACTCAAGGGAATTGGGCCTCGCCCTGTGTGCACGTGTCTCACTTTGCTGTGATATGGTTTTGGGAGGTGGAGGGGTGGAGGGACGGGGGGGGGGGGGGGGGGCGCAGGGACTTGGGTAGCAGACGGAAAACAAGCCACTGGGACTTGCTGGTGATGACTGATGTGTCCAGCGGGGAGTTGGGGGTGAGCATAGTGTCGCTACACAGCTGTTACTGTCTTCGATATCCTTCACTTGTGACCCTGTTTGTCCCTGCGGAACATCTGGATAGCTGGCATTGATCTAGTCCTATGTGGCCTTTTTTTTTGCAGCCAGATGGCCTAGCTTGGAATGGCTTGGACCAGTCTGGAAATGCTTGACTTAAGCTGGACAATGATGCGTTGGTCATATCATGAAAGGAAAGCTAGGGAAAGACTGGGATATCCTGCTAAAGCATGGCTTGTTTACACATGCTGAGGCACAATGCAGAAACCAGGAAGAACAACACTGCACACACACACACTACAAATGCTTTGGGTTGTAAAACCAGCCTTTAAAATCATTCACTTTGAACCTTTTAACCACTTTATTTTAACACACACCTGGCTACCTGTAAATGCCCCAAGACCTCATGAATGAGATGAGAGCTCTAGAGAATATTCTCATTTGGCCTGCAGCTAAAACCCTCAACAAACTAATGCTGTGCATGCAAATAAGTGTGTTACATAAATTATCTGCTCACCGCTGACACCAGTGCCAGTATATACAGCCGGGAAAACAGAACCTGTATGCAAAAAGCCTTTTCAGATTAGATACGAGAATATGCAAATTGTCCCCATGACAAGGGGATGTTGGGGACTAAGAGAAGCTTAAGGCCACTGGGTGTTCTCATTTACTAGGCAAACACTGCGGTTCATTCCCTTCATGGCTTTGGCAAAGCATAAACAGTCAGGGCGCTGATAAAATAAGGACATGAACAGACAGATATTTAAATAAAGCAGCATATCTGCTGAAAGACGTTGGAAGATGCAGAAGGTATGTGAGAATGCATGCTGCCTTGATCCGTCTCCTGCTGGTTCTGGTTGACAGAATATTCTGCTGCTCTTGACGGTTGAGCTCACAATGATTTGGTTTTTGTACCTCTCTAGACAAGCAATCTGCACAGAGCCAAGGCTTAGCTCACGAGTGAGTGACTGTGGAAGATGGCTATAACAGATACTGGCAGAAGGCAGGAAACCGCAGTCTTGCCAATCAACACTTCATTGCCGTGAGGTATTCAGTCATAAAAAAAAAGGCGGGGTGATTTCAACAAAATGATTTTGTACGAGAGCAACAGAAGGGCTGAGCAGTGTTGAATCATTGCGCTAATAATAAAATCATAGGAGAAATTTGCTACGGCTTGCTTTCCCTCACACTATTTAATCTGCCTCAAGCATCTCCAAGCTGGTGACGAGGGGAGCCAAGGCGACGTTTTCACAAATCACTCAGAGATGTTAATGGGGGAGTGGACGAGGAGAAAGCAGGCCAAGATAGCTAAAGAGTGGGGACAGCTGGCATGTTTCAATTATTTCTCTCTGTCTCTTTGCTGCAGCTGACAAAGGAGAAGATGGCACCAGAATGGGGATGGGTGTTAAGCTGTAACACGTTTACAGTCAAAGCCCAGGCATAAATTGAGAACCTAATGTTCATTTCAGAGAGCTGGCATCATGCTGGGGGGATGAATCATTTTTTTTTTCTGTGCATATCAGATTCCAATTCAAACTCCAGCCATATGGTGCAGGATACATACGCCAGTCACCTCTCATGGCACATATGCCATTGTTGTGGATGGGCACATATTCAGAGAGAGAGAGAGCGAGAGCGAGAGCGAGAGAGCGAGAGAGAGAGAGAGAGAGAGAGAGAGAGACAGCAGACATGACGCTGACTGTCCAAATCCTTTTATGTCATATATGGTCCAGTGGTGCTCCAAAACCAGTGTTAAACAGTCATTAACCTCTTGCTATAATGTGCTACAGACAAGCTGGATGCCTCCGCACCTCCTCTTCCCTAAGTCTCTGTCAGGCCCCATCCCCCCTGCTAAGCTGTTCCTAACACAGCCCATGTGCTCTGGGACAGGCATCAGTCTCAGCTTCTTACAAACACAGCCGGGTCGTCTGAGGTCAGTGCCACTGGGCTCTCCTAAATAAAAGGTTGGACAACTTGGAACGTTAAGCAGAAAAGCTCAAGTCTAGTGGCTTCTCAGACACAGCCCACCCTGCCAGCCTGGAATTTGACCCCTTTCACTGTCACTGACCCATCGCCAACCCCAGTGACCCTTCTTACCCTGAAGCCACAGTGGACAGGCAGCCAACAAGCATGTAAAGGGAGGGGTGACCTGAACTTTAAAGATTAATTTTATGTTGAAAAGAAGGGGAGCCTTCAGGAGTTATTTGTGCAACGCTGCAAGCCTTATCATTTCATTAATTAGCATGACACGCCTGCCTGATGGACTTGAACGCCGCAGCAGCAGCTGTCTCAATTGATTATAGCAGTGGACGTGGTGCTGCAATTATTGAGGTGACTGGAGACAACGCCTGCCACTTCTAATAAAGGACTTAACTCCTGCTTCCCACATCACAGCACAGTGGTGGGAGGACAGTGGCAGCCTCCCTGTGTCTCCCATACCTTTAAGACCTTTTCAGATTCTCTCCGCAGGCTGCCATGGAGCTCAGTGTGGGCTGTAGTTCTTGAGCAGCGTGTCAGCTTTACTTAAGCTCGCATAACGCCTGAACAGTATCACTTTGGTGCCCCACAGGAAAGCATCCTCTATTAGCCCACCAGCTGGCTCACAATCCGCAGAGAATAGAAGGAAAGGCGATAGGAATGAAAGAGAGAGGGGGAAAGAATGTAAGAGGCACAAAGACAGAGAGCTTTTGCCAGGAAGCTTCAAGTCCAAGCAGAAACGGAGGGAGTGAGCGCTCAGCAATGTAAACAGAGGCACTGCTTTCCAGCCTCATTTCATGTATGAACATGCATGAAGCCCACATGCCTCTAAGTGGATATAATATTATCTTTCAGTGCCGTACTGATTACTTTTCAATGGGATGGGAATGGCTGGGTGAAAATCCTTCAACAAATCTTAAGTGGCATGACAGCAGGCTGAAAGAGCCTGCATGTTTTTCTTTTCCTCCTCTTCCATCTCCATTTTCACTCCCCACTCGGAAAGCAAAGCAACAATTGGAAGCTGACAGCTCTTAACCGTTCACCATACTTCATTCACTGTTTTGACATATGCAGCCGTTGCAGTTTGGTGCCATGAAAAGGGGTAGGACAAACATCTTTGCCTACATATCACATTACCTCAAGTGTTTTGCACATACAATGGTTGGAAGGTAATAGTATCACAAGCTGTGGTTTAGGCTGAGACATTGCTTGAAATCACTCACCTGCTTCATGGATATGCAGCGGTCATTTTGTCAAATAACACCTTCTGACAGCCAAGATGCTGAGGGAGCTAGCTTTGTTAAGTGGGGGTATTCTATAGGGGACAGTGGTTAAAAGCAAGTATCTCCTCATCAACATCTGCCAGAGAGCTAAATCATCAGTCAGCTACCACCATTCTTTTTTTTCTTGTCATGTTTACATGTTGAAGCATCCTGTTATTACAAGCCAGGGCTCCTGCTCTTCACCATGCTGATCAAAGCTTAGGGCTACTTCTCTAATCAGTCAGGAGCCTGTCAATGGACCAACACTTACATTGTGCGTTACTGCATGCCACAGGAATTTCAAACTAAAACACTATGTTGCCAATACATTTGCAACCATAGCACTGAAAACAGCAAACACACACTAACTTTAATATTTAAAAACATTTTCTTCATACCTCTGTGTCTGATTCCCACTCACAGGGAGGATGAGGGCAATAGGATTGTGAGATCTTTGTGCAATATTTGTCTAAAGATAGCACCCCAGTGTGCATTAAATTTCTTGGGGTTAAGTGTCACATATCTGCACGTCCTTGGGGAAACAGAGTGTCCAGTATAGACGGACTGATGTGGGTGAAGTCTAAACTATAGTGTGTAGAGAAGTTAGGCATAGATACAGTCACTTGTTGATATGGCCACAGCCACAGGTAGCATAGGGCCGACAAGTTCTTAACTTTTAGCATAGCTATGCTTCTAATAGGCCTACGCTGTCGGGGGACATGGACCACTGAGCAGGTCCCTGTCCCCCTCAACTGCTCTTACCCCTCCTCTATTCTCATCGCCTGGTCATTCATGTCATTAACTGTGTTTGCTATCATAGTTTTCTCTCTCTCTCATGTTTGTCTCTCTCTCCTTCATCCTCTCTGTCCTGTCTCCCTCTTCTCCTCCTCTAACTGACTGTCAGCAGGAAGGTTCTCCCTTATGAGTCTGGTCCTGTTCAGGGTTTCTCACTGTTAAAAGGGAGTTTTTCTTGCCACTGTTGCTCTTAAGGAGGTTCAGGCTCTGGGTCTCTGTAAAATGCCTTGAGACAATTCTGATTGTGAAATGTGCTATATAAATAAAATTGAATTGAACTGAATTGACTGATGTAATCATTGCCTCTTCTATATGAGGATACTGCTGCTGAGCTGGTCCTGGGGTGCTGCTGGGTAATTAGGCTTTCAGATGGAGACTCAACAGCTGTTCAAGATAAAAAAAAAAAAAACCTGTGTTCATATGAGCTACAAACTTTGCTTTTCTGCTGCTGTATCTTAAAGAGAAGCCTTGCTCTAGTCTGAGTTGCTATCATTAAGGGTGGGGTGGGTCAATAAATCACATGTCAAGGCTGATGACACACTTAGAGGAAGGAGGTAGAGATGTTTGAAATAGCTCCACACAAAGCTTAGTTAGACAAACACACTTCTCAAAAGCACTCCCAACCACCATGTTCTTCACCACCACAGGAAGAGTGACAATTGGAGGGTGTATCAGGTTCGCAAACATTCTCCATCCTTACACACACCCCATTCATCATTCTTGATTAGAGGGAGAGTGTGACTAGGAAGAAAGAGAGAAAGAGAAAGAGAGAGAGAGAGAGAGAGAGAGAGAGAGAGAGAGAGAGAGAGAGAGAGAGAGAGAGAGAGAGAGAGGGTACAAAGTCATGTCAAGTAAACTAATAGAGACAACGTCTGGATCCTGACCTTTGGGGCTGCTGCTAACCTAAAACCCACCCATGTCTGCTCCCATCTGCTAAGCCCAAGCTTCCTACATGCAGACAGCGACGCACACAGACACACAAACAGACAGTCGGAGAATCTCAGTATGGCCTCGTTGAGCTGCAGTGGACAAGGAACATTAACACAGCCCGCACGTTTTCAGGACTGCTATGAGCTGCCACATTTCGCTCTGGTGTTCCAAGTGAGGCAAGTGAAGAATTGATTTGTTTGGAGTGTGAAGTCAGCGTGTCAGTTTGGGGAAATGTGTGAATGTGAGTACGTCTGTAAGGAAAGAGGAGGGAGGTGCATGCTGAAACGGTAGTAAAATTGGACTCTGAATCGAGCCAAATCGCTTGCGAGATGAAACAGACAACACCAGAAAAAAAGGGGAGAAAAAACAAAACAACACAAGGCTCCAGAAAAGTGTTGAGCAAAGACTGCTGGCACAAAAGCAAAAAGACAGAAACAAAACAAAACAAACACACTTTCTTTTTGCTCGACATATTTCAGGCTGCATATGACAAAAACAACACTGAAGGAGTTAGAGGAATCAAAATCAAACCGCCAAGTGTGTCTGACTGTTTCATGAATCCATGTCAAAGCAGAGGCTCCACACCACATCAAACCCTGTAAATTCTCCTGAAAGCCTCCTCTCTCTCCCTTTAGCAGCCAGCGCTTAGATTATTGTGTGCAGCCAAAAGGTAAGTGCTAGGAGTGTCACACTTGAGAGTGTCTTTTAAGCACCATAAAGTATCAAGACCCAGATGGCTCATCCTCCCTAAAAAACATGTCCACTCTACCTCGGCTCCAGTGGCACCTGCTACCAGGATTAGGTCAGTGCTACGCCAACCCAGCACACTAATAGAGTGTGCCACAGCTGATAAGAAGCCCGAGGCACTTCGGCACTTGCCCCGCATGTAGCAGTTGATGAGTCAATACCTGTATCATTAGTGGTAGCTATAGCCATTTATTGATCTTTTCCAAAAACATAGGCAGCTGATTTGGTGCAATCTGTCACAGATAGGATGTAACAGATGAGGTCTTTTGAATGTGAGCGTTAGTGCTTATAAGTTTAAGCCAGATGACAGCTGCCTTTTATTATAATTCTGTACCAATTTATTGCATAGAAAATAAACATTACAGGCACTAAAATTGACTGCTATATAATATATAATAATATAAATAATAATTTATATTAATATAATATTATATAATAATAATATTATATTAATAATAAATAGTTAAATGTATTATTTAAAATAACAAAATAGTAAGTAGTTAAGTAAGCATTGTGATACATAATCAAATATAACGAGCTGGATTCCAACAGGCGAAGGAAATTGATCTCAACAACAGAGTTATTTCAACAAGGCCATGCATCAGTCTGACCCCAGTCAATACTACTGTTGGAGCTCTGTACACATTTCTCTGTGGGTTGAGTGTGACACTGGAACACTCTCTCTTCCTCCTTCCCAAAGCAAACAGCAGTGAAATCCCAGTCCTGCTGCACACCCCTCTACACAGCAGCACTAACCCAACAGCCAGGGAGGCTGGAGCCCATGCTCTGCTGAATAGGGTATTACAGTCAGTCAGAGGCCATTAGGGGCCCCAGCACCAGGGCCCAGTACAGGGAATTCACCAGTAGCCAAAAACAACAGCCAAACAGATGACCGCTTGAATATTGGAGGAGACCACACTGTGCCTGTTCCTTTTTTTTTTTTTTGCCCCTGGAACGGCCAAAATGCAGCCCTTTCTGTCTCAGCGAATTACTGCCTGTCTGTTAACAAACACGGGGCGGTTAATGGCACTCCTGCCCAGTGAAATACATGACCAAACACAGCCCTTTTCTTAGCAGTGCGTGTCGGGTTCCGTCTTTCACCATGTGTTGAGTTCAAGGCTAATATCTCAAACCTCTCCAAACCCTACCCTCTGTCAAACTGAACTGTACTCGTCCAAGCCTGCGGTATTGCTTGTAGACAGAGTGGCTCTGATAAGCCACTGACAGAAACATGGATACTACTGTGCTACTCCTGGAAAGGTAAGGGGGTCAGAAACCCTGAACAAACTTTAGAGGAGGACCACCCAACTGGAAATACTTGGAAAATACTTATATATGGCAAACTCCTGTTTATTTTTGGGATTTTGCTTCCTGGTTTCATCTCCTTTCTGCCCTGAATACTAAAGCACATTCTTCTGATACTTGGATGTCCTTTTCTGTCATGGAATCTGAAGCATTTTACATTCGATCTGTTCCTGGCGATGGCTTTTCCATCTTTATAAGCCTGTGTGAACTGCTTCCCAAAATGTCCAATCCATTACAAGCATGTTTGTAATATCCATCTAGACTGACGACTGTCCCCTTGCCAACGATTGTACATTATCCAAGTGTCGTGTTTGGCCACAATCGCCTACCATCTGGCTTTGTCAATGAGCATTACAGCCTCATCTGCAAACAACATTGGCTCTAAACCTCTCGCCACAGATGAGCTTAAAACGCTCGTAGCGAGGAACTGGGATCTTCAAACAAATGCAGGGCGAGGGAAAAACCCCCTCTTGCTGGCAGGATGACTGGAGCTGGGAATAAAGGATTAAAAGCAAGAAAACCTGCAAGTGATCACAGACGACAAGCTTTACATTTCAGGCCTCGCAGTAGTGATAAGACTGTGGTTGTGTATTCTCTTCTGTAAACAATTAAAATGCCTTTCGCAATGCGTTTGGTTACGTTTTTATTGGAGGATTAAGATGAAACTGAAAATGTGATGAGAGCTGCTGCTGTTTAGAGTTATTCTCTGTAAATTCGTCCCTTCCCCTACAAAAAAAAACAAAACATCAGGGACATGGTTGACTTCAGTCGTAGATCGTATATATACATGGAGAAACCCTCCAACACCACCCATATGTTTTCCTAATGTGTAGTAGCCATAGTAGTGTGTAGTGTGCATTGTTATTCTTTAGCCTTCTTCTTGCACAAAAACGTTGTCTAAGCTGAACTGAGGAGACGACACTGAAAAGCTTTTCTGTGTATTGTGCCTCTGTGACTTTACCCCCCACTGTGGAGCCGTGTTCTGAACAGTAAGATGGGAAGCATAGCTTGGAGGTGACACACACTAAAAAGTTCCAGCTAGAATCCCGGGCATCTCCCTGACAACTAAACATCACCTTTGTGCCTTTTAGTGATTTTGTAATTGTTCCCTCTCCACAGCAGAAGCTGAATCCATATCCAGTCGATGAACACACAATAGGGCCTAATCATAACGCCTTCAATCTGACTCCCATTTTCTGTCACAATAGCTGATCACCACCCATAGGCTCACTGACACAGATGACAGGGACTGATAGGACCGACTGACAGGTGTCAAATGTTCTCCCATGTCATGACTAACGCAGACGAGAGAGAGAAATACACGGACTGTCTGACAGAGTTTCTGTTTCAAGACTGAAACTCAACCAGCAGTGACCAAATGTTCTCAAGGTGTCCAAGTTAATATTTCATGCACACTGGGCACTTTGCACAGTCCAGACACATTTCTAATGGACATAACGGTGCTCTTAGGGGCCACAGAGTGCACACAGGGTTAGCATGACAGACCAGCAATGACTTTACAAGCCAGATAATTGCTGTGCATAGAAGATCAGGACAGGAGTCCTCAAAAACAGGCAGCTTGTAAAAGCGAGTTCAGTTTGACATCTCCTCCTGAATCATACAAAACCAAACAATAGCTTCCAGTCAGCCTTTCAAGGTGCTAGACCACAGAGGAGTTGGGGGTAATGTGGCACGGTCCCTTTGACTGCCTGCCACTCCACATAAATAGTACATGATGGTGTAATCGTAATTTAAAAAGCTATAAATATTGAAGAAGAATTAAAATAATTTATGGAAGACTGCGGTGCGACAGGAGTGTGTGCAGTGTACGTGTGTGTGAGCGTTTTGTCTGCTTTCGCTCCTCTCTTGCAGCGTATGTTGAACGATGGGCAGCGGCGGTGCAAACTGGGAATTCTGTAATTGCTTTTTCTGTCCCTGAAGCAGGCCTTCCTGCTTTAAATCAAAAAAGGCAATCTCTGTCAGTAATGGCTCAATTAATAATTAAACACGTGTCTTATCTCCACTGAGCTCCCCCTATTTATTTTCATCTTTCCGACAAGGATGGCTGCACAAACAGCATTAGCACCATCAATAAAGGGAGCATTAATATCAGCCCTTTTCTCCAAAAACAAATCACTCAGCTCATAAGCTGTCCTTTGGCTTTGAACAGTAATAACCCAAAGATTAATAAAGAAACAAGTCATGTTTTGGTTTTCTCAATTCCTCCCAACTATTTTGTCTCCCTGAAGCAAGAGTGTGCCTTCTGCATTCTCCTTGGAGCTTGTACCTTTTTAATATTTTAAACAAATCAGGGAGCACATGAGCGGCTGTTCAAGCTTATTAACAAGTGAGGGCGTGTTAGAAGCAGGGGGAATGGTCTCTTTTATGCACCAAAACTGCCACTTTTCAGTGTTTTTTTTTCCTTTTAGCTCTCACCAAACTTGGGCTTTAAGATACTGTAAGTGCTATGTCAGTAGGGGAGCTCTGGATTCTGATAAAGAAAGCATTTCCTGCCTGGAATTTATCACACAAGTCTTACTATGTACTCGAGTTGAGCTTCACCAGGCTTAGATTCCACTGCACTGAGGACTGTTTTCAATTCCAGCGCTTGCTAATCTGGCTGTCTAAAGCCCTTGCATCGCCTATGTTTTTCCAACGTCACGTCGGCCCACCAGTTATGTAGCTTGCCTGTTAGCCAGCCAGCTAGCCACACTTTCCTTTTGCTTTCACTCCATCCTGATTCAACGGCAGCGAAAAGCTGATTAGTTGGTCAGAGGGTCAACCTCCATTCATTATTTAATGGGTGAGAGGCTGCAAACAGTCAGGCTGGCCACAGAGGTTAGTGATACATTACACTGACCTGGCCAGAGGAGAGCTGCTTGGCCGAATACAAACATGCTCTCTCATCTACTTCACTATGCTTGAGCTGCCCTCAATCCCCCTGCCCCTGACCTTGCTGCTCTCTCTCCAATCACCATCCTTCCTCGATTCCCTGGCATTCAGAATCCAGCAGGTGATACGCAGTCTCATTTTTATGTAAGCTTCCCACTGCAGGCCTGTAGCTCTGGCTGGCCCAGGTAACAGGAGAGGCGGAGGTGGAGGAGACCATTTTATTGACATGCAGCAAACAGCAGCAGCGGACAAAGGCCACTCAGCACCTATTGAGAGAGCAGGCCTGCAGACAGGGTGGTTGATTAGCGATTCGACACAGGGACCCTGGACTGTGTAGCACATAATGAGAGCTTAGGGAGCAAGCCATGAGCCGATGGGGGTGGGGGGTGGGGAGGTACAGTGGAGGAGGGCTGAGGATAGAAGAAGGGAGAGGTGGGGTTCTACCATAAGGAATTGATTTGCACAATAACAGATGGATATATGAGTAAAAAAAGGCTGCATAAAAAAGCAAGGGTATAGGCAGATCCTAAATCCTTAAGCTACAGCGCTGGTAATGTGTTTATATATAAACAGTTAGAGGATAAGCCCTAAATCCACTGCCAGGCTAAATGGTTTATGTATTTTTTGTTTGTTTACTTCTGTGTCAATTAAGCAAATTGGCCCGACATCCCTGACGAGCAAGAGGTCTAATGTGAGTCAGTTTTAAATTTGTGTCCAAAAGCTTCCATCTCCCTTAACACCACGGTAACCTCATCTTCACCTTTCATCTGGCCTCAGAGAGATGTTAGTCAGATGTGCATGATGGCACTTGTGTGTGCTTTGCCCCCCCCTCTTCGTCTGCACGCTCTCTTCTTCCTTTGTTCCACTGGTCTAATCCAGTATGTGTGGGCCGGTAAGTTTAATGGAAACAATTTATTAAGTCCGGCTTAAAATGCCATCTGCAGCTAAGCCTCCCAAAGCCGCTAAGCTCCTGGTTTCGCCCCGGAGCTTGCTGTGTTCACGCTTACTGTAATGCTCTGTTTAAAATGAGCACAACGGGTCAAAATTAATCAGGATTACAAGGGCACAAATCCACTTCAGAAATGGGTTTTCTCCCAATCTTTCCCCCTGCTATCCCAAGATGCCCTGGGTTTCTCTGGTGGACGACACACCACGTGGGCTTACCATCACACCGTGACAGGTAGGATGCAGCTAAGACAACAGAGAGTACAAAGGGCCATTAAAAGATGGTGGCTCGGCTGCACCTATTCCTCAAAAACCCACAGATGTTACATTCAACATAGTCAGGGCAGATTCCTAAGGGTTCTTCTCAGGTATTTCTAGCTGCCGACAGCTAGGTGATAACTCCTTACCACTTCCATAGGCCCGGCATTGTGAAATGTCAAGAAGGCCTACAAGAGGAGTGTTTATCAGTGCTCTGTGGAGGTGCCCTGTACATGCTCTGCAGCTACATTTAGCTTCTCATTCGCCTTCAAGCAAGTGACAACAGTAAACTCTGACCTGCGATTCAGTAAGAGTAGCTGTGAGTGGAGCAAAGTCTTCATAGTGCTTTTACTTAAACATGCCATCCTCCAGGAAATCAATAATTTGCGGGAGGTTTAAGACAGGAAATAAACAAAAACCAATAACTGTTAGATAATGCATGCCCTCTGCTGTATCTTCCTACATCATAACCACCAACACAGACAGACGTTCGACAGATCTAGCTCTTGGGTAACAACAGTCAAAGAGAGAATTGCAGTGTGTGCTGTGCTATTACAGATATTAGTTTGTGCTATTATCAGTGCTGCTGGCTTGCATCTATAACAGGTTGTCAACAGACTAGCTATGCAGAGATGATGAAAAGTAAATATGAGAGAAAGAAGGCAAGGGTGTCTGGGTTTTGCCCAAAACCCTGTTCTGTGTGCATAATTACAGTGCTCTGCCGTCGCTGATTACAATGTTGGTCTTTCCTCTCCTCTATTAACCCTGAACCATTTCATTAACATGACAGACTGTGGGCTTGTGTGCAATTTGGACTCAACCTCAACTGTTTGTACCCGTAACTGCACACCAAAATAAAGTTCAAAAAAGTACCCGATGTTGGAGAGCAAGGAAGATGTAAAAGTAAAAGAAACACTCATTATCTGGTGAATTGTACAAGCCAAACATCATCACAGCATTATATATTTATGTGTGTGCCATAATGTGTGTATGTGTGCATGTGCGCACATCTGTCTGAGACTCTCGCAGCCAACAGCTCGACAGGCCTGGTGATCAGAGGAAAGCGGGCTTTTCATCAGTCCCACAGGACCGTGAGCGAGACCGGTAATGGGACACATACGCTGCATTCTAAACCAGAGGAAAACAGCCTGTGGGCTGCTCTGTATTACAAACACATTATACACACATACACACAGACACAGAAAAACCAGTCTAAGCCAAAAACAAACACTGTCCTAGAATCCATTACTGCTCCAAACAACAACATTGGAATGGGAGATGAGAGCCGGCTGGCAGCTCTGCAATTGTAGCGTGATAACTTCTTCTTCATCGTCACCAAATCACTTCATCAAACTGCTGATTTCTTTGCTGCCTCACCCTTTCTAACCCCTAATTCTAATCTGGTGCCCCTCTTCTGCATCATCCAAACAGGATCCGGTTGATCTGTGTGATAATCAGGAGAGACTCTGATTGGATTGTCTGGATGTAATTCCAGGGGCCTAATCCCCATCTCTGTGTGCACATTAGCAAGATACACAGATGCCTTTCTTTAGCTGCTGAAAGGGAAAGGGTGCAAAATGTGTATAAAAGACAATGGCTGTGCATGTGGATGTTGTTTTCTATGGTAGCGTCTGCTTACATGTGGCCATGTTGTGTACAAATATGCAGGAAAAATAAGTCAGCTGACAGCAACAGAAGTTCAGCAGCAGAATGGAGAATAGACGGAGTCAGGCGCGGTCTAGTTGTTTTCTAAACCATGCAAGTCTGGAAGTCATTGTCATTGCGAATGCTGGTTTCACGAGGCTGACACTGGTCACAGGTCATCTACATCACACAGCCAGCAGGCCTGGATTCTCTCCTCTGTGTCAGACATGCTTTTCCACTCAGCAGTCAAAGCTACTGTGCTAAACCAAGCAACGCCTTTTGACGTTGTTCAAAGGGAATATAGCTTTCAGACTGGATACTCTTGTTCAGGCTAAAATAAATCGAGTTATTGGCTATGCTGTCTGCTACACTTTCTAAGACTTTAAATCCGAACATTTTCAACAAATGATGAAGAAATAAAAAGTAAGCAGAATAGAATAGAATATCTCTGTGACACATTACGCTAACACAGGGTCAAATTTTTAACAGCCCAGTTGAGGCAGGCTGTTCGATTCGTTAAGTCTGCAGACCCTCCAAAGCTCTCTTCATATGCCCTTAGTTTATACTGCTCTGCAGATCCACACCTCCTTCTCCTTCAGCTTGTCTTAATGGGCCTCCTTCTTGGCTGCTGCCCTGGGGGGACATGGTCTGCATGCTGCTATCTGTCACTAGCAGGCTGATCGTGCCTTTGCTCTGCTCCCCACCTCCCTGTACCCACAGCAAGACACCTTTCTCCCTGCTCTGACCTGACAAGCATCATTGCATGAATTGTAAATGTACAGCTGACGGTCTGTGCCCGCACGGTGTGACGTGCCAAGTCCTGTATGCCCATATTATATACATCCCTGAATGCAAATGTGCAAGTTCACGTGAAATCAAGCATGATCATACCCTACAAAAGCAAAGGCCTTATCATCCACATATGTGCATATGTGGATGCACACACACAGTTAGAGTTGTCTGGGGGGCTGACAAAGCTCTTTCTCCCTCTTTCCTTTGGCATCTATTATGGTGCAGGCCTGCTGTCAGAGAGCTTGTATTGCCTGAGGGGAAGTTCCCATTTGTGGGAGCATGTGGCAGGGAGGCTCTAAATCCCCTCTAATGAACCAATATGTAGGAGGGCTAAGCCTTTGGCGGGGTCGTCCAAGAAACGCCACTCTGCATCCAGGCAAAAATGTATGCATATGTAGTCACCAGACCTTGTTTATGTCGGCTGACATTTAAATCTGAATGGGAGCTGCAGGATTAGAGCAGGGGGAGAACTGGACTCATTTGCAAAACCCAGTTGTTGTTATGTGTATGAATGATGCAGAGGAGGAAAGGCAGAATGGGTGGAAGAGAAAACAGAGCAGGTGCTTACCTTTGGGTGTGGTGGGGGAAAAGAGCTTCTCTGATCCTACATCAGACACCTGCAAAAACAAGAAGGCAGACCTTTAGCGGATTTGTCCGATTAGCTGAAACAGCAACAATCCTACTTCAAACAATCCCACTAACATAATTTAAGGTAATTCATTGAAACCAAAGCAAGCACAGATATTTTGTCTGCCCAGGAAAGGGCTTTTATTCCGCCACAAATGTGTTCACAAGTGCTCGGAGGTAAAGTTCAGCTCCCACACACACACACAGCATTATACAGTCAATCAACAGTCTCCAATCAGCCAACAAGAAGAGCTCCCTCCGTACCAGATGGTCCCTGTCTGGCTTTTTCCTGATGAGGTAACATTAGGTGGCACTGTTGTGCCACCTGAAAACCCTTAAAAGAAATGCCGTCAAAGACAGAGGAAGACAGGAAGACGGCTGTGCAGCATCAGAGCACAAAGGCTGCAGCATACACGCTGCTGCTGAAAAATCACATTTTGTTCTGCATTGCTTTTTAAAGGAATCACACATCTCATGAAGAGATTATGATTCTATTCTGCCATGTCTTTATTTTACTAATTCAATATCACAGACTATATCAGCCAGTATGAGAAGTACAAGGATGATCTGTCACTTAATAAGGTAGATGATGCTTCCAGTGAGCAGTGGAAAGCTGACAGATTGGGTTAAATGGTGGCAGGGTCAAACATATGAAGGAGAAGAAATCCCACTATTCAGAGATAGTAGAGACGTCTAGACTAAACACTGCATGGTATTTTCCTCTCTGATGTAGATGCATGTGTATATTCTGGCAAGCACCAGCTTCATCAAAACAAACCATACATTTTTACAAAAACCCACATTAACTGACAGACAGGAAATATTTAAACACCATGACCGAAATGTAGCAAATCTACACAAAGCCAGGCATTGTTCAACACACTGCAGCAAAAAGTCTGCGTGCTTAGAAGATAATGTTAACAATAAAAAATCTTCCTCGGCTAGCAATGTCAGCCCATACAGGGGCTTTGTTTAAATCCATCATTTCCCGTTGCTTTAGCAACTCTCATCTGAGATCAGCAGACTTGTAAAAAGCCGCGAGAGCTGAACATATGTTCCACCCAAAGGGCCCGAGTGTCCTTAACTGCCATGCTTGTATTTTATGCGGCACAAAGGGAGCATATGTAAAGAATGAACAGTGAATCAGAGTGAGTACAAGAGAGACAGACACAGAAAGAGAAAGCAAATGATTCTGTAAACACAGATGGCTGTCCTTGGCATCTCTGTTAGTTCTTCACAAGTGTTTTGAGGACGTCCTCTTCTTTCCAAGACCTCCCAATTCCTCCTTCACTGCTGCTGTGTTACTGTTCTGAACAGTGTTTGTGTGTCTGTGCTTGATGTCTTGTCTCTAACCACAACAGTGCCCGACTAAAGCTCCGACTCTCTCACCCATTTGCTTTACAGACACAGAAGCTGTATAAAATGACAAGTCGCATGTACCTATCATTAAAAAAAGGGAGAAATAATTAATTTAGTGGAGTCCATCTACACTACAAGGAAAATCAAGTGGTGTAACAGGAAACAACATAAATAGACTAATTTTAGATTTATAGGGTCATTTTGTTAGGTATTGCCGGAGCAGGTTATTGAGGTTATAAACTACAGTATTTAAGACACACTGGCCATCGAACAAGTTTATAGTAGTTCAATAACCTGGAACAACTGTTGTTCAACAAGATCAATAACTGAGCTTTAATTTAGTCTTGATAAGTGAAACGTTCAAAGAAAAGCTGAAGTGACATACTTCCTGTTTCCTCTAACAGCAGACAAAGTAAAAGACTATAGAGGAGAGACAGAGTGTTGTGCATTGCCCTCTTTCAGTCTCCCAGAACCGGGGCGCCAGGCTACAACACAGGCTCTTTGTTAGCTTTGGATGACATTAAACGCTCCAGTACCAAGCCTCAGCTCTGCAACAGCACAACCTCAGCCTTGAATCACGGCCCCGGAGGCCCTGGAAGAAAAATATGGGCTCAGAATGAAATGAAGCTTGTCAAATGGACACGGGAGCTGGCCCAGGGACTTGCTTAGTGTGGCACAAGGTCACAAAACCAGAAAAGACAGGGTAGGTAATGCCATAACTCACTGTAACAGTTAAAACAATTGTTATGACCAGAGCGGTTATCCAGAGAGCAAGACAGACATAACATGTTCCAGAGAAAGAGAAGAGAAAAGGTTGTATTTACCATGTGCCAAGATGACCTAGATCTCTTTATTTCTATTCTGGCCATTTTCAGTGTGCACTGAGCTGTTTTATATTCTAAATGTATTCCAAGTAACATCAACAACCAATATTTAGGCTTTAATGCTGTGCTTTGCACCTGCCAAGTCTGCATGAGTCAGTCGTATAATCCACAATTACAAGGCCGGCTTGCAAAAGCACTTCTTAAAAAGGCATGTCAAAGCAGAGTCCTGATTTGGCTAGCTGTTGTTTTTGTAGAACTTTCTGGGTTTTGCTGGTCAAGTTGACATTTTTTCACTGGGCTGTGCTGCTGGCAGTCTGAGCCGCCTGCGGTTGTGGTGTGCAGAGGTCATGTATAACAAATTCTTCACACTCTCTTTGTTGAGGCAACCCTGGCTGCCATTAAAAACAGACGGGGAAAGATGAGACAGAGGGGAAATATATAGAGAGAGTAAGAGAAAGACAATGAAAAAAGAGGAGCAAAGGCCAGGTTTTCTAAAGGAAACAGGGAAATTTAACCATTTAAAAATATAATGGGGAAAATTCAAGCCACATTGCCTGGGAGCCAAAAGCCCTTGGACCTGGCTGCGGGAAGCCTGACCTTTGTGGGGGCCGTCTGCTATTTGAGCCTGGGGCTTCAGGGGCCTGGCCTCCTCTCTGGAGGGTCGTCAGCAGGCCTCAGCTTTCCTTCCCTATTCTATTCATTAGCCATGCTTTATGATTCAGCTTCCTCTGAGCCACACAAGAGCTCCCCGAGGAAAGAGACTGCTGGAGAGAGGGAGAAAAAAGGGAGTGAGACTAAGGGAGGGGGGAAAAAAGCAAGAAGGAGGTCATAGGGCCCAGCCGGGGCCCAGCTCTCAGCAGCTGTGAAATCCTCCCGTTTCCTCGGCAGGCGTAAAAGGAACAAGGGGGAGAAAATAAAAAAGGAAGGAGTCCAGGGAGAGAGCCGGGCCAGTAAACCCACCATCAGAGTGCTAACTCCCTTAAGTGCCACATGCAGAACCATAATTCCCAGATTTAGGGAATGCCAAATTACAAATTACACCGCTGTTTGTTTTAAAAAGTCCCCAACTTCCCTGAACACCAGTGACTTATTGGCTGCATAAATCTCCTGATAATAGCAGAGCCGCAGAGGGAGAGCAGAGAGGCTAAAAGCCTTGTGAGCGGCGAGATATTTGCTAAGATATTTACTATGTGGCAAAATGCAGTTGCTTCCACAGCAAAGAGGGAAAAAAAAATCGTTGCAAATTTTCCATGTCCACACTGCTTTTACTTAACAACACAGCACGCTAATTAATTTAGAAAATCTGAGACTAGCTTAATTGCTTTCTTTTAGTGTTAAAATGCTTCCACGCTTAATTTTCGCACAATGGGCCAACTGAGAGATGCTGTGCAGGCGGTGAGGGAGGGCAGTATAATCAACTGAATGACCTTGAGGCATAAATTTATGAAAAGCATTGATCAGTTAAGGCTGCGATTTCACTGAGACAGGAAGGTCAGCAATTACCCAGATTCAATTAACCTCATTTAGTAAAGACTGCTGAGAGACCAGTTTCTCAACCCACAACCCCCAACCCAGCAACCCCCCCGCTTTATATCAAAGATCCCTGCGCCTTCAATCTACCCTTGATCTGAGAGCTCCTATTGCATGCCCTGCATTCCTGGAGGCCGAGCAAATGATCTCCAAACAGGAAGAAATCTTGCAGCCAGAGGTTAAGTAAACCAAGACTACATACAAGTAAATTCCTAGTAAGTCTCCTCCTATCCATACAAAGGAGGTGCAGCCCCTCCCCTATCCTGGTACAGATATAATTTTTACACAAGCTGGCAGTGCTATCACAACAGCTGCCGTGTGAAAACAAAGAAACCTGTTAGTAGGCTTTGTTGTGGGCTCATGCCTGTAAAGACTATAATTACAATTTAGTTCTGAGTCATTTGGCACATGCTGTGTTCTTGACAGACTGTTGGAGGACAAGTGGTAAGGCGGCTAATCTTAACACGTATATATACCACAAACCAAATACGGAGCCAACAGGTTTTCAAAATGACACGTCCTTTACTTAAAAAAAGAAACTGTTGCAAAATGATTGGCAGCTCAACATAGAAACCAGTACAGAAGATCATCACGTATACAGGAAGGTGAAAATCAAACAGCCATCAGTGCAGCTACAGATCGCAAAAATGTTATCCTATTGTGTGATAATGGATAACAGAACATAGGAAACATGGCGCACCTGTCCATGGTTTCCTTAATAGCTTGTTGGAGGGTTAAAGTGGGGATGGGGGTAAAGTCATCTAATTGTTCACTACACATGCTCTCTGCTGTATGTCAGGGCAAAGTGAGTAGCATGAAATAAAACATAACGTGATACAGAGAAGAAGGGAAATGGCAGGAGGGTATGCATCCTGGCATGGACGACCAGGCTCTCAATTACCCTGGCTGAACCTGCCTGTGGATCCACATGAATCCACTTCCAAACGTACTCAGACAAACACACACACACACACACACACACACACACACACACTGTTAATTTGCTTCCCTGCTTGGTCTTTCATCACTGTCAACTTCCTCCTTCACTGCCCTCTCTTCCAATTTTCTATTCACTGTCACCTGGAAAAGTCCTGTACTCTCTTTTTCTTCCAGAGTGGCACCTATCAACCATCACAGTGATGCATTTTTTTCAGTAAAACAGTAAAAAGACTGTTTAAGGTCACACAATGACTTTAAACATTGAGAAAAGTGTCTTCAATAAACCACTTATTGTTTAACACTAGCAGGGGCCTGATTGTTCTGTTCATATCAGTGCAGGATTCTATCAGCACCCACAGGCTCCTCATGCTGTCACCTACTCAACCCTGTTCATAGCTGAAGCTACTTTTGCAATAAATGCTGCATTAGACATTCACAGTGGGCCTACAGCTCCCAGGCTGCAACAGAAGACACCAAATTAATTATCTCCCCTGCATTTGTCCTCGCACCGTTCCAGAAACTTAATGACCTCCCGAGTGGTCGTTTATTATAAGTCACAGCAGTGCTATGCATTCCCAGGGCAGGAAACGGGCACATCTACCTTACCTCCACTTCCCACCTACCACTATCAACACAGCCACCACTGCCTGCTTGTCAGAACAGGTGTGGGCCAGCAAGACTGCAAACCCCCAGCGACCATGATGGGATATATAGAGAAGAAACATCCCACGCAACTGTCAACCAACAGAAACTCGCCTCAACTGGAGCATCATTAAGATGATAATGAATTCCACAGTGACGGTGTAAAATAGAGTGTCCTCCGCTTACATGGTCGCAAAACATACACAAACCTCTTTATACTTAGTGCCATTTTCATAGGCCACGTTTGAGGCACGTGTGTGTGTGACAGAGGGCTGGGACTGAGAACGCCTGCTCCCTCTCCCCCTAGCAACAGACAGAGGGAAATGAATGCCGAGAGAGGAGCAAGGGGCTTGAGCTTTGTGTAAAATATTACCCTTCGTCTCACTTACTGCACCCCGCACCACCACTCCTCCCTCCCTTCCCTCCCTCAGCTGCGCAGCAGTTGCTAGCCCTTATCACAGCTGCCTGTCAGTTTAGTATACAAATTAGCAGTCTATCAGGGGAATGCAGGGGCCTGTTTCATCAGTAGGGAGAATGGCAGAGGCACGCATTGCATTAAAGCCTCATGCTGCTGCAGACAGAGAGGGTCACAAATCAACGCTGCAGCAGGCCCACAGCCAGCACTAACCAGATAAGGAGAAATGAAGGAAAAAGGACAAGGCATATTTCACCAGAGAGGATCCAGACCTGCTCAAAGTCCCTGAAAGGGCCTAGGAAAAAGGCTGGTGGAGATGTATACAGAAAGGGGAGGTCACCAATCACGATCTCTGCCTCACAAAAAGGATAAGAAACACAGGTAGGGAGTAAAGAGCAGGAAAAATCCTTTTATAAAAGTTGATTAACAACTACAAATTGCAGGAAATTAGGGCTAGCTCATTCCCACTTTCTCCTGTTAAGTGAACCTGTGTGTGCTAATACCAGACAAAACAGCTGCTAAGGGCTCTCATTAAGTGGCATAATGCAATGAGGCACAGTCTAAATTGCAGCAATAAAAGCCGACAGACAAATCATCTAGACCATCGCAATCCATTTAACTCAATTAATCCAGCACCAGATTCGAGCTCAGTGGTTTAAAAGCAGCTCATTGGTCAGGCTGGGGGTGGGGGACCGTGGACAGAGAAAGACAGAAAGATATGGGAAATGAGAAACCAAGAGTAGCAGGAGGCAGAACTAGTTCTGCGAAGCACAGTTGACTGTGGAAAAGGCGTGGCCTCCTTTCCTTTTTAATGTCAAAATGTGTGCCAGCAGCGATAAAAGTCCCAGGTAATCTCCCCATGGAATCGGGGGGCTGTTCGTCATTACTCCCTGGCCCTGATATAGATCTGAGCACCGATGGCTTCTCTTGGCTCTCCGTGCTTCTCGGCAGCAGAGATGGCAGATAGCCCTTTAAGACACGGCTCACTGCTCCCTGATTGGCTGGTCAACATCCACAACCAAATCCTGGCTCCCTCTGGGGCACTGTGAGGAGGTATGATAGGACAGGTCACGGAAACTCACGCTCCCCATATCCACATCATCCCTTTGTTGTAAAGCCTTTACACCATTGTCAGTGTGGGTGGTGGAAAGTAAAAAAAAAGAAAGAAAAGAAAACCTTTCTGGATGTTATTGTCTGAGAGGCAGGATAACAGACAGGCGGATTATTTCAAAAACAGCTTTCTCCAGAGCTCTCACAATGCGGTACTGCTGTTGCTGTGGAGAGGATCCTGGAGGAGATAATAATAATATTCCTAGTCAGAGCCTTTGCTGCAGTAGAGCTGCCTTCTAACAGAGAGATACACATCATTCTGACTGGCCCGCCGTGACATAATCGCCCTGCGGAGAGCTGCAGGCAAGCTTGGTAGGCAAACCACCTCTCACTGCAGCTTGTTAAGAGAAAGGTGGCTTTAAGCACTGCTCAACAGAAACTCCAATTGAACGTATTTTTTTTTTTCGCTTCATCTGAACAATGTCTAGGTGAGTCATAGCCCACCTCAGGCTACACAAGTTACATTTTTCCTTTCTTTCACTCTCTTAAGATTGCAGTGTGCTTTTGACTTGGATGAATTTGCTAAGAGGGAAAAAACAAACTTGGCAGGATCTTAAATAATGCAGCGATAAAAAAGCTGTGACCCTTTCCCTTGCCTCAACCCACACACAGTGAATTTCTTCAGCAGCAAAAGACAGCACTCAAAGACGAAAAAACGAGAAATGACAGAACTGGCGCTACATGGAAATGTGTGGTAGGCATTGGTTTGCTCCTCTGGGCATGGACACCTTTAATGAGAAGAAAAAATGTGCAGTGAGAGGCAGATCTCACCCGTACTATGCCACTGATTTTGAGTAATATGAATCACCTCCCCTCTAACACAAATAAATATTGTTCTAATACCAGCGGGAGTTTGAAGCTGACTCTGAGCTTAAAAAACTATGGGGAGATATGCTGCACATACCAGCATCCACACTCCCTACCAGTCATGTTGCATCCCAAAGCCTCCTAAACCCAACACTGTGCATACACTACATGCCTGAGACCCCTGACCTTTCAGCATGGCTATATTATGAGCTCCAATGTATCACCGCAATAGGTTGGGTGGTAGTATCAGTTTCTCTCTTAAATTACAAAGCCTACAATTGAGGCAAAGACAACTTAGAAATGCTCTCAGCACTCTGCTCGTGTCAGCTGCAACCATGAAAACTGACCAGGCTCTTAGGATCAATACAGCCACTTGTCCTGTGAGGAATGAAGGGGGAGCTGGGGAGCGAATGTGGCAAGTGGTGGAGTGGAAAACTGGAAATCGGGTAAGGAATGCTGTAGGCACCCGTTGCCAAATATCCCATTGATCTCACACCACTACCCCTCTTTAAGGCACACTATCCGCCCTGCTAGCATAAACAAACATGGCATGCACTATATAAAGGAGTCTGAGGCCTTTAAAGCCCTTGGGTCATGTTGGAAAGGGATGTGGCACGTTAAGTGGAATTTACTTTTAATGCAGACATCAGGACTCAGGTTTCTGGCAGCTGTAACTCAAGCTTCTCCCTGAGGCCTCACTGCAGGGTTGGACAGGACACTCAATGCTCAGGCAGTCACCTTTAGAGATGCCTGTACCGCTCAGCTGTCCTTATAAAGGGACAAGGATTCCTGTAGTCATTGTTGGAACGGGAGGTCCTTTTAACAAAGGAGAGACCTTTCTTTCATGACCAAACACCGAGCGGTAAAGGTGCTATTGGATTTTTTAGAATTCAGTATCTAGTTCTGGAAGAGCCACTGTTAAAGTGACTGGAATTTAATATAGAACATTAACCCCTGTAGCCCACAGTACACCCACGGCTTTGCCACAGCAATATTTGACTTTGCTGTTGCAGTTTCATTGACATCTGTATTTCCTACAAGAAAACCGGGTTTTGAGTCAAGCATGTCATGAGTCATTATTATGGAAAAGTGTGGCCTAAAGTGAGCTATAAATGCTGCTTCTCCCCTTACACGACATGGCATAGTGCTGGAGCTCTTCTGTCATTGACAGTCCAGATGTGTGACTTAATGTGGGGTGGGAGGGAGTGTATAAATAACCATGATGACATATCAGTGGGACATGCCAGGAGCTTTACTCAGTATGGTGGGAGATGATGGAGGAGGTGATGAGCTAACTGTGTACCATTTGGGAATCTAGCACAAGCTAGTTTAACACCAACGTGACAACTGCAGTGATCTTGTGAGAGAGCTTATGGCTTTAGACTTGACACTTACTGTGTAACATCATTCTAGCACACCACACTGTGACCTGACCTTGACAATGGCCATGTTAGCGGTGGTTTCCATTTCCACTGATCATTGCTTACTGGAGCTGCATGGGAAATTGTTATAAGTTGCAAGGATATCTGTGGCTTACAGTATCATTTACAGAATGAATGCTTGACTGAGTCAGGTTTATGACTCTCAGGATGAGTTGAGATCATTATTGAGAACTTAGAGCAACCTACATTTCTATTAATTGCACAATAATAACATGTTAATATGTTGTAATTATCTGTTCATGAGCTTTGGTTTATGAGGCCTGCTGAACTCTGAATAAACCCAAAGGTTGTTATCTCTGATAATAACATAGTACCTGTGCAGGAATTTCATCTGACATCCATCTGAGCACAAATCCATGGACGGAAGAGTAAGGAGTGAGGAGGATATATTCAATGTGTTTATGTTGCTAGAGCAGATTTATGAGCAATCACAGCAGAGATGACAATTAAATGATGTTGTCCTTGCCAAGTTTATGCAGAGCATCATTTGCTCTGGATTAAAATATAATGAAGCAAGTGAAAGCAACTTTGTCTTACATGCGACTTCTTAAATTATTCAAGTACAAAGAAAAAACAACAAGCAAAGAATGCTCCCCTGAGCACTAATACCCTTTTCTGGGCTTGTTCATGACGGCAACAATGAATATCTTAGTGCTTGTTAAAAGCTTTGTTTTTCTTGTGAACCTCTGTGCACGAGCGGACTAAATGAGCAAAAAGGACGCCAAGTAGCATGCAAAGGCCAGTCATTTTCACTTATACTACATTGCTTCCAGTGACATTATTGGAATTATCTACACAATGAACTGGATTGATTTTTTTGTAGTGTATGGGGAGACGCAAGGTTTAGCAGCTCATTACCACTCTGCTGGATCGTCTTAAGAAACCAGTTTCCTGTCAATAAAACAAACCTTACAATTACACTGTTAAACTACATCTTAAATGTTAAGTTGTCTGTAACTTCAAAACTAAACCTACTCTAGCCACTGCCTGTTTAAACCACTCTGACAACTGGTTTTATTAGCCGAGTCATTTAAAAACATGTGCTTGTTATTCTATGGGAACTTCTATGGAACCTTCTATTTCATCTGCATGTCCTGAAACACTCTGCCTGGCTTAGGTGGCTCCTGCCCATATTTGAATAAGAGATATGCAAACAGATGAAGCCAAAGCAGCAGTGTGTGTGCTCAAGCAGCCTTTTGTCACATTTAAGAGAATCCTTGGATCCTTGGTCCAGGTTTCTCAGTCTTTATACTGCATGCTATTCATTCAGCAGAGCAGGAAAAAATGTTTTGTTTGCATTTTGTGTCTGTCAGTGGTAAAAAAAAACATGTGGTTGAACTGCAAAAGGCAATGTAAACGGTTTAAAAAGGTGAGCATTATAGCCTGCAGCACCCAGATGACCAATCATGCAAATTGGCCGAGAGCAACTTGCACTTTTCCTGTCAGTGTAAGAGGGATTTAGTTAAGAAAAGAGAGTTTATTAAGTGTTAAAAGCATGAGCCTAGTATAATTTTGAGGGGTGTGCGGCGTTACCTTAAGTCAAACCCTCATGCACTACTGGCTGTAACAGTAAGCAAAGGATCAACAGTTACTGCAAGAGAATCATGTACTGCTGTGGGCCTTTAAACATGTTCAAATGCATTGCAATGGTGAGTCCCAGCCAACCTTGTAAACCTGCATGGCATCAATGCCACCCAACAGCATGTGGTCAAAGACCTTGTACGCTTGTACTGCTCCCCTTTTATGACTATTTGAAAACTCGGGTCTTTGCCCAGGCTGTCACCTACATCCACTGTTGACAGGACCCTGGCTAGATGCCAGCGTGGAGGCGCAATCTTCTGGTACACTGCCCATGCACCCACCACAGATCAATACCCCCATACACAATTAGAGTGGCTGAAACAGCTGTGCTCAGAGGTTTCAGTGCTCTACCTACCATCAGCCACTGTGACACCCCGAGCTTCCCATTAAAGAAACACATAGATGCATGTTGGCCAGTTCTCCCAGCGACTAGCCGGACAAATTCTTCTGTCAGTAGTCCATGTGGGCATAGCAATGTGTCCAAATTAATGCGTAACAGTAGGAAAACATGGGGGGCTTGTAAGGTCCACTGTGGTGATGATGGGTCACTGGAAACTGTTGTCCTCCCCTCCCTCTCCATCCTTCTGGGACAGACTTTAACCTGCGTCTCTGACAGTTACACTTGTTCTATCAGCTCAGCCCTCACCCTGTCACTAACAGGTGGCCTGTCCCTCACAGCAAAGTCATTTGCCTTGCACAGCAGTAGTCATGGGTAGCCCCAGCCAAGCTGCATTCAGGTTTCCTGTATTACAGCTCAGGCCACAGAGAGAGGCAGAGGCAGAGTAAAAGGCGGGGGGAAGGGAAAGAATAAAAAAAAAATCCTCCGACCAAATAAATGCCACTGTAAGCACAAGTGACAAGTCTTGTTTGGGATTGTCCCTGCTCAGGGCCTGAAAGGCCAGCATTGCCTCATCTGCTCAACTATGTCTGCAAGCAGGGTGGGTGGGTGAGAGAGGGAGGAAGAAATGTCTGATTGGTGCCATAGCCAAGAGTGAGAGCAGCCCAATTATATTCCCTATCCCTCAAGAGCAGGCCAGCCCCCTCTGGTAGAGCGAAGCCTCTGCCATCTTTCCTCTCCTCACCTCTCAAGACACTTCACATAGATAAATAAATGACAGCCCCAGGCCCAGCCTCCAAGAATACATTGAAGAGGCTGGCTGCATGCCTGTCCGTTTGCCTTCACCTGGCATTACTGCAGATAGACATTTTCACATTATTATCGTCGCATTGTCTCCAATGCCCTGTTCACTCACTGGGTTGTGGTTGATGATGTCTGCAGAGGACCTGAGGAGATTGGAAGGAAATGTCTCTTGTCAAAGTCAGCATAGTCTAGCTTAGCAGAAATTTAACAAGTTCCCTGGGCTCTCTCCATTCACTCTCTGACGGAGCACGGAGCCAGGACATGGCCTGCTGACAGCCCTGGGCATGTCACTGTCACTGACACTTGATAGGCGAGAGAGGAGAGGCAAGAGGGCTCAACCCTACAAGACTCACACTTAACTACACAGCTCATAACACTATTATGCTTTACTTAGAAACTACTGTTGGAAATTTGACTCTCTCTAATACAACAAAAACGCACCAGGCTTTAATCACACACAAGTTGCCTTCATTACTCTGCAAATGACTATTTTTGGTCTGTCTCTGTAAAACGCTTGCAACTTGTCAAAGAGCCAAATATCCCAGGATGTTTGCGTTTTTTCAGTAATAATCAGGTAGAAGCCAACACAGAAATACTCAAGCTTAAACTGCATGTGTACGAGCATTTTTCCCCCACACTCACCACTCCCCTATGGTTAAACCGAAAACCAGATGTTGTGGATCAGTGGGGATAAAAACCAAGGCAAATAAAAGTGGAAGACGGAATGGTATGCATTAACTATAATCAAAAAGAAACAAAAAGGAGAGCAGGATGCTTTAATTACTTCTCACATATAATTTGGTTTTGTGGGAGCACGCCAAGAATACCAAGAAAAGAAGGATGAAAAGCAACTTAAATTACATGGAAAGAAAGTGCACAGACTTTTTACACACGGTCTATCTATTCTCCACAACAGCAGACAAGGCCGATGACTTACCCCAAAACCTCGCTTTAAATTGTCCATGGACACAGAACTTAGATGTAGCCACGCTGGACTTAAGTTGTTTAGCATGGCCATGACTATAAGAGAAAGCGTTGACATATGCTGACTGCAGGCTGACAAAAATAGTTTCTTACTTTTATGGCACTGATTGTTTTCGATCGTATTAAATTTGCCTAAACAACGTGATTCTAATAATTTGTCATGCTGTCTTGCCATGCAGCGGAAGATATGTGTTATGTTTGGCCTCTGGAGAGAGCTTGGATGAGGCCTGAGTGAGGTGCTCTATGAATCTACTTCATAGCCGTCCTCTGTTTGCAGAGTCTCTCTTGACTCGCTGGTGTTGCCACAGTGCTAAATTGCACAGCTGTTCCACAATCTGTGGCAGTGTTAATTACCCAAATGTGAGCGGCAGCTCGTCAGTTCCTCACTAACGAAGGGGTCTGCTTTCCAGCGAGGGTGCCGTATGTTTGGTATGTAGGCCCATTTCCACCCAACACTCCCCAGGCTGTGCACGGACCACCCGACACATCCGCATCCCAGAGAAGACGCATCTAATTAAAGCTCCCAACTCAAATCTGCTTACTAAGGGGGAAAAACACGCAGGCTGGATTAAAAGATGGGAAAAGCAGTGAAGTGGGATAGGGGGGCTTTAATACACTGCAAGTGAAAGGGCTTAAGAGGAAATATGAGAACTCTCTATAATAAGATCCCAGGCAAGGTTGGAAGGAAACGCGCAAATGTGAGCCGATCAGTCAGCGTTTGTCAGTCTGATCCCTTAGCACTTCCAAAGCCCCCAGGCAGAGACAGACAAGCAGGGTGTTTTCTACAAAAGCGGCTTCTAAACACTCCTGGTTACCCCTCCCTCCCTCTTCCAAGGACATGTATGTCAATTTTCACTAAGACAGAGAGAACTCCAAGTAGCCACTCTGAATTCTGAAAACACCTCATGATGTGACCAATGCGGAATACACACAGTTCATGGCTTTGGCAATATTCTTTTGTACATGCAGATACCTACTGTATACTTCTTACATGTTGACAGTACATGGCAATAAATCCCTCTCCACTGTAAATGCACTGCATTACACAAAACATCACCCCACTTCTTCTGTGCAACGTTCAAAACAAAGGTGTTAAGAACTCCCCTCATGAATCATACTTGCTGGCTAAAAGCCTAGCTGCTGTTGTACCACCCACCTCCAGTTATACATGAACAGCACAGCCCTGAAGCAGCACTAGGAGACTACATAATGAATGCATGAAGCTCGGTGTCACGGGGGCTCGTATGGTGCACAAAACGATGGGGCAATTAGGCCCACACGACACCTCGGGATGGCGTGATGAAGGACTCCTGGGCTTGTCTCCTCCGCCTCTGTTCCTCTATCATTAAGGATTGAGCAGCCACATCTGGCTAATGGCACGCCTGGGGTTCCTGCTCAAACACTGTGCCACGCCGTGCACATTTAATTACGCCTCATAAAGGTAACAAAAGACACAGCCCGCTCTCGGGGAAGCACTGTTTGGAAATCGGAGGGAGAAAGAAAGAGAGAGAGAGAGGGGAAGGCGAGAATCTGGCCAGCTGCCAGGATTACAGGTTGACCCAGGTCGGCAGCTTCAAAAGAGGGGAATTTAGTCAAGTGTCTCCACCTATCCTTGAGATGGGTTCCAATGAGCAGACTGAGAGCAGGAGACGCTCAATATCTGAGAATCAAAGGACCTCTAGTTTGTCTCCCTTTCTACTATCAAATCATGAACAACACTGGGCACTGCTATCAATGGCTAATTGCAGAAGGACTGTGGGATTAAAGGGAGAGCACTTTTGAAATATGTATGGGATTTAGCAGCTGTTTGAAGTGAGGAGCCACTTCTTTGTTAGAGAGATGGAAAAAAACAACAATAACAACATCACAGGAGAATGCTTGTAACAGCAGTGTGGCCTGCCGCTCCACTTCCAACTTGCCTCAGAGGCACTATGCCGCTCATCAGCCCCTGTAAAGAGCTCACTGCTTTCAAGCCAAGAGCATGAAACACACATTACCCACTGACTGAGTGACTGGCTGACCTATGACTTCAGCAGTACCTGGAGGTATTCAAAAGACCTTGGCCTGCTGCTTTGTGCGGCACACAGTTGACATTTTGAGCTTAGAGAGAAAAACAAATTAAAAAAGGAGAAAAAAAAACATGAGCGGAGACACAAGCCCTAGGTCTCTCAGTGTGCAGATGCCCACATTTAGGAAAAAACATCAGATAGGAAGAGATGAAGACAAAGAGCAGTGGCTCATTGTCGAGGCAGTCCATTGTGTGGCAGTTTGAGAGCTGGCTAACACCACAGGAAAGGTCACTGGTCACTTCCATTTGGACCTGCACATAAATCCCCCACTGTCCAGGGCAGTTAATAACACAGCCAGCTCCGAAGGAACTGCAATGCAATAAAAGGGGAGAAAAATGTATTTTGTTTTGCCAACACCTCCATGTCCCTTTACAGCCACTGGCCTTGTGCAGCCCTATGCGTTATTTATAACTAAATGTTAAAAACAGAGACATCTCTGCAGTGTGCATTAAAAACTAGCCTGCCAAACGCCTCGCTCCACAGAAGCTTCCTCTCCTGTAAAGTCTCCCTCTGCTTTCGGTGTAGAGAGAGTGTTTTATGGCAAGTCCCCTGTCAGGATTAAGATGTAGATCCAAGTGCTACAGGGACAAGCATAAATTCTGCATCTCCCACTGTGGACCCACAAGTGGTGGAGCTTGGGGAGTGTCCTTGAAGTATGAATAACATCACATGCTATGTGTCATCTGTTATACAGTAATGACATGTCCTCAGAACAATCCACCTCTCCTGTGGCCCATAAGTCTGTGAATGAGAGAACTGCTCGCTTCTTGTCAGTGAAGTTTGTGTAATTCTATCCACATTAATACATACCCTAACACACACACACACTTTTTGTATCATTCTATTTTTAATATGAACACTCTATTTGTGCCAACAAATTGACACCCGGTGTAACATGTGCCCCAGATGGAGCTGAGTCAGTGGATCTACAGATATCAGATTCAGCACTGGGGAAACATTCATCAGTTTTAATGCAGTGGAGCGGCTACAGTCAAGGACTGTGGATGAACCTGTTCTCTGTCCAGTAAATCAGAAACACCAGGCAGAGATGGGAAACACTGTCTGCGTACAGATGCTGTGGTGCTGGTCTTAACTGGCCTGTTGAATGCTTTGTGCATCCACATCTACAGCAAACCCACTTCCATATCTCTTGTAAGTTTTTGCAGAGGGCAGCTTAAGTCTTACAGTATAAGCCAATTTGGATTAGCTCCACATTTTAGACAGGTTCCAGTTGGGATTTACGATACTTTTACGACACGTTCCTCCCTAAGCACAGCTTTAACCTTAAATGCATCAACAACATATTTAACTGACATGTTTTCCTTCCTCCTATGTTATTTTTAAGCTACACAACACTATGTTCAAAACAGCACAGCAGGCTGTAGCATTATTTTATAATACCGACCGATAACAGTCTGAGGTTTCAGACATTGTCGTCACTCCTGAGAACATGCTGTTGCATCCAAATGCTTGGGCTATTTTCTTGAACGTCTCTGTAGCTCATTTTTCACTCCTAAGTTCATGCACAGATCCAGAATAAATCTCCATTTCTTCTTCTATCTCGTATCCAGGCTTCAGGGGGCACAAGGCATTAGTCTCATGATGCTGGGTTTGTCATGTCTTCCCCA
The DNA here is from genome assembly GCF_900634625.1 of Parambassis ranga. Lineage (NCBI taxonomy): Eukaryota > Metazoa > Chordata > Actinopteri > Ambassidae > Parambassis > Parambassis ranga. The sequence goes on along the minus strand of NC_041030.1, from coordinate 2,875,222 downwards.
GCTGTGATCTGCCTGAACTCTTACATTACAAATAGCTGGAGGATTTTTCACCCTCTTATCACATTTGCCAAGCAGGCCTGTCTCTTATCAGCTTTCCGCTAGAGATAAATGGGCTTTTGAAGATAGGAATAAGAGAGGTTTTTGCAAGCTAATTCCAGAGCCCCATCTGCAGTAGATTACAGATAGGTGCCAGGGAGCGGAGAACGATACATATTTTAATAGGAAGGTGGTGGGAGTATCAGGCTGAAGAGCAATTGTTATTACATTGTCATATACTCTATATGCAGAACTAACAGGAAATAAGAAGCCATAATGGATAAACTCAGAACATTCTATGGAAACTACTTAATTGACCACATCAATTACATGTACACCAGCAATGAGAACAAAATGACATTTCCAACTATCCGGTGCCTGAGGCACAGTACTAGACGGCGACTGACCAGCACTACAACACAAAGACAAGTTTTAGGTGAGTCACATCCAGGAAAGGTTTGAGACTTTAACAAATGTAATCAGGAATGATACAAAAAGGAAATGTCCATATTTCCAACAATAAAGTGAAACTAAAGTCACAATTAATGCATCAATGAAACTATTGTAATATATAGTTGTTTTTTTTTTACAAATATTCTAGTCAATGTAATGTGATTCCCTGAATAATATAAAGAAGACAAATTCTTCTTATGAATTGTAAATTAAAATCCTATGTATATTAAAACCAGATATTGTATATCTGTCTTTTTGATGTATGATGTAGATGTAGATATATTTTCTAACTCTCAACCAGTTGCTTTCTTTAGAGGCGTTGCTTTTTTCTCTCTTTTACACAATTCTCCACAGACGTAAAGAGTAAAGTCTTACAATGGTAAAAACGGTACAATGTGATATTTTTGCAGTTTTTAACAAGCTGTGCAAAATTATATTTACAGAGACAACAACAATATTAGCACAGCTTAATGGAGGAGTGCCGAACAAAACACATAGGTCCCTATGGAAATATTATAGTAATACTCATGGAGAGCGTAAAGTAGGGCAAATCAGTATAAGCTCACATTTGGGACGCGCGTCTAAGCCCCTATAGGATTATTATGGGAATGTTATGCTGATTTCTTTTTTAAAAGCACGGGCTCGTAAACAATAATAGATTTGTGAGAGACAGATGACCAAGTGACAGACTTGTGTCATAAAAGGGTGGAACTAATATTAACAAGCGACATGTGAGCCAGCCTGACCTTGATGGTTGAGATTGTTGGGCGCGATGTGGGAAGGAAACCCAATTAAAACAGCTCCTCCCGCGGTTGTGCAAGTCAGACACGGGACAGAGTCAAATTGTGTTAAGGTGTCTGATTGTAAGGCAATAACAAGACGCGGACCCACAAAACTGTTCAAATGTTAGGAGTTAAAATCGGGATGTTATTGAGCTGTGATCGGATCAACAATCTTTGCAAATAAAAATCTCGCCTCCATTTGTTGACACTGTGTTTCTATTTTAAACACACAGCACGGACAAATGTTCTATTTTCAGAATATTTATAACCCATTCATCTTCGATTGTTTCTACCGCCAAACGTGCTCTAAAACTCGATACAAAATAATGGCCACGGTAGCAAATGAAGGATTAAAAATGGATAAAGTAAGTTTGGACGCTATTGAAGGCGACCCTTCATCTTTGCGTACGATCAGTGCGGGCGCCTGCTGGAAGGAAAATGCGAAAATCTTAATAACGACCAGCTTATTCACATATTACAACCATAATATTCGACGTAAACTATCACTGCTCGTTTGTTGATCGTCGTAAGGAAATATTTACCCTAGAAAAAAAACAAGACCATGTAAAAAGCATCGGTGCAATTGCATTAAATCTTACCGCTTCCAAATGCGCTGAGATCGGTCGCGGAGGACATCCAAATCACCCAGGCTGGAGCAAATAACACGCGTTCATACAGACGTCGGATCAAGCCTTATTGAGGTTAAATCCAATGTTTGACAAAACAAGTGTTTGTTTGAAGGTTACACGATGAGAAATCTCTGAGCATAGAATAACCTGCCGAAACAATAAATCTTCATTGAGGGGATTTTTTTCTCCTCCGTCTCTCGTAAGAAAACCCGACGAGACCTTCAGGAAACAGTATGAAAATGCAGTTTATTCTACTTCACTAAAGTTCTGGAGGCAATTATTCGGCTTCCTTGAGAAAACACAGTAGATCTTTGTCAAGCCAGAGAGAACCGCTCATAGGATTCCAAGTCGGATAGTGAAAGCGCCGATGACAGATCGTCCACAATAGATTCCCCAAAGTATTTGTCGATTTCACACAGAAAACGCGACCAAATACATATCCAAGAGCCGTGCGGGTGCTTTCACGCACATTAGGAATATCAACTGACGGTTATCCACAAGATTCCGGCGTGTATAGTAAAGACAAGAAGTCTCGAAAAACGCAGTGCGCTCTGCTGCTCTCCGACCTGCTCTCCGCGCGCAACAGAGCGAGAGACTGGGCTGAGCTGCGCGTCAGCCAGGGTGTGTGTGTGTGTCTGTGTGTGTGTGTCTGTGCGTGTGTGGCAGCAGCTGTTGAAAATGAGGACAGGACGAGACCAGAGCAATCAATGTACGAAGACTTGATCTGATTTGTTAACGTATTCCCAATAATGGACCCGGGATGTTTTTCCTCCCCTCATACCCTGTCGTCAGTTGTTTCGTTTGATATTTTCTGTGAGGTTAGACCGAACGTTCAGCAGGGTCTATTCTTCATGCGGTGTGCTGTACCCTCCTTGTATATGGATTATACTGGTTACTTCTGACTGTATTTTATGTCTGCAGTGAATGCGCAAATATAAGAAGTGCAATAAAAAATGATAATGATTTTGTATTGTCTGGTGGTAAAGCCTATGCAGTTAAAGATAAACCACGTTTTTGACTGAACCTATTCATCATCCAAATCCATAATATATCATATTGTCCTCTAAATATGAAACTTATTTTATCACGACAGTTTTCAAATGACATGCTTTATGAAGATACTCACTAACTGTGGGCTACTGTAGACCATGCATACAGAGCTGTACAGGGGGCAAGAAATAAAGACCCTCCCTTCCCCACTCACCCTTCTAGTCTGCAACAATTCCCTAAAACTCTGCAGCCAGGGGAGTATGGATTGGCATCAGTTCTGACCAAGCATGACTATCCATCTGCTCCTTTACCACAGTGAAGATGTTATTCTTAAAATGTACTTTAGAGAAGAACTCTCGGAGGCTAAAGAGGAGGAGGATGGAGCTTTGACGTCTCCTACAAAGTTAGCCCTGTGGTTATCCAGTTCACTCTTATGACCTGCTTAACTTAGCCATGATTGAAGTCAGGTTGAAAGAGGCTTATGCTTGGAAAATGCCAAGGCAGAGTATATGGGGCTCCTTTACAACTCCACCCTCCCTGTGGAGTTTTCTGGAGACAAGTAGAAGATTGGTGTTTACTTTCTGCCATGCTGTGTTATACTCCACAGATACCCCTGAGAGAATGGCAGCTCTGTTAGTGAAACAAATCCTCTTTAGGACAAAAAAAGATAAGTACAGTATTGTGGATGGAGGAATAATACACTGTGATACCCAGCACGGAGCGGGCATGTACACATTTTGCCTGTAGGTGAGGCACTGTCGCACATGCAACAACTATATGGCCTAGTCTGCATATTTGTGTCAGGAATGAAAGAACCAACAACATTCTGGATGTGCTGACACCTTGGTCATTTGGAGTTTGATGTGGATAGTTAAGATCATGTTGTATATTGTTAATAATCTTCTGTGTAGTGACCAGGCTTCTGTATGTGGGTCATATTTCTTAGCTCTCTTTTCCATGTTTTAAGTCACCAGCCCACTTCCTCACCATTTCCCAAAAAGGGTCACACTCCCTTGGTGTTGCCACCATGTCCTTTTGGACCACCTTGAGTGATAAGCTCTTGAGACTGAGTAAGTGCATAACATGCACTAACTATACAACCACTGTCACTCTGCAGATCCAATGCTTAAGGATTTTCTCATTGAAGCACAACATATTCTGAAGTTGTATTGTAAATAAAAAAGGTACCATAACTAAATAGTCACATTTCGAAAGCCTTCCTGGGTAATCTGAAATTTAAGCTGAGATGTTATAAACACTTGTTTCTGATCTTGATTCTGACACTACAACAGTAAGGCCACATACAGTTCCCAGGGTAAGGGTCTAACTTACACATTACCTCTGGGAGAAAGGTTGGGTGTATTTTCTGTCCTTCAGCTCTTTTACATCGGCTTCATGTCCACTCTGTGGTGGGCCACTAATGCTGCCAGCCTCAGCCAGGAGAACAGTTAATCTCAGGTAAGCCTGCGCTGACTGAGTGGATCTGGAGGCTTGGTCCAAATATCTGACTTGTGGAAATAGCAACTGGCATACAATAACCCCCCACCCCCCACCGTCTTCAACAGCTTCCTAAAATAGGCAGACATGTACAGTAAAAGCTATTATGTAAAAAGAGAAGCCAAGACTGCAGGCAGTAATATGTTGATTGCAGATCAGATGTTGACAGAGAATGTTTATATTAACCACAAAGAGCAAATTTAAAGTGAAGCTATTAGGCATCTGCTTCTTACAGGATATTACTAACAGCTCATAATGCTGCTTTTGAAATTGAGACGTTATAAACGTTTAAGTAAATGATATCGAAGCCTGAAGGCACTGGCAGATAAAATACAAATTAGCTCAGGAGCTAAGCACATTCAAACTAGTGGAAGCAGGGATGTATTAGCATTTAATATTGATATTTTATTTACAGCCGTTTTGTTGGTGACACAAGTCTGGTTTAAGATAATCTGGGCTGTATAATAATTTATAGTAAATGTCCGACTAGAGTAACTGTAGGTAACTGTACCTAATGTTTCAATCCGTGCTATCTCTACTATAAACGTTCGCCATTACTAGTAATGATGGTGGAGAGGCTCAACATGGGCTGTCGCCACCAGAACGGAACACAGTCATGTTTTATTCCATTTTATTTCTGCAGCTGTACGTTGTAATTTTTATCTGGAGAGTGCCTTGCAGAATCCATGATTTATTCATTATGGGGGCTCAAGTAGCATAGACCAACGATGTGAGAATGAGCACCTTATTCAATGACTACCATCTTTCAATACAGACAACATTTCTAGGTCATCCATTTGGAGCACCGACGTACTCCATAAATACAAGTAGTGCTACTGAGAACAGAGGCCAGAGAATGTCAGACACTTTGTAGGACTCTCAGGAAAACCAGCTAAAAGTAAAGGACTTTACAGTTCAACAGATGCACGACCAACTCCATAAGATGTGCAAACAGTTCTTTTAGGATTATATCTAGAAATGAATTCATTGGTAAAGGATTATCACTTATGTGCAGTGTGCAATGCATGTCAAGCAGCTCATTTTCTAGCCGTCTTTAAAGTTCTCATCAAAGCCCTCTTGGCAAATGTTTCTGGAGGTTCCTGTTCGACATGAAAAGTCATCCTGATTGATCGAGGCGATGTAGAACAAAAAGTGCCTTCCGCCAGGCACATTAAAAATGAATTTTCTCTGGGATTCAAAGGGCTGCGCTGCTAGGGCAGAGGGAGATGAGAGCTGGTAACTCTGCTAGTTTGCCTCGGGAGCCCCTCTAGCAGCTAGTCCCAGCTGATCCATCCATCAGCCTTCAAGCCCACAAAGGTGAGTGACTGTTTGAAGGCTCTGCCGGCTACCTTATCCTGAGGCTTAACAATCCAATATTGGTTGTTGCCGAAGATAATTACTCTCCATTGATGGTAGAACACCCAGGGCTAGCTGCATCCATTTGCATTGCCCAACACTACAGATCGATCAGGCAGGAAAAGCAGTTGGGAGCTGATAACAGCTTTGTGTTATACTAGCATTTCTGGGAGGGATGTTATGCTCTCGTTGGCTTTTATTCTCCTACAACCGCACCCTTGCATGGCCTTCCTCCCCCATTCCCTCCTCTTTCAATGAACAAGGTAAAGAATGGCTCCCACTGATAGAATCAGCAAGGACATTGCTGTCTTTATTCTCCCTCCAAAAGCATGCACATGTCACCTTGACATTCTTTATCTTCTTCACCATGCAGGCAGGAGAAAATGTGCAAACGAGATCTTGCATTTGATACACAATTGTTTATGGACTCACCGTTTTCATTTTCTCTCCTCCTGAGGTGTTTGAAAGATTGACAGAAGCAAAAACTGCTCTTGTCTAGAAAACATAAAAACAGAAGGCACAGCTTTGTGTGGTCTTTCTGCTGATTTGTCTCTACTGGGGTGTACTTTACACCAAGAAAAAAAAAAGATAGAAATTGGAGAAGTGAGATTAGCAAGTAATTTATGGGCACTTAGCAGGGTGCCTGTGACAACAACCCCTGATATGCTTCACTGCAGTACTGCATTCTGAAAGGACGGCAATGCCACTTGCTATGGAGCTGCAAAGCCTACACGGGACGAGCAAATCTCACCAAATTATGCGTGAATATAGAAAGTGTTTGTAATAATCAGGGCTATCTCACGTCTAACCCACTGCTTGGGATGTGAAACGGAAAATGAAAAACAAGTGGTGTTATTTTCCCTTGTAATAAAATTTCCATTCCTTTAACAAGATAAAAGTGAATTGTGCTCCGACTCAGAAAGTGTGAAAGACGTTTGGAGATGAATTTTTCATGCACATTGATAATTTAATACAGACTGGCACCAGCTTATTAACATTCTATGACTTCTCTTCCTCTCTGAGAATAATCACTATATAATCTGTGTGGCACTTAGGAGGGAGCCGCCATTACAGACTGATCAGGTGGTCAAAGGCTGATGGTGAGTAAAAAAGTTAGAAGGTAACAAAAGCAGCAGGTAGTGAGTTCATAACAAAAACACAGAAAAGCTAATTTGAATTATATTCATGTAAAGAAAAAACTCCCATAAAAGAGGAACCAGCTCAAGCATCACATGGCAATGTGTAAAAGAATCTGGGCTGCTGGGAAAAATGCATCATGTCAGAGCCAACCGAAGACACTTACAAGGTGATAAGGCAGAGCAAGGTGAACAACAGCACCCAGGTGCTGGCTGAGAACAACACGCACAGCCAGACAAGCTGTTTTTCTAATGCAAGCCTGACATTCAGGGCCAAGTTGCACAGATAGCAGACACTCTTAACAGATAAGTATGTTACTCTCCATTCCTTTTGTATAAGAAAACAACAGATAATGGAGAGCAAACAAAGACTTTGCAGTAGTTAAGGTGCAAGAACGGTTAAAGAAGTAAGAAGGAGAAAATGACAGAATATTTGTTACCATGAGAAACAGAGAGCTGCCAGCAGAGACTGGAGTGAGATTAAATATAGGGTTACCAGAGCAAAGACCTAATCCATTCAGAGACAAATGCAGGGTCTCTGAAGCACATTTGTTGTGCGGCCTGAGGTTTAACAACTAGCATTATAACTCCATTTCTCATCATTACCTCCCTGTACTATAGCACTGCAGAGATAGGGTCAGCCTGGGAAAACAGCAGAGAGAGTGGGTGCAAATAAAAGAAATGATGGAAACTGCAGAGGACATGGAGTACATGTTGTATACATTTCTACATTCATTTCCTGCAAATTCCAATTTCCACTTTCTTGATTTTCATAAGTGTAACATCTTCATGGTTGTGAAAGACTGTTTATGCGGGAGCGCTCATCTCCATGGTCACCATATGCTGCCGCATTTTTGCTGGAGGTTTGAATGTGGACACAAGTGCTCCCAGCAGCAAGTCAGCGTAGTGTCAGATATGGAAATCTGCCATTATTCATGAATGATACAAGGCCTGCTCTTTAGCCCCACACGTCAAAGGATTTGCCGGGGTGGATGAGGCAGATGCTTTGACAGATTTAAGGGAGCTGGGGGAGGGTCTTTTGGCTTCCCACTGCGTTGCACACTAACTCTCTAGTGTTACAGAAGTGTATAATAAGACCCCAAGAGGAAAAGTGTTAGGGAAAAAAAAGAAGCACCCAAGCTCAAAAAAGGACAAAAACAACAAAATCTGATTGCATTCAAGCCCTTATTAACATATCCTTTCACTCGCATAGGATGCCACTGGTTTTAATTCAGTAAGACACAGCTGCTGAGGCCCCGCAATTTCTATTATGACTCTATGATTCAATCAATTATGGCTCTAAAACTATGGCTTAATTAACTCCATGCACAGGCAGCTTCTTTTCACAGGAGCCATTCAGGAAAACAGGAAAACAAAATGGCTGCCGGCTTCCCTCATGTTCAAAATAGAGGCTAAGATGGAGGTGGGTAGATTAACTATGCCCTGTACAGTTTTATTGATTAACAGTTTTGTCTCATAGGGGATGAGGAAGAGGAACATTGTGCTATTCATTCTGGGTGTATAGCCTATTCCTTCCACTGAAAAAAAAAAAAAAGATCTGTTGCAGGTTTGGATGCCCAGGTGACCGTGACCTTGGCCCATTTTCAGAGTTCTGGGGGAGTATTTGTAATGAACAAGCTCAAAGACAAGGATGGTTGATAAAGTTAGCAAGTCTTATAAAGTGATTACAAAATGTTTTCAACCTATTATAGCGCGTGCGGACTGTTGCCCCAATAACACTGTTTAAATGACTTTCTCATGATAGAATCTGTGAAACTGCCTGAATGTGGCTTAGACGACACAAAGCGAACAGGAGTAATTTAATATTAACTCATGTCAGAGCAGAAAACAAGCCTCCATCAAATAGGAGAATGGTCCAAAAAGTCCCCTTGCAAAATACAAATCAACAGCAAGTAATTAGTTTAAATTAAGTTAGGAAGATCACATTATCATCCAAAATAAAATTTCCAACAGTATTTCAAATTTAATTAGGGACTAAGAGGCCAACTGTTTACACTGATCTCTTCAGTGAACTGCTGACAATCTTCATAGTTGCCCAAAACCCCAGACAACAAGTAAAACTCCAGATAAACAAACCACAAGACACCTAATCACAGTCATGTGAATGAAAGATCTATACACTGTATCATAAACAGAAGGTGGACCTGATGCAAACATGTTACGCTGGAAGAATCCACCACAAACATGCACTTTTTCATGTCAGTCAAGCAGGACATTCGGCTTGTGAGTTTTCATTGTGCCACTCTTCATACACTAACCTAGTTGTACTTCTGCTTGGCATTTTACTGAAGAATACCCACTTTATACTGTAAGCATGAGAAGTCCTCTGGTATATTATACAGCTAATGACAAATTAATGATGAAGAGACCAAGAAAATTACTGAAATTAGATTTCAACCACTTACAGCACATCAACAGAAAATTGCTTTTATTCAATCACATCTGATTATTATATAAAGTACAGTCCAACTGAGGCCATGCCTAAGGCCATGTTATTACTCAATATTGAGTTCATATACGCAGGCCTTGGGAAGTAACAGTGAGACAAGAAACACATTTTGCTGTTAGCCTGTGTGGAAAAGAGACACTGTAAATGAGTTAAGACATTAACACCAGTCAGATGGTTTCCATTTTCGCGCCCACAGTTGTGTGTGTCACTACCCTAAATCCCATATTCTTTGCTAGAAGACCCTTGCCCTCCAAACTAATGGCTTCCACATCTGAGGTTAAGGTTCTCAACCTGAATATCTTAACCTATAAAGAACCTCTGCAGGAAATGTCTTTCTCAGCAGTTCTGGATAAAAACCCATTTTCTTGCTAGACTCTTATGTCGCTTCCAAATTGATAAGTTTTAATTCATTTTGATGAAGATGTCTGCTAATCTCTGAGGCCTTTGTGCATGTAATATGGATTAGGCACTTAGCTCTCAAGGAGCTCAGTCATGATGCCAGAAAAGCCTCTTTGCATCACAGCTCCTTCGTTCATCTGGCCACAGGCCTGCCATGACTTCTAACCCTGCCCTCCTTTGGGACTTACCCTGCACCACCACTGCTTCCATTCCCCCTAAGCTGCCCTTCTCATGCCAAAGCCCATTGGGGATGGGGGCAGGGATGATAGAAGACCGGTGCAAGGGCAAGGGCCTTCCTCGCTAATTACACCAATACAGCTCAAGAGACAGAAGCCCGGAGCCTTTGACATCAGTTTCATATTGGTCTTTTGTTCCTTTGTTCCATGGTGCCTTTGTAAAACCGCTACAGGGGAGTCAACCCTAACTTCCTACTTGCTTGAGCTTCATTTAACAGACTGAAAAGTGACACATACACTGTTTTCAAGTTCAAAAACATACGCTGTGTTTGAGGTTCCAGCATGAGATGACTGTAATTTATTTAAGGTCATTAATTCCTTTTCTTTACACATAGGTAGGACACAAAAATGCAGCTCTGACCAGTAAGACTTTCTGCTTTACAGGTTACCTAAATTCAATAACACAGAAATGCCCAATCTAAGTGCATGCATGCTGTGCAGCATTAGTCTGAAGTGACATAGAAAGGAAAGAAAATTCAAAAGCCGACATCTTACTGTGCCGCTATAGAAGATAAATTGTCGATAAAGAATTGAATACTCTGAAAACAGAAATCTGACCATTTTAAGTGCATTTAAATCCAGTTAGGAACTTTTCTCTTTTCTCCAAAATATTACATTACCTGGATGGATGAGAGTCTTCACAGACATAAGTTCTCTGCCTTAAATACAGTTTAATTTGAGAAACGGTTTCAAATAGTTGGAATGCCTGAAATTAGTGGATTCATTAAACAAAACATTCGAACATTAGGATGTCTCATGGCTCATCATGAGACCTCTATCAGGGGAGTCCTTTCGGTGTGCAAATGTATTCTGATTGGCAAAATCACTTTAAAATCACAGTGCAGACGATGTCCTTATTATAGGCTGCAGATGTTCTCAGAGGTAAGCTGTTCACTGAATTCTACAAAATCTGGACTTCCTCCCCTCTAACAGTATGTATTTCAGCAATAAAAAGGTTGTTTATATAGCAATCAAGCCACAAGCTGGAAAGCAAGGAAAGGCTTGTAGAAAGGGGAGGAAGAAAAAACTCAACACAAAACCACTCAATCCCACTTTAATAGAAAGCAGAGTGATGGCAGCTGACTGGGGTTTCATCGTAAAGACAAACAAGCATTAACTGGGATGTTTTAAAGGCAACAACAGAGGGTTTTTATTTAATGTCTTAAAGCTTTAATTGGCGCCTCTGTTATTTCCTCTTCAAGGGACTGAGGGTAACAGTAAACCCAGTGTCAAGGAAGGGGGCCTCACTGGCTGTGGCGACCCAGTAACTGGCTGCCCTCATTGGGCCTCTACATCTGTGATCTTTACCAATTGAGCTCAAGAGCCTATGCTCCCCTGGCCCCCAGCTGCCAACAAGACAGGCCTCTCAGTGTAGGCCTAATCGGCCTGGAAGGGCCCTGTCAACCACTCGGCCTCAGGGTCACATATGGAAGTGACTAGAGTTGTTCTAAGTCAACTGGGGATATTCATAAATCTCCAGGCTGCTTCCTTAAGCTAATAGTAGGCGAGAACCAGCTTTCCCTGTGAGATGTGTCTGGCAATATTACATTGCACTTTTGCCATACTGTCTCTGTCTCTTCCCCAAACAGGAAGTAGGCATCAATGCCTAATAGCAATAACAACATAGCTCCCTGAACAGCCACAGGTGAAGGTCCTATGGAAATGTCATTTTAGGGATGTAGTGGAAAAAACAGGTATTGAGTTTCAAGAAATTTATACAGCCTCCTAACAGAGGTCAGACAATAGATGTATGGTACATCACAGATTACTTCTCTCCAGGTCTGGCTGAGTACATGACAAACACATTCCAGTCAATGAACTTTATGTACACTGGCTATCTCTGTCTCCTTCTCTCGCTGGTCTTCTCTGTGTTAATGTGCTGAGGGTGGGATCCAGTAGACAGACTGTGGAGCCAGTAAATCTGATACTCTCCTCGAGGAGAACAAGCGCTCCTTTATGTGAACAGTTTACAGCTCCATATGTATTTTCGATTCAGATTTATTTAGTGAGGGGCTCAGTAAGACCCCTGAGGGATCCATAAGCCTTAGTGCTCCATCTCCACCTCTCTTGTTAGATTTACGTCCTACAACAACACAAACAAAACTCTTGTTTCTCCCCTAGGAGCCCAGCTGTGAATCAGTGCAGCTTCTATCAAAGCTCAACATGCAAAACAGGAAGACATAGAAAGAAGAGGAAAGACTAGATTCATAGTGTCTGGGCTGAACAGCATAGAGATTCAGAGGTTGGTAGTAGGAAATCACTACAGAATGTGCAGGTAGTTTTATGATGCTGACACATGTAGGGCTGTCCATAATCATTCTGAGAGAAAACAATTGAGGAGGTTTGGCCACAAGAGGCTAAGTGGAATTGATGGAGGAGATCTTGGGCACTTGCCCTGACCAAAGACACACACTGATATCTACGGTGAGTACTGAACCTCAGCGCGTGCTCACATACAACATGATCTGGGCTTTACACAGTCAAAGCCCTCCATCCTTCCTTGCATTGTCTTGTCTGACACATTGAAGGATGTGAGGGAGTCAGGTGCAGACAAAGGCCTCTCCCGGCTGGCCCATTAGCTGGAGAGAGCGATGTCCAGAGCATCAGAGCATGTCCCTTACTCTCGGGTGGGGGCTGTTTTATTAATGAGCCAATCGAATGAGTGCAGGCTGGGGGCTGGTCACTGCTGACTGCAGGAAGCACCTTGGGCGGCCAGGCCTGGTGAGTGAGTGTGGCTGAGAGTCAGAGGACCAATCCCTGCAGGGGCCTCAGCCAGTAATGTACTCCCTGGCGGGCCTTGGTGGAGGCATATTTGACAAATGGACTCCTTTAGCGGAGCTGTGCTGAGGGCGTCTGGGCTCTGGTGTTGGCTCATGGATGGTTTACCTGCCCACCGCCATGCTCGCTTCTTCATCTGCACCACCTCCCCTGAGCTCAGACAGCTACTGACTGATAATGAGGCCATGTACACATGAATGGATGGGCCATGCTACCAAAGACACACAGAACTGCAAGTACACACACACACATGCAGACTGAGCCTGACTGTGCTGAGATAGGCAGTGCTGGCAGGCTGATGTTAGTAGAATGGAATTGTGTAGTTGGAGTCACTGCTATGATGTCTGTGATGGATTACAGTGGCGAAGAAAGTCTTGCACTATCTTTGGGAAAACAGGGTAACAAAAGCAGCTGATTGTTATATAGAGTGATTAGTCCTGGTCATTAGGTAATACTTACTGTAGAGAAATGTTTGATTAAGCAAATTACCTTACAAGAATATACTTAGATTGAGTTTAGGCTTTTGGAAAACATATTAAGATTGTTTTTTGACAGGCAGTAATTGACTCCTGAATTTTACGTGTCATCTCAGGCAGAGACAGGAAGTGGGTGCTTTGGCATTTGCAGCACACTTCCTTTCCACAGATTAAACTTTTGTTGACATTTATCTAGCACAAAAAAATCAAATCTTTAACAGACTTTCTTTTTTTTTTTTTTCCAGCAAACAATCTCTTGTTTTCTAGTGTTGTGGCAGATGTTGAGGTGGGAGACAAGCATTGCGACAGATCTGGATATGTGTGTAAACAAGGAGCTGAGTGCATTTGTGTTTTCTCCGTGTGGTGCAGGATTGTGACAAATTCCAGAGCAAGTCTCTAGTGAGTCCCACTGCTTTGGTGTCAGCACTGAGCGGCTGTCTGCGCGTGATGGAGCCGAGAAACGCTGAGCACCGCGCTCTCCCTTGGGATGCGTGCCGAACAAGATGTCGCCTGTCAAGCGGGGAGCATTTGAAAATAAATAACATCAATGATGATTTCAGTTTACTTGTCACGAGCGTGTGCGCTTTGAGAAGTGATGCCATCACTCTGGCTGGGATGCAATCCCCCCTCCCACCCCTCCTTCTGACACAGGCCTCGGTAGCTAGATGCACTCGATTTCCTATTCAGATTCAACATCAATCTGTTGGAGGCTCCAGATATCAGTCTTAACAAACTGCTGACATGTGCAGTGATCATTCATTAGAGCTTCCATAAAAACAACAGTGTAACTCAACAGACCGTCTTTTACCACATCTGTCTGTAAAGGGCAAAGAACTTACATTACCTTTGATAACCTTGATACATAGGATAAAATTCTAATTATGTGCTCTATTGCACACAATTACAACAAAGAGTATTTTCCATTTGAATACTAATAGCTTTACACATTTTGTGCATTTGTATCTTTTTAATCTAGCTATATTGAATTGTTAAGGAAAATTCATAGCCCCAGTACAATCATCCAGAATGTCAAATGACAACACAAGCAATTTCATCTCATTCCACAACTATTCCAAGGACAATTTATTAGCCTGAACTGGAACTCAGTTTGTTCAATAACTCAAAGTGAGCAGACAGGTGAGACCATTCATCAGATACCTAAGCGTGTATGTGTATGCACGGCTATGCACTCATTTGGCCTCAGCACATTGGAACGAAGCCCAGCAGGGGAGCCTGAACCGATTGGAGTCTCAAAAAAGACCAAAGAGCACTTGTAACACAAAGAGTTTCATCTCAGCTCCTTAAGGAGAACCATCTGTTGTAAAGCAGCCTTTCTTTCACTCTCTCTCCACAGTCGATCGTAGGTCAAGAGCAGGAAAACAAATGTGCACTGTGCACATGTGTCTGTCTGTCTGCCATTCCTCCAGCCAGAGATTACATATCAGAATGTTCTTTTGGCAGTGCGGCAAAAGAGAGAGAGGGAGGGGTAAAAAACCATCCCCAAGGTATGGAGGCCAGATCTAACTTCCTCAGAAAGGCATCATAAATTGTTTGCAGTGTGTTCATCTCCTGAAGACTGGGGTTCATCTCAAGAGGAGAACGACTGTAAGGAGGGGAGGTGTTGGAGAAAATGCAGAGGGACTATAAGCTCAAGAAAAATGTAGACGTGGTGGACTGAAAGCATCTGGATTTGGCAGCCAGGTAGGGGGGTGTGGTATTTGGACCCCTGACCACTGTGGAGAGAAACACACTAGACAGGGGTGTTTTGTGGGAGGTCAAGCTTATCTATATGTGCAGTTACGTATGCACTGGACAGACAGCACAGACATGCATTTCTACTCGTCAGCATCTTAGTGTGTGCCACAGTCCTTCATCACCACATCTTTGTCATCGTATTCCCTGTAGCTGCCCTGCACAAAGTGAATCAACCTCTTGCTGTGCACCTCAGAGACATAGGCCTCTAATGCCTCCATGTGTTTCCCCCTCACTCAGCACATACAGTATGTGCCTTTGATTTGAGGCCGGTCTGAGGGTCAATCGATCACAGTTTAGAGGCCCCTAATCAGGAACAGGAAGAAGGAATGAACAAAATCATACATCATGACTTTCTGGCTGCTGGCCTCCTGCGTTTTTCTTTGCCATACTTTTTCTCTCTTTCCCTTGTCATGCTCATGACTGTGTTTGATATTAGAATTAAAAAGAAGTAGAAGATAAGGGGGTCAAAAACAAAGCACCAAAGACCCACCAAACTAAAAAGGAAAAATTGGTTCTCATGCGAATAATCTTGTCAAGAGCGACCTGTAACAAATCTTTAAGACAAGTCTTTTTTATTTAGAGCACGTCAAAGTAGAGATGACCTGTATGTTTTTTAATAAAATAAATGACATCTGAAATATGGCAGGCAAAAAACAAGCTAAACCAACCAATGAAATAAAGGTGCTACCAAAAGAGCCTAAAAGGTAGTCAGAGAAGACGAAGAAAGGAACAAACAGAGGTAAGAGGAACGATGATGAGGAAAATTAAAAAAGAGTAGTGAGAGCACAGAAATTCAGAAGCCCTCCTGTCATTTGTGACCAGGCTGTGCCTTTTATCTATGGTTTCTCAAATGGAGTCATGTTGAGAGCGCAGAGCAGGAAGGAGGGCTAATGAGCAGCATTGACTGCTATCAGCCTCAACAGCGCCCAGGCCCCTGGCCTTTATAAAAGAATCATATCCTTTCACCCTAATTAAAAGGCAATGCTTTTACCTGGAGGGTGACCCATCTGAACTTGCTTCCCCTCTCTCTTTAACACCCAAATCCTGACAATGACGTTCAATCTTTCAGTCTGGTCATTTTTTTTATTTGGTCCAGATCCCAGGAAATCGATGGAATTGGACTAGAGCCATTCTCCACCAGAACCAGAATTCCAGGCTCAGAAGACATTAACAGTCAATAATAGAGGCAGAGTAGAGAAAGTTTTGGATAGTTCTGTCTTATCCTATTTGTCAGTGTGTTATTCTCATTGGTGGTTATATTAAATAACTTGTTATGTGGTGTTGGGGTTCCATTGCTTATTTGGAAGGTTGCTCTAAAAATGCCAAAGAGAGCAGGAGAGTGGGGCTATCCTTACATTTCCTTTCATCTTGCCAGCATCTGTCTGTTTCTTTCCCTTTATAGTACAATGCAACAAAATAGCCATAGCAGGCATTATTAATGAACTAGAATGGGCGAGGAGGGAGGAGCTCATTTCTTATTTATGAGAAGCTAACCAACTGGTACCCTCCCTGACAGTCCTATTAATGATCTTTAGTGGCCCTCAGGCCATTCCATCTCCCTCTCTCTCGATCCTGTACCTGTCTCTTTCCCCTGCTCACATCCTACCAACCTGCTTCTCTCTCCTTGTGAATCCCTCCATTCTGGCTTCATCTCCTAACATGGCAGGATTGAAGCAGGGAGGGAAGTGGAGGGTGGGGATGGGAGGTGGTGCAGGCCTGTAATTTGTGCAGAGGATTTAGACATTACAGGGGGAAAAAGGGCTCTCTTGGGACCAGGCAGTTGATCAGCCGTGGCCCCGGTGGAGCAAGGCAGACAAATAACAAATGACAGCTCTGTGATTAAATCAAACCTTCTACTTTAAGTGTTGAAGTATCTGCCTGTCACTAACAATCTAGGGCTTGTTAAAGCTCCCTCCTCCCCCACTTAAGAGCTGTGACTCCCTCTCGCGGCAGAGTCCCATCAAGCTCCCATCCCCTCCTCACACCCCCCAACCCCAAAACACATCAATCAAACAGCTCCCTCTGGACATCCTCCCACCACTTCCCTATACTCTTGGCTAGCCATCTACTCTCAGGAGAATGTATAAAGTGACACACACACACATGCACACACACACACACACTCCGCTGTGGTTTAGTGTAACATTTAGAAATTCATGCAAAATGCATATAAGGGCTAATACAGGGGAATAAAATCATGAAATTATCACTATATATTTGAATCGACAGTCAAGCTTTACTGCACTGCTGAGACCCATACAATGTGAACCAACACTGTACTGTTGTAACTCAATCACAGAATCCTAAACTAGCTCATAATGACTATATTCCTGACAAACTAATGTGGATATTCATCAGTGTAAGTGCTCATTAGGGACGACCAGTAAAACCTTGTCTTCTCTGTTTTTGTTTTAGCCTAGACTACAGTGTCTTGATCTTGTGCCAACATATTATCATATGACTCCACTCCATTTTCGATTAAAATGCTGGGATTCAAATTTATGTACCCGTAAAAAATGGT
The DNA here is from genome assembly GCF_900634625.1 of Parambassis ranga. Taxonomy (NCBI): domain Eukaryota; kingdom Metazoa; phylum Chordata; class Actinopteri; family Ambassidae; genus Parambassis; species Parambassis ranga. Next base: position 2,857,708 of record NC_041030.1, on the reverse strand, counting down.
CTAAAGTTGACTATAGTAGTTTTATATTAGGTCCATGTTCTATATGTTGTTATACTTCAAAACCTGTTGTGATGACTCCCAACATTCTCTGATGACATTAATGCACTGCATGATGTGCTGCTCTCCTACCTATATCTGTAGCCTTTTCGCACAACATTAGCATCATTATGCATTACAGCCACAAAAGCTGCCTAGACCAGGGACTAGCATGCTGAGAGTCAACCTGGGCCTGCTGGGGGAAGCGTCTAGACCACAACAACGTTTATAATGTTTATCAGACATGGCTTTGTCATCACTGCTGGCCAGACTCCATCAGCATATTTTATTGTCTGCTATGGTAAAGGGTGAGGACATTAACTGTTGTAGTGAGCCCATACAGACTTAACAGTTTCAGCTAAAGTCCATTGAATAACATTTAAAGGGCCATAACCACCCAGAACAAATGAGGAACAGGAAGTATTTGCCCAGAGAAGGTAGCTGACCTTATAAAATGTCTGGTTGCTCAGCTGCTCTGCTGCCTGTTGGGCAGGCTGTTGATGTCTGAACGGTGACATGATTTAAGGCAATATTAGTATTCATCACACTAGTCACAAGCCATTAATCTAATATCCCCAACATGAAATGATATGCAAATTGCTTCCCATTGTAATGCTGCACCATGTTTCAGTGCTTCAAAATGGCCACTGCTGCACCTACATCATCCAGTCCTGAAATCATAAAAAAATGCAGCCAAACTTGGCAATACTGAAAGCTGGACAGCATCACGGCTTGTTTTCAAAATGTGCTAACGATCAGAGCAATGACAATGTTGAAAGATGTCAATTATTTACACCCGCTTTGCTGTTAAGATACCTGTGAGACACTAACATGCATCTAGCAGACTCACTTAACTCCACAACCTCAATTTACAACCTGAGCTGTAACAGCCTTCAATGACAGGAAGACTCCCATGTGTTTCTTATTGATAGTCGGTCACGCACAGTGTAGGATGAATGCATGCCTCATCATAAAGTAGGTTTAATTTAAATAATTATTATATATAGATTACTAATGAAGGTGTCACATGGACACATTTACTTTTAGTAAGATTAGTCGTTAACAAAAACAAACAATATCCAGTACCAGAATGCTGTCTTGCACTTTGCCTTAGTATGGTAAAAGGACACCAGAGGACAATTGTTTTTGGCGGTGTGCCTGGCTGGCCGAGTCCAGGGTCTGAGCTGTGTCGGGGAAAGCCTTGTGACAGATGCTTGGGAGACGCGGGCCACGGCGGAGGTCCAGGGAGAGCAATTAGCACAAACGAAGCGGCTATGTCATTAGCTGGTCTTTATTAGCCTCACTGATCAGTTCAGAGGCCATTAGTCTCCTGTGATCAGAGACTACCCCGGTTGGCTGGGACCATTATTTGCATACACTGGGGTGACAGTGTTTTTATGGTGGCGAGATACTTGTATTATTTGAAATCAGGTAGTTACTAAAACACCTTTTGGATGGATGTGATGGAGTTTGTTGGTGCCATACTGAAGGACAGAAATTTGCAGCACAAACGTTTTCCATCTGCAGGTTTTGAACAACAACAGTCCTGACGGCAGTATTTGAAATCATTTGTCTTGGTTCTGCTTTGTTATTTATTTGTCTGTTCAAACGTGCCTAACCTGCTGGGAAGCGTAGTACGGAACGTCTTGCTCTGTACCTGATATCACTTGCTGGTGGGGCTCCGGGACATCTTCTTGTACACCTCTCTTCTCTGACCTGTGTTGCATGCTGGGAAAGAGCCGCCCTGTGTGTTGTTCCTCTCTTTTGCTGGGGCCCTGAGAGACTTCCCTGCTAATGTTCCCCTCCTGTTTTACAACACTGCTTCCTGGAACAGCCCCCCTACTAGTCATCAGATGCTACATTAAGGGAGCACTCTGAAGTCTTCCTGCACCACTAAGGGCCCCTGATAAATAACTTATGGGGGAGAGGATTCAAAACATCTCTCCTATTACTAGCCTCGATTCATTTTTTACAGTCCCTTGAGCCTCCCATCTGTCCTGCACATCAAACGCATTTGAATGCTCTGAGATACTTTCCCTATTCTATCCTAGGGGATCTATGTGAAGGTAGGGAAGGAGGGGAGGTAGGTAGGTGTGTGTGTGTTGGGGGGTGGGTAGTGGGAAAGGAAAGAAAAGGAATATGACAGAGCCAGGAGCTTTGAGCAGCAGAATGTGCCGAAAGCATCTCTCCCATCACCTTCCTTTCTGACTATTCTCCACGGAGGCGAAGAAAAAAAAAAGTATTTGAAGGAGAGGGAGAGAAAAACGGGGGGAGGGAACGATTTGTGGTTGAAGCGTCAAGGTCCGGCTCAGAGCTGCCACTCTCTGTCAAATTATAACACGTCCAACAACTCAGCTTTTTCTCATTCGCAATTACAAATTAGTCCATTAGGCTGTCGCTGCCTGTCCTTTCTCTTCTCCTCACAGGGAGGGGGTGTGTGTGTGTGTGTGTGTAGGCCCATAAGGGTGGGCAAAGGGAGGGGAGCAGATGGGAGGGGACCTTCCCTGGGTGGAAGACGGCAGTTTTCAAGTCATATAACGAGACAAACAAGCAAACCAACAGTTGTAATTTGATGTGATGTCGACAGTAATTGTCTTTGATGCCATGGGTGGGTGTGAGGGTGGAATGGGGGCGAGGCGGGGTTGGCCTTGAAGTGGTAGTTATGGAATATAAATTGGCGCTGTTTGTTTATGTAGGGTAGAAAAAAAAAACAATATATGCGCTCATTTTTGCAAGGGCATCATGACAGCATTTTAGTCACCACCCTATCAGCTTAAATGGATTTTGCATTAGCAGTGAGAGCATGGCTAACAACATATCTCAGCTGAAAAGAGCCCACTCTGCCGCGTGAAAGGCATAAGTGTGACACATATAGATTTTCATGGAGTCAAGATGGCTTTTACGGATCTCTTTTATTGATATCATACATTTTCCCCGGCTTATGATTTAAATACTGCAAATTGAATTTCAGCATCCACATCAAAGATGTGCATGAGAGTGTAAGTGTAAGGTAATAATAACAGAGAGACACTATTCAAAAGGTGACAACTCATTTAACCAGCATCACTATAAGTCACATAAAAATATAATTATTATGCCTTTCCCATCAAGGCCTTCATGACTTTTCTTTAACATGTGCATTTATAAAGCTCCTCTGACAAGGGATTAATTACTGAACAAACTCGTGTTTTCCCTCTGAACGCACATCTTCTCTGACTGTACTGTACTCTCTTGGGTCTCAATTTGATAGTTGAGTCCAAGTATTCCTCCAACTGACCAATATTTCAGCCAGTCACTAGGCAGCTGTTGCTGCCCAGATGACTATTCCTGCCTTGAACACTACCTTGTGTATCTAGGTGAAAAGCACAACCACAGCATCTTGAATTAATAGGGCCGGCCTCATTTTATCACCAAGAGAGCAAAGCTAATGAAATCATGCCGGAATTAAGTTGTTTAAGGCCTAAACTCTGGTTCTTGGTGGATGATAATGAGCATACTACTTAGGAACCCCCCCCCCCCCCATTCTACCTCCTCATTCTGTGTTAAGCTACTCACATTGGTTGCCCACAAACAAAGCACACAAGCAAGTCTTTCAAAGGCCAAATACAGTGTGGGGGGTTTGGGGGGGCCAGGGTGAACTTAACAAGCAAGGATCTTACAGATTTAAAGGTACTGCTAAAAATTTATGGAGGCATGTTTGGATGAGGGCCACGGTGAACAGCTTGGCCAGCTGAGCAACATCACAGTGGGACGCCTAATAAGCCTTGCGCAATTTTTCACCCCATATTTTATCAATAAAAAAGCAGTTTAAACAGCCTCCCCCCGAACCGCAGCCGCTGCACTGGCTGCCATCTGGAGCCCTCTTTCATTTTATAATCCAACTGTCATTAAAATGCTTCTTGGCAGTTTACAGCTCGTTCCCCCTGTGCAGATGTGGAAGCGATCTTCAGACGGGGCCCTCTGATCAAAGTGTTCGCTGCTGTCAGGCAGAACACTTACCACCCTCGGGCTACCTTCCAGTCCTATCTGGACTTAATGCCTCCCATTATTTATTTATTTCCACACTTCTGTATTTATCAGGTGCACCACTCCCAGCAGAGCTCAGGTCAGCACCAGAAGCAGGCAGTGGTTACCTAGAGGTTACAGAAGCAGGCTCAGGGGTGGGAGGGGATGGGAGGTTTAAGGCTAGAAATGCTCTTAAGCAAACCATGTAACCTTGCTAAATAAAAAATACCTGGAGACTTCATGTCCGCTGAAAGCTGATGACTAAGAGGAAATAATTACTAGAGAGCCAAGCCACTAAATCTGACCCCACACTCTCCCACTGTTTTGGTATTATTTTTGGTGGCTGCATGCAGCTGTGCTGAAAAGTTTTTCAGATTCAGATCCAACCACACACATAGATCAACTTTCAATTTAAAAACAGCAATTTTATTTCAAGAACTAGTCAAGAAATATTATATATTACTCTAAATTATACAAAGAGGTGTTTGAGGATTAGGAAAGATAACTATCTATAACTATAACTATAACTATAATTATAACTATAACTATATAATCTCATGTGCAGTTCTTATATGGGAATATAAGGATTTAAATCCTGCCAATCAAAACAACAATGATGCACAGACACCACAACGCTGCATTGCATTGTATACGAGGAAAGCATGGAACACATGCATGCCAACAAGAAATATGAATGATTAATGCGCATCATAGCTGTAAGTCACCAGCAGGAGATAAACGTGAGCTTTGTAATCTAATAATGAGCATTTTTGGCAGCACGCACAAAGGTGATGGCAGACTCTGACCCACTGGCAGAGTTTCTGTATCATATCACACTGCCACATTCACTGTGTGCACATGCTTGACTTGCAGGCTACCCAGCGACCTGCGGCCTCCTCACTGATGTGGCGTGGCGCGCATGGCGCTAATGCTCCGACCGGGTGTTGATTGAGCTCCCCTAAAGTCAGTGACGCATGTTGCCTTTGTTTGGCAGCCATCCCGGTGTAAGAACTGGGGCCATATTCCGCCTGTCAGTGCCATGTGTTCGCTCTCCTCAGAGCACAGCGGCTGATGCCACTCAACTACCACCCCCCTACCTCCCACCCTCTGGCATCTCTGTGGGCACCCCAGGCCTAGCAGGTCTTCACTAATGAAGTCAAATTAATTTAATGGATGCCCATGCCGCCTGCGTCTGTGGTGCTTGGCAGGGGGACCGTTCTAATGCTGGTCTCAGTCTGTGGCTCCAAACCTCATACATATCCAAGAGCTGCTGTACCTTTTTTGTGTGTCAAGCTAAAACTGACAAGCATATCAGCTTCAGTTGTGCAAGTATGCCCTGCATGACTCAGACCTGTTATGGCAGGGAGGGCTCTGCAGTTAACTTCAGAAAGAGGCCAGGTGTGCTCACTAATTAAAGCTCTCTGAAACAATGGGGAGAAGGGAAAATAACTGGCAATATGCACATGAATGACAGCCATCATTAATATGTGATTCCCTCTGCCCCTGAGTCTAAAAATCCCTGTTAACTTTTATGGAGTATACAATAATTATTTTTTTTTCCTGTAATCTTTGAAGCTCTGTACCTTTTCCCCCGGCTGGCACAGATCAAAGCCGGCTGGTTTTGTGCATAAGGGACTGCCGTGGCTGGGTTTCTGGTTTAATTGAAGGCAGCTGGCCCCTGTGTGTGTGTGTGTGTTTGGGCCTGATCTCAGCATGCTCTCCAGAGTTCTCAGCTTTCCATCGCACATCGCATACACATTTGCCCACGGAAAGTTCCCTCCAGAGCCTAAGTGACGCGAGGACCTGCAAGGGCTGAGGTCTGGCAGTCGCCAGCCTATCCACAAGCATCTGAGTGTTTAGATTGACTTGGAGATGCTCAAGTGGTTAGCAAAGAAAAGATGGAATATGTTTCTCTCAGTGGGTGGGAGAGGCTCAGAGCTGACTTCCTTTATTGTCCATCATCACCATTTTGAAGGCTGTAGATGATCCTTTCCATAAAGACGTGAGGTCGTGAAACTTGGCCTCAGTAGGAAATAGTTGGTAAGTGGAGACAAAATACAGAGCTTTAAGAAATAACTACAGCCTATGACTTCATGATTAATGTGTGTTGATATTTCTTATAAAATTTCTATCCAAAATATGACCAGCACACTACATTGCTGACTGGCCTCTTTGTCTGAGGAGGGAATTGAAGCTCTCTAAACATTCTTTTTGCAGCCGCAGTGGACCTAAACTCCATTTACTGATGTATTCCTGGCCAAAGAGGAAGCAAAGATTCTTCAGGGAAACATTATCCACCGTGGCACTGATTCCTAATAACAACAGGGAATTCTATATTTATCCCTGATTGCATATGCCATTTGTTGTGGAGGAAAAGCAAGTCCTCTTGCATTAGGAAGTCTTGTGCAGACAAGCCAAGTCTGGGACAGACGTGAGTCTTGGTGCGCCAGGTCTAAATGCACACAAAGTCTGTCTTGCATTTCCAGTCAGAAGAAATGTGTAAGTAATTACAGTCCAACCATGTTTATTGAATAAAAACCCACTTAGGCATTAAGTTTATGCACGATCAGAAACGCTCAAATCTTACATCCACGTACACAAAAACATTCACGTTTTTTTTCTCTTTCCGCAGAACATCTGCACCCAATATGGAGTCAATTTTACTTTTATTACTCATGTGGAAAAATGTATATAGTGCTTGGATCGTTATTGAAACACAGGCCACTTGAAAAACAATGAATCCTGTGCCATGATGGTTTGGAGCACTGTGGACACGTACTTTAGCTTGGGGTTAGTCAGTTTGGCTGGCTGTTTAATGTTGTGTCACAAAGATGTGTAATGCTTTAACAAGTGAATGCACAACTGCTGTCACTCAAAGCTTATTACACATAAAGACATTTCAGGTTAACTGCATTAAGCAGCCTTCATGATTGATATTATGTTTTGTAATCTAATTACAGTGAAAAATGGATGAGTTACGTAATATCACTAATGAAAGCAGATGTATATTTTTATTTTGCACGACTCCAAATTGTTTAACAGCAGGGACATGAAAAAGGTCCGCAGTGTGGCACCACAGCTGTTGTTAAATCGCACAACTTGTCTTGTTTGATATGGCGTGTCATGCTTTCTCTATCACCGTATCACTGAACTGACGAGATCTCTAGCAGAAAATTGTTCAATCGAGCGCTTCACCGGCCATTGCTGAAAAGTCTTCTATTACAGAACCAGGGCTCTCAGGTGGGAAATGGTGTTTGAAGAAAACCACCTTTAACAACGGATCCAGTCCAGGTGGAGCGAAAACACACACCAAAACCTGGTGTTCATCGAGGCAACAATAACTCCCTCAATAACAATGATCACAAGCTGTTGAGCATGGCTGAGTGGTGACAGGATTTTCTCAAAGAGTTAGCAGAGCACTGGTGTTTCAAAGACAGAATGGTGGGTGTGTGTTATGATTTGAACAGAACAAAGGGACAACTATTTGTTCTATTAACACTCAGCCAACACAAACAGCCTCGCTGAGAGAAGGCAGTAAGTGAAAGAAGATTACAGTCTTGATGCCATGTTATGTTTTCACACCTCCCTTGTTCTGAGTGGCTGGCGTGGTTTGGCTTGCTGCAGCCCTTCTATTTTCATCTGCGATGCCAGCATCAGTGCTAACCTTTAAGAAAGAATCTGGACCAGGGTATTGGGTGCCACATCAATGACGCCACGGCCATGTTGACTGTCCCTGCATCGCTGTATGACATGCATTGTTAGTGACAAGCTGTCTTTGCTGATGTCAGTTGGCTGTGTCTGCTGGCTGGCCCCGCAGAAGCTCCAAGTCTTTCTCTGTCATCACGCCTCTTCTTCCCAACATGCACTGGGGCTGGTTTTCACTGCTGAGCGTGCCCTTATACTCACTTGCCTCCAAGCTTGTACGCAAACACAAACACATCACATACTGCTAAGACTAAGGGCGTCCTTCTTCACTTCAGAGGCAAATCCGAATGTGGTTAATGATCACCGCATACTAGTGTGCTAAATGTACAACAGATGCACTGCTTGACAACCACACAAAGAGAACAGCGTACATCAGTGGGGGCTGACCATAAATGAGAGCATGTTGCAAACAGCCCAATATCATTATAAGTGTTTCCATGTTCTTTTAAAAGCTAGAAACATCTGATGGATAACATGTTCATTGCAATCTTAACCCCCCATCCTTATACAGCAAAGTGTTACAATCAAACATTACTCTCACTAGTTGTACGAGGTTTCCTCTCATTTTTCCCCTTTTATGTGTTTTTTACTTTAGGGCTAATCCAGCATGTGAAAACAAACTATAGTGAAAAGAGGAAGTAAATGAGTACAATAAAAAAAGATTAGAGAGACAAAAAGAAGGAACGAGAAAGACAAAAGCAAGAGGGGAAAAGAAATGACATCTCCATATTAAGGCCTGTGTTGCCGGTGTCAGTTCTAATTTCACAGTGCCTGTGGGGAGCTGAATGCAACCAGTCAGCTCTGGTCTCATCTCGTTCCTCCTCCATTTTGAATCAGGGCTGACGAATCCCAAGCTGGGGGGGAGGAATATTACTGACAAATTGGTTTTAGATTAAAGGAGGTGGCGAGACATTCTGCTTTCTCAGCTCTTTCCCAGGTGCACTTAATCTAATTTCATTAAAGAGATGAGGACGGATGATCACTTGTGTCAAAACATTAAACCGGTCCATTTTTTGCGTCCATAAAAAAATGGTTAAGGTTGTCAGCAGCCTGGTGGGTGGCCTGTTTGTTATTGAATATGATGACTCTAGGAGACCAATCTGGATCTTGCAAAGCAGCGGGGGGAGGACTATGTAAGAGGGACATTCCTACATGAATTTATATTACTATTGGCTTTTTTCTTTTTACAAGACGGCAACAGTCAAGAAGAGGATGTGGGCGAAGACAAATAGGCAGCAGTCAGTAAATAAAAGAGAGCAGATACAAAAGGCGGGTGGGATTAAAAGAAAAAAAAACCTGTGCGGGAGGGGAAGTGGTGGTGTTAGTGCATGTGTTTAAATCCCTACAGCATCCTTGTTATTCGTTGTGGCCGCACAGCTAGCTTTACAAGGCATACCCCCCCAAATACATCAGTTGGGAGGATACCACTAGCTGACGAGCCATTACTGATAAGCTGGAAGAGACGCTCAGACGTGGTGATATGGCATTCATTCTGCAAACTGCAGGAAGATAAGGAGGTAGAGGAGGAATTAATGTGTCAATCAGAGCCTCTGTGCTGCCCTGGCAGATGAGTACAGCAGAGCCATAAAAGAGCTCATAGTCGGGATGTGGTAATGGTCCTTGGAGACTCCCCCCGAGACAGATACACTTTCTGCTGAGTGACTGCTCATCAAATAGGGCCGAATAGAATTAGCCGACCTGGGCGTCCTCCACTGTGGCTATGGTAACTCACCTCACACGAAGCCGCTGTGTTAACGTCTCACGCACAGACCAGAGAAGCCACTGTAATATTTGCACTGGAGAAAGAATACAGAGGAAATTGGAGGAGCCTGCAAGGATGGCAAAGTGGGGCCTAATGGAGATAGGATGATACTCCAGGAGAGCGCATGGACAAACTGAAAAAGGATAAATCCCACTCAATTTCTTTGTCTGCCTCTCTAAAGGGAGAAAATGACCGTCTTGACTTTGAGTGTCATGTCAAACATTGGCAGGTTTATAGATCACAGGTGGAGCTGCAGATATTGTTTACATTCATACTGGCTGGAAACACACTTTGAGAAACATCTGCTGTTACAAAATTAGAGGTTAATTGCTGGATGTTGTGTGTGAGTGTTCACCCAAGACAAATGAACACTTATATTAAGTAATGATCTTGTGACAACGCAGAGTTGCCACTAATACAAAAGCACAACTCTATTTTTGTGAAGCACTGCACAGCTCACAACAACACATGTTCCGAGGACATTCAATGCCTCAGTGTTTGGATCAAAATTGAAACATCAATGGTGTTCCCATAGCGATACCATAGCCCAAAATAACGGTCAAACGTCTCTAAGACATCAGATGAGCATCACAGGAAGAATAGAATACTGATTGCTTCCCATCTGCACAAAGCTCTGAGCAGTGAACTGGAGGTGACCTGGCAATCTGCAAAGAGTTCAACTCTGACATATTCTGAAAACACATGAGCACATTGCTTTGATACAAATGAGCTTCACAAGGTGCAGCAATCTAAACTGACTTTGCTGCAGCAACTCGTCAGTGCTATTCAAATACAGTGTAACCGATTGCACCCCGGGGGCACACCTGGAAGCAATATTCTAATTAAGTTAATCTGTGAAATCCTGACAATGTGGGTGTTCAGGTGGCTGGTAATCTGATGTGAAAGGAGCCTTTTGTTTTCGCCGGAATGATACGGGAGGAGCTGGCACCTGTTTCAGCAAAACGTTGCAGAAAATTATCACTGTCGAGTTATCCTGAGTGCAGGCAATTACAAATGACAGTGTTTGTCTTTCTCCTCATGGAACCCAATTTTTACACCGCCGTTCTTTTTTCTTTTTTTTTAGCTTTTGGTGATGGCCTGTCAAATTATTTTTTTCTCGTCCTCCTTTCCCTTTGCAATTTGATATGGATGATTCACAACTCTCATCACCCTGATTATGGTAATATGTATTTCTGAGGGAATGAAAAGGTCAGCGCTGCTATAGCCTTTATCCAGATGTTCACTTTTTGCACTCTTCAACTATGTTGATTTCATTTATAGGGTAACTAGTTTTTGAGTTGTTGTTGCTACATTTCCTAGTTTATGTTTTTTAAATGGCACTGCTCATTAACATGCAAAGTCATTGTTAGCTGTTGGAAAATGGATGAAGTCAGGTTTGAGATCTAATGTATCATCACGTGTGTGTGTATAACACAACAGGTGTCTATGGCTCCTAAACTACTTGCTTAGGTTTTGCAAATTATAATGATCTCTCTACATTCAAGATGCACATTACTTTCCCAAACTGCAAGAAGCTGTCTTACAGTACAGAAAAGGTGTCAGTACTGCTTTCAGATTGCTAATATCATAATAACACAAGAAAAATGAAAGTCTAAGAGTAAGAATTGGGAGCAAAGCTTGTAAAGAAAAAAAAAACAGTTTGTAAATGTGTAAATCAAAAGTTATACACATTCAATCCAAGATAACTTGGTCACATATCTATCATTGATGTTTTTCACCTGCATGACATGCATTCTGCAGGTTTCTTGTAATACAAGAACATTAGCAGTGAGACACTTAAAGGTAGGGTAGGAGATTTGGAAAACTCAGTGAGACTCTGCCAGATTTTGAAAGTAAACACACGCCCATTTCTCTCGGAGTTCACCCCGAAGCCACGCCTCCAAACCAGTCTGTGACTTCGGCCATCATGCATGTACCTCTCTGGTGCGCGCAGAGCAGGAAGAGAGTGACAACCAGCCAATACTACGTGCAGGTGCGCCTCGTAGGATTGGCTGATGTTTAGTGTTTTATAGCTTCCACAGATGATTCATATTCTTCGTTTTAAAGTGAAACTGCCGAACTAATCGGTTGCTATCGGATTGTAAAGAGAAGTTACACTAATTTAACAAAAGTGAATCAGAATGAAATCTCCTACCCTACCTTTAAATACAACGTGCTTTATGACATACTAATAACAAGACTATGAAAAGAAGGTGAAGCTGCAATCTGGCTCTTGACAGCAGAGTGGGTAATAACTGGCACAAAATGTAACAATCCAACAATGGAAAACTTGGCAGCAATATCTAATAGTCCACCCTGTATTGAACTGTATCCCAGTCCATCTACACTGGCTAAAATAAGTGGCGCCAAACACCAAATATGGAGCTGTTTTTGTGAACAGACAGGCTGACACCTTGACAACAACAACACAGCGGAGTTTCTGCAAAACTGCCGGAGCACTGCTTGTCTTTTTTTGTCTTCCGTTTCTTTCAGTGTTGTTTGGTATGGTAGTATCAAACTTTTACAACATTAAATGTCAAAATTTATGACACTATATAGAACTGTTATAAATCTCAAATAACTGAGCGGAAGGGAAAACAAAACCCTGAGAAGGAAACACTGAGAGCTTACCTCCTTCTCTATACCCCCTACCGTGATGCCAAAGAGCCGTATGGAGACTGACAGGCCTGCTACGTCTCTCTGTCGTGTCAACTAGCTAGCGCCCTCCGCTCCTTCTCGCTTCAATGAAGAGATAAAAGCCTATTGACTTGCCAGGCTACAGTTAATGCAAATTGGGCCTGCTATCAATGTATTATTTATAGGGAGAGCTGCAGACGTTTCCACAGAACTGGGAGCTAAGCTTACAGGAGATTAGGCCTGCTATCTCATTCATTTACCAGGGAGTAATTGCTAAACTGTGGAGGAATTTGGATGTGTGAGCTTTCCCAAAGGCGGTTCATCTTGTAACCAGGTGGCTGCCATCAGCTACGTCGGCGACAAGCAAATACACAGAGGTGCGAGTGATAGACTACTTCTGTTAAATGGTTGTCAACTTGATGACATCACCGCTAAAGACTTTGGAGAAAACAAAGGTTTCAGTTAAGCCAGATTTAATCAAGGACAAAGAGGATTCTGTATTCTTCACTCATCCATTTGAAAAGGGATTTAGCACAAGTCATTCCTGGTTGCCATCTTTGATTGGCTTACAGATCAGAAACACACTGTCACACAGACTATAATTCACTATCTTCAACACCCTAAAACCTACACTGTTGTCAAAATGTTTACTTCCAAATCTCTTCAACAGGAATGACAACATAGGGGGCCTGAACATGAGTAAAGATATCGCCATCTAGTAACTTAGAAAAAAAAAAAAAACACAATATGTGCTACATGACGAGATTAAGCATTCACACACTGTGATCCCGACTCGGAAACAAATCTAAGACATTTTCAGATATAAAATGATCCAAAAATAATAGGTGCCATATCTTTTTAGAAACAGAAAACTAACAGATCGTCTTTCTGTGCTACGGTTTTCTTTGTCACTTTCTTGCTCTGTACGATGCAAATGATCAGGACCGGCAGAGTGTCTTCTACCCCTCATCTTTTTTATGCTAACAACACACTATGACTGTCTCCCTTCTTTAGTTGAGAGTTAAAATGTGTTATTCACATCTCTCAGCAGCTTCATGTGGTGGGTGAATAAACACAGGAAAAGCAGTCTTACCTTGTCGTCAATGTCACTCTCGCTGTCACACTGTAAGAGAAAAGAGACAGACACAGGAAATATAAGGAATTATTCATTTGGCTCCCCCCAGTAGCATAATCAGTGCAGATGTTATTTTTGTGTGCAACCTCTCATTCACTGTCAGCTTTCAGTGCAAACGGCAGAGGATGAAGAGGGAAAGGAGAGTGTGGTAGTCTAAGAGAGTTTTCAAGTTTCAAAAGCAGCAAAGCTGCATAGACCGCCATTCTGGTGTTTCTTTCTCCAATTCAATGCTGGAAATTTGCAAAGGATGAAAAAAAAAAACGAATAATACTATACATGAGGTTCTGTTATAAAGATCCTGTTCAGTGACTTTGCATTCAGCTGCAGCTTGTCATTTAGCCTTTTAAGTGTGCTTTAAAATTTGGCGATAGCATCTCAAGGACAGAGAGAGCTTAGGTTCTTTGAATTCTTCTACACAGTGCCTATTAAGTGTGGTATTTCAAATCCGCCTTGTGACAAACCAGTCTTTAATTTGTATGTCAGACTTCTGCAGGGATAAAGAACTGAATAGCAAGAGAGGTTGTATTCTAAAACATAACTTGTCAAGCATGGCCAAAGGTCAAATCACCTTGTATTCAACCGAGAAGTGAAATATCATCAAAATATGTGGTGATCAGACTCAAAAATCTCAAGAAGAGGGAAGGAAAAAACAAGGAAAAGAGACCTTGCCTTTGACACACAAACACTGAGCCTTTAAGTCTTTCACTCCGGCTGTTTTCACTGGAAGAAAATTCTTTTTAACAAAAAAAATAAAAAGACGATTAATCTCACACAAATGTTGTGAATTATATTCACCTCTAGTCTCAACGAATGTGTAAGTTAAGGTAAAAATCAATTACCCTGTCTAAGAGAGCTTGTTTGAGTTTTATTAGCACATTCCTCCACTTAAATCCAGCTCACAAGACCCTTGCTTCCGTTTCTCACATTCATTTGGCGGGTAGGTTTCTCCCCGGAGACAATAGAGAGTGAAGTTGTGGAAATAGTAGTGGCTGAGTTGCAGGCCTGTCCCACTGGACCTCACAGCAGGATGTATGAGGCGCAGAGCAATTCAAGCAAAGAGCCACATAGAGGGAGAGGGACAGTCCCCACTGAAAAACTGCCTTCAATCTGTCAATTAAGTCCCTGTGGCAACATATTTAAGTGGACCCTCTTTATTTTGTTTGACTCCCTTTCAGAGTGGGGCACAATGAGGAGGGAGCTGGGTCAATGGAGGCACAGCGGCCCTTTGTTGTGAGTGCGGTGGGTCCAAATGTATAATTAAGTAACGAGAGTAATCAGAGGAAGGGTTCAGTGGCCAGGATCTCTCAGGAGAGGAGACTGTGGGCCTGTGTGTGTGTGTCCTATGATTCATCCTTCTGTGGAAAGACAAGGGATACAGCAGGAGTCCTTGCTAAAGCTTTAAGTGAAAAACAATGTGACTCCTCTGACGGATCTATTGTTGATCACTAGATGCAGCATAACAACAGCAAATGCTGGACTCCTCTTGTTCACACTTGAAGTACTCTTAGACAAGAACATACACCTGTTACATGCTTTTTTTGATCATCTGGAAACTTTTTTTCATTCCATATTTACAATATTTATATCCTACTAAGAAAGTAAGAAAAAAAATACCTAACTGTAATGAGCACTTACAAACAAATGAGAAATTAGAAGTATACTCTTGTAAAAAAAAAAAAATAACATGGCTTTCTCTTCAAGAATATTCATGCTAATTTCTGGACTTCTGTTTGTCAAAAGACAATCATTACAGAGAGCAGGGCATTAAGAAGAGAAAGTGGCTTAGGATTCTTGTCAATCAGTTCTCCATTCAGGCTGCCAATTCACAGACAAATTAATTGCCAGCTATTTCTATGCTGCTAGTTAGGGGCACACCACAACCTGTTATCATCGTCCATTTGTTCCCTCACCACTCTGGGGTTTTATCTGAAAGAGATCAGATTCAAAACAATATTTCTCTCCATCTTGATCTTTCTATGAATTACAAAAGGGAAAAAAAAGAAAAAAAAAAGAAAATTGATCCAATCTCAAACGTTGCCCTACCCTCAGGAAATCGGTGTAAATGTATTCTTAGCATGCAGCTGTACGGATGACTTCCATCTCACAGCGGTTGTGAGCTCCACTCTATTACGGAATACGAGTTTAAACCCTAGGTGATGGAGATGAACAACTGGCTCGGTCTATTCCCTGGGTGCATGCTTGGCCTTGTTGTTGCAGCAGTAGCCATGACACTAGAGATGAGGCCTCACAAGGCTGGAGCTGGCGAGGAGGAAAAATAATATAAAAGTGCACAGCATGGTGCTTATCCTTTTACAAGAAGCATGCACTGCAGCAGAGCGTAAAGAGGAATACTAGCTACGGTTCAGACAGAGACAGAGAGAGACACAGCACAGCAGGGGAGAAAGAGGCAGGTGGAAAGGGGGAACAAAACAATGGTAAGAACAGGCAGGGGGGATGCTATAGAGAAGAAGGGATGGGCGGATGGAAGTAGTGTTAGAGCAGTTTTTGTCTGTACTGTATTTGATTGCCCTGTTGGGCTATTACACTTAGTCCCATCAAAGAAAAGCATACAATAAAAGTACAAGATTGGCTCATGTTATGAGTGTGTAGATGTGGTGGGAGGAGGGCTGTCATTTAGCACCCTGCTTCTTTGACTACCTACACTCTGGAAATGATTTTCAGCAAGAAAACCAAATGGTAAAAATGCAAAACCACAACCCCAAACAGAAGCTTCCCTAAACAGCACGTCTGTTGGTCAGAGGGGACATTGTTAAAATCGGAGAGATATGCTGCTCACTAAGCTGTCTGACAGGAGCCAAGCCCCTTGTGGTTTGTGTGTCTCATAAATGTTCACAAACCAACCAACCCCCCCAAAAAATAAGGAGGAAAAAAAAAACGGCTAGCTCTTCAGAGGCAGGGAGCAAGAAGCAACATCTGCACCTGGCAACCGCTAGCTACAAAAAGTAACAAGGGACCAGCTTCAGCGGATGGCTCATCCACAACCCTCCCCCCCAGCTTTCCACCCCCCCCCCCTCCTCTCAGCCAGCACATCAGACGGACGTGTTTGACATTTACACAGCTTTCAACACTTCAGAGACAGGAGATTTATTCCGCCGGCGGCCCTGGCTGGAGCCAGGCCTCAACCTAGGCTGGCCCCCATGACGACCCTGTAGCTCAGCCCTGAAATGAGGCAGGACTGAGAGGAGAGGAGCAAGGGAGAAAGAAAATCAGGAAGAGGGAGGGATGGATGTCTCGATTCTCCTGGACATTTTCTCTGGCAGATTCCGATAGACGTGCAAGGGAAAGACAATAAGCGTTGAGCATCCCGGAGCACATTAAAACGACTGGCCAAATTAATCACACAGTTCCACTTGTCACACTCGGAGGACAGTCTGCCATGAATTCTGCCTCAGAGATAGAGGAAGGAACAGAAGAGGAACTTGCCCGGCGACGCAAATGCTGGCACAGCGTCAACGACTGTCTTCCTGAATACTGATCGCACCCTATACTTGCTGCAAGAAATGTAGAAAAAATAAGCAAAACAAGAGCTGCCAGAGCTGCTGGCATTTAAGTGTCACTGTCGCTTCCTTCTCAAATTTAATAAAGCAATAAATAAAATGGAAAATAGCAGAAAAAGAGAACACAGACATAAAGTGTGCTTTGACGAAATAATTTGTGATGAAAGTCAAACTGGCTCTAGTTTATGACTTACGCCATTTAAGAATTGCTGCTGCTTAGTTATCTACTTTATGTACTAAGGCAAAGCAACATTGTAGTCATAAGTTACCGATAGTGCTTTATTCATAGGCAAAACTCACTGTTCACAAGTGAATAAAATGCCAAGTCAACAATGCAAGAATCTAGACATCTTCATACTGACAGGAGAAATGGCTTCAATTTAGAAGTAATTTCTCCAGGGGCATATACCACTGATTGTAAAAGAAGAGTTCTGACAATCCCAGATCTCCTGGAGAGAGAGCTCACAGAGGGGGTAATGGTCCATTTAGATAGTCGAGGACCAAAGCAGTGTCGGATACTGGTGGAACAACACCAATTTTCTCCCGCAATTTCCCTCCTGCAGATGCTGGGATGAGGTGTGGGGACGTAGCTGCTATGGCTATTTTGCTGGTGCGTGGAAGCAGAGCATCAGGTCCACTGTGGGGGACCTCCTGCCAGGCATGGAGCATCAGCTGGGTATCTGAAAGTCTCTTTGGCCTTGTGGCAAAGGGTAAGGCCTTACTTCATCTCATCTTTCATAATTCATCAGCAGGCAAACTGAGAAGGTGGTGTTTATTTGTGTCAAAGGTGTTATTCAAAACATCTGTGGATGCAGTCACTCTGCATATACACAACAAAACCTAAATATGCTTTAATATTTCTATTATTTAGCTCACTGCAACAAATGCACTGCTGCGTTTAACTCTTAGCCACAGAGAGAAAAAAAATCAAGCGATTGCTCTTGACCCCACTTGCTGTATCTGAAAGCACCACCTAGCAAAGTGATTTGATCACAGGATCAAATCTATACAGCCATTTGACCCTTGACCTCCCCAGCGGGCAACACAGGAAGTCAGCTGATTACCCAGGGTCAGCCTAGGAGCTCTGGATTAGGAAAGTATTGATCCCAGTGAAGATGCAGGGTCCATGGGGAATGAGATGGAGAGAAAAACCTCTGCCGGGCAGAAATGATATCGACCAGCAGGCCTAGACAGGCTCTCACGCAAAACCATATTTGAGCCTGGGACCTCGGAGTTGGCTGTGCAAACAGAGACGGCTTCAGCAAAAGCTCCTTTCACAGAGGCCCATTGAGAGAGGACAGAGAGAATGAGAGTGAAGGTGAATTGAAGAAGACAAGCTCAGAGAAATGCTCTTTGCATTAGCCAGACATACAGAGGCCTCTGGTTTAGAGCTGACACACTTAGGGGAAGAGTCTGCGGGGGCCATGTAAATCAAGCCGGGGTGAGGAAAGATATAGTCCTGACCTGGGGCCAAACTAAGCAGACTTTAACATTACCCAGAGTCCATGTAAACAGCACTGAAACCTGGCAGTACTCTGTTTCACTTCCATGCAAAGTATGTGGTGAGGTCAAGCAGGAAAGGGGGGTGGGGGTACTCGGACAGATTGATGGTGATGGCGGTGTGGATAAACTTGAAGAGTTGTCCCTCTTCCTTACTAAATTAAAGGGCCGCCTTGTCCTCTCCAACAAGAAATCCCTCGCTTTCAGCAGAAACCCTGGGGGAGTGACAGAGCTGCCTGTGCTTCTGGTGTGATCCTTGGAATAGTTTGGTGAGGGAAAAACAGACAGTAATGGCAGATGTATGAGGGAACTGGGAGCATTTATTCAGCAACGAGAGAAAGAAGAAAACTGCCAGAAACCTGAAGGGACAAGGAATACACAACTGTGTTATGAATATAGTCGAGGAAGAAAAAAGGGGACAGAAGTAAGAGAGGAGAAAAAAACTGATTTATGATTTTTTATCTTGAGCCCCCCCCTCCCAGCTTCATATTGTCTCTGCTGACTGTGTGACTGCAACTGGTTTTCTATCTAGCCTTCAGAGGTAAGCACACACACACACACACACACACATGTACAACCTCAGCACCTCCCAGTGTTTTGACATGGCCCCGGGCCCGGTGCTGCTGAGCCACAGAGGCAGGCACTGGGCATTGGAAATTTAAGTCGGGGCGTAGGAGAAATTAGCCGAGGAGGCAAGGAAATGGGATGTTGACTTGAACTGGCCCCGGGGGCAGCTGAGAGTCTCCCTGTGCAGCTCCGCTGGCTGCCTGACAGTTTGATGGAGCGAGTGGAGGCTTCCCTGCGGCCCGAGCCGCCGTCTCTAACACTGATGTAGCTCAGTGAGGAACAGATTGAGCCTCCAGGCATTGCTCTGTACTGCTACTCCCCTCCTCTCCCTTGCTCTCTCTCACTCTGTGCACTGCTACTGACTCTCTCCTGCTCACTAATCCTGTCAAGCCTACACACAGACAGGTACACAGGGTGCATATGCATACATACTGTACATATTATAAGTGTTCACAGGAAATGACATACTGTATGCACACATAAAGACACACAGACACAGAAATAACACCCACAGAGAGCCTGGCTCCCCCTTCCTCACTATGACAGTAATGTGATGAGCACTACAGATGCTGTTTACTGAGCTCTGGTCGACACACAGGGGGAAGGAGGAAGGCGGGGAGGGTGGAATGGAGGAAGAGGCAGAAGGAGGTAGAGTCAGGGGGCTGGCAGGCCACGGTCATAATGAAAAGAATCTGGCGGCGGCCCACTGTGTGCTGGTCATGAGAAGCATGTGCCGCCGGGGGGCTCTACTGCTAATTTCAGGGGGCAGCCAAGCGTTTCACGCTAGACTTGTCATTGGGCCAGAGGGGGCATTCATACTGGGTGACAGCAATTGCAAGAGGGCGGGTGAAGGGTTTGGGGAGGGCGAGAAAAGAGAGAGGGTGAAAGCTTTAGCTCCCTTGCCCCCCGCCCCCCATACCTCCTGTCCCCTTCTGCAATGATCAAACGTTATTGTAGGCAGGGTACAGAATTACAAATGAGTGTCCTGTGGCAACTGCTGGAACTGGATTCAGCTACTCGCTTCACTTTGCTCTCTCCTCGGGTGGCCACAAGGGGCACCCCAGCTGTGTTTCGATACTTGCATCTTCTGAGTTAACATGACAATAAAAATAAAAATCAGGGGCACAGATTTACAAGTGAATTTGACTGCATCCTACCTCAGTGTGTGCAAGTCAGATACAATCACAATTTACAGGTAACATTGTCATGTTCCCTCACCTTTCCCTCAGCATATTCTATACTATTAGCAATTTCCTCTATCTTTACACGCTGTCTGTTCGAAGTGACATCACTGACCTCCATGTTGTTAAACAGTGACCACAGCAAACTGACCAAAGTGACCACACTGTTACAAGAGTAGAAATTAAAGGTAAAAAAAAATGCTACAAAATTAGAGAAAGTGAGAGAGGCAGAAAGATGCATGGGGAGACCAGGAGTTACAGAGCATTTGAGGCTAACAGCTGGCAGCCTCCCCCCTAAAAAAGACATGGCTGGCTCTAGTCTGGCAGCCAAGAGAATCGAGCAGGGATGAAAGGAAAAGTGTGAGAGATGGAGTCAGTAATGAAAGCCGGGTGGGTGATGGTAGATGAATGGATGTGGGATGGGTTTGGGGGGATTCTGAAACAAGCCGTCACATGAGAGAGAAAAGGAAGGGCTGGGAAACAGAGAGAGACAGAGAGCAATGTAGAGTGAAGGAGGAGGGAGAAAAGAAGGAGGCAGCCACATTGCACACTTCAGGCTGTGAATAATTTAGAGGAGCACTGGGGAGACGAGACGAAGATGAACACAAAACACTGGCAGCGTTTGACCTAGAGCTGCAGCTACATCAGTGCACATCACAGAGCGGAGAGCTCTCTCCTCTCCCTCTTCCTCCCTCCCTCTTTCTCCTTTCCCTCTTTTGCTCTTCATCTGCCTCCCTCTGTGTCATGGAGGAAACAGCTGTACACTATTCTTGTTTCGCCTCACATTCTATGAAACTCAACAGAACAGTTGACAACTCTGTTTCATAAGGATCCTCTCTCTCCCTGCTTGCTCTGGGCATTATATCTGAAGAGTCAGAACAGTCCCATGCAAAAATGATACATGTACATCCAGGCTATATGAGCCCATGAACACATGATACATGTCTGACTACAGACACCCCAGTGTACAGAAATGGAATAAATATATAAGGTGGGATAACAGCATTTTGTGTGTTGGTGCCAATCAGTTACTCAGTAATGAACATAAATATGTAGACCTAATATATATGTTTTTACATGTACTTGGCTACTGAGGTCAGCTTAAAATAAACTGTGCATCCCAATCAGTGTCCATTGTATTTTGAGATGTAATGCCAATACCACATATTTTGTACTGGAGCAATTCTGTCTATTCTAGTCTATAACCTAGCCCCCAGTTTGTCATAAGCCATAACTGAAGATGTGTGAGAGAGTGTATGCACTGTGAGCAACAAGGACTGGGGTCTGAAGACAGCGGCAGTAAATAACAGCCACCATGTGATTAGGCACAGAGAGGTTAACCAGAGCTTGTTCACGCCACCTTTGTCAAGATGCCATGAATCACCTCACCTGCTGAAGTGTGTGTCTACGAGTGTAAAATGAAAGGACGACTGGGCAACTGTGGTGGGAGTGACAGTTGGGCGGACAGAGTGTGGTCTGATCAACCCAGAAGGGAGGGACCATTTATTACTGTATTAAGGAAATGTGGGAGCAGAGAAGCTGAGAATGTAAATGCACTAGTACTAGTACAATGTATAGATAATATATATAATCTCTTAATGTGGTAGCAATTACATGAATATATATATATATATATGAACCACATAGTAAAAAAACAAAGAAGGTCTAAAGATGTCAACAAAACCAGAATTGGTTCCCTGATTTTCTTGCACCCACCCTCCCTCCAATGCCCTCACACTCCCTCTCTCACTGTCTCCTGCTCAGTCTGTGTGGCTGATATTAATGGGACGTCCCTTGTTTGTAAATGTGCCAAGTTGTGTGCACCACTGTGGGCTGTCTATTATAGCAGGCCTCTAGGGCAGCTATTCCATATGGCGTCACATATGGCACTCAGCAGCATCAATTAATGTTGTTATAATACTGATTTTTATGAGCTAGGGTTTAACTCCTTTCCTCTTTTTTTCCTACCCCTCTGACTCCTCCTCCTCTTCATTCTACCTACTGTCGCTGAGTGTTTGATTCTTCAAACTGCCTTTCTCCCATTTCTCAAACCTTCAACAACAGTACAGGATCCAAAAAGTTTTCCATGCCAATTTCTCTCCAACCAGCTCTGCTGAATGGTGCTCAAAGGCCCTGAACATGACTTTCTTCCTCCTAGACTGAGGAAGAAGGCTAACTCAAATGCCAATGTGTCTTCTCTGAAGTTGAGAATTTGATCAGCGATACATGGCAGATCATTAAAGACACAAAAACAGGAATTATATGGACTGAAAACTATGTATAGATTTATTTTGTATATCTAAAGCCAAATGCCAGATTTACAATATTAGTAATTTTGGTCACATCAGACCAGCACTATTGTCCATTACTGTGTTAAATTAGTTCTGTATTTGTGCACAAAGCAATAGGCACATGGATGCAAGAACAGAATCTGAGGGGCCCTTTTGTTCCCGGGTGCCTTTGGTGGTGGATCTGACAGGAAGGGAACAAGAGTGTAGCAAAAAGCCCGCTTAAAAAGCTCCCAGCCACACCAGCGTTGTCAGCGACGCCACAATTAGAGACAAGATCACTGGCGCTTCCCAGCGAGAAACATCTCACCAACACTCCTCAATGGAACTCTTTCGTTTGAGGAACGCACTCAAAGCAAGGTTTTAAAACGTTTTGGATGGCTAATCACTCTCACGATGAAAGACCCTGGCGTGTTCGTTTGTCTCAGCGTGGGGAGCTTCCCTTGCTGTTTCTCTGTCTCTGATTCTGATTGTTTTTGTTCTGTTTCTTTTGCAGCAGGCAGCCAAAGCAGGCAAGCTGGCAGGCAGCTCTGTTTGAAGGTGCAGTCAGACCCGAGTGCAGGCCCGATGCTTTGTAGTGATATTTCCAGCAGCACAATCTCATTACTTTTTGACGTGGGAGATGTGTGCAGGGGCGGACTGTCATTTCACGCTGTCAAAAGTTCCATGAGGGAACGGAGACGGGAATGGAACTTCAATGACCTGCATGCCTCTAGCTCATCAAGACTGAATATATTACACCAAATAAAGCAGATAAAACCCGATGAACTAAATCCTTGAAGATGCTTGTAAACTTAATGTCCAGTCCCCAGGGGTGCTGAAAGAATTTGTCTCCTTATCTGTAATCAGGTCTATTTCAAAGCTTCCTGTTACTGTACAACATACATACAGTAAACCAATTAGCATCCATACAGCTCTGCATACACTCAGACAGCCTATCCTGTATACATGTGTAGTTAAGACAAACAGGTCCTTGTGTCTCAAGTGGAAAAGTCCTAAGGGCAGCATCCCACACCTCTCTCGAGTTGCTGGATGATTTCACATGGGACAAACATTGGCAGCTTTCCCTTTTTAAAAAAAAACTGGGGGATGTCCCCTGAAGTTGATTTCACACGGACTTCTTTCAATACAGAGAGAAATTTGCTCTGTTAAAGAAGCTGCCAGGCGCTGATTGAAGCGCCCGGTTACCATGCAAACCTCAGCCTGTTGCTGGGGTGACTGTCCCAAAGTGCTTCCTGGGTAATTTTCGAGGTCACTGGTTTGTGCACGCCTATGTGGTGCAGATGGGCCCACCCTCATTCAAGGCGCAGCAGGAGCTCTTTCATTAGGCCCAGTGAATGGCCTCATTCATCCCCTTCACCTCAATTGGTCACGCTGCATCTCCGCAGAGGGCCTAGGACAAACTTTTCTCTCTTTCCACTCCCTGATCTTCCATGCACCACCCACCTTAGTCATGCTTCACTTTTGTTCAGCACCATGTGGTGGCTGAAGATTCAGGACTCATCTTTGGCAGCAAACCACTTTAGACAGATTATTAGGTGGAATGTAACAGGCTGACTTTCTTTATTATTCAAATAAAATAAATAATTATTGAAAAAAACCCCTACGTATGGCACTGATGTAGATCAAGATGGGTATTTGATATCTATAACCATAAAACCCATGGCTATAAATACAATAATAATTGAGTATATTTTGTGTGGAGTGTACTAATAAAACCATTGAACCATTAATCATTCTTCAAATTCCTCTCATTTCCACCAGGTTGAGGCTTAGACTGCCTCTACATAGCCATAGTGGGTCCTCTACATGTTTGTCTCACTTTAACCCTTAAATCTCATGTCTGGCCTAGTGAGAAGTGACTAATTGTCTTGAGTTGTAAGTGTGCTTGGAATGTCAATCGGTGACAGGGTGCACAATAATTTAGTTTCTCCCTTCCTCCTCCCCTCTCTCTCTTTCTCCTTTCCTGTAGCAGATTTAGCTCCTCTGCTTCTCAAGCTACTGAGCTGTAAAATTGACTGGACAGCAGGCAGTATACAGAATCAGACCTGGCATCGTGGACGCACTAACCTTGAGGAGGGCCACTGCTGCTGGCTGCACCTAAAGAGATGGAGACAGAATGTCAGCCATATTGGACTGAGAAAGGTTAAAATGAGGAGGTAGGAAAGGCAGGCAAAACGGCAGAGACCCTATAACAGCATGGCAAGGCAGGAGTAAAGCAGCATGAATATGGACACACATTACAGACAGAAAGAAAACAAGCTATTGCAGTGAATGGGTGCAGCATGTACCCTTCAGTCATTAAAATGATATCAATCATACAGAAAATCTAAAAAAAACACATTTTCTGAAAACAGTGCATCATAAAATGGTAGTTCTAACGAAACTATCCTGCGTAATGAAATCAACTTGTATAGCTACTCTTGGAACAAATGTGAGCAATCAATTACTATGAATCACAAATACACTGGCTGCGGATAAGATGTGAACAAATGGAGCCTCAGTCCCTTACAGATGATATTAGTGCTCTGAGCTGCTCTCTCTCCACAAGAGATTAAGCAGGTTTGTACTCTCCCAGGCGGGCAGCGCTCCCCCCTCCAGGGTGCTGCACTATCATTTGCAGGAAAATTACTTCAGTAATGAAGAATCCAGGCCCATAAATCCTCATGGCCTCACCTTCCTTCGCCGACCAAGTCTCGCTGAACAGCTAGTAAAAATTCCCTTTAAAAAATTCATAGTGCAATTTTGCTCAAATCCCTCCCAGCAAGCACAATTATGGAACTTTCATCTCAATTGATTTATGTCCTGGGTAAAGTGAAGGAGGGGGTGGAGGGTTGTGAAAGGGGGGAGAAAAAACAAGTGGTAAATCATTGTTTTTAAAACGACAAGATGTAGGGCCTTTTGTCACATTCACTGCATGTGTGTTGTAGTGCAGGCACCAGAGAGGTGCACAGATAAGTGCAAAGAGGAAGCAGAAGGAAGGGAACATCTGAAGAGTTAGAAAGCAGAAGTGAAATGGCAAAAAAAAAGGAGGAGGGGGAGAGGAGGGGAGAGATATGGGGGCGAAAGAAGCGGTATTCCACTTGATTAATAACACTAATCAAATTATACAGTGTTCCACTGTGCCCTGAAATCTGGGGCCATAATGTCCTCTAATGGCGAGGTTCATGGAGCTAAACTTCAGAGGGAAAACACAGCGCTGACTGCTGCATGCCTTAATGAAGGCAGTAAAACATCCATTTCCAGAAGCCATGAAATGAAAGGCAAGATTGTAGATGTGCACCCAGTGGCTCCCCCACTGCAAAAAAATGGAAGGCTGTTAACACAAAAGACAGTGTCGGAGAGAGCGAGGGAGACAGACAGAGAGACGCAGGGCCTTAAGAAGAGAAATGAGGAGACAATAATACAAGTGAAGAGATTTAAAGGGCAAGAACACCACGAGTAAGGGGATATAAAAAGAAAAGGGATGATGAAGTGAGGATAGAAAGACAGATTGGTAGATACTCTCACTGCTTTATTTCCAGAGAATTTCTTTGCTGGCATGAAGACAATCATCTGTGTCTGCTGATTATGGATGAGCCAGGCTGCTTTACTATGTCTGTTATACTTAGTGCTGCTGACAGCAGCCACAATTCATCACTATTTAGTTGCTGATGCACCTAACCACAGCATCCTGCCCCTCATCTATCTCAATACCACTCCATTAGAAAATCCCTCTGTCCATCCAGCCATGTATTGTGTTGATCTATCTATCCAACTGCATGTCCACTTCTCTATCTCTATGTGTACATTCAGCCATCCATCTATTCATCTACCCGGCCCTCTGTTTCAATGTCTATATGTCCATCCATCCTTACATTCATCGAGTCTCTCTGTTGAGGGTCCTCCACTCTGTCCACTCATCTGTCAATCCATCCACTGAAATCAAGTTCTGACCATATCTGCTGGCTTGTTATTTTTAGGCATTACACATAATGTAACAAGACTTCTGTTGTTCATGTAAATATTAGAAGGTCCACTGTGGTGTTTAGTGTTGTGAAAAACTTTGCTGCAGCAACAAACTGAAACTTAAGACATTTAGACAAAAGCATTATGGTTTGCATTTAATCTAGTAAATTGCACATGCTACAAACAATCAAATCAGCCTTTGCATCTTGAGTAAAGTAAACGTTTGCAGTCCTTGGGGCAAAACTTCATCTGGTGAGCAGGGGAAAAAAACAGCAAAGCTGAGAAAACACAGATTGCTATTGTTATTATTATCATAATTACGCTTGTGCTTATCATGCAAGCAGCCTCAATCAGGATGAAATACAGTTTCATTTGATGAAGCTTCCTGTTTTGACTGGCTTGAGTTTGGGAACCACACACTTGGCTGGTGTGCCAAAAACTCAATCAGGCGCAATTACATAGCCATCAGATAGAAATGTAATTGATTTGAAAGCTGACATGAGATATAACTACATTACAGTGGAGGCACAGTGGGGAGGCTCCTTGGGGACAGGGCCTACGGGGAGCTCATTACCGCCAAGCTTTGAATTATTGAGTGCTAAGGCAGTGACATTGAGGAATAGAGGCGGGCGATTGGCTGTAACAACTCAGCAAGTGTTTATCTCAACTTACAGCAACCTAAGACATCTGAAGGAGTTATCTGCCTGTGCATGAATATTGCAAAGGAAGAAGTTGTAATGGTTTATAATTCAAAGGGTTCGGTCCAAGGTAGAGTCCACGGTTGCACATCATGCCAACTGTTCTTATCTCTAGTATCTCTAACAAAGAACAACAACAACAATCATATATAACATCACGCTCTGCCTAAGGGTTGTTTCCATTGCAATAAGCCCACTTTTGTTGTTTGGTATTCGGGCTTAGGTGCAGTTTCACTAATCTACCGTCATCTAGCATGGCTGTTGCTGATGATGTTAGTTTCATAGCAAACGGACTGCACAGTACATAAGTGCAGCTGTCTTTTTTTTCCATATCATTTTTTTTCATCCCACTTTGTCCACTTTCATCCTTACCGACACAAAGAGCTTAAATTAGGTAAAATCTCCCAGGAGCTGGAGGGAGGGCAGAGGGTTACTAGAAGCACATCTGCCTGACCCTGACTGTGCTTGGAGATGACTGTTGAGAGGATAAAGATATAAGTCACTGTGGAGGGGCCTCTACATCCCCCAGGAAACTGGTGACTGCCTACCTCTGGGAGAGCCATGCCCCCTAGGCTTCTACCACTGATCTCCCTCTGTCTCACTCTTTATTCTTTCTATCAGTCCTCTCTCTCTCCTCACACAGCCCTCCTGTGAGCTTTCTCACAAAAATGAGAACTCAATTAATTCAGGCGAAATGAGGACGAGGGAGGAGGAGGCGGAGGCCTAGGGAGCCCGGAGAGACAGAGAACGAGCGAGGGAGGAAAGCCTAACAGAGCTGCTTGTCGATCTGCGGCCTGGAAACAGCAAACAGAGCATGGGGTGACTGTGCATGTGCATTAAGTCTTTAGCTAAGTTAATCCTGTCTGCAGTTTAAACATGGCTGATGAACGGAAAGTCCTCATTACAGAAGGGGATGCTGAATAAATAGACAGGTCAGAGGGAGGCAGAGAAAGAGAAAAGAGCAATGCCTAAGAGAAGTGAGAAAGACTATTACGTGGACACAGGAAGGGTCTCACAGGTTGGGGTGACTGTTTATTAGGATTCAATGACAGAGGCAGAAAGTTGGACTATCAAATAGCTGCACAAAACCTTCTTAGTTCTAATGTTAGATATATCTCACCCCCTCTTTAACCTAAGGAAATGATAAAACGTGTCCAAAAAAAGCTGTGTGTGTATCAGTTTATGCCACCTATGGCCTTGAGACAGAGGAGTTCATGTTATAGATGCATGCAAGATGCAATCCTGGGTGAGCTCGGTCACCCTGCTTAATGCTATATTAAAGTGTGACAAGCCACGAAACAGCTCAGCTAATTTTCTCATAGGCTTGCAGAAAAACTGGCAGAAAACCAGCTGTTAAACAGGAACTGTCACCAGGTTTGAGGTCACTAGAGCATAGACACATGCACACACACCACAACATTCTGCAGTTTTACAATGCACAGTCTGAGATAGCATACTGCAGTACTTCAAGCACCTGCATATACTCTGTGCTGAAGAATATATGGATGCTTTTACTGAGCTACTTTTTTCCAACTGGATTTTCAGTGCACAACTGTTTTCTGCATGTGTCAGTGATAACTGAAAAATAAAAACAAATGATCCATTTTTACCTCAGCACTACTTGTAAGCTGTGGGGTTTTATCTCCAGTGCAGCGGTATTATAAAAGTAACCACTTCCCCCTGACAGAGTGTAAATCTTACAGTATTCTGGGATACTTTTATGCTCCACTCTGACTGCAGCACATATTTTACCAGTCCCAGCTCTAGGACAGGGCTAGTAAAACAGGCGAGTCAAACAGTTCCAAATTTTCCTATGATAAATACCTTGTATGTAAGGAGCCAGAGGGAGACTGTGGCAAATGTGTTTCCAAGCAAATCAGACTGCCACTAGTACTTAGAGTGATTGAACAGCCTGTAAACAGAAGCTACAGACTGACTTCACACTCTCTGGGAAATACTAATATAGTTGTACTTTCAGTAGGGAAGGACAGAGGCGGAGCGTTGAAGTTCATGAACTGAAAAGTGAGTGCAGGAGCTTTTTAAAATTACCCTGTCTCTGCACTTGGCCCCGGTTCTGAACTGAATCTGCAGAGTAAAAGCACAAGACTGTTGAGCGTAAGTCATAAGACACCCTTGGTCAATGGCTGATAGTGTTCCTCGCATTAGCCCAAATTAAAATCAGATCTATCTTTAACAATCTAATAAAAAAAATGCCATATGATGACACTTTCCCTCATTTATGCTTTCCATCTTCTCTGCACACTGCCGAGGAGAATAAATTCTCCTTTGTTCATGGTGCTTGTAAAAGGACATTTTTTGTTCCACTAGTGTGCCAGCATCTTTACTATCTATAAAATTCATCAGTCAGAGATAATATTTTCCAGATCTATGTCCAATCAAGAAAGTGTGGAGACTTCACATAGACTCGCTGATGTTGTGGGGCAAATTAGAGCTGATATGAGCATGAAAATGAATTAAGCACACAATTTAGCACTTTAGCTGAAGGCATGTCTTTGTGTCTTCACTACACGTCAGCTGACCTTAATACTTGGCTCTAAGGATATTACACTAAATAACAACCTAAAAAAAAGCCAGGGTTTGAGGCCTGTTTCTAATGAAGAGGAGCATGGAGCATTTTACCACTAGGTCAACAAGTAAACATGCTTGTTATGTAGCTAGAAAATCCAATGTCTTCCAAAGTTCCTGTATTTATGTAAAGTAAGCCCTTATGTATTAAAAAACAAAACAAAACACTTACTTCACCCATGCCTCATCCTGTATGTGGTGAATAACTGATATTTTGGGTAGTGTCAATT
Organism: Parambassis ranga; assembly: GCF_900634625.1. Lineage (NCBI taxonomy): Eukaryota > Metazoa > Chordata > Actinopteri > Ambassidae > Parambassis > Parambassis ranga. The sequence goes on along the minus strand of NC_041030.1, from coordinate 2,827,912 downwards.
TCCCCAGAACAGGATGGAAAGTAGAAAAGGCAGTAAGAGTTTAAACTTTGCAGCTACAGCAGTTTCGTTGGTGGTGAGCCGTTGTGAAAATGTGAGAAAAACCGCAGCCTATGTATCTATTGTGCAAATGTGTAAAACCACAAAGGGTGCTGTGAGTTGCTAAAAAAAAGGGCTATACATCTATATGGGGTGTTAACCCACAACCGAACACGAACTAGGTCCATCCTGACAAATAAACATGCAACTTCAGTTTCTAGCCTACAGTTGAAAACCTTAATAAATCAGAAGAGAAAATACAGAATACACATACTTTCAGATTAGGTGTTGCTGTACATACCTGTGTGACCTCATGACTAATTAGATGCCTGGCAGATGTAAATACATGGCTCACTCAAAATGTGTTACAGCTACACCAAGGGAACACTGATGGAATAATTATTTTATCAATAAGAGACCATCCTTCAATTTTCTTGCTTTAACTACATGTCCACAGGGGGTCTGGAGCCTATTCCAGGTGTCAGTGGGAGATGGGCGGGGTACACCCTGGACAGGTCACCGCAGGGCTAACATAGAGGGATCAACCAGCCACACTCACACTAACACCTACGGCCAATTTAGAGTTCCCAGTTAACCTAACATGCATGCATTTGGTATGTGCCTGGAGATGGGTCATCCACACTAGCACAGGGAGAACATGCCAACTCTACACAGAAAGGCCCCAGGCAGATAGAGAACCTTCCTGCTGTGAGGCAGCAGTGCTAACAACTGCACCAACAAGAGTGAAAAGTGTGTTAGAAAGTTTAGAACAAGTATTTCTGAAGAACACATAGCAGCTGGCAGGTACATTTCTTACACTTTCTGTTACACAAAATATTCTTTTTTGAGTGAAAAGCAACTACCTGAGAGCCAACAGAAAGCCATGTGATGTGCCTGACAATACAACCGTTATCCCATTCCACAGACACACACCTGAATCCCCAGACACCTGTGCTACTCTCCTCTGACCTGAACATGAAACCCTGACAAGAAACACTATGCAACCATTTGGTTTTGTTTGTCCTCCTGGGTCTGCCTTGGCTCTCAGAAACCTTACCCTGGCATTCGCTCTAATCCCCAGAGAATGAAATGCAGGGCCAACAGCATACAGAAAAGCACCAGGTGATTGCATATCTTTGACAGACCACCGTAGTAGCATCTAACCGTGGACCCTGTGACACTGCTAATTTGACATCCCTTCTCCTATTCTGCGCTTGGCCTCAAGGGTAGCCCGTGTATCAACTTACATCTACCCAGTTACCTTCGGATAACAAGAGCTGCATCAACTGATTCAATTGAGCAGAATTGCACACAGTTCATTGGCTTTTGGCTGGTGCTGGCAGAGTAGATGACAGCGGTGTGTGGAGCCGGAGAGTATCAGTTGACCCAGACTAATTATTCATAAGGCCTTGTTGTGATGGCTGCTGCTCCAGTAAGGTCAAGCAGGAGCAGCTGAGGCAAAAACAAAAACATTTCCTTCTAAAACGGAGCTGACAATGCTGGGTATCTACAAGGAATTATGAAACTATTTAAGAATATCCTCAAAAGGACAAGAACATCACAAGGAGCTCTGACTGTGTGCCACTGCAAGAGTATAAGCAGTGTGACAGCTTAACATTTCCAACCAATGGAATGAGGGGTGCTCATGCCTGGCTGATAGGAGAATGGGGCATCTCCTTTAAATAACAGTACACTCAGAATCCTCACCAACATGGACAGGCACTGGTTTGAACATTTGTAATTACAGTAATTGTGATTTCAACAAATGGGCCTTCAATACAGTCTTCGATAGTAAAAATACAGGTTGTGTTACCCATGAGAAATCTACTGAAAGCATCCATTGACAAAGCTTTCATTTTGCTCTTGGACAGAAGGCATTTAAATTGTGTAGAGGTCTGCACAAATATTCTGGAAAATAGAGAGATGGGTCTTTGTTTTGAGGCATAAACTGAAAATGGAGCAGAGGGAACGCTGTTCACCTTTAAGCTTATCGGTACTGCCTTCTCACCTCTATTTACAATCAAAATGAAGCATAGAAATGTGTACCCACAAGCGCACACACAAAAGGCCCACTTATGAGGAAGCACAATGGTGTGGCAATTAGCGGCTAGAGAGGAAGAATGCTGGATCGGTTACAGTTGTTGAATGTTAATTACAGCGTTTTACGGCATTGAGGAGATAACGAGTTAGCGCCTGGTGACAGCAGCGACACGTCCTTTAACGAGAGCCGTGGAAATTTATGAAACTTGAGATCAGGGACAATGAGGCGTTACTGGCTTGTCAGACGCTCTCCTGCTCACCCTCCCTTTGTCCTAATGATGGCAGACACTCGTTTCTCTTTCTACTCTGCTTGTTTCAGAGCTATTAGCCCAAAATGATTATTGCTCATCTAAGACAGGTAAAAATCAGCAGATTGGAATTCTGTCCAAAATAAATACCTTATCATCTCACATCACCACTGCAATTCTCTAATCAGCTTCTGTTACAGCAACAGGGTTGGGAAAAATACACAGAAAACAAGTGAACACATGAGGGCCAAACACATGGGCTCATGTTACAAATAATTCCCTGTCTGGGGCAGGAAATACAGCCAGTAGTCAGACAAATGTGACTGACCATTTATTCCTGTGTATCTAAATAGCGAGGGATCAAGAGCTTGGTAAAATCCATGGGGTTAATGTGGTCATGTTGTGAAGCCTGGTTTGGAATTTAGGTTAATGGAATCATTGATAGGGCTTAGCCCACAATGCTTAAGAGGATCCATACCTCATGATTTAGACAAATCCTGGGACATTCTTCAAAGCCCCCCCTCCTCCCCAGCAGTCTGAGGATTTCTCTGGGTCTACACAGCCACTGCCAACTACAATCCCCTAGACTGCACCCACAGTCTAAATGGGGAAATGGTTTTATAGAATATTACATCAGTTACACTGGGGCAAATGTGGGCCCCAATGGAAATATTAAGCATAAAAAAACACATAAAGAGGGCCTGTTTTCTTCTTTCTCTGGCAAATTACACCAAAGCATTTGCACTAGAATGTACAGTAAAGTAGAGGATTCTTGAAATCGTAGCTAATGTCTAGACATGGGCCTGGAAAAAAATTACTCCATCACACTGAGTTCACTAGACCTTGTTCTAAACAAGTGATCCCTATCTATAGGAAAATCACTTACCTCTCATTTAATCATTTTATAAATATGCCTGCAATGAGAATGTAAATATATTGATATAGCTCCTAATCTCCTCTGAGGAAATATTAAGCTACCCTTACAAGTGGTGGGAAAAAAAGTCATTTCTGTGGGCTGTAGTCTAGTTGAAGAGGGGTGACTAGCCTGCTGGAGAGAGAGAAAGAGAAGATCTTTTAAAACCGCACAAGACATGGAGCCTAGAATGGTGTTCAGATGTCAATAAAAACAGGTGTTAACTAGCTTAGCTAAGACGTTAAGAGCTTGGATAATCCTAGCCTGGATCCAAGAGGGATCCGGCTCTAGAATACTAATGCTTAGGATGCGCTGTTAAATCACACTGAGTTGATTAAGGGGCTGGATTTAAGTGGTACTGCTGCTACATGCTGTAGCAATGACGGAAGAATCAAACATGTTTGCATATATACTATGCTTGGCTTTGGGACGGCTCATCCAATGAGTAAGAGAATTTCCTTTTAAGATGCATACTAAATGCATTTATGCACACTCACACTGCTGGTGACCATTAAGTATAAAATACAGTTTTCTCTCTCTCTCTATCATTCATTTGTGCTCAGCATGGAAAATTAATATTACTGCATATGGCCTTGTTTAATCCACATGACTAAAGCCTGTGAAAACAGTGTAGTGTTGTGGTGCCAAAAGCAACATGACCCTTGGAGTCAGGGCCACCTACAGGCAAGTAGAAGCTGTAGAAACTTCAGGCAAGAAAATGAAAAGAAATGATTTATTCATTAGATTGGATTGACTGTCTTAAAGGTTGCTAATGAGTTGGGTTTCTAACCTATGTGTGTAGATACATGCATTTGTGGGCACAAAGATATTTTTTGTGGGACTGTAAATTTAAAGTGAGTTCCTTGTTTCCTAGAACAAGTTATATAGTTATAATGTATGTCATAAATGGGTAGATACATCATAGTAGTGCTTTCTAAACAAAAACAGAGAAGCAACTTCACCAAAAACACAAAAATGAACAATTTCACAAGATTGTTGTTTATTCTTCTTGGGGTAAAAAAGATGGTCTCATCTTGCACATGTAATTCTACAGGGAACAAACACACTCTGTGTCCTCCTGAAGCCACTCCCATGCTGTGAAAAGCCTTCATCAATCTCCAAGATGACAACTCCATTTGGACAAAATGGAATAAATAAATGCGACACTCATCTCTGTTTCACATAATCAACTTTGAATGTACCACCTCGCCTGCTACATACATTCATGCACTCTTACATCCCACCCCTTAATCAAATCAGCATCTGGTGTCAGGGTGGCTTGTGATTCGGAGTGTTCTCATTTGTAAACACCACCTGCCAGTTCTCACTCCTCTTCACTCCCTGGGTGACATTAGCGCAAGCGTGAAATGTGATTTTGCGTTGAGCAAACCTCTGCACTAAGCGCATCTGAGTCCACCCACCTGGAAAGCAGGAATAAATAATCTACGGTCACCGAAGTCACACTGAGCTGTCATTGCATACGATGCTAGCCAGACAGCTGCAGAAACACGCCCAAGCCCAGTTCTTCTAAACTTCACAGAAAGATTTGATTTCTTTAGCTTAGTCTATTACCTCCTAGATTTAACTATCCAATTGAACAATTTAAGCTTCATTAGAGGCGTCAGAGAAGCTAATAAAACATGACATGTGGCGTTGTATGCAGGAACTGAACCCGAGTCATACCGCTGACAGCACCCAACCACTTAACTATCAATCTGCCCATAAAAGAAGTTGTTGATGCACCACCTTTAAAGTGCCACATAATCAAAGAAAATCAACAGCAAGACAATTTGCTCAGCTATGCATGATCACACAAAATGCAATCAAATTTCTACTGACACACCTAAAGTATGATTACAGGCAGGACACAGATATTCCCTGTTCAGCACTCCATCCTGGGCAGCGTGAGTTGTGTGTACACTGAATGTTCTGTAACATGGAGCACCAGGCGTATCACCTTTAAGTTGCTGGCGTCTTGCCTTTTGATGAATGTCAACAAAGCAGTTAGCAGGGAGGAAATGAGAAAAAGAGAGAGAGACCGGGAGAGGAGAGGGGGGAAAGAACACACAATTATAAAAGCTTCATTTCTTCAGAGAACCATAAAGTCTCGTCCCAGAAGGGCAGCTGAGCACAAATCAATTTCTTTCAGTCGATTACAAGCACTGAGGTTCTAACCTTCATTTGTGAGTCTAATACTCCAACAGTTATGTAGAACACATACCAATTAAGCAATTCTGCTGGAATAAGAGGGCCATGAACTGACGCGATTATGGAGGCCGGGCCCCTGGGGAGGCCGGGTTATCGGCTCAGGAGCAGGGAGGACGAGGGGAGCAGAGCAGGAGAGACTGGGGGAGAAAAATGTCGAAGAAAGAAGAGAGATGGAAGCCAAGGAAAAAGTCATTTATTAAGTCTAATACTCTGTGAAATGTTCCCATGGTAATAAGGCAGGAAGACCACGTTAATATCAGGGAGCCATGCAGAAAAGGTCACTCGATATCTGTACCGCCCACCAGGGTCGTGCTGACGGGAGCTGCTCAAACACATCTGATAATGCTCTCAGCGTCGTCACTTGGCGCCAGAGGTCGAGAGGATGGGAGCTTGGGGAAAGATGCCATTTGTGGAAATTGCACTGATGTACCGCTGTGCTCTGACACAATTCTCCATGCTGGCTTTGGCACTGTGCAGACAGCTGTACAACGAGTGAATGGAATAAGCACGATGACACCCAGTCAAAGATTATCAGGCATAAATGTATGGCTCTGTGGCGTATTATGCTTTCCGCTAAGTTTCGATTCTGCAATCGTTCATCTCTACAATGACATCAATATACAGGGAAAGCAGCCAGCTTCTTCTTTCTGATTTTCAATATCTGTTTGCACACACAGTGATGAAAGGAAATGCATTAAAGGCACTCTCCGTCTTTCTATTGTCACAAGCTAAATCTGATGCCATTTTTCTCTCAAATTAAAGAGCCGGGATGCCTCTCTCACCAGATATGTGTAGATCAACACATTGTCATTCACTGCTGAGGTGCACCTTAACCACCGCCCTTTCTGCCAGAAGATTTATGGTAATTCCTGATAGCATGTGATAGGATGCAGCCCATAAACCCATGTGAGGTATGTGTTTCTATGGTAACCCTTCCCTCTATTCGCTAGCCCTATGTGCCTTGGCGTTTTACTTCTTTCCCTGCATTGTAGGCACTGTCTATTTGAATGCCAGTGGTAGGAATGAGATGCAGATTTGTGGCAAAGCAGAGACACAGATGTTTCCTCATTGCCTTTTAATCTCCTCTTCCCTCAGCGCCTGGCAAGAAACACTCCCCCCTTTAAAATGGTAATTGGACGAGATGAATAATAAACAAAACGAAAACAGACCAGTGTTTATAGGGAGCATTTTAACACTTTGGAATGATCACGCTTTATGGCTATTATTAGCACCGAGACAAAACCCAGCGCTTCTTCTTTAGGGAATAATAAAGGGCTGTGCTCTAACTTGTCTAATCAGTAGGAGACCTATCAGGGCTGGCTGAGGACAGCAGTGCTTTGCTCATTAAGGCAGAGCAGCACAGTCCATCACTGCATTTGCATTTTCACTGACTTCCTCCCAATTTCCTCCAAGTCACAACCATCCGAAAACACATCATAGCTGTTTCATACCCTTTAGATTCCAAAACTAATATACCACATACTGTACGTGTCATCATCCACATTGACTGGGTTCCATATGTGTACCATACGCACAATGAAATCACCCTCGTACTCAGACAGCAGCAGGGTACATTCATTGCTTGTAAATTTAAGATAATGATTTCATTACCTGTGAACTGGCCCAGCATCATATAGTGAACACTTTTCCTTCGTCTCCCACCCAGCCAAACATCAGCCTCCATTTCAGGAGGTGCCCTGTGTATTTGTTGACAGCACTGAGATAAATGTGGATATTTCGACACCGTGTGATATCAGAAAACTGGCTATTTGCATGAAAAGCCTGTCCCTCTTTCTCCCCAGAGAGCTTTATTACAGGAGGATATTTCAAACGCTATCAAATGTGCCAAACATTTACTTTGATAACTCCATCAGATGGCTCCCCGGGTTTAATGGCAGCAATCTGAGAGTGCTGAGGCACATGCCTACAGCACAGACAATAACGGTGGGAAGAAATACGAGGAAGGGATGAATAAAATCTCTTTAAAAAGTTCATAAATAATGCACCTTGTGGACTAGAGAGTTGTTGCCTATTTAAGTATGCATGCCTCTTCCTGGTTTCTGTACTGGCAGAGATACAAACACAGCATGTATTGTGGGTCAACATGACAGCACAGGAGGAAGACAACCTAGGGCTCCATCAATCCTCTCAGCCACAGCCTCCCACCCACGTGGAGCAACCTCTCCCCACGGCAAATTTCCAGCCGCATGAAGACACAACTGCAGACCTAACCCTACTGAATAAACACACAGAAAGAAAAGGGAAATCCACGGAACGACCGGCTGCTTCCAAAACATGGGAGAAGATTTGAGAAAATAGGAGAAAAACAAAGTGAAGGACTAATTATCCAATTAATGTGCAATTAAGCCCTTGCGGCCTAATGGGCTGTGTTGGATTTGGTAATAGCTCTACCAGACTGAGGAGCTTATTAAACTAACTGTAGGCTGCTGCATGGACTCAAAACACTATACAAAAATAAGATGTTACATTAACGCAGTACATATATGAGTACATTTGTTTCGTGGAGCTCGGACATGAGGACTGCAAAGCTAGGAAAAAAAAAACTCCCTGACACAAAATTCAACAAAGCATTTCATTCAGATTTTCATTATCTGCCATAGCAGAGTTTGCTAATAAATGCTAATTATATTCAAGCTAATATTTAATCACATACAATTTCTCCAGTCAACTCAGTTTGAGGAAATACTAATTCTAATGAACGCATTCACAGTGCAGTTTATGAACTTCAGCACCGGAGAGATGAGAGAGGAAATGTGGAATGATGTTCAAAAATGCTTTTTCAACTATGAGCGTTATTAGCTTTGACTAATTTCCTACCCTAATGAGATCCTCTTGGAGGGATATTTTGGTACAATTAATAATGCACACAGAATAATTACAAGCATAAATATTTATCATTCGGTGCATCTGTGCAGTATAGGGTGCGCTGAGTATAGAGGCAGAGTAAGTGCACGCACTCTTTATGCTATGATTGATGTACGTTGTAAAAATTAGGATTTACTTGAGTAAGCATTATTTTATATGTACTTTTAGTTTTAGTGCCACAATGATTTTCCAAACAGCACAACTGATGACTACGGTAAGAAAATGTATTGCAAATTCTTTTGTGCACATGACACTGCATGCAGATGTGTTTGATTTTTCATGTGCATAGAGGATTGTGCCATCTGCTCGCATATTTTGCTTCAGTCAGTGTACAGTGTTAGCATTTCCAGACCCACTAATACTCGACTAGGTAGTCGACTTGGTAGTCGTGTATTAGTCGGCAATTTGTTTTTGCCATTTTATCTGTTTTAAAATACTTTTACTGAAGTTGCTGACATGCCAAAAAAATAGTAAACCCCATGACTGTGTATGGTATTTTAAAACAATCCACTGTAGCAAAATGACTGTAGCGCTGCTCAGTTTAGAAGGGCTAAGTGCAAAAAAAATATCTGGATGGCTTCATTGTCATCCTGCAATCAAGATCATTATCTCAGTCGAGTGGGACATGCTGACTGTCAACTTGGCACACTTTAACATGCATTTCAAATGTTGGCCATCACTCAAGTAAAAATGAGACCAGGCTGAACTCGTTTTGCCCTTGGATAACTAACACAAAGGGTAAATACACACTCCAACATGAAAATGTAAACACACATTGGTATAATGTGTAGCCAATGCCAGATAACACACTCATATAAGCAAAATGTTACTCAACATCCCTAGGCTGATAATGACCCTTCACCATGCTTATCACCATGCTGGGACAACTGTGCAAATACACTGCATTGCAATCATCTACCCCTTAGCTCACGTTTGTCTCTTGTGGGCTAATCTTCCAGGAACTAGCAGACTGGGTCATGATTCAGCACAGGCTATCAGGTAGAGCTGCATCCACAGCCTGGGGAGGCCAATGTCAACACAATGGAGTAGAGGTGGAAAGACAATCAGGGTTGGGATGGGATTTAATCCAGGTTCTGAGCCGGTGTAATGGAGTGTCTGTGTCTGGCTGAGCGATGGATTGCGAGGCAGTGGTGTCCCCTGAGTCCCAAGTCCTCTAACTGCAGCCATCTGGAGTTGATCTCTATCTTGTTCACCTCAAACCAAGACATAAAATGGCAGTCATTTCTCTCTCCCTTTTTCCTTCCTCCGCTCCTTCCCAGTTCCAGGTATGTAAACAATCAGACACACTTTGTCTGGCTATGTTTCATTGATTTCTTGTCTCGCTGCCTCTAATCAGCCCTTCACTGGTTTAATTATCTGTAACTTGTGGTATTTGGCCTGCTTGGATTACACTCCTATAGGTCATGTCAGCCTTCTGCTGGGCCTCTTTATCTTTAAGATGCATTTAAACATGTCAAACATCAAACATAAAGGGTAAACTTTTATCCTAAATGGACTACAAAACAACTAGCTGTAGCTTTTAAATTGGAGATAATTAATGGTGCAAATTAAGAGCCCAATAGAAGGAGCCATGGCAGAAAACCTTTTCTGACTGATAGATTTCCTGTAATATTATTCCCTGAGGTTGAAAGGGAGCTGCTCAACATAACTGTGCTCTGCTGGAATCAAGCACAACCAGTAAAGGTGACTGGGTCACAAAATACCCTGCAAAAGCCAGCAGCTTGTGTTAGTTATCAGACTGTTTTAAATACCTCTCTCAATGTGAATCCAATTACTTGCAGCCTTTGTTTGTTCACACAAAAGCAGCTATGTTCAAGGCCTGTCTCTCTCTGATTTTAATCAATTCTCTGGGGAAGTGTGTGTGGGAGATACAGATCAGGACTTGCCATACGAAAGATATGTGTGTGTGTGTGTGTGTGTGTGCGTTGGACGCTTGTGCACCGGCTTGTTTGCGAGAGCGTCTGAATAACATACTGATAAAAACTGTCAAAGAAAGAGAAAGCATAAAAGCTTTTTGGAACGGCATTCATCTTTAAAAAAAGAAGAAACTCTTTTTAATTCCTCAAAAGTTCCTACCAGTTTCTACTAAGACTTAGTGCTATAAGTTGGAGTCAAACAGCAAAGTTTGTAGCAGACAACACTTATGCTAGAAAATTATGATAAATCATGCTGTCATCATAGTTCTAACGTCTGTTTCTTGTACCTAGAGGGCTAAGTGTGTTACTTGGTGTCGTGGCAGATGTTCTATGATGTTTTAGCAATACAGTAAGGGACAATCTGATGATGCTGATGATGATTGCTACCTTCACGGGAAACATTAGAGAGGGACGACACTCCAATAAATTGAGTAAAGTCAGAAGGTCAGACTCATTTCTTTCTATTCCCTTTGATGAATAGAATTTAAAAGAAAAAAAGAACACCCCCAACCCTCTTTATCACAATGCGTGTGCATTTTTTGTTGTTGTAGTTCCGAAGGGCTGTGCCCCCCCCCCCTAATGAATTCCAAAATGTTAAGATTTGCATTTCAATTTGGTAACCTCCCTCTCAAAGGCGATAAAGTCCCCCACCCCAACCAAGGCTCTAAATCACATTAACCATACAGCTATCTTTTGTAAGGCCCTGCAACAATGTCACTGTGGTTCTCCCTCTCCATCATTATGCCTGCTGCTTTTTGTCGGACTGTTTACAATCTAAATAAATAGCTACAAAAAACATCTGGACCCACAAAAGGGACCTTAAGTGGAGGCTCTTAAAAAGAACTGCCAGAGCAGACTCAGGTCTGTTCTCACCATCTTCTGAGAAAACTATACATTAAATGTTTCTCAAGTTTTGTTTACCATTAACACGTGATAGAGAAATGCAGTATCAAAGAAACTTATAAGCAAAAACACTTTTATTATGTGCTTCTTTACACTTACAGCACTGCATCTGCTCACGCAGCGGAACTCTATATTCACATAAGATCAACAGCGTGTGGTGAGAGTACACTCAGCAGTGTTATTACTATGGAGATGTATACAAATTGCAGGCCAGTTATTTACTTCTACTTGACACTCCACTTTTCATACTCACTTACAGTCTGCTGTGTATATACCGGTGGTGAGTCAGTGAGGCTGTGTTCTTATTTCCTAGAAGAAACAATGTCAATAAAAAGCTATGAAACCCACATCCCTTTGGTTGGTGGCACAGGTCATTGATTTGGTGACTTTTCAAAGTGGCGCTGCTTCTGACTGTGTAGAGTTGGAGCATTGAAATCTAATGTGGATGGTGTGTGAGAGCTTAATGGTGCATGGCCCATGCAGGCCCCTCATCTTGGAGGTCAAGCACACTTTATGAGGTCACCGTCTGCAGATTTATAACCTAAATTTCCTGTGACAGCGCCTAGTGCTTTGTGCATCTAAACAGGGAGGCTCAGAGAAGTGTGTTCTTAGGGAGTGGTGGTACTGCAACCTGGAAATCTCTTTTACTGTAGGGATCAGAGCCAAGGAGGAGGTGGAGAGGAAAATGGGCTGTGTAAACATGCCACCAGCTCCAAGGGCACATCTACAATAACTTATGGAAAGTCTTGCATCTCCATCTATACACGGGGATAAGTCATTTTTAAGAGGAGGTGCTAGTGTAATTTGTTATGGGCGCAGTGCTTGCGTAAGCTGTGCTTTACAGAAGCACCCAGCAGTTGGGTGATAAACCAACAGAGATCGAGAAAGAAAAACAAGTCACCCAGCTGACTGATCAGGTCATGATTCAGTGCTTTCTCTAAAGACATAATTTAGCACCCTGAATTAGGACAACAAAGGCAGTCTGTGGTAGATTATTGCAGAGCACTGCTGTCAATGTTTGTCCCCCTTTATTCCACTGTGCAACAGAGAATGAGTGGGAAGCAAGAAACAAGGAAAAAGCAAGGAAAAGTTCTGTACAAAAGCTTTCTTCTAATAATCTGTTTGCGTAGGAGTGTGAGATGTTTCCGACCCTGACCCTCTAAGCCTCATTTTTGCATCTCACAATGCGCAACGTGAATCCAACTTCTAGTCACTTTAACTCAGCTTTTGTGCTGGAAGCCCCATGGAATAGATTCTTAACAGAAAAGAAAAATGCAATAACACTTATGCAGGCCTTGAGGAAATAAGACGAGACCTTTTCTCGGCGAACATTCCTCTGATTAGACGTCACATTTCAAAGCAGACATGCAAAGATGATAGAGAAAAACATAATCAAAGCACAGACAACACAGCAGATAAATGCAAGAAATCTCTCAGTGCGAGCCAGAGACATCATTTTTCATGTCCAAAACAAAAGGTCAAAGTCTCAGGCAACCTACATTTAGACCGAACAGCTAATCGCCTCACTTCCTCAACCCATCTGAGAGAATTACAGTGGCTGTTAAGTGTGCATAATGAATGCCATAAAGCTGGCCTATAAAGCAGGCTTTTGGCCAGCCCCTGGCAGTGAGTGGGAGCAGGTCTAAGCACAGTTCTGGCTGTGCTCACCCTCGTGTGGAGAATGATTGCTGATGGGTTTTTGTGAGGAGGGGAGGGGCGGGGCAGCTTCCACATCATTAATGAGCGCTAATATTTCAAAGGAGGACGCAGGGCCCGAGCACTGACCGTTATATTAAAAATCAAACGGTGTGACCTTGTTAAGATGGATGTCTGGTAGCTGTGTCCCCTTGGTGCAGCTGAGCTGCAGACGGCACACCGCATTAAAGGTGGCTCTTTGCTTTTTAAAGCATCAGCTATGGCTGCAGATATACGGGGTGCACTGGGGAGCATTACGAGTGGCATTTAATTAAAGAAAAGTAAGCTGTGGGATTTTATAGACTGGCCGGGGAATGCTTGATCTGGTAAGTAAGTGGAAATGAAGGATGCTTGAAAGGCAGCATAAATCTAACACAGTGCTAACTTAACCTTCCTATCATTGTAAAAGTCAGGGTGAGGACACTTTAAGCCCCGTCTACTGCAAGAAATGTTATCTCTCTCTCAGCTTCCTTCTGCTTTAAGCGAGTTTATGGTATAAAAAATAGAAACTGCAGAGATTAAAGAGAGTAAATTAGACAACAAACTTATGGCTAATCATTAAACAAAATCATCAAATTGTTCATAATACTTAGCACAGGATTGAGGTTTTGATCCACCTTAACAGAGCCGAGTACCTTTCAGTTGTGCCTGGTACAGGTCAGGCTAGTGATTTATAGGCTGGTAATTAGCCCCAGATGAGAATGATGAATGTGCTACACTAACACCTTTGTAGGCTGCCTTGTTAGGTAACATCTGAGAAGCCTGACAAAGATATCATTTTTACAGAAAAGCTCTTAATTACCCTAGCACAATTATGGACCACAAACAGACACGATTCTGTTTTGATGCATTGCAGGGGGGAGGTGATGGGAAGGAAGGATGGAACGCTTTGGCTGACAGGGCTTGGCGAACATGTGTTGAGAGACAAAAGCAGCAAGACAAATAGCTCAAGGACATTTTTTGTTCCTGTGCTCCCTGTGAGTCAAAGAAGCCATTTTTTCTCAGGGATAATCAAAGATGGGTGAGGTCAAAAGGTGGAGGTGTGGTAGGGAGAAACAACTAGGTCCAAAATAAATGTTCTTCTGTCGTAAAAGTGGAAAGGTGGAAATAACTTGTCCCACAGGTCTAACCAGAGATACTTCCTGATGTCATGACTACATGTTATTTATACAGTCTTTGAGATCCAAAGTGATACAAGTGAGATTTTTCGATGAATTGTTAATTCAGTAGGAGCCAAAAGCAGGTTGCAGTGTCCAAATCACTGTTATAAGACTGCACAACCTGGCTAAACAATATATCAGCTTTAAGACTGAATTAGATTTTTCAGTCTACACTGTAGCGCTGTCTGAATTCTGTCTGGAACGTACGCCCACTAATCACTGCTCTAAATATTACAAGTACACACACAAACATAGTGCCTTATGCTGCAGTCACAGAAGGTAAATATGATTGACTGTCTCTTCATGTTTCAGAACACAAGAGGAACAAGTAATGACGTGTGTTGGATTGCTTCCCTATCCATCACAGGCCATCTGGCGAATGGCGCACTGGCAGTTACACAGCAAAGTGCTATAAAGAAGACGCTTCCTCCTCTTTGAGGCCCTGGTCCTTGTTTGACACATGACATCCTGTGCAGAGAGCGGGCCCTACTCTAAAATCAAAGAGCGCACTTCCATAATCGCCTCTACCGTCTCGCCTGTTGTGTCACAGAGGTCAACAACAGGGCTGTCTCCCCACAGTCACATATTTATTTTCCTTTTCCAGCTTTGTTTAAATCCTAAATTAGAGTTTCCGTGCAGGAAGCCAGCGTAGAGGAGGAGGAGGTCTCAATTCATCTCATTCTCTAAATATTTGGACGTCTAGTAATTTGCTTTTTGTGATATAAAATGATTTCCTTTTGAGTTAAGAATCAAATAATGGTTTCCATCTGTCTAGGTGCTGTGACGCGGTGCTGCTCTGTTTGTTTGAGTATATGCCTGTTTGCATAGAGATGATAGGCAGTGCGTGAATAAGCAGAGAAAGTCAGAGGGCAGGCAGATATTTTCAGTTACATACAGTTACTATATACATATACAGTTACTACATGCGCTAGCAGCTGCCTATCTCATTACTTCTACAGTAGTTGAGTTATTATTTTTAATCAAGCTGATGATTTACTGCATCTACATATATGGAGTGTGATGACTCAGTAACACAATCAAATCAAATGATAACTCTTGATAAGCTATCAAAATAGCTATATTAAAATAATCATCACAATGACATTTTTTTATGGACTCTAAAGATTAATTACAGATACATACAATTTCAGTGGTGTCATTGGCTGCAAACAACAACAACAACAACAACCACAAAAGGTAATGCAGACTTCTCTAGGGAATTATCATAACATATACAAATAGCCAAAACAAAATGCATTATTGTTTGACAAGCATTTAAAGGCATAATGGTGCAAGAGATGTGAAGGTATGCTAATATGTTTATTCATGACCAGTCAGTGATTGTCATGTAGTGACAACTCTTTTGCAAACATACATTCCATCATCTGCACCACTAAAAGGAATAAACTCTTTCAAGATGTTTTTCTGCTTTATTATCCAGCTACAAAAAGACAAACACATGATGGCCAAAGGAGAAGTGCTACCATATGACAGTGGTTATGAGGCAGCGTCTTAATAGTCTCCCACAGCATCAACCTGGTGAGCACTGGGAGTTTAGAGGTTTCCGTGCACTTTAAAATTTACTCAACATGCCACCAGTACACAGCACAGATGTATTTCTCTAGAGTATGCTCCAGATTAAATCTATTTTCATCTCGTCCTGTGTGAGGTGTGTTTATAAAGCTATAGCCACATTGGCTTCTATATTCTGTCATTTCCGATTTCGTCGCTTTGTGCTGTGGGAAAATGTATCGATGAGCTGTTGCAGGCTGTTAAATTAAACTGAACCCTATCCACAGGAGAGGGATTGCTCCTCCAACGCAAAATGACACATCCCGGTACTAGTTCAATAAGTCACATCTCTGAATTAAACCACCACAAGGCACACTTTCAAAACACAATCTCAAACTTATATGTGAAAGGTCAAGCCTGGAGATTGGTAATACAGAGGCTTTATATTATACCAAACAGGCAGTTGTAGAGTGATTTAAGCAGTTTCCTATAGTTGGAGATTTCATACTTACAAAGACTAAACTCACATGAATAAAGCTCAAAAAACTAAAATGTTACCAGGTGAAATCATGGCAGTCAGTTTATGGATGGTAGTATTAACACAAAATACCAAGACAAATACCACATTATGCTGATAATAAAGCAAAGAAGGCTATTAAGAATATCCCCTGTAGAATGCAGTGTGCTCAGAGTGAGGCGCTGGAAGGCTCTTTCCATAATCAGAAATCTGGTCTTTACGCAGCTATGTGCCCTCCTGTGGTCGTGTGAGTCAGTGCATGTAAAATCACAGGTTCAGTCATCGCTCCATTGTTTTCTTTCTTCTGTTTGCCTGGGAGTGGTAAACCCGACAATCATCTCCCAATCAAAATATTCTGCTGTTGTATTGTCAAACACCTGTAGCTCATCCATCTACTCTGGCTCTACTCTGTGATTCATCAGATCATTCAGTCAGCCAGTGTCTCTACACGCATTTCACATTGTTTGCACGGTGTTCCACACCCTCTCTTCATTGAGTTTTCTCTTCATAGATATTACTTGCTGTCCAGCCAAACACAACAAACAATGCTGCTCTTCTGGGCCTCACCCTTGTGTTGACTGTGCATGTCTTTTATTGTGTGCATAGTTTACTGATTGGGCAGAAATATGTATTGAAGCACATGCAAACCTGTTGCTTTGTGTTTGAGTTCACAGCTGTTCACAGACCCCGACATGTAAACAATGAATCAGCCAAACACCGGTGACATGTACAGAACTATTTCCTACTTGTTGTAACCAACGCAGAGATTTTATTTGACTTCCAGCTGTTCGGAGGATTAAACAAGCCAGACACTGAATCAACTTCTTTCTATTAGTGTTAGTTAGTCTTTCTATTGGTGTCTAAACAAGGATGCTATGTAAAATGATTTGTTGTACAAAACCGTATACCTGTTCTTATACACACGGGCCAACAGCTCAATGTCAGATTTTAAGAATTCACTGGGAGAAAATACCCGGTGCAGATATGTTGTAGCAAGAAAACCACATGGAATAAACAGCAAGAAACCTGTGAGTCCTGTCACAAGTGGTCACAACACAAAAGTGGGAGAGAGAGAGGGGAAGAAAAAGAGACAGAGAATATATGGAGAGAGGGTGGTGTTGGTGGTGTTAGATGGAGGGAGGCTCCCATCTCTAACCTGCCCAGTGGCAGTAGCTGAACTGTCATCGCCTGGCCCTGTCATTTCAAAACTTTGCTGTTTAGAGGTGACAGCCGCCCACGGACACACACTGTAGACAGTCCATAGAACTACACACACACACACTCACACACTCATACACAGTGAGGATGGGGAAAGGTTTGGGATGGTGAGTGGGCACGGTTTGACACTTCCATGTTTGACACCTCCACATCGCTCTGCATGTGGCCTCCACAGGCTTTTCTCGCTGTGTTGACGCGTCCCTCGACCATTTTAGAGGACGATGGATCTATATTGTGTGTGTGTCTGTGCCTGTTGGTGAAAGCAAAGATGAAGCTGCTGTTGTGTGAGAAACACAGGTGTGTGTGCACATTACTATTCTGCTAATCTTTTTTTGGGGTATTAATTGCTTAGAAAATTCAGAAAGTGTCTATACAGGGCAAATCTTTGGACATAGCGGTAGCCATTTTATTTTTGTGACACTTAAATGACTAATTACAGGTATCCTGGTGTGTTTGTGTGTGTGTGTACATGTGATTGGAATGTGTTGAAGGAGACAGACAAAGAGGAAGGGGTGATGAGGAGAACAGCAGGGCATCTCATCAGACGACTGTAAATAGTCCCACCACCAACAACACAAGCCTCCCACCCCTGTCCCCACCCACATTCAACTACACCCTCTCACACACACCTACATTTTTTTGCACAGCGTTAATTGCCATGCCAACTCATTTGAGCTTGTCTTATTTCCTGATAAGACTGCGGTAATAAAAATGACAACAGCTTGATACACACTGTCGTTCGCATGCGTACACACAAACAAGTTGCATACTGCATCTCTCAGGGTCCACAAAACAGCGAGGCCAGAGCTGTTATTTCAGATTCTGCAGGCGACATAGAAGGGAAATGTGATTTCACACTTTTTGTTTTTCAGAACTAGAGCAATGAGCTGTTGCAAAAAAACAAAAAAAAAGTTTTGAGTACAAGATGTTTGAGTGCAAACAGTGCTGTGAAACTGAAAAAACACAATATCTGTCATTGATCCAACTATTGTCCATTAGTTAATCTCTACCTGTGTTGTTGGTAATAATTTTATAACATTAGAGCTCTTTCAGAAACCAGTCATATAACCACCACTGTGTTAAAATAGCCATTCTGACACTAAATATAAACAAAAGTGGATGTAGGAGATGCCAGAGTTAATTAAGAGTGGTGTAAAGACAGAGTAGTAATACAGCATTTGGCAAAGAGAGCGGAGGAATGAGCTGCTGCTTGGTCTCCAAATGGAAAGAAACAGCATGTTCACAGTTCATTACCACTTCCCTTCTCTCGCTAATCAAAACGCAAAGCAGTAAAACGTGTCAACAAGAAGTGTTTTCATTTGTACTGAGAGTATATGTGTGTGTGTGTGTGTGTGTGTGTGTGGGTATGCACATGTAAAGACAGGAGTTGGTTTGATAATATATTTGTATACGTATGTGTGTAACTGCGTGCAAAGATGTAGATAATACGTGGTTAGGCATTCGTGCCACTGTTCATGCATGTGTGAAACTGTGTATGCATTTGCACCTCTTTGCACCTGAATGTCTCTGCCTTATCAAGTCATTCACACTACGGAATGACACCAACTAACTGAAAATTGGCCTGTTGAGTAGAGATAAACCTGAAGGTTATTAATCAGGTAAAATAATAATAAAAAAACATTGATGAGGCTTGCACTAAAACTGCAACACATACTAAAGTTACAATAATACTTGCAAAGACATATATATATTGCAGAACTACTGAAGAGTCCTTGCCTCAGCACCATTCCGTCGGGCAATGTGCTGTACATATCTGAACCCTGTGACACAATCAGCCTCCATCCACAGATCTGACTGGCTGAGAGCCTCCAGTCGTCTCACACTTCAGACAGGCAGCAGGAGGAGCCCAGGGAGGCCACAACTCATTTATGCCTTTCTCTGGGCTAACTCCGGTTATTAGCTGGAATCAAATGATCCAACACGTCTTGTGCCACAGGCAGGCCCGGCACAGAGAAGCTCAGTGTGTATGACATATGAGAGAGGGAGAAAAAGAAATGAAAAGCCAAAGAGAAACGAGAGCAAAACAAAACTTCTAAATTCCATTAGAGGAATCTAAAGACATCACGCAGAATTGATGGGGCGCAATCCACACCTGAGAAGCCATGAGGCTCCGAATTAAAAAGTATTTTTTTCAATTCGACTCAAGATTGTGCCCTCAGAGGATCTTCACATGGCCCCTTTGAGATTTTCTTCTCAAATGACTATGGCTGATTAATTCTACCTGACCTTTTAACAGAATCAGCTCACACTGCATTGCTCTGTTGCTCATGCTTTTTTGGGAGGCATAAAATGTGACAACATACAGTGCACTAAGGGTTCCTGCATGATGCGACAGTCAAAAAGCTAAGGCTTAGTAACACTGTACCTGTTTATGCAAGGGGATTTCTTTCACTACTGCAGGACTTCAGAGGACACCAGTATGTCATTAGTTAAGCTGTCCCTATTTGGTCCCATAGCAGCCAATAAAATGCTGCAGTACAGCAGGTGTATTGTAATATGTAATGTAATATGTAATAGAAGTATTCAAAGTGGCTCTCAGTTTTGCATGCTAGAATTGCAAATTTGCATTGTGCTTAAGTAGAGCTGCGACTGTTGACAAAGAAAGATTTTGACCTGATAAGACAGAGTGCAGGTCAAAAGCTAATACATTTTTTTGTTATTTCAATCATTAAAAGTTATTCTTATTAGTTATTGTATCTCATACTCTCTCAAGCACAATCCATCTTCTCATTTCTTGTATCATGTATCCTTCCTACACAAAGCAGCAGATGCTTTGTGATAGTGCTGTTTTGTGCTGCACATACTACAGTTATATACTGTATTGTTATGTTGTGACTAAACAATAAAGAGTATTCATTTGATACACCCAATGCTGGTGATTGTGTAATTGTACTTGTACTAACAGGACAAATTTGTTGCTTCTCATTTGTAGCTTTTCTTTCCTCATTCTACCACGTCAGCAACTGTGGTGCGGCAGATAATTTGCCCTCCAAGGCTGTTATTCCATCTCCCTTCCTCTCCTTTCAGCCCTCTCTCTCTCTGGCTGTTTCGGCAGTATCCTCTGTGAGAGCTGGCCCTCATTACTCTCTGCTGAGTCTTTTGGCCTTAAGGCTGCGGTCTCTTGTCCTCCATTCCCTAGTCCCTCTCTCCCTGTCATGCTGTGAGCTCCAGCCTTATCTCCTTGGTCCACAAAGCTCCTGTGGATGTGTGCTGCTATCCACTCACAACACGTTGTTCCAATCATCTCCTTCCCACGTCAGTGAAGGCACAACGTTGTGCCAACTTGCCCCCACAAATAGGACAGAAAGACAGTATGTGGTACAAAGCCACTGAGATTGTGACAGGCTACAGCACACGACAACAGTTCTATATATATACAGCAGCATTTTTTTTTTATTTTCACTACTATATGCTTCGCTTAACATCCATGACTCGGATGTTAAATCTAAACTAATTACAAACATGAGCTACAAGACATGAATGTTTAGTGGCCTTTTACAAAACACATCTTGCCTTTTTTTCTTTGTGTGATCAGCAGATACACAGAATCACAGCTGATTCCATTAAATGTGGAAAATTGCTGCTGAATGAAGTGAACTATGACACATTCCAATTTGCACCTACAGTACTCAAAGGTCCGTTCACACAAAGACATGCCTTAGATCTGGAGGTTACATTCGAATGAATGGAAAACTGAGAGAAAATCAATTTCTCGCTGCATATAAAGACTCATTGTAGCTGTGAAAAGCCTGCAACTTCATATTTGTGATAAACAGAGTGTCACAAATTTAATATGGACACATACAGTAAACAGACAAATAAATTCTCTCTCGAGTTCATCTGCATTTTGCTAGGTCATTTCCGATTTGGCATTCAGCCCCCTCGATCCAATTTAAAGAATGTCTAGTGTCAGGGAGAAGAGGAATTTATTCCGAGTTAATAAAAAACAGGCGCTTGGTAAAAATCACCATCGGCAAGTCATTAAAAGTGTGAGAGGAGCTGGGTGTGTGGAAATGGCTGGTTGGCTCCTCGGGTGCTACTCACAACAAGAGACCTGGACACGTAGACCGCAGCCCTGATGAATTGAGCTATAAAGGTGATTGGCTCAAATGAAAGTCTGCGCCTCTGAGGCAAAAACACATCAGTTTGATTTGAATACATCACCGTGCTGAAAAGGACGACATGCTCAACCTGCAAGAAAATGATTCATGGGAATAAACAAGAGATTTGCACAGTGGCTCAGCATGAATTCTAACTTCAAACCCGGCTAGCAAGTGAGACAAACCAAGCCTGTGGGATACATAAGCCTTCATTACCGAGCTGCCACTGGTTGTCAGGTTATAGATGCAAGGCCTCGGGTGCAATGTGTGATTTTAGAGCAGTGGCTGCCTGCTAATTACCAACCTAGGCAACATGCAGCCATTAAAATCACAACCCGAGTGTCTGCTGAGCTAATTTGTCTAATTACATCTTTGTAACTTATGAAAAGACCTAACATTACCCTGAAGGCTTGCTTTCAGAGCAGGATCTCTGTAGATGGTAAATGAAAACTTTGCTGTCTTACTACAGCAAGTGCCTCGATAGCTGCAAGGCACTGGGTGTATAGCAAAGATTGTGAGGGGGAGGTGGTGGAACCCCTGTTGGGTGATGCTGTTACTATTTCTATATCCTCGAGATTCCTCTCCCACAGGACAGCCACCCACATCCTGCCGACAAGCGTCCTGTTTATTTTTCTCATCATTAATGTGGCGTTTTTTTTTCAGAATTTATCAGCAAAACCAATATTTGGTGCCAGTTATGAAATGCGTAGGTTCCCAGTCAGTGTAATAGATTGTGACTTAGCCGTCACAGCAAGACCTATGGCAGCTCTGCTAACAAGCTCCTCTAATGGGAGTAGGAGGGCTGAGTGGACCCATGTGTCAATTTACTGAAATTTGAAAAATCGAAATATAGCACGTAACTGTTGAACAAGTTTCATTACAAGTACACAGGTTGCAAGATCCAAATCATTTGTTAGTTGGTAACTCAAGATGCTCCAGAAATAAAGAGAATAATCATAGCAAGAGGCTAAGTCAGAAAAAGAACAAACAGGATGATGACATCTACCCCCTTCCTTCCGTCTTCCTTTTCTGAACTGCAACAGTGGCTGGTTGTCTGTGATAGCATCTCTTTCAGCGGTTCACTTTCTGCAGCAGCTCCCAGGAGCCGGGTAAATTTTGCTATTTTTGGGCTAGATCTTCTGCCTACGTGGGGCTGGGCTTATCTTCCAGAGTTGTCCCATGAGGCAAACATTAGTACGGACCAAAGCCAATGATCCACTATCATGTAGTCAAACTGAGGAATCCATTGTCAAGTGGTATGTCTTGTCTCCCTAACAGAGCTGAAGGGTTACATTTAGAAAGCAAAATGTGTTGAACAAATGTAAGAACAAATCTTAAAGGAAAAAGTTGTAATCATACTCCAAGAATCTCTGTCTGATATTTGCAATCAGAAGATAAAGCAATGCCAGTGTGGTTTGCAATCTGTCAGTCTTGACTCAACCTACTCATTTGTGGAGAGCGTGGTGCACTCTGGGCCAGCCAGAGATGTGTCAACTGAAACCTAGACACAACCTCAGAGACCCGATGAGGCCTGCTATCTTCTGCTAGTTTTTACTCGCCTTCCCTCAACTCCATCTCACTGCCTCTCTCGTTCCATTTTTTCTAATCAGGTGAGATTTTATCAGACCCCTTCTGTCAGTAACCGCTATCGGTTGTGAAATTTCAGAAGGCAAAGCGTGTGGGAACCACAGTATCAGTTGTGCTCATCTCGCCCGGCACCTTTACAGACGCGCGGGCGGCTTCTGAAAAGGCGAGAAAAGCTTCACAAAGAGCATATCTGGGACCGGTTTAACACAAGCTGACAGTGGAAATACTTTATATCCTGTTCAACTTCTCTGCTTCTTCCCTTTTCTGTGCTTGTTTACTTTGCATACCCACACTGCCAGAGTATACTGACTCATTGCAGGACTGATTTACAAGATCATGAAATAACATTTAGGGAGAGGCCTCTGTTTGTATGAATCTACTGAGCAGATATGGAGAAGAGATGCAAGATAGCGTGGTAGCTTAGAAATCCCTATCAATCAGACCATTCTCAGGCATGAATACACACACCTGAAGGACAAAAAAGTGCAGCTGAAAGATGGTTTTTCCCTCTGGGCCTACATTATAGTACTACAGTACCATTCATTGCAAGTATAATCTTCCACAAACTAAATAGAAAGCTCTCCATTCAATATAACAATCAAAGTTAATTCTTTGCACTTACAATTGAGCGGACTGATTACATTTCAGGGTTTGAATAAATACAGCAAGTCAGTACAGCACCTAGCATGGATGTACACTAACACAAGGTAATCCCTCGAGTGCTGCTGAGATGCACTCTCAGTGAGCAGAAAGGTAATCCGGCTGAAAAGTGGGCTTGTGATCAAAAACTTGAGTGTGGGTGGTGAAAGGCGTGTGTGAAACTTAGCCCTTTTTTTCAACAACATGGTTTTTGTACTTGTGGTGAAGATTGCGAACAGTTAAATGAATCACGCACCAGTGCATTTTTCACCTGGTCCTTTCAAAAACCATTAACATTATATAACTTAATAATATTTACATAACTTTGTGGCCCTGTTGAGAGTTGAGATAAATGTAAAGTCACAAACTAGTTTGATGTTTGTAATGTCTGATGCTATCTCTGAGGGATATTATGACTTTATTACATGTAGAGACTAAAAACATGACAGGTAAAGGGAGCTAAAGTGACACAAAACAAAGGCCCCTATTCAGGCTCAAATGCAAACATTGCCGTTAACAGTCAGCATTCTAACCTGGAATTCTATGTAAGCTTTCATTTGAAAAAAAAGCCATTAATTTGAAGCAATGAAATAGTAATAACGTTTGGTTTTCCCATTACAAGGTGAGGGATCCGTCATAAATGGACTAGGAGTTAGATTTTCAGGTACTAACTTCTAGTAGGTGATCTGTTCTTGTCCCTCTGATCCCTAGAGGTGCTGCCATGTCTTTTTCTTTCCTCCTACCCCCTAAATGCATTAGCATAGCTAGCAGTGCGGGGGCATCAGTGGCTCCATCAGTAATGTCATGGGCACTTTAACATGATGAAGCATGCTGTGGCCCCGCTGGCATGAATAATTCACATTACTGCACGCCCAGAGAAAAGGGTAGGCTGGCTGGGCAGGGGGTGGGGGGTTGATTTTACAACAATGAATTGTGGGAACAGATGTGTGATTTTAAGGATGCACAGGCCTCTGTTTTGGGTGAGCAAGCTATTTTAATTCAATTTGCTATTTCTTTTTTTTTTCAAGTGAGCTGAGACCTTGAGTTTAGCCAGGCAAAATAAATAAGGTGGAATCACAGGGAGCCGTGGCTATGGGGTGGGAGGAGAGAGGGGTGGAGGTCCTCTTCGTCATCCATCACAGTGGCACTTCAATGATTGTCAAATAAGTAGCCCTGTCCAAACCCATCTTTTATCATTATGTATGAATGAATCTATCTGGGGATCACATCATCCAGCACACGGGAGGGCTCCATCTCATATACATGATAGGAAGACAATATGGAAATAGGATACATGATAGCAGAATGGTTTGGATGGGGTGATGGATTCACATCACTGGCTAGGATAACGGATCACAATATGATCTGAGCACTCAGTCTTGAAAATAGAAAAATGTACAAGAGACTGCACCCATTCCGACAGGCACAGTCTCTCTGAACCATATGCACCGCATTATATTTTTGTCTACTAATACCTAGTGAATAGCCCCTCAAGTGGCACTGACAAATCTGTCTTTGCGAAACACGTTCCATTAAAAGTCTTGGAAATACTTAACATAATATTTCCCATCCTTCCTGCGCTTTGAGGTTTAGGCAGTTTCACACATAGTACATCTCTAGGCCCTTGGCTCCAAAGCTGACGTGAGAACTTTAATGTAAATAATTCAGCAAAGGTGGGTGAGAACTCTTGGCACAGGATTAAGAGGGCTGTGCTTGCAAAAGCTGCTCTCAATCCATTTCCAAATTGTCACGGGGCCTTCTAAGAGGCAAAACAAACCCACCTTAATCTCTGCTAATCATACTTAAGCATGAATGTTTCATGTGGAAATGTCTGGTTACAATTTGGAGGCTTTCTCCTCATTCCTGGGGTAACCCTGCTACAATCCAGAAATCCTTTTGGCCACAACAAAGATGAAATGTGATGTAGAGACATCAGATGCGGTACAGTGCACACAGCATGTAAGTGGGAGGAAACAGAATCCCACATTGCAGATGCCATGTTTGTTGACTACATGAAACACTGCAGATAATGAATTCAGGCTGCCAAATTTCAAGATGTGCCAAAGGATAAAGCTGTTATAAACAACAACGATAACATCAGTGATTGGTTGTGATTAACATCAGCCTTCTTACTTGTGTTTCAGAAATTCAAATGACAAGCCTGATGTAAGCAATGCTTACAAGGGACCAAACTAATATTAATATTATTCGAGACGGAGCATAACCCAACAGTGGAATGATTACATTTGACTTGCAATGATTTTCCCCCCTGAATGTGAAAACAACAGCTTGGAAAAACTAATAGACATATTCCCCAAAGTAGCTTTGTTGCTCCTGCTTTAAATAAATCTCATCACCGCTGTGAAAAATGTTTTGATTTCTTCGAAATTTAGAAAGCGGAGATAAAAGTCCAACCCATCTGTCCCTCAACTTTGTGGGTTGCGGGTGCTGTGCTGCGGAGGGAAGGATTTATATATGCAGCATGGTAAAGTGCATCTGCATCCGGTGCGCTGCTCCCACTCACATCATTATCCTCATCGCCTATCACTTCCCCAGCTGAGCCCCCTTTTGGAAACAGGGGCTGACACATCGGCGGCGGGTAAACACCTTTAAAAGGATCTGACGCTCCGTAATGGAAGAAAAAACACTTCCGTATTGTTCAGGAGCCCTGGCGCTGTGCTGGGCTTGTGGAGGAGTAAGCCATTGTGTTGTGTCACCTAATTGGATCAAGTTTGTGTGGAGAACAGATGTGTATGGTTGGCTGAGGTAAACAGTGGACCAGAAGATGCCAGGGCTGAAATTGCTTTGAAAATCGTTTCTGCCTCCATAGAATGAGTGAGAATAGAAGAGAAAATACAGTATAAAAGAACATTTGTGGCGCAGCCTGAAAAGTAATAAACACTTTCCCTTTGGTCTAGATTCAAAAAGCCCCGGTTTTCTTGTTCATCCTACGGCCCAGCCATATCTGAAACGGAATATGTGGTACACCGACATTCCGAACACAGCTAAGGCAGTTAGCATGGTAGTGCTCATAGCACAAATGATGATCCTTGGCAAAGGACAAATTATACCTTGGAAAGCCAGTATTGCTGATCTAATTAGGAGCTGGCAAAAGGTGTCATCAGGGTCTGACAGATTTCAGCCCTGAGTCTTTTTTGCTTGCAGTGAGCTGCTGCAAAAGTGAGAAACATCAGTGTGAACAAAGAGAGATGAAGAGAGAAGGAGAGACAAGGAAGCACTATTTCCAATCAGGCATCTGCCTCCCCTCCGACACAGCTCGATTTAACCTTGAAGAGTAATGAGATCTGACTTGCTTAAATGTTAGCATTCTTAAATCATCAGGAAGTGCCTCCAAGGAGCCGATAATCACTATGCCAAATTGCTGCGCTCGCTAATTTCATTTCTCCCTAGCATTTGCTTGCAGTTAGTGTCGATTATTCAAGAACAGGCATTTAATGCTGCCAGGTCCCAGGGGTGTTACATTAAAATGTAATAACTTGCAACATAAATGAAAACAAAAACCATTACTTTCTACCCCCCCCCCCCAACTTTCCTCCCTCCTCCCTTTTACTCCACCACCACCTCTCTCCCTTCCTCCCTCTTCAATCTCTCTCCACTCCCTCCCTCCATAGTGGGAGTTCGAATCTAATTCTCAGCCCATCTGGCAGGCGTAATGAAGGCGGGCCGGGCTTGTGGTGCCCTGCTGCCATGGCTCGGCGGAGCAGGAGGTTAGCTGGCAGATTGGGCCAGGATGAGTGGAGGGAAGTCGGGGAACCTGCTGAGTGAGTAAGCCAGCCCAGTTAATCTCCCATGTGCCCCAGTGTGATCGGGGCCAAGGCCAACTGCATGCTGAGGGCACGGAGCATGGGGTCTGAAGTGTGGATGGCTGTGGGCAGACGACTGGAGGGTACGTGTGGCATTCATTTACATTTTTTGGCATTTGGCTGACTCCTCTATCCAAAGTGACAATGAATAAAATAACCTTCATTCTAAAGATACACAAAACAATGAGCCGATCCACACATTAACTCCATCTGGATCTCCATCTTAAAGTGGGTTCAAGGGATGTTTTTAATTGCAGTGTAAACACACTCAGCAGCATGTGAGTATTACTGAAAATGCTGCATGTATGCTCCTATATAATGACTATAATCCTCATTAATGCTTTGATCCTTGGCTATGGGTATTTCCATTGATACATTAAGTAGAAAAAAAATGATATATTCCCAAATACAAATAAAGATGCAACTAGGTTGAACATATGTCAGAAGGTGCAGGTAGTTAAACAGGTGGAATCGACCCCAACAGATGCAGCCTCAGTGGAAGCAAAAGACAAATAGTGTCTTTGCACCATCTGGTGCAGATGGAAGTGCATAAGGCTTTACATGGGGTCAAATAGTGTAAATAACTCTAATGAGGCGTTACATATTAAAAAGTTAACAACACACAGAGTACTTCGAGCTTTTTTTCATTAAATTATTGTAAAAGTAATTCATTTATTTTAGTGTTTTTCATTCACTTTAACTGCAAATCTGTAAATCTTGCAGAAGTTGAACAAGCTGTAATATATTTTGATTGTATTTCTACGTCTGCTGAAACCTCATGCTGTGAATATCGGCCAAAGAGAACAGCAACTGGGAGAGAGCCAGTGCTAGACACTGAAACCCCATGCAATTATGATTGAGCTCCTTTATCTAAACACAAACTCCTCTCTCATCGCTGCGATCTGTCTGCCGTGTGTGAAAGCACGTAGGGGGGAAGTGGCAAGGCAGCCAAAGCCATATTGACAGACCCGCAGTTGTAAACACTAGCCTGTGTGCATATGTGTACAAATGTGCGCTACCAAACCCAGCTGCTATGACCTTAAGGGTCCATGGTTTTTTTTTTTTGTATCTAGTCAGCAACCAAATGTAGTAGCATGTTGGAGGAAATCTATACTTGGTACCACAACATAAACAGGGCAATTCAAAGGCTTAGTGTTGGCAAGGCGTGGGAGGGTAAAAGAGAAAGAACAAAAAATCAGATAGGCAGACCGAAAAAAAAAAAAAAAAAAATCATCTACAACAACATAGCAGGAAGCTGGGCTGACAAAAACAGCAGGTTTCCCTAAGCTGTGCTCCGGCCTCTGGAGAAACCACAACGCTGTCATTAACAGTTACTCTCCTCATAAACACACCAGCATCAGCTGGAGGTATAATTGCCCCTGCTTCTCCTGTAATCTTATACCTTACCTGCTGTTACTGTCAGACACCTTCTCCACTGAGAGAGACAGAGAGACAGTGAGAGAGAGAGAGAGAGAGAGATGGAGGGAGGGAGGGGGAGTAGTTATGGTGCATATGTGTGTGTGGTGGAGGTACTGTCAGATACAAGTTAAGAAAAGTAAAAAGCGGGTGTAGAGAGAGAGAGAGAGAGAGGAAAAGGAGGAAACACATGCCAGAAAATCAAATGAGTGTGTGTTGCTTACTGAAATCCCAGGAGTGAGGCTGAGGGGCTCCAATGGAGGGAAATCGTGTTCTTTTTGTGGAGTGATTAGAAGACGAGTGGCAGAACATGACCTACTTAGTACAACTTTTTTTTGTACAGGTTTCAGAAAAGATACTTGTGTAGGTAGAGTTAGAAAGACAGGTAGGGGGGTTTAACCCTAATGGATTCATAGACTTATTAAAGATAGCAGCAATAATTGCCTGGAGGTGTTGGCGGATATAGAATAATGCCTCTTCATCTCATGACCTCATACACTCAACAAGGTCTGCAGTCAGTCTCAAAGCTCTGTCTGTGCAATCAAAAAGCATATGATCCTTGAGACATGAAAGGTTAAAATGCAAAACAAAAAATGAATTAAACATCATCTGACTAAAGGCTACAAGAGCAGGATGTAGTACCTTTAAAAATAGCCCACAGAGTGTGGTAGGAGGTGTGAATGTATAGAGGGCTGAAAAAAAAAACAGAGAAGAGGAAGAAAGGATGAGAAACCTGCTTTCTCAAAATCTGTGACTGGAAATGGCAAAGCGTGTTGTTTCTTTGCCCTATTACAGTCCCGTATTGGAAATCCACCGAGGCCATGGAAAAGGAACTCTTTAGCTCTGCTGTAGAAATGGGCCTGCCTCTGGCTCTTCTTAATTTCAGGCTTTGTTTGTGCAGCATCTGGGAGCTCTTGCGGGTGTGCGGGGGACCCGCAAGCCTTTTGTCTCATCAGTAGAGGTGGTTTCTGCTTGTTGCCTGCAGCGATCTGTTGGTGTGCATCTTTTGTTCTACCTTTTTTCCGAGCAAGATTTGGCCACAGGTCGCAAATTACAGACAACACAGCTATTGCAGGTACACAACTGTTTGTTTCCCCTACAACAAGTGTTAGCGCTCAGGAGGGAGGGGGGCATAGAATTTTCAAATCAGACAGGGAAAGAGGCGCATTATGAAGAAGAATAATGAACACGCAACATCATGCAAAAATATGTTCTATCAGGCCCTAAAATGGCTTCCTCTGAATTTCTTGGGGGATGCTGGCAATGCTGCAGTATTTTTGTAAATGACACATACTAATATTACACTTGTGGAGCTAAATTAATAAGCTGCTGCACGATAAATCTCTCTGATTTATTATGTTGCCTCCAGTGTATAATCAAGTTGAATGGGGGAGAGAGGGAGTCAGACAGAAGGAGATTGGAAGGGACAGAGACATTCTGAGCAGAGACACAATAGCTGAGGCGCTTTCTCTGCACAGCTGAATGGACTGGCTTACATAGATTTGAATGAGGAGTGTGAAACAGTCAGCCACCTAAAATCAGTGGGTGTTGTGTTTAACAGAAGGATAGCGATTAAATTACCAAAAAGTTCAATGTGCGGTGTCCTGTGAAATATGACATATGGAACTGAAAACAGAAATAGCAGACGTCCCCCCCCCCAACCCCCAAAAATGGTCAATTCCTTTTTTCAAGCCTGAATTCCTTATAAGAATAGTTTATGAGAATATCACACCTCTATGGAAGTCTCATCCCACAATCCACAGGAGGCTTTCTCTCCCTGCTGCCTGCTTCTGGGGGGCTGCCATCGTATTCATTCCTCGTTTTCAGATAGATGTTTGTAATTGGAGCTCTAATTTATGATCGGGCCTTGGTGCAGGATAATGATATGGAGCATTGTAATTTGCTGATGCAAATTGTACGTTATAATGGGGAGCCATAAAAGCCCCAGCAACATCTCGGAGACTTGCCAAACACCCTGAGCGTTCATTACAGCCCTCATTAAAGCATCCATGTCGGCACTGGGAGCTCTTACAAATGGAAGGAGCATGTAATTGCTGCTTGATTGTGGTATATGTAACATATGATAAAGTGGAATTACCACTTTATTTGTCTACAGTGTCCGTGAAACTTAATGGGGAGAAAGCTTGCAGTAAACAAATCCTTAGAGCATTGTTTGATTGTTACATTATAGGGCTATTTGTTTAAAGTGGGGCAAATGTGAGTTAGGGGACAGTGCATCCAGGACAAACTAAGAATGATGATAATCAAGGTTGGGCTTTGGGGGATAAATGTAATGCTGTTACCCATGAGAGCCTGTGTTTCATTTGGACTAACTCCAACATGGAAGCATAGGGCCTGGTCTGGGAATACATTAAGTGGATTTAATATAAGAAAAGACCAGTATTGTTCTTTTTCATCACCGTGCATTTGCTTTAAGGGTAGAGGAAGTAGACTGAAAAAGGTTAGAAAAAACCATTAAAGTCTCTTCTTGTGAAAAAAAAATATCTGGTACTAATGCCAGTTTGGGCCATTGGGGTATAGCTACTAGTAATTTCCAATCGTTGATCTCAATTCAGTCTTAACAAACGGGCATGTGGAAGGCGGTGGAGCTGAACGTACAAGCTTTTAAGCAGTCTTAAGAGCAAAGCCAAGTGGCAAAAGCAATTAAGAGTTCATTTAGAACAACTGAACTATGCTGGGGCAGGTTTTTTGATGCCCGGTCAACACTAATTCACAGCGTTGCCTTTTTATTCAAATGACCTCTCCCAGAGTTCCATTTATGTTCAGCACCATTCTAATGCATCTCCATTAGAACAAAACCTGAACTGCATTGCTGAAAATGAAGTTTCCCTCCTCAGCTCTGAATGATAGCAGGCCTCTATCATCAGAGCTCTGTGTGCTCAGCCACTGGAAAAGGATTTTCAACTGCGCCATTCAGCCGGGGCCCCAGAAGCCTGCAGCCTTTATCTGCAGACCCGTTGATTGATGTGTTGTGGGCCCTGCTGTGGTTAACAGCAATTTTTATCTGTTGCTAGCGGCAACAGCCCAGGTCCCTGATGCGCAGAGAGCAGCAGGGCCCAGGATCTGAAGCCGGACCGCACACGGGGATAAACAAATAGGTTTTTTAAGGCGGACAGCCCTCATAGAGAGGCCCCTGACAGGCAGCGCCCCAGCCCAAGGCCAGGACAATGTCAGGGCCCCAGCCCACTCCTGCTGGGCTCTTGGTTTCCTTCACTAATTTTCACCATGTGCAGAGCCAGTGGTATGGAGACACCTACACAGCCCACTGAAAAGTAAGTAGAGCAAGAGAGACAGGCAGATGCTTATGGAGAGAGAGTGTCACAATGAGCCAGTTAAGAGATTCTGCCTACTACATGGGAAGATGGTGATGTATTAACAAAAAATGTTTAAAATTGATATATTGTAGTATATAATTTCACTCAATTTCGTTTCAGCTGCTGTGTTTAGTGTTTAATCCAGTGAATCTGTCGCTTTGTTTAATAAAGCGTGAAGCTTTTAATGGCTTTGATTATAATTAACTGACATAATCCTTGTATTTGATAAAGATCTAGTGAAAAGCCTCATCACTCAGACAAGGAAGCGTGTTTGTCACAATGTAGAGGTCACGAGTGCCAAATCAATTAAAACAAGGCTGTTTAAGAATGCACACATGACTCTGAGACTGCTGTTTAGAGTGTAGACTCATTTAGCCCTAAACATGATTATGACAACCAAAGCAGGAGAAATATGAACGGGTGTGTCTGCGGGCTTCGAACACTCATGCTCAACCCAAACACTCCAGCTAAGGTTTTTACTCACTGACATCGCTGAGATAAACCCACCCAAAACAGACTAGTCAGATTATACTGTCACAGACAAAGCTCTGTTCTTTTATCGTCCGTGAAAACATGAGCCAGTACTTGGCCTTGGGTGGTTTCAAAAGATGAGGGGGGTGAGAGACTAAAGCTCAATCACTCCATCTGAAAGGAAAGGGTGGTGTGTTGTCTTTTTCGCTTAGCTAAAATGTCCCCACCCCCCACCCCTAGCCTAGGGCTAAAGACAGGATGGGCAGATAGCTGCAGTGAGAATTTTTGACATTTTCACTGTCTATTGCAGCACGTATCTCCCAGGCACAGAGGGGGATGTTGGGTTCTTTATCAAGGAGCCCCCGAGAGGATGATAAATCGCCAGAGCCTAGACCCATCTTCACTGGAACAACAAGCAGGTAGCAGAGCAGGAAACAAGGCACAGATATTGTCTCCCAAACATAGCTGAGGCTATAATGAAGCCTGCACAAAGCAGACAGGAGAGGGCTGCCTGATAAACAATTCCATATCCAGCCTTCCACTGAGAGCGAGATAGCAAGTCTCAGTCCTGTTGCTGCATATCAGTACTGGACTCAACGCTCCAGAGATTAGTGGTCACGCCTGAACAGGCAGGTGAAGCGTGGGTGAGGAGCAGGTGGATAAAAGTCATGTACCAATGCCATCAACTGTATAATATATAGGTGCCTACTAAGAGAAATCACTTTATTGACACCTACTTGATACTGAATGACATTTAATTCATTTAGGATTCTCATTTCTTTTTCTTTCTTTTTATCTTATTTTTATTATTTAAGTACCATGATATGCTGTGGATGATTAGGTTTTCTATTTCATTTTGGGTAATTTACTTGCTTTTGTAAGCACTCTCACAAAAGCAAAATCCATGTATTGTTCTGCAACCAGACAACACATGCAAGGGCTATTTATCAGAATCAGAAATACTTTATTAATCCCAGGGGGAAATTGTTTACAACTTAAAAATATGGATTCAATTACAATGAATTACTTAGTAGCTGTCTTTTTGTGGTGAAATTTTAGTTGTTTTAAGTCTGAAAATGAGATAAAAAAACCAGTATATACCTCTGGTGAACAAAGCGTTTTAAGACGAAAAAAATAATAATGACTGTGTCCAAAAGACTCTGGCTTTCGATTTCCCTTGTTCTTGAATCTGGCACTTGAACGTACAAACTTCCTTTACATTCTTGTATGATACATTCAAATGAGGCCATTCAAGCCCAGCAGGCAACATAAGAAGGGGGACATATGGAAGCATAAGAAGAAGAGGCGTCCTCTTCCATAAATTTTCCAAGTAAAAACACACTGTCAGGAGATATTTCCTTGTTTTTAATCTTAGTGCCTTGTGACAGATAACTAACCCCCTCTCCACAGGCTTATTTATTGTTTGTGGCGAGGCAAGTAAGTAGAAGGTGATCCGAGCCAGAGGCCGAACATCAGATAAGCCTGTCTGTGCTATTGGTGGCTAATGGCACTGACTGTGCCTTTGCGCCTGCCTCGTTGACCCTCCCTGACTTACAGCCAGCCCTCCACCCACATCGCCTCTCTCTTCCTCTTCCACCAGTCATAACACTCTATCCGGCCCCCGGCATTCTGTTTGCCCTATTCCTCCTCCCATACCCATTCAGCCTTTGCCTGGTTGTTCCCTGGAGCTCTTCTGACCCCACACCCCTTGCTCCCCCCTCCATGAAAACCATCATACTGTAAAGCCTGAAGCACTCACAGATAAGCAGCCCCCAGAAATCAAGCAGGCCCAGCAGCAGAGCAGATTGAGAGTCAGAGCTCAGTACCCAGGAGGTGCCTGGAGGCTACGAACGCTGCAGATATCACCATCATATAGCCAGGGAGGGGAGCCAGACAACATGAAACTTCCTGCCCTCGTTACTGGACTTTCCTTTACTTGCACACTGCCCTCACCTCCCACACCACCGCCTCCAAGCAAACTCCACCTCATTTCTGCACTTTCTCTCTCTCTCTGTCTCTTTGACTCCCTCCCTCTTGCTTTCAGATAAAGAGAAGGCCTCGTTCCCTGCCGACTCAAACTGACAGCTTGAGCCAAAGGGCTCCCCAAGCTTTTTTGGAAGGTCTTGTTTGTTTTCATCCATCTGTGAGTATGTGGCCGCTGGGGAATAGGAATGTGACATGTTCTATTAAAACACAAAAAAAAAAAAAAAAAAAGATTGCAGGGAGATCAATGTCTTTTGAAGTTAAGCTTTGTTCAGTGCTTTTAGTGCAGTCCTTTGAGGCAGATTAAGGATGACAAACCATTTATAGTTGTTTTGTTTGTCGGGATGATTGCTTCCAAGCTGCAATAAGAACTGCCATATGCCACTCATCAGCTAAAAGTAGCACACTTTAAAGAATGTTCCTCTTATGAGTTTGCCTTTAAGCAAAGGACATAAAGGACGACCGCTGTCTGTATTACCCAGAGAATAGACACATCATTGAAACAATGGAAGAGGAAGAGCACAAATTTACGCTTGGAGAATGCACAGGGGCAAGGCAACAGATGCTTTTAAGGGATAAAAATAGTCCTGCATTGACAATTTGTGAGCTAGTATATGTTCCAAAGGATCAGGCTGACGTTTTCCGAGACACCACTAAATATTCCTTTCGGGGCACATTTACGTCAAATAACACTGTGCATGTTCAACGATACAAACCATCTCACTAACTCTTATTAATGCACAGTCAGCTCCAACAAATTACATGGCACTTGGATATTCCTGAAGGTGTAAATGTCTGTCTGTGGCACTGAGTAGCCTAATTGTATTTATAGCATAGAAAGCAGAAGGCTTTTAGGGATATTGTCAGATATGTGAGCAAAAGGATCCTCCGCAGACAGCCACTGGAGGAAGATGTAAATCTCTGACAGCCAAATTGCAGCACTGGCGAACATCGCTGATCGATGCCAATAAAAGGAGGCGCTTTTTGCCAAGGTAGCGCAGGACACCTTCCCGCAATTTAATCAGTCAGTCAGCCAGAATTAATGTTCCTAATATCATGATTTCTCCATTACTCTATTTAACATAATTAAAATGTCGAGCGCCGGGGCCATAAAGCGGGTCGTTGGAGATTGTAATTCTGCCGTAAAGCTATGAAGCATGAAAATGTCACTTACCGAGTAGCCACGGCCTGACAGCGAGTGAGTGGAACTCTGTAGGGAGAGAGAGGAGAACAGGGATGACCTTTAAGGAGCGTTTCACTCGCTCACATAGACATGATGAAGCAGCATCGCTTTAATATCAATATTCACGTTAACCTTTTACCCGCCCTGCCATGTACCCCACGCCTTTACACATCGCCCCTATTCATACTAGCCTGCACAATGAGGAATATTCAAGACGCACCTACTATTGCTGAGGGACTTCATAGGAGATGTCTTAGAAATACATTGGTAAACATATTAAACATAATGTTGTAATGAAGTGAAAACATTTACTGTTGTTTTTTTGTTTATTGTTTTTTCTTTAAACTGTATCTTTGCACACATGGTGTTGAATTGGAAAAGCATCAAGAATTACAGTTCAAAAAATCGCCTTCATGTGCAAGCTAATTCTGTTTTTATTTTTTTGGAACCAAACCAATTGTTATTATGTCAGTCCCTTTTGTATTTAGAATAATTATCTCTTCATGCATTTAGGGAAGTGTTTTGGCCCATCAGACTCCTCCTGCGTTTTCTAATGCAGTCCTCTAAATGATGAACAAGAGCAGGATGGAGACAGAAAAGGCTGGGTTTTGTTCTGTTCTCTGGCTCTGTCTGTCAGCGCCCAGCACGAATACCAATCTCCAAATCCCTCCCTCCACTTCCACTTTTCACTGCTTTTATTCCTCTGTCTAGATTGGCAATTTCTCCCCCTCTGGTCTCTGGGGGGGACTTTTCTGCTAGACCAATTTCATCCATAGGTCCACCTTCAATCCAAAACGACCTCCCCCACACCTTCACCGCCACTGCCTCCTTTGTTTTGCACCCTCCCAATGCCCCTCATCCATTCTTCCACACCTGCTCTAGGCATCAGCCCTCATCAACGCCTGTGTGCCCCTCTGATTCGCAGGACGACTCCTGTGGTGACGATTAGGGAGGAGTCCTGCCGTGAACCGGAAAGCTAACTCTGTGGGAATCAAAAGGCTATTCCCACTCAGCTCAACCTCTCCACTCCCCTCACTTCCACGACCAGAGAGAAGGCCAGAGGAGAGGGGAAGAACTACGCAGAAGGCAAAAATCTGTGAATAAAAAGGGCCAGAACGTGTGGTCCAGGGAGAATGTGATCTGTAGTGCGTGTAAGTATGTGTATGGTGTGAGGGTTTTCGAATGTGTATATATGCATTTATTTGTGTGAGTGCATATGTGCATAGGTGGAGGGAAGCCAAGGCCATTTGGAATTAGCCTTACTATGTAGAGTTCATTCAACTTAGAGCATTTCGAGTAGAAAGAGAGCCTTATTTAAATGATAATGAGGGACAATCCATTGGATTTAGTGCTGGTGAAGGGAGAAAAAGAGGGGAGGGAAAGGGGGGATCCATTAAAACGCCAGCGGTTCATAAGCCATAGGGTCGGCATACAGCTAAACACTCTCTCTTAAAAGCCATTATACATGGCTCTCAATGGATTTCTGCAGCGCTTACGACTTCAAAAGGATTTAAGAACCCGCCCCAGAGAGAGGGAGTGTGGGGGAGGGAGGAGGACAAGTGTGTGTATGTGTGTGGTGGTTATGGTGGTTGGTGGTGAGAGGGATGGGGAGGATGCTGGCGGCATTTAAGGGTTAACTAAACAGCCCCAGAGAAGAGAAATGTTGCTAAATCCACCCCCTAATCCTCTCCCCATTTCCATGCCCCCTCCTCCACTCTCTTTACAAAAAAAAAAAGAAAAGAAAAACATGTCGATAAGAGGGGAGGGTCCAGTCCATCTTCTCCTAACCTAGACTATTGGTTTTTGTCGTTGCAGGGAGGCCAAGAGGCGGGGCAATAAGAGCTCATTGGAGCAGGATGAGGAAAAGGGATGCAAAAATGTATGCCCTCTGAACGTGTAGGTGGGCAGGTTGGGGTGGATATTGGTGTATACAGGCGGGTCTTGACAGCACCACAACTGCCACTCTCTCTTCTGCAGGACACAGATGCGGTGGAACCCACCCCCTCTGCCACCTCACATTTCCCTAATCCCTAGGTGGCTTAGTGCCGGGGCCCCGCTGCTCTGCAGGCACAATTACCTAGTCAAAATAAACAGATAAAGACCCAACCATGGCAATGAACAAACAGCATCCCCTGCAATTTTTTTACCCCCTGCTCCCAAATTGATGCATGGCTGTTTTTACAGCCGGGCAGGCGGGTGCGTCCGCATGTCGCATTTGTCTCTATTTCCTTTGGCGGCAAGACAAGAGAAATCCATTTTACTCGTTGCCGACGCGGCATCATTAGTTAAGAGCTCTTAAAGCTGGGGAGCCACTTTGATGTGGTGGAGCGCATTTTTTACGAAAAATTAGCAAAGCTCTCAGTGCGGTGGGGGAGATTTCATGGAGTTGAAAAAATAAGATATATAAAGGAGGCAGCGAGTGTTGGTGAAGGATCTTTGCTGTGTGTCACACATCCAGGCCTTTACTGAGAGGGGTACAGCCAGCCAATAGAAGGACAGACACATGTATGGGAAGAAAGGTAAAGGCAGGCAGAGAGGGAGAGATGGATACGTAGATGCTGTGGCTACAACGATCAGCGTCTGTGCACCATTTATTTGGCAGCAGATTAGAGAGACATGCCACATCTAACACCGTCGACGATTACAGCGTGCAATTTTCAACAGTGCCCCCCCCCTTTTCCCACTGCCATCACCGCAACCACCACCACTTCCACCACCCCCCTCATTTGTGCCCCCCTCCTTCTCTGAGCCTGTCGTATATCCCTGTCAGAGCTGTCAACAAGCGTCGCTCTTTTATCTGACAAGCCCGCCTCTTCCTCCTGACTTTTTCATTAAAAGACAGCCTTTTACACAAATTCAAGAGAAATAGTAGGAGGGGAGGGGGGGGCAGTGCATAAGAGAACCTAAGCAGCAAGGCTTCGGAAAAAAGAGAGACTGAAGATGGGAAAAAATTAGGCTGGGTGATTTTTTTCATCAGGCTGGATTTTCAGTTGGAATACTGAATAGCTTAAAACAATGTATTTAATAAGTTCATTAAAATCTTTTTCTTTCCATCATTTTAACCCTGCTGGAAAAGGAAACGCGTTTTTTCCTTCCTCTTCTTTCTGTCTCTCTGCTGCTTTCGTCAGCTAAATGAACAGTCTGATTGAATTTAGTTTGGTTTGGGAGGCCTGCTTGACAGGCATTAGTTAGGAAGCATATTTCTACATTCATTTAAAATGAGTCGCTTGGGATTTTGCATAAATTCTCATTACTTCCCCTGTATCTAAATTGCATTATTTCATCCCTTATGCTGAACCAATGCCTGGCTTCCATTTCGCTTTGCCACCTACTCATCTTCTAAATGGGCTGGCATATGGATGCCTGTGCAGCGATAATTGGAACAGCTTCTTTAACCCATTCCATTCTGGGGTTGCCAAGGTCAGCCCACACCTGGCTGAACCAAGTCAGGTCATGTCTACATTTAACTGTGCAATGGAAAGTAAGGCCAGGCCTAATAGGTGATGCTGTGTGACCGGCCTAATCATTTCCTGCCTGTGCGCTACCAGCCAATCAGTCATCATCCCAATGCACAGAGGCTTTATGGGGTGAAGGCTTGGAACAGCAGGAGCTACTGCACCAGCTGCCCTCTGATCTCAGCCTCAGTGTTGCCGTCGTCCACCCGTTCTTTATATCCCACCTCAGGGGTTTCCTGCATTGGCCTGTGAAAATGGATAGCCTCGTTCTCCGTAGGAAGTCTGTGAAAAGGGGAAAGTTCTCATCCACGGACTTACCTCGCTCAGCTGCTCCTTGGAGTTGCTCCTGTGCGGTCGACTGAGTTCCTGCACCACCTCGTCCTCGCTCACTTTGACTGGGCGTAGAGACAAAGGTTTGATCTGCAAGACACACAAGACAAAGCGATGTTTGAATAATGTAATTACCTAATGAACCCAAGCGCTGTCTGCAATTATGCATTATGCAGTTATTTATGGTAACCTAAAGACACCAGCAAACACCTGCTCTGATTAAAAGAAAGTGACAGATCTCCTCACATAATATTTGCAGGTGATATTCCAGAAGGCTCAGAAGATAATAAAAACAATCTCACTCAGTGTACTGGTTGTTTATTGAGAAAATAACAAAGGCTTTGAACTTGATACCTACTTGTGACCACCAACTTCACAGCAAAAGTCCAGACTGTAAATGAAAGCCATCACAGGGCAACAAAACCTTGTGATTCAGATGATTTTTTTCCTATGACTCACTATAATTAGACAAGTATGCAAAACAATGCAACACAATTGCAATAACTTGAACTGATGTCTAAAGGGCCGTGGAGTTTTTCATCTCTCTAACCTGAAGGGAAACATATAGTCATTCTGCTCAGTGTCAGTTTGTACTTTGGTTAAATGCAAAGTAGAACTGGCTGTAGTCAAAACACCTGAAACTTAAAACCTCGGCTTTCTGGTGCTAGTTGTCTCAGTCAGTTTGACTGTTTTGTATTATTCAACTCGGGTAAGAATTTCCTTTCTGATTATTCACTGTAGGTAATGTTACATACACGGGAAACCATAAACAAGAGCAGAAGCTTGTGCTTACCTCAGCTTTGGCTAAAAGTATGTGTGTAGAATACTGCTGAACTAATATTCCCAACTTGTCCACTACTATTAGCTAGCTCCACAAGCATCATTAGAAAATGTCCGTGGGACAAAACCAACTCCTTATGGCTCATACAAAAAAAAAAAAGTTTAAAAAAATGCATCAACTTTGCAGCACTGGACAAATGCTTCCAAGCATTTTTTCACAAACACTGTTCAGATGAAACTATCACTATTTAGAATAGATGAAAATATCCTTCATTTTAGGGCTTTGATGTGTGTGTAATAGCACTTTATGTGCACTTTCTGACATCATGGTAACCCTCGTGCCCACATGATTGGTTTGTTTTATTGCAGGCCATCAAGTCCCACAGTTGGCGTCCATCCAAATTCCCAGCCAGATGGGAGGTTGGCAAGCTCAGCAAGGAAGACTCAGTGCTGGTGCAGCACCAGCCAATCACAACGTCCCATGCTGCTTCCCCACCTTGGAGTACAGCAGCAATGGCCGCGGGGTGTAATCCATTTGACTAGCAGTGTGCGTGTAGTAGCTCCCCCGGTGGCAAGTGTGGTGTCTGGCCCTGGTCTCCTGATCTCCACTGTAATTTAAGCAGATCACTGCTACAATTAACCTTTCCCGGTAAATATCAATTA
The DNA here is from genome assembly GCF_900634625.1 of Parambassis ranga. Taxonomy (NCBI): domain Eukaryota; kingdom Metazoa; phylum Chordata; class Actinopteri; family Ambassidae; genus Parambassis; species Parambassis ranga. The sequence goes on along the minus strand of NC_041030.1, from coordinate 2,786,852 downwards.
TGGCCCCCGGCTGGGCTAGAATTAAAAGGGTCATCAGCTAATCTGACAGGTCCTGTACGCTACCACCTGGCTGGGAGAGAGGGAGGGAGGCAGGGTGGCTGAGAGCGAGTGTTTGCCTACCCTTGTGCCCACCAGCTCACATGCCAAGTAGACACAATTCCCTTTTAATTACCCTGCCGCCGCCAGGGCAAGCATGCTGATTGGCCAAGGGGCATTAGCAGTGCACTGAGGTCAACAGTGACAGCACAAGGGCTGGATGGAGTGAGTGTGGCAGAATAAAAGGGGGAGGCTGCCGTCTAGCAATCAGGGTGTAGAGATGGAAGGAAGAGAAGCCTGGCAGGTGGGCCTAATCAGGTTTAACTTCCAACTCTACCCGCCTCTCCCTCTGCCTCGCTTGCTCTCTCGACTAGCTGTCAGCCTAATCACTCCTTGAATCTCAAAATAGATGGTTGCCCTTTTGATTTCCTCCTCTCAAGGAGAGCACAAAGAGAGCAATCCTTCTTGGCAGGCAGGCAAGCACGGCAGCAAAGACAGAGTGTGGAGGTACAGTTACCATCACGTCCCCGTCAACTGCTGCTGTTGATTACTTTGTTTACCCAGCATCAGTAGTGCTGACAAATTCCTGAAGGCGTCCAAAGTGTTTCCGTCTCCTCTGGGGCCTAAGGGTTACATTACCCAGTCAGCAATCAATTTGGCTATTGATCAGAGCACAGCGTCTAATTAGGCACCTAGGTTAATGATGCAGCATGCATGGACCGCTCCCCAAGCTGCTATTCAGTGGGACAGAATAGCAATTGATCTAGGCAGGAATTCACCGACTCTGACAAAAGATTGGCAACTCTGACTGCCTGTGATTAAGGTAGGGACTAATTTCCTGTCTAGGGAGGTGTTTAATTGGCCCTAAGCTCCCAACTGTACAGCTTTCATGTGTTGTTTTTTTTCTTTTTTGTCTACTCATTAATGTTAAAGGACAAGTTAGTAAACTTGAGGGTGGGGCTAATGGTTTTTTTCGCAAGTGTTTGTGTGTGTTGGTAAAGTCCAAGGTCGTAACACCTGTCTATGCAAAGGAATGCCTTTGAAATGGACTCTGGGTAGCCCTGAGGGAACAGTTCTTGGCCTATAAAGAAATTCAGATCTTTTGTGTGGATAACATTTGTTTACATTGGAGGTTTGACCTATTGCAGCACTGGAGCAAGGTTATTCAGGCTAAAGCAGCAAGTGAATGTATGTAATCTGCATGTGTGTGAGCAGGGGAGGGAGCGACTTAAGATGACAGACAGAAGAGAAATGAAAAAAAAAAACATAGCTAACTAAGGGCCTGTGTTTTACATGAATAATGTACTGGAAATTAGCTCCATTAGTCTCGGTATTGAACATGTCTGCAGTCCCTCTCTGGAGGCTGCCGCTCTGTGCTCTTTAATTATCTTCAAAGGACCCTCCAGCATCTTAATTTCCCCCCAAGTTGTGGAGTGCTGACTTGGGTCTGCTCATTTATACTACTCTAACCCTGGGTGAAGTCACAAAGCCCTCCTGCTTAGAATAGGTTAGTCAACGCATAGTAGGAGACAGTAGTGATTCACATCAGTTCATGCTAGGCTTGACTAACTTTGTTTTTTCTTTTAACTCGTCCTTGCTCTTGCAGTGTTGATCAATCCTAAGCTTGTCAGCAGGGAGCAGGCCAGAGGCTGGAGGGTGATGCCTTGTTGTCCTGCTCCTCTGATCCTCCCTCCTTCTTCACCTTGCAGGGGTTTTAGGGGGCCATCAAATAGCTGTGTGATCTCCCACCTTTTGACTCCCCGAATCAGAGGAGCTCTGACCTCGCTTTCCTTGCTTCAGCTACTCTCACTCTGCCTCGTCTCTCTTCACCCTGCCGTCACCTGTCAACAGCGCTGAGGGAGGCTGTGCCTCAGCCTTGTACCAGTGTCAATCCTCATTACCCTAGAATCTTGGACCTTTCCCCCCTGCCTGCTTTTTTCTTTCTCGTTGTCTGGATGCTCCTCTGGTCTGCGCTACTGTGCATTCTTTTCTTTAGGCTTACACAGCGCAGGATGAGGAGGGGACGAGGGCCAATACAGGGAGGGTTGAAGATGACGGATACAGATCCTTCCTCTAATTTGTTCTGAAAAGTGTCCTGCGCAAAGGACCCTCACCCCCATTAACCCAGCGACAGGCTGCTACCGCTGCTTGGGGAGGCATCCGCCATGTGTGTATGTGTATGTGTGTGCAAGGGTGGCCCGGTGGTGCAGCAGGCGGAGGCATCTCGGTGCTCAGTGCCGGGCTCCGGCACCGGCTCAATCTATCGGCTCATTATCCCCCCCGCCCAAGCTGGGGCGCAGACAAGTGCACTTTAGGGCCACAGGCCAAATTGATTCATCTGCCTTCATTTTCTTCAGGCTCAGAAGTGGCAGCTGCTTGGAGGCAGGGGGAAGGAGCTATAAGATGGTGAGAGACATAGACAGGAGTGAGGGAAGGAGAGAGAGTCTGTGATAGAGTGAGATAAAGGAGGGATGCATCAGGAGAGAGAAGTGTTCCTTGGCTTTGTTCCTCTTCCATGTGTCATTTCACTTTACCTCCTCCTCCCTCCTTCTCTCTCGTTCTCTTCCTCTCTCACTTTACAGCACAACCAACACCTCCCTCTCCTGAAATTGCTATCAAGACATGCACTCACTCCCCCACCAAGTCCCAAGTTGGAAATTAGCCCAAGGACAAGCTACTGGATTTACTACAGGGAGAGCAAATGGATTTTTGCTTTTATTTTGACGAGTCCCAATGTATCCATTACGCCTTTTAATCATACATTATTCATAGAGCTCGCCTTATAATAAATGACCACATAAAAAGGGATACACATATTATACAAGGCCTAAAATGCCCCTATAACTCTCTCCTACTGCACTTAGAACTACATTGCATTTGTAAGCTGGTTTACACATATGAGCCTGTGAAATCGCAACAAGATGGTGTTTTTTCTTCCAAGTAATGACACCAGAACGTGACAAGAGTCCACAGATTAAAAGAAAGGCTGCATACAAATGAGATACGATGCAAACAAATTACAAGGCGTGACCTATTAACCGTTTGGCATGTGTCCTTTACACAAAATTGAGGTGTAGAATGCCGTGGAGTGTAAGGCTAACTGGGGTGGCCACTGTGACCGCCCAACACTGTAACAAAGCAGTCAACCTGAAAGCAAAGCCGCCTTCAAGGCCTGATTCCCAGCCAAAAGGGACCTCAGGAGAGCTTGAGTGTCCCGCAGGGGCCCGTCTAGAACAGATGAACTGGGGAGAAGAGCACTCCCTGTGGGCCTCGGGTCTCTCCAATCACTCTCACCATATGCCTCCTGGGGGAGTGTAGGAACAAGGCGGGGGGGTGCACCTGCTCCCAAATACGAACCCATCCCTCAGCACCTGTCCCGGGGGCTCACTGAACACTGCAGCCAACAAAATCACACACACACACACACATCTCACCTGTCAGACAGGACCATAGGAACAGTATCTGTCCTGCACTGATAAGCACAAGGGCTTACAGCAGATACACCCCAGCCCCCTCCTCTATCTCTCAACTCCCACTCCAAGGCAACTATTCCTCAGTGCTACCAACAACAATTAGGCCAATGATGTCAAAATGCTAATGATGTTATTGGAAGGAAAGCAAGTTAGCGATGTTGTGCTTTGCTTTTCATTTCTGAAGCCAACATTATGCAGATAGATCTTTGCTCTCGTCCCTCTGCAAGAGAAGCACAGCTTTGATTTCCATGCACACTATTAGTGTTAAAAGTAGAGTATTTTGCAAAAGATTTATGCAACCCTACAAGAAAAATTCAAATGGTGTTCACATTGAAGGCTGTACTTACTTTTTTTTTTTTGACTTGAATAATTATTTGCAAGTCAAAGTTCACTTTGCCTTTCAAAAAAGAGGGCACATTCAAAGTCAGAGTGTAACAACTTCAGGTTGTGGTAGATGCTGCTGGAAATGCCACATTTGCACTTTGTGGTCAGCAAAATCTTTTGTTAAGTAAAAAAGAGAATGATTAAAGAGCTGCATCAGAAAATTCGATTAACATAAAAAAAAAAAATCAAGAATTACATTAAATACTTTAGATGCATGTTCTTTGAATTGATTATGTATGACAGCTTTTTGCATGGACCAAAAAAGGTTTTTTCATAATGTTGTTTACACTCTACTTCATGACCTCGTGCTTGCTCTATACTCATGTCATTTTAACAAAAGGGAGTCACTGATATGTGTAGATGTAACACTAACAAATACTCCAGCGCAGCAGGAATATGTTCTTACCAATTTGTTTTCATAAAGTGAATTTATTTTTGGTTAGATGCTAGATATAAGGTCTGCAGTTAATAATGTAATTACAGCAAAACTTATTTATTATTTATTCTAGTGTAGTGGTATAAATAATTTCAGAAGACAACAAAGTTGAATTTCCCAAATCATCAAAATGGATTTTTTTTTGTGACATGTAGCAATACTGTAATCATAGTTCAGATAATATCTTTCAGATGTCTGAAAGTGGGAGATAAACATTGCCTCCTATATGCAGGTTAAAGTTTTTGGACATGGTGAAACTGCAGGCATGATGCCTCAATTGCAATTTCTGCAAGTTTGATGTGGAAGGGTTTATCATTTATGACACTCCATAACCTTTAAATGGGCAGAGATAAGGCTGGCGTAAACAGTCTTATCAGCTGACAAAAGGCTGTTGGTGGGACAGATCAGTGGTCCAGACAGATGTCGAAATGACAGAATGTCTGATTACACGCAGAAGTTTCCATAACTGAACCCACAAACTAAACACTGAAGTAACCATGACTGTAAATATTAACAAAATCTAGAAATAATCTTGGTACACAGGTTTTATTACTGAACATAATCCTGAATACTAATCACTAATGCCAGTGCCATTGGCCACTGTGTGCACTGTGTACATGTGCAAAGATTATCATTCTGTTCAACTGCTGTAACACCACTAATTATTTTTTAACACTTGAAAATGATCTTATTAGCAGTCTAAAAATTACATTTTTGGAAGTGCAACATTCACACCTTCTCCTACGTCTGCACTTGATAACTTTGTCACTCTCACACGTACTTTAAGAAATGTTTAATTTCCTCTAATGTAATCTGAAATAATTATCAGCTGAAGCCCACGTACGCACTGCAAAAGGCTCCTTTTAACACGTCCACCACACACACACACCTTAAAACGAGCGATCACTCCTTACCACATAATTAAAACACTGAAGATAAGATTGTGGGGTAAAAGGAAATGAGCAAGTGATTAAAAAAATGGTCGTCAAAGAACCGTCTGACTTTATTCTTTTGGTTAGTTAAGGCAACAAGTCGTTGGTGGGAATGTGCAGCCAAGTTATGACAACATCTACTGGAGCACAAGTTTGAGTATATACAAGAAAAAAGGAAAATGACAGATTCAAATCTGTAGATGCGTTTCAACCATCGGACTGTTGCAGGGCTGCCCACATCGCTGCTCGTTTCACTCTGTGGAACTTTCCCTGTTGGAGTTCTTAGTAAATACATATTTTCTTATTAATTTATTGTTTACTTTAATTCCCATTAGGTATTATCTTGGCAAAAACTACTCCTCCTTGGGGTCTACGTGTTTGGGTTCCATATGTCCTGTGAACAGAACTGTGCCAGTTAATGACAGCTTTTAAATCTGCCATTGTTGGACAGGATATGCTGAGTTTTACACCTCACCCAACAGAAGCAGCAGACATTGTAAGAGACAAAAAAAAAAAAAAAAACCTTGAAAGGAAAGTCCGTAGGGGAAATCTGTAACGGCACAGATGGCAGTTGTATGAAACAAAACCCTTCCCTGAAAAAAAAAAAAATAATAATAATCATCGCCTCCTCACAGCCGAAGTGGTGTATGTGTGTACACAAATATACAGGTGAGCTGCAAGTCTCCTTCAGCTGTTTCAACATGACACATGCACAACATGAGACTGTTGTTCATCAAAATAGGGGCTCAGGGGCAGTAACTAAGATGGCTGTTGAGTATGACACCTGCCTTCTTGTTTATAAGGAAACTACAAAATAAAGCCACTTACTCACAAGATTAATTACACCAACAGCATAAAACAGAGCAGGTAGCACACTGAGCATGATAATTTAACTAAAGTTAAATAAAGCACAAGTCAAATGCAGACAGAAACTGTGGTGGTGGTGGTGGTGGTGGTGGGGGTCTAGGCAAGGAGTCAGGAAGGAGTAGTTTGCAGTCAGAGAGTGACAGAGAGAGACCAGAAGAGACAGCAAGAGTGCTCGGGGCTTTTTAATAGGAGGCAGATGCAACACGTGTAATGAATCAGCTCCGGCTCGACGCGGCTTCCCTCTGATGTCTGAGCACTCGTTCAGCCCTTGGAAAACTTCTGGGACGTTATCTCATGTATGCCCAGCACACACTACCAGTAAATTTTGGAGGAAGCGCTATGTGCTAGAGGAAGAAGGGAAGGGGAGGGAGAAGAGGCAGCTGAAGCGTATGTATGTATGTATGTTACAGAAATATGCATTCACAAATGTGCAAGTATATGAGCGGGTGGGAGTGGGGCTGCAGTTTGCAAAAAACATATAAACGGATGGAAAAGTAAAATAGGATTATGCATGTATCTGTGTATCTATATGTAAATGTTCCTGTGTATATTGTACTCTGCACTATGTAAAAATAAACCCACATTGAATGGGCCATTGAGATGTTAACATTCACACTGCTTTCTGTAGGCAACATATTTTTTTCTGAATAAAAATTAATTGAGATTAAGTAAAATATATATTAATATTCCTAATGGATGAATTATAGATGTAATACTACAACATAACATGAATTTTGTCAAAAACATAAAACAAAAATCAGGTTTATGTGTGCAATATACATCCCAATCATAGCAATACACACACAGACACAAAAAGACTTGGCATAGTCGTCCTGCCCACAATCCCTTCTGGCAAAAGTTGTTTTCCCATTGCAAAGGATCATCGCTCTTTTGACTTGCGGCAAAATAGTAGATTGGTAACGCATTATAGCGCCGTCACACATGCTTTTTCATTTATCTCTGTACGCAGACCCCTACAAGCTCAGCATGCAGCTTGCACACCTAACATGCAAAAGTATGAAGGCTGCTGAGAATAACAGGAGGTCAAGAGATGCAGTAGGAAGTAGACAGAGTATTCTCTGTGGAAAAAGGAAATTAGGCAGAAACCAATAGTAGAGTGAATAGGGTTGATGGAATTCCCTTTTACAAAATTGCAATGTGCACTCTTGAAAGGAGTTTGTACATGTCAAATATGAAAGACGTGAGGCAAGAATAACTGGAACCTTCAGGAGAGGAGGAGATCAGAAACTGTGCAGGAGGCCTCCTCTCTGTCATTTTGGGGTTTGGCTATGACATCTGCCTCTTTGCTGTCAATTCCATCACTCCTTCTTAGACCAGAGGAGTTAGAACAGGAGGAGGAGGTGGCAGCAGAGGAGGTAAAGGGAGGAGGAGAGCAGATAAGATGAGAGGATTCTAAAGCTTTGGGTTGGTATGGAAATCAGGTCTTGGAAAGGAAAAAAAAAGAAACGATGAAAAGCAGATGGGATCAGCCGTTGACATGACAGCATCTAGCCCTGAGAGTGCAGATCTACTGCTTGCGCAATTACATGGCTGCATTTGCATCTATATGATCCCTCAAAACGCTGACATGTGCTGGGGATTTGAGCTTCACTATCTGAGCGTACCCGTGCACAGCTACGTGTGCGCCTATGTTGTGTGCATGAGCATATTCACACAATTAGATGATCTGACAGGCGCTGCTGTTGAAATGTACACTACATAAAATGAGGTTGCTGCTGGTAGAAGAGGATCATGTCCATTGTGTTAATAGGGATAATAGTGATTTAATAAGCTTACAGGGGGATTCACTGCGCATTCTAATTGGCTAGGCCATATCCCCCATAACTGGGAACACATGGAGCGGTCCAGGGGATAAACACAGCCGAAGTGTAATGCTCTGCAATTTAAATGTGTGGGAAAGTTACATGACTTAATTAAAGGGTGACGGATTGAGTGATGTCAGTAGATGTAACCATTTGACCACTGACTTTAAATTAGAATGTATTATAATTTCTTGCCATATTTCTAAAAAGATTGGGACTATTGATTGATTCAGTTGGCCTGGTTTATTTTTAAGCCTCTAGGTATGATGCACATCTTATGCCAAAATAGCTCAACAGGGAAATCAATTGTATATTTGGAACTATTCAGTAGCAACTGCTTCTTTATGAACGCACAGTCTACTATAAAACAAAACATTTCATAGTTTGATAATTTTACATTGCCAAAGGATCCAAGACAAACTTAAAGCTTCTCTGCCAGATTTATTGTGGAGAGGCCTGAAGACTGGATGGGACACATCTATGGTGACATGTTAGGCCCATTCAAATGATCTCAGGAGGGCACACGGTTACACAAACACTAGGTTATTCAATTAAGGGTTGCACCAGTCTGACTTTTACTTGATAATAATGATAACATACCCAATCTTTATATTTAAAGTAGCCGCATGGCCATAGTAAAATATCTCTAAACAGCTGACTCTTTGGCTATCGACATGCTGCATGTGCAGCTGATGCATGTATTGCAAATATAGAATTAAGGTGAATAGAGTGGCCCATAGATCAGCCCCATTATTTGATACCCAATCTAGCTATTTAATCAATATCAGGGCATATCTGATTGATGCATCTTGCTTGGACTGAAAGTCCATACTGAACACATGCATGAGACATTTCTGCAGCACCATGATGGCACTAACACAATGCAACAGCGACACACAAACACACATAGAGCTGTAACAAAAACACAGCATTGAAATGACTGACCTGGCAGGGCAGTGCGAGAAGGAATTGGGGGAGAGAGAAAGAGGCGAGCAGTGAATGAAGAAATGACAAGAGGATACTAGGAGGCTAATTGTCTTGAGAAGTGGCCCAGGCAACCTTGGCAGGGTGAGAAGTCAGGGGCTTTGGCCTCCCAGGGCACGGTGCTGCCAGGGTAATTGTGCCACGATCTTGACCTTGCATTGCTTAAACTCGCCCTCCACGCCCCCACTTTCTATCCCTCTCTCTTTCTTTATCTCTTTCCCTCCCTCACTGAAGCTGAAGAGGAGCTGGGATCTGCACTTTGCTCTAATGATGTCAGCTCCCCAGAGGAGGCGTCTGCCTGCTGAATCTCAACAGCTAGCCTTCAAAATCATAGCCTGGACCAGGGGCTGAACAGAGGCCTGGAGGGTGATGGGGGGGTGTCCTCAACCACAACAACAGGAAAGGATCAATTACAACATTAAACATGTAAAATATAGTTCTTATATTTCAGCTGATCTGACATATCTATAATAAGAATCAACACTTTGAAACCCAGACTTCATATAGGAACCAAACTACAATAAACATGTTATTTTGCCTCTTACAAAATTTGGCTCAGCATCATCATGGTCACATAGATAGCAAAGGTAGAGCAAACTGGATGATTAAGCTAAATGAAACAAAAGCCTCTAACCCTGCGTTCACACCAAGAGCGACTAAAGCTGTAAAATGCCACCCACCACCGCTGAACTCTCTTCCCTGCTCTGACCCACCACCCCCCACTCTGCCCACTACACAAGAACTTTTGGTATGAAGAGAACGTGTGCTCTTAAATAAACTGTGCACTCAGTGTTAGGTCAGGCTCCGTTTAGTAATGCAGGATCCGTTTAGAATTCAAGTAAGTATTTAATCAAATGAAAGCAATAGAGAACAAAAAAATAATTAGCAAGGAAGACTAGCATGCTAGGAGCTCGATTAGCAGGCAAGTATCGCACCTCCTACTTTAAAATATTCTGACACATTTCAGCAGCTCAGCGGGCCAACCAACAGCCTGTGACACCTTGTCCCAGGCCAGAGCCTTTTTGTGGCGATCTCTAAAAGCAAACAGAGTAGGATCATACAACCCGGGTGCCCAGTGATGGCAGTGAACAACCTCATGCATGTCATTTTGATAGGAACCGAAGTTTCTGAATATGTTCCCTAACATCCACGCATGCGAAGAATGTCCGATTGGTCGTCAGTGTTTTACAGCCAAAACATGTCATGGCTAATTTGCATAAAGTTAAGCTGTCTTCAACTTTTCCAATCCGCTCTAGTCGCTCAAGTTTTGTAGCTCATTGCTTTAGTCACTTTCGTTGCTTGCCCATAGAAAGTGAATGACTTCCAGTGACTTTACAGCTTTACTTGCTCTTTATTTGACTGCTAGATATTTGTGTCTATTTGTGTCTGCATGTGACTGCTCTACACAGAGTAATAAGAGCTGGAGTAAAGATGCGAGCTACAGACGTGGAAGTCTTATTCTGTTTGACATTTACCTGGGCTGAGCTATGTCAACATTCAAGAAAAACCTTTGTCAGACCCTCCAAGCCCTGAATTGCACTAGGCCAGGTTAAAGGCTTAATACTTGGCCTAGCCACAAATACCGGATGATTACAGATAATTAAGTGTGGTTTAGGAATAACATATCCATCAAGGCATTATTAAAATATTTCACGATGCAAATACCATACAAAAACACAAACTGATGTTAGTGTTTGCACATACACCCTTTAACTGAAGAGTTGTTCTCACTTCTAGAGGCATCTAACAATCATGTTTAGAACCACTTTACCATACATCTAGCTATTGAATATCATCAAAAGGAGGGAGACAGTGGGCCCAAAATCACATAAATCTATGGGGCAGCAGTAGTGTGAGGAAAACTACTCCCAAGACCCCACTCCTCCTTTACCTCCACCATTACCTCTCTGTGATTTCTATCAGACTGCTGTTCAGTGAATCTCTGCCAGAACCATTGTCACAGAGATAGGAGATATAGTAAAACTGCCTGTCTACTTGACCTTCCAGGGATGGAAAGGCTTTTTATCCTCCACTCTCTTTCATTCTCTCCTTTTATATTCCTGCAGCTGCAAGGCCAGAGACCATGTCTGCCTTGCATTTCACTGCTGAGTGAAGTTACTTTGATTGCGACATCTTATAGTGATCAAAACGCCACAAGACTATTTTCCAGAACACCATATGGGCACATAAATGCCCACAGTTGTGTTGTTTTTCTCAGAAATAACAATGTCTGTATTTTCACTGTAGTTACAGTTACATGATTGCTAAGTGTTTACGTTTACCTGCCAAGGTTAGGGTGCTACAAAATGTACCTCAGCAGCAGATGGTGGCAGATGATCTGACTAAAATTGTAAGGCATAGGGATATTTCCATAACACAGGGATTTATTTATTACATCACAATAGAAATATGTTGTATGTTAAAGAGAAAGTGGGTTATAAACAGAGAACAATTGGGTTTGCATTGATATCTAAGAAGTGGTGCAAGGTTAAACAGCTTTGTGCTGGAGAGCAGCATGGCTGAGTGCAGATTATAAACCCCAATACTGAAGTTAAGGAAGAGACATCTGTACAATACATATACAACATGGTGAAGTATGTACTATATAGTGTCTATGAATAAGTCACTGGATAGGGCTCAGATGAATGTTTATACAACTGAAAGAAGAGAACATCTTAGAGACACAGTCCAACATCTTCTCTAAACCTTTTAACAGCAATGTTCTTCCTTCAAGGACAAAAGTCTGGTTCACTCACAGGTGTCACTGTGTAAAGTGCTAAAAGGAAATGCAAGGCCAGGTTTACTTGGGTTCATATATACACAGGCCACATAAGAACACTGGCAGAGAATTCATGTCACCTGAACCTGAACAGCATCACTAAAGTAAACATTGGTTAACTGTAAACTTGAATTAATGGTACCTAGAATTCAATCCCGCTACCTAACAGTATTAATATTTAAACAGACATCAAGTGTGGCAGAAAAAAAAATTCCAACAATTACTTATAATGTACTTGTAAATGCACTGACTTGCTGGACTTTTAGTACAAGTACAATTTCCAATCAATGTTTGCATTTTGGTTTGTATATTTATTATACCCATGCATGACTTGAACTGCTCAGTCCTGCCCTTTCATTACTATGTTTGCAGAAGGAACACATGACACACTCCGTATCTCTGCTGCACACACACAATCATGTAAAAAAGAAATGATGGCTCACATTAATGAAGAAGAGAGGACACACTAATCTAATATCTTTTAAGGTACCTTTTAGTCCAAGTCTTAGTCTAGTAAAAAGGCTAATCCATGTGACATTCATTTTATTCGCTTTCCTTTCGCCAGGAAGGGTGAACCAAAACAAACCAAATGGAATAATGCTGCAAAATAAAACTTTGAATTAAAGAAAACAAACTGCTGATCTCCTTTCTACCCTTTGTCCCACTGCTCTATCTCCAAAGCCCTGAGCGAATATTACAAATTACCCCCTTGTGCAAACACTCCTGATAAATGGAGCTGGTAGGCCAGGCCTTAGGGAGCTCACAAAGCAAACACAACATGGCACATTGCTCTACATCTCTATCCCCTGTGTGTTTTTACAGGGATGTGAACGCCTGGTCGTCTGGGTCAGATCGATGGTACATCAAAGCCCGTTCAGCAGCAATAACACTGCAGTGAGGGGCAAAATGTCAAGAGATCTCCCTCTCTGTTTTCTGATGAAGAGCGGAAGTTGGTGTCCAGTATACACTAGGGTCTGTCTTCGCTACTGAATAACTTTTGGCTTTGGTGAGCTAATATAAATACAGGTAAAGGTTTGTGAGAAGCAATTTAACATGTGAATATTTTCTGGTGGAGAATATAAACCATAATGTCACTCATAAGTCAGTCATACTGCCTTTGTCACATACAGTTATGTATTTTATTAGACAATGGTTTCCCTTTTGTTGGACTCTCAGTCAACTTGTCTGCTTGCAAAACAACGTGCATTAAAAGCAGAGGGCATTAAAATAATGTTTGTACAGTGGAATATTTTCAAAATTTGGTTATATGCATTGTATACTACATGTTAAGTAGAACTGAACTGAGTTTGTCAACAGGTGAACTTGTGCAGAGCTTTAGTGCAAAGCCCAGAAGACACAGCAGCTGCAACTAACAGCAGCAGAAATGAGTGAGTAAGACAAGTTAAATAAATTATGTAAGTGGTGTTGTCAGTACATTCAGCTGACTCCCCAGCTGATTGAGGATGACTCAGAGACTATCTTTGCAGAGTTTGATTAGGGACACTACATTTTCTCTTGTGAGCCTGCTAAACAGGTTACAAACTAAATGGACATGATTGTTATAACCGCATCCCTGGACCAATCTTTAAAAGAATGTCTACCTTTATCTCGATCCATCTGACTGATAAATATGCTAGTGTCACCAGCATGACTAGATGACGCCATCAAAACAAAAACATCAAAACTGGTTTGCTCTTGTTTAGTTTGATCTTGTCTGGTCTAGCATGATAATGCATTGCTTTATTTGAACCACTGTGACCTTATCTGATCTGGTCTATAGTGGTTCCTCAACATGAGATGATTTAGATGGCATTATGTAAGACATGTACACATTCATTCAATGCCAACCCAGACAACCACCAAACAAGCTTTGACAGTATATCTTAGAACAGGGGTCTCAAAGTCAACTTACCCGGGGGGCCGCTGGGGGTATAGTCTGGGTGAGGCTGGGCCGCATTAAGGCCGCATTAAAAAAAGTTTCAAATATTCCAAAAAAGTACAACTGGTCCAATCGTCTCAATCTTTATTAATAACAGGTCAGAATAGGGATGCAAATTATTGATTAATTCAATAATCGTTAGTTGAATGACCTTATCGATCGAATTGATAAGAGGTGATTTTCCTGGGCCTGAATTTCCCTCAGTTTCACTAAGACTAAAATCTAAACATTGTTTACTAAATAAACTGCATGTCATATTCCTTAATGAGTGATTTGCTGTACCATTGGGGATACAGTACAGACAATGACATTTATGTAAGCTAGTATAACAAAATCTATTGTGACTAGAAATAAAATAAAATATGTCAAGCTGCTTTAACATGAAAATAAGTTGTTCACTGGCTCCTCACACAGACACATGTCCAGGAGTCAGGCATGTGCGCAGCTTGTTTACAGTGAGGGCAGCCACTGAGAACACGGGTTCTATTCAACTAGCATCCTGATTAAAAAGAAAGAAAGAAACTCCAAGTACTTCATGTGAGCTGCGTATTCACAGCGAGCACAAATGGAAATGCTGATTAACACGTGGCAGTCTCCTAGTTTGATCCATTCTGGGACTATATTCTGACGGAGCACTGCTACATGCGCACAGAGATCACGCCGCACCTGAAAACACACACCGTCAACATACCAGCATGGCTAGGCTGCTGAGAACTGTCCAACAGACAGCGCGTCGCTTGGCACAGTTTTCAATGCGCGCTCTCTGTCCGCTGGTGCAGTACGCTCACATGTGTGTGCGCACGCCTGTGTGTGTGTGTGTCGGGGGGGCGGAACTCCTCTGCAGCTGAGAAATGCGCGAGCATGCAGAGACAGAAACGACACGCCGAGCGGAACGGAGGCTGCCACTCCTCAAAAAAAATTCAAACTAAATATCAGAGAAATACTGACGGGGCAATTAATAATAAAAATAAAATGCACAGGACAAGCCTCAGTAAATAAGTGCGTGTGAGAAAATTGTGCGGGCCGCACTAACACTAAACTTTGATGTCAAGTGGGGGGCCACAAAATATCGGCTTGCGGGCCGCAAATGGCCCGCGGGCCTCTACTTTGAGACCCCTGTCTTAGAACTTAGGAAGACCACATGTATCTCTTTAGCGATTAGGACTGTTTTTTCTATATGTATGAATATATCTGTGCCTAAGCAGACTTTCTGTTGTGGCATGTGATGAGTGACAACTTGGGGCCAGCCTATTACACATGAGATAACATTAACACCAGTGTAACTGAGGTTAAAAAGAGATACATCATACCTGTAAAGCTGAGAAAAAAGCAGCTTTTCTAAGCTTATAGAGGCTTCTGTAGGCTTACTGCTGCCAGCTGAAAGCTCTGTTTTATAGTACCACAAATGGTAAGTCAACAAAAACAAACAAAACGGTAAGAAAACCTTCCACAATACATACATACATACATTGATTCCAGTTTACCAGCAACTATCACAACAAAGAAATCTTTATAAGTGGCTATAGTTCTAAAAATGGTCTAGATCTTTTCAGATACAGCAACAGCCACTCAGGGGATTTCTGTGCTTATTGACCAGCTATTTCTGGTATGCTGCATGCTTTGTAAATTCATGACATGCTTGCTTTGTCTTACCAAACACAGTTGCAGGGTATTTGTTCTATCATTCGCTATCTCTTCATCACCCGCTATGCTTTTTGATGGTGGAGAGGCTTGGTGTTATCTTGACTGCTGTTCCATTTGCATTATGACCATAATTATCTGCATGTATCAGATAAGCATTGTAATCAGCTTTATCAGGGTGACAGGCATTTCTTCCTCTCTCTTGTGATTTAGCACGTTAAACAAGAACAGCAACTCCTCCCCAGCACTGTGGTTAAAAAAAACACACACACACAAGCTTGGATTGTCAGTTACTGAGACAAAGGAAGACCACACTTTATGAAGTTAAGAGTGGTAAAAACAACAACAGCCTTACTTGTACCGGTAATCTATGTGAGTGAATGTTTACAAAGGCCAGAGCAATGAAGGGGAGCTCTCACATGGACAAAAGCTGGCATGCAAGCACAGTTTGAAACAAAACGAAAACACCTGCTGATGTGGTTCTTTTAGTAATCCAATAGCAGATGTAAGTCATGGGGACTTTGAATCAGAATGAAAGGCAGGCTCCCCACAGCTGCCAGTCTCCTAAATAACGTAGCACTCTATTGCGTTAGTTGAAACAGCAGACAAAGGCACACATAAATTCTAAGAGCAGAGCTCCATCAGCAGTTAGGTCACTTTGATGATCCCTTTCATCATGCTAGGTACCACTATGGCTAATAAAAATGAGGAATGGTTGCTGATGTTGTGACATACACAGACTTTTCACACCTGTATATTTATTTACAATATTGATCTGTTTAGGTGCATACAATACATGCATGTTGCAATGTGCACATAATACATAATAAGATATAAGTTGAAAATCCCATACATCAAAAGCATGCAAACACACGCAGCCAATATCCCAGACGAAGCATCTGGAAAATATCTAAGCCAAGGAAAAGACTGTATAAGGGCAGCTGCAGTCCAACTGTGTAGGCATGTCAGGGAGACTGAAGAACAGCAGGAAGCCAGAAGGATGAGGTGAAGGGTGTAGTGAGCATAGCGTCATGTTGAAAGAAATCAGTACTACCTGGGGAGAGAGAGAGCTGGTACATTATGTCCTACCACTTAGCTTTCATGCTGTTATTTTTGTAGAATTTATTGCCTCTGGCACTGAGTTCTTATGGATGCTATGTTAACTGAGCTGTTAGATGCTAAATGCTGAATTTAATTTATAGATGATGCTAAATCTTAATGTTGATTTTACAAATGAGCGAGAGAAGGTAATTACCTGTTACGAGCACAAACATGTTGGACTGTGCTAAGAACATAGTCATTGTTTTATGGTACTTCATTGCCTTGACTAGAAGTCTAGCTTTGTACATTGAGAAACTGAACAAACCATGCACTCACCAAGCCTCACATTTCACTTCTGTGAAGCTTATTTATCAAACTGAAAGCTTTTATCAAACTTTCATTGTCATTGTTGATGTACTGACTGACATTATGTGTTCCAGATATTTTGTTCCAACCTATTCATGCGCGTAAGGGGGTGAGTACATTATAGTGTATTATTAAAACATTGTCAAGGATCAGAGGTTAACCTCTTATCTGACTTTTAAACACATGCAGCAGACAGCCATTTGTCTGCTCCAAGTCTTAAGTGTCATAGACAAGTTTACCAAATGTGTTCCATATTCCTGAGACAGTAGTGATATCCACTGAAGAAAAAAGGGCCTGTAGGTTGTATATCAGAACTTTTACTACAATAAATGATTGCCGCAGTGGGGTGTGGGGTGTAGGTCTATCTTTGAAATGACAGATGTCTTGGGGATGCAAGGTGTCAAGGGGGACTTTGGTAAATGGCAGCATGTGGCAAGGTCGCATCTCCATT
Organism: Parambassis ranga; assembly: GCF_900634625.1. Lineage (NCBI taxonomy): Eukaryota > Metazoa > Chordata > Actinopteri > Ambassidae > Parambassis > Parambassis ranga. Next base: position 2,769,700 of record NC_041030.1, on the reverse strand, counting down.
TGTCTGTCAGTGGGATGGCAAAGGGCTGTTGCATAGAGTGGCTATAGCTCTGTGACTGCCTGACAACCTCCTGCGGCCCTGCAAGCAATAGGAGCCCTCCATCTTGTGTCACTGTGGGGATGTCTAGAACTGGTGTGGTGCAAAGCGAAGTGCCCTCCCCTCTCTTTCAGTGCCTCTCTCCACCTCCCGGAAGCATCCATCACAGCGTTCCCCAGTGAGGCGTGGGTAACAGATAGACTTTCCTCCCAAGCGCTAATCAATCCGACTCTGGCTGCCTCTCCCTGGGAACATTTATGGCCAACCATAAAGCAGCCCTTTGGGGCATTACGGCACCCAGTAATCCTGCTAAGTGAGCAATATTTCCCATCTCTGGGGCAGCAGTTAGACGGGCCCGGGCCATAAATAGCAGAGTTAATCTGTGGCCATGACTTCTTGGCCAACCCTCAACAGTCACAACCCCACTGGGGCCAGGTGGGAGCCACCCAGCGGCCAAGGTAAAACAACTTGTGAGACGAAAGGATTGAGATGGCCTTCTATAGTGAACATGTTGGATCACCACCTCTCTTGCTTCCCCGCCTCTCTACTCTGATAGAATGAGCCGCTAAGGGAGAAACAATCCATCATGTAAAATACAGAAGGAAGTAATGCACCAATGCAGTTTCATCTACTAGTCTGAAAGTTCATATCTAATATATAAGTATCTCGTAAGTGAACAGTTTGTCACTCCGACCTTACTCATTACACAGCTTAGAATTAACAAGAAGCAACCAATAGCAGCGTGGATTCAAATAAAGCAGAACTGCCTTGCATCTGAGTATATTATTAGTGATCATTTTATTAGATGATTAAGTGAATGACCAAAAATCCAACATGCATGTTAAAAATTAACCACAAAAGGGAAGACTAAAGCCAAATTTCTGACTATATTCTCTCAGAGCCCCTGCCAAGGTCAGTGAGTCCTCCTCAAAGGGGAGCCACTTCCCCATTTTATGCCTAGCTGAGTTAAAACGGATATGTCGATGTGCTAGTATTTCTTCAGAACATCTTAAAACAGGCTGTTTTCTCTCAGGGCACCAGTGGGAGTTCCATATAGTAAAACAGAGAGGAGAGAAGGCAAAGCTAGCCTTAGGTTGAGTGTTGCCAGAGGGCTACAACAACCACCTCCCCTCCACCAATAACTGCTGCTGCTAGGGTTGATCCCATTTTATTTTATTTTATTCCACCCATCATACATCAAAATGTCTCCCTGAGGTACACCGGCTTTGAGCAGAAGCCTCTGCCTCTTTTTGCTGGAAGGCCAAGTCTCTCCATCACACCACGGGTGCAGGAGTCAAGGTCTTCAACCCCCCCGCCCCCACCCCCGTCCCGCCCTCGGCAGCCCTGCTCAACTCAGCCAACCCCCCAGGCTGCCTGCTTGTCAGTCAGGAAAGCTCGCTGACTTCTTTAGTTTTTTGGTTCAGGTCAAAAACCAGACATTATTTTCTCATTCAGACCAAGGCAGAAACATGACAGGTGTCCATGGAAACAACATTTGTGCAGATGTTTCCAGTTCTTTGAAGATTTCAGAGGATGTTTTAAACAAGTGAGGTCGGTTTTCACTGTGCAGCCTTATCTCTTGGGTGGAAAAGAAACAACTAATGCATAATCAAACAGGGATGACAAATGATAGATACTACCATGGAAATACTTACTTACTAATTAGATTAACGCATAAAAAGCTTAGAGTGTTAGAATGTATTAGCCACAAAGACAGATGAGTAAATTAGTAATGATTAAGAACTAAAAGAGGCACACAGTTAGAAACGGAGGTGGGTGAGGTCAATATATGCAAAATACTAAATCAAAGAGCCCCAGGCAACTTTGCCCTATGGAGAAGCATGATGGAAATAATCACGTCACATTTCTATGGTTTTTACAGTACATACGTCACTTCAAACAGTCGACAGATTTTGAAATCTAGCCTATTAATCAAACAAAATTAAGACTTTCTTTGACTTTAAAGATTATCGCTTATCTCTTTCTTCATAAGGAAATCTAACACCTGCCATGTCAGACTATGATCCTGTGTGAGGCATACATTTTAAAAGTGTCTGACATGTTCTTTGATTCCTCCATTTGCTGTTCTTTATCTTATCTTCTCATGTCATACTTTTAGCAGCAGCTAGCATGCACCCATTTGTGGTTAACCTCTACTGATGAATCTTGACAAATGTATTGTTCTCTCTCTCCTTCCCCGCCCTTCCGTTCCAGGCACTCGCATTATGGAGGCCTCCTCTCAGTTTTAGACCTGGGCACTTTCCAAGAGGTCTCTGTCAGAGCTCTGTGCATTCTGGCTCAAACTCAGTGAGATTCTAGGGTGGTGACAGGGCCCTGAGTCCCACAAGTCACTTCTGGTGTTGCTGCCGATTGTCTTGGCCAAGCCTAAGTAATGCTCAGGGGCTCCCCAATCATTTCCACTTGGAGCAGGAATGAGCCCATGCTTCAATTGGATTCACATGGCCTGGATGACAAGTGTAGATGCATGGTGGCTCCCCCGTCAGGCGGATGATTCTCTTGCTCTTTGTATTTATGACTGATAAAAATGCAAAAATTGATATGATCAAAGACCATGGACAAACAGGCTGCACTAGAACAGTAGATTGGACTGGTTCCCTAAAGAAATGTTATCAGAGTGAGGCTCAGTAACCGTGAACCTGTGATCTACCCCTACCCTGTGTGTAGGGATTTCAACTCCCTTACAGCTAAAAGAGGAATAAGGAGCATTAACTTTGTACTGGGACTACAGCACAGAAAGGAAATTGGAAAGCAGGAAGAGGAGGGATGATATTCTTAGCACTGACAGTGCTGCTGCTCTCATAAAACCTTTGCTTTATCTCTCCCAACAATCAGTCTAATTATGTTCATTGGAGGAGACCAATTAATCCTCCATTGTCAGCCAGTGGCTAAGTGTTTCTCTACCCCTCACACTGCCACACACAGACACAGTGGAATCTGCAATTAACACAACCCAAATTTATTTAGCGCCACTTGCCTCAGCTTCTGACTCCCTCCAATTATGCCTAATCAATTCCACCAGGAGGTGGCGGGGGAGTGGGGCACTGGGGAGGTCACTGTCATTTGCTACAACAAACCCCTCTGCGCCACCCAAAGGCCAGACATGTCAGCTAGGATGTCATGAGGCAAGACATCCAAAGGATCCTTACTGAATAACTAATATCACAGCTGTCCCTGGCTGTGTTACAACTTTGTGCTCTATTGTTGGTGTTAATTGTGACACTTGCAATACAGACTAGCAGCACTTTGCTTTGAAAGCTCCCTGGACCCATGTGCCAGAACCATGTGCCCTGGCCAGGCTTCCCCCCTAGACTCCTGGATGCAAATAACGTCCATTAACAAACTGCAGCACACACATTGCTGCATGTATTTTAGTATTTGTTGAGTTAAGCCTCTGTATATTCCATTTTGCACATACTGTATGTGATGTGTTCTGCATGTTTGGATTATGTGGGTTAATGTAAACAGTAGCTCCATGCTAACATTTCCACAATGTGTGTATTTTTTTATATTCACTGCCCAAGGCTCACAGGCAGGCTGGGCTGCCTCTAACCACAGCCTTTTGCTCCAGCTTTGTCAAACCAAAGCCCTGCAGTGGACACAGACACTGTAAAGGAAAGCCTGGTGACTGGAATAAATATGTAACAAACCTGCCATAAAACGCCACTAATATTTAATGCCTTGCTGTCAGTCTGAGGGGCACAAACACATGGAGGATCTGTGCAACCGAGTGTGTGTTCCTTTGAATGGCTCACTGAATATGACTGAGCAGAAGAAAAATCTGAACAGGTGCATGTGAATTCTGCGCATGTGCTTCTAGCTGACAAATAAAAAGACAACAACCCTAATTTGCCTGATATGCAAACTTCACAACCTGAACTTTTTTAGCTTGCAGCATTAATGTCTTCACTGAGCCGTGTCAGCTTCTGCAGACACACTGAAATGCTTCCTCACCACAGAACAGCCGGTGGCAAGTCCCCTCCTAATCCACGGGGTGTATCAGTTGATGGAGGCATCATTGAGCCTGATAACATCGCAATGTCTCTGGCAGGATCAGGTTGAAGAGGCACCTAGTGGGTGAGGCCAGGCTAATGGCAGCAGGTATCAGATCATGGCCTGTCACAATATAAACCCTGGGCTTGTGTAATCCTCTAGTAATAGACACATTTAGAACCAAGGACACAGACGAACCTGTCAACATGCCAACCACCGTGAAACTAATAAAAATCAATGTCAGAGGTGCCATGTGTACCCTAGTGTTTATGTGTCTATGTACGACAGACCAATATTTAAAATGTGTGTATACAGTATGTGTGTGCATCCTTGTGTTGCATTTGTGTATATTTGCTTTTGAATGTTACAGCATTACAGTGAAACATGTAGGTCTGAGCATGTGCCCTGGCTCTGCAAATCATTTGATTTTTCAGTATTTACAGTACATGTATTTGGCATGTAGGAATAGTGTTCTCTTCTTGACCCAAGTGCCTGGCTGACACTATTCTCTACAGCAGCATATTACTTTCACACCAACAGCAGTTTAAACACAGAGCCCCCTACACTGGCAAAGTCCAAACACAGCACCTCAGGATTCTTGCCACTTAAAACAAGCAGTGGGAGCGCATTAACATTTCAAGGTATTATTTCAAACGCAGAGGAAATTGCTGCTGAATATTTCATGTGCGCCAGAACAAGTCATATCTATCCCTGTGTGGCTGCGGCAGTTGTGGTAGGTCGGCTTGGTGGTTTCAGGGAAGTGCTAGTGAAGACGAGACCTGTGGGAGCTGACCTGGGCATTTGAAGTGAGACAGAGCTGCTCTACATCAGTGTCAGAGGGGACCCCACTTTGAAAAGCAATTATACTACCACTACCAGGTCATTAATTAAACTGAAAGAGACCAGGCTAATTCAGATTTGTGACCCTGCAAAACATTCTCACAGCTCACTGCACCACTCAGATATTATCCAATCAGTATTGCAACACCGACCTGCTAATTGGTGATGTTGTTATGTTTGCAGATCAGTGTCACAGCTTGCGTTTGGCCTTTGACTTTAATTACATGTCACATGTTCCAATTACTCCCTGATGTTTCTTGATGTGCAGTGTCTAATAAAGTGAAAAATCTGAAAGATGCTCTTTTGTGAGTTATTTGGTTCCAATAAGGAAGATTAATGTTTTTGTAAAAAAATGAAAAATCAGGACTTTGAAAAACGGAAAACAGACACCTGCTCTGACACAATTAAAATATAAACAAAAGATTCATCATGTGATGTGTACTTTACTTTCTTAAAAACTATTCTTCACTAAACACTATTTGTGAAAATCTGCTAAGTGAATCTGTGACTTTACATGATGATCATCTCCTCCATTTTGGGACTAGGGGACACACACTAACCCCCTTCTTCCCAAGGGGATCAACCACATGAACCACACCCCTATCTGGATTCTGCCCCTCAAGAATCACAAGGGGGTGTATCAAGCCCCAGTCTGACACTTTAGCCTTAGGGTATACATGCTCTATCGTGCAAAAGCAAAAACTCCCCCCCCCCCCCATTTCTTTGTTTTGCAAATGGACTCTCCCACATCATTTTACATACACACTCCAACCACTGAGCTCTGGGGACCGTCCAGGAAGTAATTGTGGCTTTGTGCGTGTGGTCCCCCCCCATCTACCCCTCTACCTCCCTCCACTTCTTCCTCAAAGGAGCCGCGCCCCCTTGTCAGCTGTCATCATATAACTGCCTGCAGACCCAGGGGCCTAATGACAGGATCTATAGTACATGAAAACACAATTATAGCCCTTGGTTCAATTGCTACTGTGTGAATAGCCTTTAAAAGAGTAAAAGGAAGCAAACACATGCTGCCCGCTTGAAGGCAGATAAGTCTGAACAATGTACCCTTGATCACAACCCATTAAAATTTACAGATCCTCATTCTATGTGTTAACACTTAAAATACATCCTGTTAAACCAACACTTCTTTCATTGGCGTGACGTTAAATGTTTGACGCAATCAGGCTTCAGACTGATATGCATATATTTGACCTTGTGTAGCAGTGCTGCTTGCTGTTTTAATGAGCGACAGTACAGGCATACACAGAACAACCCACACATGAGCCTCTTTGTTTCAGCGGCATTTCATTATTTCTGACAATGTTGCTAGTTTTATGGCAATATTCTGAAGCCACATTAAGCAGACATTACAAGACACCGTAGGAAACGTTGATGGAACCTGAAAAAGATAAGCTGCCTGGGCTTGATATTGCAATGTCTGATATGCTTTAAATTAACCAGCCAAAATGGCAGAAAGGGAGAAGAGGCCTCCCACCTCCTTTTTCAAATGGGAACAGTGACCCCCAATGGACGACACAATGCAATCATCCAAAGGGTTAAAAAAAGCATCATCATCACCACCTGGTATATGTCGGTGCAATGACTACATAATGCACCAGGGGTCAGTGTTGTATCACAGCAAAACTGAGCAGTTGGAAAGAAACAGAGATGTGGCTGCAAAGACCACATCTGTCTCAGTGACAACAATAATCCCATTTAATCTGTCTGAGTTACTGTCCATTTTTGCTAGTCACCACCCAACCCCCCACCACTTCCAGGCACAGGGCCATGAAAACAGGGGAAAGGGCCTCAGCAGATCCCATTAACGTAGTGACCTTAATGGACTAAAGTGGCAAACACGACACTTAAAATGTTCAGATGTTGCCAAGCAGCAAAGCAGTGACATACACACACAATAATCTACACTTATATAAGCGTACAGGAGTAAGTACAGTATGCATGAGAAGCACATATGCAAACATTTGAACCATTGTGAGCAACACACACATACATGATAGAAACATGTAAACAAGATGCACAGTGCATTGCAATACACATGCAAAAACCGGCTTTTCAAGCTGAGCAATTATTAGAGGAAATCTAACTAAATAGGTAGTAATTGAAGAACTAATTAACTAAAATAAAAAAATTGCCATGAGTCATGTATAAATGACGAATGCGGAAACAATATATGTGGATTGTAGCAGCCTGCAGGACACGCAGCATGGCCTCTCTATTGTCTTACCCTCTCTCAGGCCTGTCAAAACACACAGGCCTCCTAACAAAAGACTTCTCACAACTACAGGAGGCTTCTCCTTTCAGTAAAGATTCAGGGCTGCTACCCACTTCCATTCACTCTTACTAACACCAGATCCCTGTGTCCTTAAAGCCTCCCATGTAACATGGCACCACACACAAGGCGGCTGGCAGCCTCCGGACAGAGTATTGGGCCAGGAAACCTGACCCCTGAGAGTACACAGTTACACTACTTCTTAACTAATATGTGATTTTAAAAGTTGATGTCTTTACTTTGTACATAGGTAGTCATTTTGCACTGATATTTTAAATAAGACTGCTCTCCCAGAGTTCTTTTCTACTTTGAGAGTGAGAAATAGTGGTTATAGATTAAACTCATAGTTTGTGACCTGCCCTCTATTTGATACTTAAACAAATACATGGGTGTACAAACTAGTATTTCTAGTAATGTTTCAGTTTATTTGAGATTTTCACACTTACAGAATTTGTATTAAAAAATCCAAGGATACTGTGTTTAAGACATAATCCAAGGCAGCACAACAGCAGAGATCAAGTAACAAATTCAGGTAATTTAGATAATGCAAATGAACATTAATGAAAGATATGTGTTGAGGGGACAAGGTGTGATGTCGTATTACATTTTATTGACATAGAGGCCAACATTGGCTGACTTGTAAATATCGGTCTTAAATAACATGAAAGGCTGCTAAATCTGATGATCTGGGCTGAGCGACCTCATTTCTAACACTTTGTTCTCTGTTGAGCTGAACTGTGGTGTTCAGTGTCTGTTAAAGCCTGCTCAGGTTCAAAGCCACAGCGTGCTTCCTGTGACACCACGAGTTAGAAGCAGATTTAGAAAGGGCTTTCTTGTTAAAAGGGAGGAGTGCAAACTGTACACATCTTTACACAGACAGCTGGCCTCACATTGTACAGTTTGCCATCATCTCTTCTTGTTTACATCTGTACAAGGTCTTTGTGATAATCTGTTTTGATAGAAGCAAAATATCTCTGACCTCACATGGCTCACAGCTCAAACACTTTATAGATAGCTTCTGCTGGAGGAATATGACTCCAGATATCTGAGATTTCCTGGAGCACACATTTCTGTAGTGCTCCCTAAACGTTACTGTAATATAAACCACAATGATACTGTAAATCATAAAGCACAAGGTGTAATAAAGTGTTTCTCCCTGCTGTCTGCTCTAGTTAAACATCAACCAGGAGCAATATATCTGTTGCTATGGCTACACATTCTCTAGGAGATGCAAAACTGGGATATGATGTAGGCTGGGAGGTCCCACTTTAATAAATTACATAAAAAAAGAAAGTAACCACAAGTAGCAAAGCACAGAGAAATTATGTCCTGACAAATTCATTATGGCTAGCACCTGCCTCCTGAGTATATGAGCTAATGAATGTACTGAAAAATAAAAATTGTGCATCATAATGCAAAGGTACCCATGTGGAATCCTTTCCCTTCCCTTCCAGTTCTACTTGGTACAAACCCTACCATAGCAAATGTTTACAGAATTGTTAATAACATCTTATTTTCAGGTTTTTAGAGCAACAACAACAAAAGTTATAAACTGGTGTAACTATTCCACTGCACGCCATTTCACATGCTTTGTTTCTCTGATTGGTTGCATGTTTATTCTGTGTCTGTCGGTACTGACCCCTGGAAATCCAACTCAAATCCACAGAGACCAGTCTGGTTCTTTCCATAGCATACAAAAAGGATTTGGATAGATGGCCAGGGTAAAGGTAACCATTACTCTAAAGTAACACGGTGTATCCAGGAGCAGCTTCTCCTTGCCTCTGTTACCGAGTCCAGTCTCAGCATAGCCTCAGCTTCAACAGAGCATGATTTCAGATCCCTGCTAATTTAATGTTCCAAGGCCTAATTGTCCCCAGAGTGGTTGCTCTGAAGTAGCCCTGCTGTATTTCAATAACTATGACTTGTTAAAAGTGATGGGATGTGTGCATGTGTATGGACATACAGTGCAGCAACCCGGCCAGGCACCTTACATGGTCTGACATTAATCACTGTGCACTGTCCCATGCAATATTCACCTGGCTGAGCACAGCGGGCGCAGAGGTTGTCTGGGTTCGGCTGTTCTTTGTCATTGCTCTCCCTTTATTTCCAGTTCTATTTCAGTGTCTGTCTTTTTGTCTACTATGTCTCTCCTTTTCCTTCATCCCAAACATTGGGTGCCTGCAGCTGTAATCTCTGGGGAGTGAAAGGGTGAAGGATTCTGTGGTGGGCTAAATTTTTGTAGAAGTAGTTGTTCAACAAACTGCTGTATTATGGTTGCTCCTGTGGCTCATGTTTATCATGGGAACATCCATGTATTTGTCACAGACTAGACCACAGCTGAGACCAGTTTGGATTGGGACCCAGTTAAACTCCAAACTATCCCCTGGGATCGGAGCAGCAGGCTCAAAATCATTTTTACGCACTCTCCCCACCTCTGTTTCAACACCAATGGGACTGTTCCCTCATCCTTTCCCAGCCTGCCCCTGGCATCCTGGGCAAAGTCAACACCGCTAGCCTCAGTGGAAACCCATGGGGATGAGTTTGGCTCCTCTCACTAAATCTACTGTGGTCAGGCCGTCTGCTGAGCAAAAATAGACAGCATTTAGGAAAGCTGAAAACACACGGCAAAGGTACGTGCCCCAAGACACTTATTCATGCAGGAGAGTCATCTCATGGAGGAGAGATTTTAGAAGTTTACTGGCCTTTTGTCCAAAAATCTGATATGTGCCAAGGTAAAGCTGGATCCATACTCCACGAGAACAGAGAACTCGCTCCTCGCTGCCGACGTTACGCCCACAAAATGATGTCATTTTTCTCTCGGAGAGCCTGTTCTGCAGCTCTCTCGGACACATGGCCCGGGCAGAACTTTTTCTCTCAGTGCTGTGCGAGGACATTTGTGCGATTGGTCGGAATTTAGTGGGCGTGATGAATGTGGAGAAGCGCAAGAGCTTCTTCAGGTGCAGAACACACAGACAAGCAGGAAGTACAACGACGATGGACAGTTTAGATGAGCAGCTGGCAAGCGGCTCCTGGAAGGAGAAACACGGCGCACAGAGGAGAGAGTCTGTCCAAAAGGTGGCGATAAAAATTAACCCCAGTATTGATCACAGCGTTACAGTGGCTGGACACGCACATTAAACACTGGGAGACCGGATGTATTATTGCAGACAGTCATCCACACGTTCACAGAATTCATCCACTCATTCACAGAATTAAAGGTAGGGTAGGAGATTTTGAAAACTCAGTGAGAGTCAGCCAGATTTTGAAAGTAAACACACGCCCCGTTCTCTCGGAGCTCACCCCGAAGCCACGCCTCCCAACCAGTCTGTGACTTCGGCCATCATGCACGTACCTCTCTGATGCGCGCAGAGCAGGAAGAGAGTGACAACCAGCCAATACTCCGCGCAGGTGCGCCTCGTAGGATTGGCTGATGTTTTTAGTGTTTTATAGCTTCCACAGATGATTCATATTCTTCGTTTTAAAGCAAAACTGCCGAACTAATCGGTTGCTATCGGATTCTAAAGAGAAGTTACACTAATTTAACAAAAAGTGCATCAGAATGAAATCTCCTACCCTACCTTTAAACTCACACAGACCAGAGGTCTGCTACAGTCAGCTGTACTAATCTTCTATCTATTGTCATGCTATACACCCTCTTCCCTGAGCATTATCAGCTCGTTAGGCCAGGTAACCACGACTGTGCTCACAACTTACAATACAATTGCATTGTCAACCTTTTGTGTGTGACGTGTGCTGCGTGGGAGGGCCGTACGCACACACACTTCTCCCGGAGTATGGTACCTCCGTGCCGAAACAAACTTTTTTTTTACTCTTACCACCCATGCAGCGAGTTCTCTGTTCTCTATTCTCGTGGAGTATGGAACAAGGTTAAACTACATAAGTCTATCAGTAAAAAACCCTAATTTCAATTATCTAAGGAAGTCTTGCCGTTTCTACAAAATCGGTACCAAAGATCTCTAGGAACACATTCTTCTCAGATTTAATTAGCTTTTCAACACTTTCTCTGGTGTAAGAGACTGCTTTTACAACACATGTCCTCCAAATAAACTCTTGCTTGCAAGCCAAAATCAATTAATAGAGCAGTGTTATTAGTGCAACATTTATTATGGTGATATATTACCTCTCCTAAACACACTCTGTCTGATCTCATTTCTAATTAACTGACTTTACTATTCCCTAATGGGAAAATGTGAGTTTTTTATTTATGTAATTTCCGAGCTACTAGAGTATATGCCGTTTCATATATTAGCAAATGTTCTATTCTGATCCTGTGTGAGCTATAGAATATAATGAGGTTATTAATCACTCATTTTTAAACATATTTAAAGCATGTCCGCCCCGAATGAGATGCCCTCCACATCATAGTTCACACTGGCGGACCACATTAGCTAAACAATGGTTTAGTGAACATGGTCTGGATAAGGTTACTGGTTCAAACTGTTGGCACAGCTGGGGAGCAGTTTGGTAGAGAAAATAATACTTTTCCTTTCATCAACTACTGCTATTGAGGTGCCCTGCAGCAAAGTCTCTATGTTAGAAGGCTGCAGAATCTATACAATAAAAAGTGATGAAAACTGTTCAATCAAAATCACACTGCAGGGAAAGTATACACTATAGCTGTAGCCATTTTGCTTTACTGCAGGTTTTATACGGCTTAATATAACATGCACTACAATATAATCCCTGTTATCGGGCACTTAGAAACTTTCTTTCTAACTTCTGGGAATTTCTGAAATCAGCTTGTGTGTATTATTAAATAATCTGATATTAATGGATCTCATATAATCATGTGAGTATTTATCTGCTAACTCGTCTTTGATGCAGTAAAATGATCCACTGTGTGAACATGAGTGTGTGTTCATGTTACAAGCAGCTAACTAATTCAACTGTCAAGGTCTGCTACAAGTCATGGTCTTCCATTCATCTTTGACATTATCCTCTGCAAGTGGCACATACACACTTTATGCAATGTGCCTGCAGACACCTCTGCAGCATACCTCATTATCTACTCATTCAATTATGCACCTTGTTAAATTGCAGTGTTAACCCGAGTAACAGACGCTCTCTATTATGTTCCTACTTACAAGCATTCCAACCACATAATTACTTTAAGGATTCTATAGTTTAGGGCTGATCTCTTAAAAAAATGCATCAGTTCTTCGATCAACCACAACTCTGTAGGAAGATAATGTAGTAAATTGACAAAAGGTGTAATCCTCAAGAGAAAAACTGTGATAATGTAATTCAAAAAACAAACTTGTACAGTTTTACCTAAATAAGCAGTTCCTGGTGTTAAGTTGTTGTGATACAACCAGGAGCAGCTGTTTCGTTCAAACACAATACAATTAAGTCCTCTAACGTGAAACTTGTCAACAATAATAAATAGCAGGTGAGCGACATTCACAGGAAGACTCAGTAGGGGAGGATTCACCTTGATCTCGTTTAAATGAGCTGGAGGCAGGGTTAGCCCATGAAGATATTGTCTCCCGGGCATCTTCTGAGCCAAGCTGCTACCGCTCAGGGTCGCTGCTCCCCAGATAACAACCAGCATACCGTTATCAGTCATCCTGATCGCCCACCCATTACCACCGCACCACTGCCGATGGGCAGCGGTGCACTTGCGTGTATCGCAGCTCTCAGGCTGCCCCTGAACTATGCTCCAGTGCACTGTTAATGCCCCAGCTAATCTGATATGTCTCCAGCTGGCTTACTGCTTATAAACACACCTAGATATGAAGCCGGGAAAGTAATCCCACAGAAGCTACAGTATGACAGGGGCATGCAGGACACTGGCTTCATGTCCACAGCCTGGGCTTGATAGTGAAGGGCAGGCCGGGGTTAGGAGTGGGGGTGAGGGGTGAAATATGCATTCTTATATGACATTGTTAGCGAGTGTGTGGAGAACAGAGTAAAGTATTGCCCTAATGGACAGGGGTGGGGATGTGTTGTGTATGTGTGCTTGGCTTAGTGCGTTGCTTGAGTAAGTCAGCACTATGTGTTATTCATGAGCCCCATTTGAAGCGTATTGAAGGTCAAAGCCATGTTGTGTATCCAACAAGCTGCTCTTCTGATATCTTAGAGAAGAAGACAAATGAAAATAACACAAGTCAGCTGTAGTGGGTTATCGCTTATAAGCTATTACAGCTTCGATAAATCTATGATGAATGTTAGTTAGGGGTTACTCATCTGTTTAAAAGAATTGTTTTGTTGTTAACTTTCAGTGACAAGGTCCTTCCAGATTCTACTAATGACACTATTTTTTTATTCATTCATTTGCAACATTAAACAATTGAAACATCAGCAGGCCTGGCCTTTAAAATATGATAGCTGCAGGCTGTTATGTCTTGTTAACACTCCCACAAATACAGCCAGTAAGGCAAAGTGCTTCCAAAACAGACAGGAATGATGTTAGATGTCTATTCAATACTACTACACAATCATGTGCAGTCTGTGAACCTAGGCCCAGGGTGCATTTAGGATTCCAATGAATCAGCTCACCTGCAGATCATATTGTGTAACCTACACACAGGTAAATAGAAAGCAGTGTGGACACAGAGAAAGTGTTTGTGTGATAGGGAGCATTCTGAAGTCAGACAGCTCTCCTACTATGAATACTCCTTTTACATTTTTTAAATCATCTTTTATCATATATAGAGCAAATCCCAAGTAAACCTTCCTTTGAATCTGAGATGGCTGCTTTATGAAGCCTTTTAGAAACTGTTACAACAAAGGCTTTTATTTATGTGTGGCCATCTGCTTCAGTCTCATTTGCTGCATGAAAGGATGTGCAGTATGTCCTGAGATGAGTGAGAGTAAATGTGCTGAGGCTATTTTGCCAGCCAAAGCAACATAATAAGAAGCCCAGTCCATCTGAATTGGACATGTTTTAGATGCACTGGATTTCTCAGAGGTTGAAGAACAGAATTCTCTCCTGAGCTCTTATTTGCTGTGTTCCAAGCATTTCACAACTGAGTCGCAAATAATCAAAAGAAGCTTTGACATTAGACTTTTACAGCTGTTCAATCACTGTAAGCCACACTGGAAAATCTGGCAAACAGGCATACTCAAATGCCATTGTTCTACTAATTAATGCACAGAGGGCTTTCTAAGTGCTTATTGCAAAGGTGCACATGAGCCCATTCATATTTCATGATGTTATCTATAATTCATTAGTTTTGCAACATGATCGTGTCTAGAGCCTCGTTCATCTGCACTTTGATTTTGACTGGATGTTTCCCACAGCATGTTTGCATTACCCGTAATGCAACTAGGATTGTATATATGTATTGAAGGTTTGCTCCAGTTCTCAGTGAAGACACCTACAAGATACTTAAGCTGCATGTTCTTTGTCTAGAAAAAAGGGAGGGATTGGACTGTGTAAAACTTTAAAGCAACAGAGAGCCACCAGGGCAGAGGGAGCCAGAGGTTCTTTATAGATCTATCCAACCAGGAGAAAGATGTCTCCAGTTATCTATAAATCACAGGAGGCGAGGTGTTTTTAAGGGTACTTGAATAATGCATGAGATCAATGTGCCTGAGCCAATCCCAAATATCCAAAAAGTTTAAACTGCTATGGGAGCTGAAGAGACATTCATTACAATGGATCAATGACAGGTAGCTACTAGCCAGCTGCAGCACATCTGCAGGTTTAAAGGCTTTCGGGAATACATGATTTTCTGTGTGTTGGACTGTAGATAGATGTGCATTTAAAAATAAAGGCATATCAAATAAAAGTGAGCAACTTGCAGTCATCTATGCAATTTTGTGGCTTGGCTGACAAAACATGCACCATCTCAAGAAAAATACATTTGTGGATCTATTTCAAAATTGAAGAGGAAATAAAACACTGCAGTTAGCATGATTTACAAGACAAATGATCAATCTATCTAGAAATAGGAGCAGGTTTAACACTGTCAGTAAAGCAGGATTGAAATAATTACATTTTTTACATGTAGAGCACATGTGTACTTGCTGAGTTGATGACATCTCTGGGTTAGTTGGTATTAAGGTTACCACTGCTAACTGCTAACAGCTGAGTCAGATGGCCTGTACACCTGGTCTTGTAAGTGGAGGGAGCTGCATCGGGCTTGTTGGTGCAGAGAATGAACAGTGTGAGTCAAAACTCATCCCCTCCACATTATGTCCGACGGTACCAATGTTTTATGGTGGCTAACAGGAGGGTCCCACCAAAGAACCACTCAACATTTAATAGACAAAGCGCGCAAGTGGACAATCTGTCATCAGTTGATGACTGTAAAAAAATCATGACTGCTTCCAGTGGCAATATAAACGTGACCTCAGCTTATATTCCTATTTGCTTGGTTGTCATTGTCAAAGGTGTCACTGTTGGTTACCTAATGACAGCGACTGTTGGACTTCCACACTAACCAACACATACTTGTACAAGATATACATGTTGAATAAGCGTTGATAAAGTTATTATTATTTTACTCCTACTCCTCTACTTCTCTGGATAATCAATATTTTATATTATGCTAACTTTAGTCAGTCTTATAGTCAGTCCTCTTTAAGAACTTAGATCTAGAATTTTTAAAGAGAAAGACTTTTAACATCTCTATTTTGATCTCCTTAAAAGCATGTGTAAAAAATCTTTAAATCATGTTTGGTAAAACACAGTAGTACTCTGCACAGGTTTTTACATGGCAGCAGCAGTGTTCTGACATTGTGGCGTTACTATCTCTGCTGGAATGCAGATCTGCTTCAGTAATTGCAGCCTATTTGCACTTACACTCTGGAGAAGAGCATCAGCTAAATACATAATTTCTAACTGTCTCTTAGCAAACTAAATATCACAGCCAAACTCATTTTCAGCTATGTTAACTTCCTGAGGAAATCTTATCTGAGAGAGATATTTTTGTCTGTGGAGGAGGCCTCCGGGCTACATAGCCTCATTATTTAGTTTGGCTTCCTGACTACATTTCCCCTCTTATCCTCAGCAGCACTATGGTGGATCTTGGCTTCGGACAGGAGCATAAAAACATCCGCCCATTTAAACAAACTGTTAACACATAGATGGGCTATCTCAGTGGGACAGACTCAGAGTCTGTGGGCTCAGCAGCATGCTTGAAGCTGAGGGTATTGGCAGTCCGCTATCTAGATAAACAAACAGAAAACCACTTCTGCAGTCATGAAGGAAAACCAGGATGGGCTGTCCAGCTAAACCCACCTGAAGGCAGCACACCATCAATTTGTTTATGTGATAGAAACAGTTTTGGTAGTAAAACGGCTCACTATAGCATTCAGCACCCTGCTATGAGTCAAATGCTATTTGACTGATTGCCCAAACAATACACATATTACTTCTTCTGTTCTTTTTTTGTTTCCGTCTTTTGTTTCAACAAGTGTAATACATAGCACTCAGTCTGTCAGGCTACTGTTTGTGTCTCACCTCTATGTTAGCTGGTGTGTTATAAGGTAGTGCTAGACATCCCTTCAACTTTGACTCCTGAAAGGTACAATTAAACAACGTGCAACAGAGCAGTGACCAAGGAAACAAATCATCCAGAGACCAGAGGGTGGTTTACATAACGTTAGTCAGTAGTATCATGAGACATTACACTCTTTTATGTGGATCATAATAAAGGTGCCTTCACTTCACACACTCGAGAAAGCAAATGCAAAACAACACGGGTGTTGCATGTTGCTATAAACCACTACAGCAGAACCACAAATGCAAAATGAATCTGAATCACTAATCTGCAACAAACTGTTTCAGAAAAATGTTCCTCATTTTGAAGATCCCACCATCTACAGTACACATGATAAAAACATGTCCAAGAGTTTAAATGGAGTCACTGGACTCAAGGACGTTTCACCACTCCCCCCAGTGGCTTCTTCAGTTCTGCTGCAGGAGTCTGGGTGTCTCCCCCTAGTACCATAGCTTTATTTTCCTTAAGTACTTCTGTTTCACTTCACTCACAGCCTTTCTATTAGCGATTAGGGTTAGGCATTAAAAACTACTGATTAAGGTTAAACAGGGCTAGGTTCAGGTCATAGTGTGTGTTAAAACACATGCATAAATAACATTAAAAACATTTCACAAGGAAAAACATTTAGTCACCAACAAGTTACATGAAAACACAAGCCAGTAGTCCATGCAATATTTTGCTTTCATAACTAATGAATGAACTCCTGCCTGTGAGACTTACCATTTTGTTCTTCTTGGAATAAGTCTTCTTCAGCAGCCTCTCATTTATCCTCTCCTGCTCCCGCTGTGGGTGATGAAGGAAGCCATTTTCTAGGGGATCCACCACGGGCTGCACATTCTCCTCTTCCTCCTCCACCTCCTCGTCGTCCTTCTTTGGCCGCTTCACCAGCTTTTTGTCCTTCCACCGCTCCTTCTTCTCCTGTGTCTTCACAACTCCTGTCTTCTTCTGTAGGCAGAGAAAGAGATAGATTATACAACTGCTGAGCTGTAGATATTGCATTAACATGTCTATAATGAAAATTCAACAAATGATTAAAATAACTAGACCAAAATGTGCCATTCACTCAGCAAGGTGGTTCAGTGTATGACGTGGTAACGTTTTCCTTTTAAAAGACGTACTTTCCATTGTAGTTTTGCACTCACACCATGTAAGAAACTAATCAATGTCAGAGAGACTGCCTTTGGTTGTTTCAAGGATTTCCTTACAAACCTTGAAAAACCCGGTGATGACAAATGAGAATGACACTTTTTATAAGAACAAAGCAGACAGATCTAGATTGATAGACAGACAGGCAGGAGATAAATGTGTTAAAAAAAAAAAGGAAGAGAGGGTGTGCCGCAGCTGGCAAACAGTCGAGTGCGCGGCCCCTTTCACTTCTGGCTTATACAACGCAAGCAAACACTCGAGCAGAGAGTGGTGACGCTCACTCTCTCTCTAAAGTCATCTTTAATCCTGTCAACAGCAGAACAATGCCTCACTGGAGCCCATAATCACTTTATGGCTCAGATATAATGAGCTTATGATATGAAGTGCTGCTTTAACACAGTAGAGAAAATACAGTTGCTTTACATTTACACTATGACCAAGCAATTTCCCTCTTTAACTAATCATCCCTTTCATGCTTCGGCTGCGGCCTGTATGGAACTGCTGTTTGTTTACTGGAATTCAAACACCATTTCTAAGCGCCTGGTATCTTACTCACCTCTAATCCATCATCATGCAGTACTTTACAGTGACTGGTGTCTCAGCTACTGTAATGCTGGTGCCCAACTGTGCAGCATTAAAACAAGTAAATAACTCCCTATTTACCTTTCCTCTTGAGGAGTCACAAATGATCAGGTACCAGTAATATGGAAAACTGTAAATGTCAGATCAGCAACAGGCTAATGTATCATCAGACAAGGATTTTCAATTCCTTTAGTTATAGTCACCCATATCATTGTAAGCCCTCTGTGCGTGATCAACTGATGTGATATAGCTGGTGTTTGTGTCTCCTTTGCTGTTGATAGTAATTTATACATTCCTTATAGCACACCATAAAAACATAAGAGCTGGGGTCAAAGTGAGGTCTATTTCTAAGGTTACGTCTAAATATGTGGCCATGACGATATGATTTCACACACATGCACATCTGGCAGTCTGCGGAAAACTCTGCCGCCTGCCTGCGCTGCTTGTGTGCAAGTGATTGAATTGTACCCTCCTCCTGGGCTTGTGCTGCCTCTTATTTCCCTGTCTGGAAATGAGATGGTGACATGGTGCTGCTTGGTAATGCCTGGCGGTGGACATCACTGTGTGTTTGAACAGCACAGGATGACACACCGCTGCTTGAAGCATCACAGAGTTGAAGCCAGAGGGCTGCTAGTTCACATTTCAACATCTGTTCACAGCCAGCAGCGCTCGGCCCAACCGCAGTCTGCTCAGTGCTCCATATGAATAATCAAATTATCGACTCCAGGGGTGGGAGGTTAGCAGATGGGTAGCGCATTAGCCCCATAACTGCTAATAAATGGCACCTTTCATGACAAAAGGTGTTCATGTTTCAGACAATGCTAAAAGAGAAAAACACAACGTGGAAAGGAAGGTTTCTATAATGGAACAGCTAAGTGAGCAATTCCCTTAACATTTTGCTGGCAAGAGGAAAGATTTTAAATACACCCACACAAAGACCTTCATTATGAGAGGCTTGTAGAAAACCTTTTGTGCTACTGTTTATAGTTCTTTGCTTACTTGTTGCTGCTATTCCCATCCTCAGAGAAGAAGCTGTTTGGAAACACACAAAGTGTTTTTTTAAGACTAGCTACACTATTGGAAGTTTTTTCATCATTTTTCTTCCATGTTGTGCAAAAAATTAAATAATAATAACACTGTAGTCTTAGAGTACAGAGCTCTTTTGTTCAACTGATCCCTTTTAAATCAGATTAAAACGGTGCCAACATGTATTTAAGACAGCAATTAATGTTTCTGTCTGACTGTTATTTCTTACATTATTCCCCGGGGAGACATCTGTACCTTGTGACAAAAGGTTGCTTTAAGCTAACTCTGCTCCCAATTTGACACCACTTTGACAGAAGGATTTAATGTTATCTCAATGACATCACACGGCAGCTCAAAGAGGTTCTCATGTCAAGAGGAAACATTCATTTCTCACGAGGGACCAGGGAAGCATTAACATTTAACTTGTCATGCCATTCATTACCTGGAGAGCCTCTTTCTTTAAAGAGCTGTTACCTGCACAAACCGGCTAGTGTCTGACAGCAGATGAGGCTGGGAACGTGATCAGGTATTGGCCTCCAGTTAGGCACAGCTGAACATCTTTGGCTGCCCATCAATAATCATTATGACAGGCACGATCACCTCTTCAGTTATTAATAGAAACACGCCTTTGTGAACAAAGCTGCTGTGGGATCAATTAAGCCTCCAGTTGCAGGAATGTGAATTCTTTTTTGCATTCTGAAGAACATGCATCATCTCTTTCATTCAGTTAAGGTAGAAAGCCCACAGTATGAGAAAAAACTGGCCTTGTCTATGAAAGATCTTGTTATACAGTTATCAACATTATATTGATGAAACTTGAACCAGCATGGCATAAAATGTATTACCTATTATACTTTATCCTTAGTTAGAGTTAAAATTCACTTTGAGTAACATCTACAGGAAGGTCATTCATAGCTGACGTTCTCAATGTATGTTTATAATCAGTTATTGTTTGATTCTGTCATCCAGATACAAGCAATCCTGCCAATCCACCTGATGTTGAAAAAAAACACAGCTGAATCAACATTTTCAACATGTCCGGGCATTGCTTGCAAGATAATACCTGGAAGCTAAGATCTTAATTTGCAGATATCTACCCAACAATCAAAAATAAAATGTGTTTCCAAAACCTCCAAAAAAAATTAGAACTCAGGTTACTGGAATTGTAATTCTATAGCCATGGTATGCAGTTTTAAGAGAGAATGGTACCTTTTGATGAGTTTCACAATGTTACGTGACCTTTCAGTTTATATACATTCGTAAGGAAAAAAAACATGTGTTGTCTGTAAAGACTGCATTTGCATTCAACAGAAATCTTATCACAATGTGCCTAGTTACCTCATTCACACCTGGCATTAATATGTGTTATTCTTACAATATCTGCAGATACAGGTCACATTTAATGCCAGGTGCCAATAAGGTAGCAGTTTACCAAATACAACATAAAGGCCAATAAGCCTTTTTTATTCTTAAACATAAATATATAGCTAAAAATGTACTGGGAATTCCAGAAATGCTTTAGAAGTAAAGAACAATGAGCTGTTTAAATCTGACCCTTTGCGATTAAAAAGTAGAGAGCCTGTATGGACACATGTAAATCAGCTGCTATCCTGAAGAAAACACCAGTCATCACCAGATCCGTCCAACAATAAAGTTTTAAAAATAAAATATATTTAAGTACCTCCTAAATCACCACTAAAGAACTATACAGACCATTTCAAGGGACAAAATGCACCACACATGCAGCTACAGTAAGACACAAGAGCATCTTCTCAAGAACAATTAGACATTGTTTAGAACCTTTGCACCTGCTTTCACTGCAATCTCATGTTTACCATGTCCTTTAAGTAACAAACTGATTATAATTGTTTTTATGTGTCGTTTCCATTTATTCACCGTCCACAGCTCAGACAACAAATCTATAATAGCTCCAGGAGAAGAAGGGTAATTCATCACTGTGTGTCTGCCAGCAACAGCTTAGTTGTGATATAATTTCCATATGCCAAGGACCTGAAGTGGGTTTTTTTTTTCTTTTATGAAACGGTTGCTAATTTATTTCTGTGCATAATGGAGCAGCCTTATCACAGTCTGTAGTATTAAAAATCCATTTACAAAGAAAGGAATTAAATACTGATGCAAATAATTGCAAAGTAAATACTATGCTGTGTCATTATGTACATGTGTATACTAAGTTAGGATTGAAGCTCTTTACACAAGAATTGCATCAGTTTCAATGATGTTATTATACTATCTTGTTACCTTTAGGACCACTGCCAGCTGCAATAGCATAAAAGTGCCATTCATCCCTTCATCATTGCCCCGCTGTCTTGTCTTATCTTTTGATCCACCACTAAGTGGTTGCCAGTACTGCTGCTGTATAGCTTTGAATTGTAATCATTTTCCAATGATCAGCTTGGGGCAGAAATGTGGCAGTGACCAAACTGTAGAGAAGAAGTAGCTTAAGGTATGATGAGCCGGGGGAAACAAGCGACAGAAAGAAGGATAAGGAGGATGGACAGAGACACAGAACAAGAGAGTAGTGATGGGGTCTCAGCCTGGAACAGGAGAGACCGCTCGACTGGTTTGACCCGACCATGTTACCCTGGCAACAGTAAGGGAGAGCTTTGTTGCTGTTCCAGGCTGCATAGGGAGCAGTGAGAGTGTGTGTGCGTGTGTGTGGGTACAAGTGCATAAAATCCAACACAGGTTTCTTTGCCGGCAACAATAAAGTCCATGGCTTTACGTTGTTATGCTGGAGCCTTAAGATCCACCATGGAAGCACATTCAGTTCCCAAAGGAAGGTTTATGCATTCTGCTCAGAGGAATGTCAGCAACCCTGAAGTTGCTTGCAAAGGGCAGAGGGGTCTCTGTGAGGCATGCATAAACCAGAAGGCAAAGGAGTTTCACAAATGGAGCCTGGAGTGCAGAAAAATAGACAGGGTGTATAAAGAGAGAGGGAGATAAAGACAGATGGTGGTGTCTAATGCACATCATCATGCTTCCTCCACAGCACTTTCTTTTTTTCTAAGGCCAGTAATTATTTAGGAGACACAAAAAGCTCTGCTGGGTACACCTCCCTTGACATTAAGCAGGATTATAGGGTTGTCTTGCAAATTCTAGAGCTCACCACTGGTGTTGAAGCAAAACTGTCAATTCAGAGCTTTTACTGAAGGTGCATCAAATGCTACAATGAAAGCAGTCAGATAACAGTTATGTTGTTATTTTTAGAAAATGTGACTGAAATTATAGAGATCGGACATTAAGGTAGAAAGACCATGCATGAATAACCTGTTGATCTTCTGTCCCTTATTCCAGCCTATAAGCAAATTGCCAACCCTAACCATACTCATCTACACATGACACAAATGCCACGTTATCTACTGTGTATGATACAGGAAAAGAATTCAAATATCTTTCTTTTTAATACAGCACATTTGAACTTGACTGGCAGTATTTATGGGCCATGAAAGCACTTCCAGCTTTCAAGAGACAGGATTCACAAAGTTTATCACCCAAAGATCATTTTGTGAATGCATCTAAAGCTGAAGTGTAACTGTGAAGTGTATTTATCTATTTCACCTCTGCAGCAGAGTGGAGTCATCTGTCCTTCTTCAGTCCTGTTTAGCTCCCTTTAAGCCAGCCAAGGTGTGGTTATGTAGATTTATTGCTTAGTTGTTGGACTGTTTCTGGACGCATTACCACAGCTCTTGGCATGTCAGATAAATCACCCTGACTTGTCATGATGCAGGCTGGATTGATTTAATCATGCTGTGCCCGCTAGCTTTTAGTGATGTTGTGCATGTGACAGCCCAGCACACATCCTCTGTCTAATGCTGCTGTCAGCCACATCAAACACATCTTTGATTAACTTTGAGGATAAACTCTTTTACCCAGCCTCTCTGTTTCTCTCAAAGCGTATAATCAGAGGGTCTTGCCTCAAAGATATAAATGAAAACACAATGCGTGCCAAGGAGCTTATCAGGCTGTGAACAAGAAAAAGCACATTTCTACACTGATCAATGTTGCATAATTGGCTAGCACACGGATTAAATGAAGCGCATCCTTTTCACCTTTTGTTAATCGATGTGGTGTATTTTTCCTGTTCATTTGACTTCCTCAAGGCCTAATCCTCTATGAGTGTAAGCTAGTTTTTTGGTGCTGTTGCTGTACATGTTGTGATATGGGAGAGCAGAGTAATGTGAGGTGGTAATCCCTGGCAGGTCAGCTTGCTGCTACAGAGGTCCAGTTAACAGGAGCCAACCTTTGCAGGCAGGCAGGCAGGCATTGTCACATCCTTCTGTGTCTGTATCACAAACTGTTCACTGTGCTTTTTCTGTCTTGCACCAGTGAACATAACGCTCAAGTTAACAGTAAGGGTACTATTCTACACAATACACATTTTTTCTTGTTAAGACAACATCAAGGCTGAGTTTAAATGACAAAGCAAAACCTAATCTATCTTTAGCACACACTGATTATTATATAAATAATTATTGAACCTCCCACCTTCAGTATGTGGCATGAGTCAGTCTGGATAATCATTCTCAGTAGTTTTGCACCTCTTAGATAATCCCTCCTCCACAGAAGAAAAGAGGGTACAAAACAAATGTTTAGTACAGTCTGATGTCAATAATTTAAAAATGTCTATTTTTACTTACACAACATTGTCCATGTGACTGAGCACTGGCAGCATGGAACATCACAGCTTTTCAAACCACCACTTACATTACAACAGTTTATTCTTCTGACCCAAGGTGATGCTATATTCTGCCAGGAGGCACTAAAACTGACTTTCAGAGATACAGCAGGTTGTTCTACACACAAACACCGAAAATACAGCTACAACTGACAAACTGTCACAGCTAAAAAACAAAATGTGCTGAACCCATGCTGCCTCAGAACCTGGACTGCAAAATCAGATTATGCAGGCAGCAAGAACAAGAGGAATCTCTAGTCTTTGGATGTTTCTGATAGTTTTGGAGCCTGAGGTGGTTTTCCAGTGGCTCTTGGCCTGGAGACCTCCTCTTGACAGCACTCGTGCTTTAACATGTTTCTGTGTGTGTGAGTCAGTGAGTAGAGGTGGTGTCCTCTTTTCTTTGTTTGTTCCTTGCCTTTTTAATTAGAATATATTTTAAGAGTTTATATGAACCCTGAGAGGTGAAGTGAACAAAACTACTGCTCTCTTCATCATGGCACCTGTTTGTAGGTGGTACCAATGTAATGGCTAAAACTGCAGCTCTTGTGGGGTGTTCCTTGTAGGCAGTTGCCACTATCTATCAAAAGTGGTGAACCTGCAATAGAATCACAGGCAGCCAAGGTTCATTAATTAATGTGGGGAGTGAAGGCTGGCCCATGTGGTCCAACAGACAAGCTACTGTTGCTCAAATTGCTGAAGAAGTCACTGCTAGTTCTGATAGAGGTGTCAGAATATAGAGTGCATCAGAATTTGTTGTGTATGAGAGCAGTCAGGGTGCCCATGCTCATGCCTGCCCAACACCAAAAGCACCAACAATGGGCATGTGAGCATCAGAACTGGACTACAATGCAATGGAAGAAGGTGGCCTTTAGTTTACATCATATGGATGGCTGGGTGCCTGTGTGGAGCTTACCTGGGAAACCCATGCCATCAGGATGCACTCTGGAAGGAACGCACAAGCAGCGTGATGCTTTGGGCAATGTTCTGCTGGGACACCTGCAGTCCTGCCATCCATGTGGATGTTACTTTGACACATACTACGTGCCTAAGCATTGTTCCAGACCATGTACACCCTTTGATTTCCTGATGGCTGTGGCCTATTTGAGAAGGATAATGTGCCATGCAACAAAACAAAATGGTTCAGGAATGTTTTAAGGATTATGCTGAGGTTGACCTGGCCTCAAAATTACCCAGATCTAAATCCAATCAAGCATCCATGGGATGTATCTGCTGCTAACATCATGGTGCCAGATACCACAACACATCTTCAGGGGTCTAGTTGGGTTCATGCCTCGAGGAGTCAGGGCTGTTTTGGCAGCAAAAAGGGGACCAACACAATATTAGCCAGGTGGTCATAATGTTATGCCTGATCAGTGCGTATCATACATAGGAATCATGACTGCATGCAATGTGTGCACTGATATGTCACAGGTAGAGATCTCATAGGATTGTGTATGTTGCTCTGCAATAGTGTCAATGTGTGTGCGCTTGTGCATTTTGTGTATGTTGTGTAATTCTATTCTATGAGTCCAGCACACATGTACGAAAGCTGAATGAGCTCCTGGAGTGACACCATCTGGCCAGCGGATGCCGAGGAGAGAAGAAAAAGAGGAATGCAGCGATAATAGGGTGGTGCAGTGCAACAATAAACACTGCCTTTAAACCTGTGTAAGAGCTCTGACGAAAGACCAAGCAAGCGAGAGTAGAAGAGCACACACATGCACATACTAACAGGAAGACAAAGGAACATAAGAGGTGTCATCAAAATTCCTCCACTACACTGTTTGTTAATTCCTGATAAACAAAACTGTCCGTTCACAATTCAAAATAAGTGCACTGACTCCTTCTGAAACCTCTGATGATGACTCTGGTGCCTCTCTTATCTCTTAAGGCTTTTTCAAAGAAACTATCACCTCACATATCGCTCAGTCTGAACACAGTCACATGGGCCCTTATTTGCTTATGGAAATCTAGAAACGACAGCTAAGCTAGCTAGTCTTGTTGTTAAACATACTGTACTACACTGTATTATGTGTTGCTCTTGTCAACCACATGCAATATTGCTTGATTTAAATCTTAGCATAACATTAGCTTTGTAGCTCAAAACTGAGAAACATTCTATTAGAAGATTCTGATGAACAATGTCCTAATCGTGTTGATGCTGTCACTTCTTCAGGAGGAACACTTGCATCACTTGGTATAAACTAATCATTTACGTAGAGCATTTCTTTGTTAAACATTGGACTTGTCTGATATTACATCAGAAATGACTAAAGTGGCGCTCTGCATCCGCTGATGTGTTGGCTGAGTTGGCAGCCACCAATTGAGCAGTTTATTTTAGCTGTCAAACGCACTTGTTCAGTCTCTGCTGCTGATCACTTTGCTGCTGCAGCTGATGCATCTCTCATCCAACTGCTGTTTCATTCTGTTACTCACAGCTGGGTGTATTGATCTGTGCTAGCTTCTGATGTGTTCTCAGGGTGTCAGACTAAAAAAAAAACACGCTTACTTCCAGTGAAATATAATCCTGTTGTCTGGCTAATTACTGCTTTTGCAACAACTCATGCACTGCTGAACTTATAGTACTAATAGGAGATAAAAATATCTGATTCTTGAGGTTGAAACCAGACATCACATGCCACCAGAGATCTCAAATCTCACCTCCCACAGGCTCTTCTACAGACTATTAAGAAGATTGTCTAACAGGAAGCCAGCTTTCTACGGAGGCCAATGTGTCCTGTGAACCTCCCACCCATTGTCACAGGAAGCTCCCTGATTTCTCCTCCTCAGCCCACACTCTGTAGCCCAAAATACAGCTGGGTGTCATTCTTCGGGTTTCTCCTTTCCTCACACTCTCCAGAGAGAGGAAGTGTTGCCTCGGCAACAGCTATTCCCATTGGTGAAGGAGAATGACAAATAAACTCCAATAAACGTGTAATACTGGTCTCACTCTGTCAACAAATCAGCCCAACACACTTACTGTACCAACTGTTGAGTATATTTTTTTATGGGTGAATGGCTGCTAAAAACACACCAGGGACATAATTGGCAAGAAGAATAAACGACAAGCTTCTGAATACTAACAAACCCGTTTTTCTGTCTGCGTTACTCAGCTCTCACACTTTGACAGTCATTCTCTGGGTCGTTTCACTACAAAGCCCAATCAAAACACAAATCACGAAGAAATGAGATTCCTTCCCGACTAACTCAGAAGATGGTGGATGTGTTTTGACGTCAGCCAGAATTTTTGAGTGCATCCCGCTGTCAGCTGAACCGGTGTGAGGAGTTAGCTTTGTTCACACAGCGGGAGGCTGACAGAGCAGAGGAATCCCAGCCGGAGACAACTGACAGGAGAGGAGAAACCTCAGATCTGCCTTCAGCCTCACACCGTATCGCTGCAGTCAGAGCAGCACTGATCTCCAGGAAGTAATCTGCTTTTATAAAACATAATCTCGGCCCGATGATAGATCTGCCTGAAACCTAATGCACCACTGCTGACCTGAAGACTGAGGTAAACACATGACAGCTGCTCTTAAGCCCTCAGACCTGAAAATGTAGACAACTAATACAAATGATACAGTATGTACTTTAAAAACCTTCAGCCAACATGCAAAATAACAGCATAAAAGCCTGAGGCGGCATATCTGTTATCTGACTGCCTAAGAAACCAATGCAACAGCCAATAAAAGTGTTTTCATTGTTTACTTCTACATCTCCTCATCTACACACAGTGAATATGAACAATTTCCATGGTCAGTTATATAGTTGAAAATTGTTCGCTCGGGCTGAGTGTTTGTTAAATGTGTGAATATTCAGACTACTACCAAAAGAGAAATCACTGTGATTTTGTTTGACAAGGAGGAAAACGAGCTGCCAGAGAGAGAGTGAGGGAGCATGTCGGAGGCAACAAAAACAAGTGCTCCTGTGTGGCACTAAAAGCCAACCCCAGACCACTGAGTCAGCCGTGAACTGACGGCACGCTTTGCTAGATGAATGAGCCTGAATCGCTGCTTGCACACACACACATACACACACACACACATTTACAGAAACCTCATTCACTGTGCATGCTTCCATCAACAACTAGCTCTTTGTTTGTTATGGCTGCTCCTTCTCCCTCCTACTCACACAAATACAAACTCACACTCTATTGTATGTTTTTATATTATCCCAGCAGTTTACTCTTTTCTTTAAAAAAAATCATCCTATTTTTTAAATATGCTCTGCGTGAAAGTATATTTCCACTTCTTTCACTTCCTATCTACACACAGTGAGGCAGCCTTATCCTTTCCCACACAATACACAATATGAAAAAAGCACTCATATACGCACACATCACTTTTCCTTTTTTTTTTTGTCCCTCCCTGTGAAGCACACTCAGCTACATACATGTCCACACATCCATTCAGCACTTGCTCTCACACCTCTATCTCTCCATTCTTTAGATGTCAGCAGGGATGTTTTACCACATCGCCTCCTCCTCTTCTTAACAGTTTCAGCTGGTCAACCCTGTGACACAAAGGCTGCAATTTACATCAAAACAATGCAAGGCACAGAGGACAGCATCTAACTGTGACTATGCTATACTACAACTGCAAGCTTAAACACATCCTGTTGATGAATATTCAAGTAGTAAGCATCAAAAGAGATATTACATCAATAGCAAATCTAATATACCTCAGTAGTTTTCAAATATAATTATTTAAACATATGATTTGGGGTGCTGAGCGCTAGCTTTCTGCTTCACAAAGTTAGCACCTGGCTATCAGCTTAAACATGAAACTCCACATTTCAGCATCTTTTAGTTCTCTGTTCTGCTGTTATATCTCAGTATATGTATTTATTTACGTGTCTTTGCTTCAGCAGGTCACTGTGTTACAGTTTAGACACTCTATTCCCAGCACCAAACACTGAGATGCTAGCAGGCTGGTAAGCCAAGAGACCAAGTTAGCAAAAAGAAGACTGAATGCTGTACTTATATTTAGCAGGTGGATGCTAACACTCTATGTCCATAGAACTCTATACCTTCTGGCTGTGTAGAACTGTTAGTGCCTTTAACTCAAGGTTGATATTGTGTCAATTCTGTGAATTACAGCATTTTTAAGCCCTTTAAGTCCAAATATTCACTACTTTAAAATGCTAAAGGTCAAAAACATGCTTGCAGTTTATCCAGAGCATCCTGACTGCTCACAGTCCAGCAGGTGTTATAATTTGCACACTAACAGACCAGCTAACGAGCTAGCTGCTAAGTGTCAAAATGACAATAAAAACATATTTCCATTCTTCTTTAACAACAAAAACAGGAAAAACAACAACATTTATACAATA
This sequence comes from Parambassis ranga, assembly GCF_900634625.1. NCBI lineage: Eukaryota > Metazoa > Chordata > Actinopteri > Ambassidae > Parambassis > Parambassis ranga. Next base: position 2,740,278 of record NC_041030.1, on the reverse strand, counting down.
ATTCTAATAAAAATATAACAAAAAAGGGTGTTGTTACAAACTGCATGTGAGACATTGATCATCATCATGATCACAATCAGAAAAAATCTCCACTGCTTCTGCGTCAGCCAGCAAGACACACCCCCAGTACCATTTAGTATACCTATAACAATTCAATTGAATGGGAGGCACAGAGAACTGCATGTTAAGACACACAAAAACACACAAACACAAAGGACATGGGTTGGGAGAGGGGGGGCAACACGGAGCATTAGAGGACTAACATATTTATCCTGCCACCAACAATCACACAGACACCAGCAGAAACAAATGCACACACCAGCCTCACGCTCATCCCTCATCCTGCTCAGTGCAGATCCTTGACCAGGGTGCTTGTTTGAAAAACCAGAGGTCAAACCGTAAAGCAATTACACTGGCAACTCATCAACCAAGGGCTGACAGCAATACAATTATCTCCAGGCTGCAGCAGCCTGCAGCACACACACACACACACACACACAGAGAGAGGCTGTGTTTAACTCTGGATGGAATGGCGCTTGCTGTATAATTGCACCCTGCCGAGCACACTTTAATCCTGTGTTTAACAGGTACAGAGTAGCGCTGAAGGGAAGAGAAAGTGAGAGAAAGAGGAGCTTTATTAGGTCTTACCTAAAGGCTTCGTATCACACCACCTCACCAGGAGTAAAAGAGAGAGAAAAGCGCTGAAGAGCCACAGTCAAAGATGGAGATATAAGCGCCTGAACACTCACAACCCCAAGGAGGTCAATAATTAGTGCAAGTGATAGAACGAGAGTGAAAGAAGGGCACCACAGTGTTCATACAAGCATTTACTGCAAGCTTAAACGGCTATGACACCTATCCACCGTGTTCCTTTCACAGGTTGAAAACAATGCTGCAAATTGTATAAGGGACAGGAAGGGTGAGGAGAACCAAATTGCAGGCATTAAAAATACAACTGTCCGTCAAAAAGAATCATAAAAATAGTGACAGTAAAGATATCACTGAAGAACGTTTGCGCTGCAAATCCTATCACTGCAATGGAAATCCAACAAGGCTATTGATTTTCATATGTGATTTTCATCGAGTGTTCACCTGCGGCACTGGAAACAAAAGCCGCGAGTCTGAAAACCTCACAGTCAGAAGTGAAAATTGTTATACAGCAGTCAATGTTTATAGCTGCAAAATATTGCATAAATAGATATTAAACTGCTGATGATTTCATACTGATCATTTCTGTGAGCATACAGTGCATGCAGTCCACACATTTAACTGTCATTATTTTCCCTATGTGTTTTAAATCAGTCATATTTAATGCTGCTCATTTGCTTAACTTTCATTTGTGATCATTCTTTCCTCCCCTTTCTGCAAGTTCCTTAAATGGTTTTGCTGCTCCAATGACCCAGTTTCCCAATAGGATCATTAAAGTTTTATCTTAATCTCTGCAAAAAGACTCCTGACTGACTGTGGAGTGGAAAGCAGAGGGTATTTCTTTAGAAGAACACTTCCAATTACAGTGAATTCTAGCACTTACTAAGAGGACATTTCAGGGCTTCAATGGGTGGCCTTTCTTCTATTTTTTTTTATTAAACAGTATAATGTGGTGCATTCCTGAGCATTCTTTGATCCGAATGCAAAAGGAAACCCTGCATGCCGCTGAGTTATGAACAACTCCACAGAAAGATAACATTATGAGCAGACTGATTAATGAGAAAGTGAATGGGAGGAGGCCGGATGGCGGAGGAGGTAATCAGCAACAAGTCAGCAGCAGCCAGTGTATAGCTGGGAGGAGTAATGAATGAAAAACAGAACAAATTAGAGAAAGTTTGCTGTGCACCAGCTGGAGTGGCACTCTGAACCCCACAGGGAGAAAAAAAAACCCTGTTCTTGGACACTGAACCCTGTTCCTCCACGAGCCGGCTCCCTGCAGGAAGCACGCCTGTCAGTCATGCAGCGGGGCATGTAAAAGTACACCAGTCTGAGGAGTCCAGTGGGTCTGAATGATGTCTCATCAGCTACTGTAGTGTCACGAGCGACGGTGCAGGGCCGAGGTGTCGGACAGGTTACCATGGCGCCCGCTCAGGCGGTATGGCGCTGTGCTCTCAGGTGTGGTGAGACGGGACTGAGGACGGTAACATGTCTCCAGTAGCAGAAAGGCTGTGTCAGGTGATCAAAAAAAAAAAAAAACTATATACAGTCTTTCTAAAAAATGCACTTGTTACCCACCTTTGCTTTACATGCAACACCACCTGTCAGGTATGCTGTTGTGTGTCTGATTGTGCATGTACGTGTGTGGTTGTGTCAGGTCTGCTTCCACTCGGTAGGATCAAACAGGAGCAGTGGCTGCGCGCCTCTCGTCTCCCTGCGTTCCCTGTAATGAGGAGTGATCCATTCGCCTCCCGTGGAGGAAGGACATGTTTATACAGCTTCTGCTCTCAGGCAGCGAGAGGAGAAAAACAGATTACAGAAGCACTCTGGTCAAATGTCAACAACAACGCCGCACAAGTAGCAAAGAGACAGACATCAAACGCTGCAGCAAGAGTGTGAACAGACGGCGTGCGCTTAGTGAATCAGCTAAAAACAAACAGAACCTTTGAGTTTACAAATAGAGGAATTTCCTCTGTGCTGACCCTTGTTCAGCTCCACTGGAGGATCCAGGTTTTTTCTGCCCTGCAGCACTTTAAAAAAGGGGGGAGCTGATTCCAGCCGTAGTATCACCGTTGACAAGTATTGCAGAGCTTTGCAGCAGCTTTCACTGAAAACTGCCCCGCCAATGGCAGACACGGAACAGCTGCCAAATGATCGGGCAGCTCCCATGAAGCCCTGCGTGACAAGAGAGCAAGTTTGTTGCAGGAGCAGTGATTCATTCCAAGAGCCCCCCTCCCACCCCCACCTCCACCCCTCTGTGAAAATTAAGAGAGGAATCAGAGCACAGGGCTAGCTATGATTCATCTTGCTTCCTTTTTCAATTGCAGCTCAACTGCTAAGCATGATGAAATAATCGCAGTGAATAGGCTCTCCTGCACAGTGGGACATCAGGGAATCTGTATGCTGAAGGCCCCGAGCAGTAATTGGCAAGCACAAGAAGGAGGAAGTGAGATTTGGCCCACCTGCTGTATAACCCAGGTCAAAGTGAGGCATACTGCCCGGGCCTCAATAAGTACATGTGAAATTAACAAGACGTGTGACTACAAAACAAGTGGATACCCACTAGCTGTAGTTGCCCTCATTCAATGTAGGTCATAAGGCCACTCACCTACTGCTGTGACTGAGAGTTCATTGAAAAGACTCTGAAATGAGTGAGAGAAAGGAAGGAAAGGAAAGGAAAGGAAAGGAAAGGAAAGGAAAGGAAAGGAAAGGAAAGGAAAGGAAAGGAAAGGAAAGGAAAGGAAAGGAAAAGTAGGTGAAGACAGTAGAGATGTGCTAGTGCCAGCCCAGCCAAAGGTGGAGTGTCTGGGCAGATGCCAGATCACAGACAAACTAGGCACAGTGACAGATCTATTCCCCTGCTGCCTCCAGCCAGCTGTCACTGCAGATAAACACAATGGGTTCCTCTCTCCAACAACAGCACGCTGTAATCTGGAATTGACAGCTGACTCTGCCTCACAACTCTGAGGGAGCTGAGGGAAAAGACGCTGTGAGTCAATTAACTGAAAGAAATGAATTTTCATTTGGATGGCTCTGAATGCGGGATAAGTACAAGGAGGAGAACAGAGTATGCACAACAACATTCAGGTGCATGGTAAAAAGTCTGGAATGAAATATATTCAGCTGTTACACCGTGGTACAAAAGAAGACACAAGGTTTTTTAAGACGGTGAATCCACAAATACTGAGATCAAATCCCCAAACTGCAGCTCGTGTATTTGTCTCCACATGCATTCTCTGATCCGGCTCTGCTCCGAGGCCCGGCCAGTTCCACATGAAATGGCCCCCGCCCAAAAAAGTCCTTCAACCGCTGGGGTGTGACACCCATCCGGTGACACATAAACTCCATCACTCTAACACCAGCTGCCAGGAGTTTGATGTCTTGCATAAAAAAAAGAAATGCTGTCTGCACAATCACTTTATGCGGAGGAAAATGTCGTCCCAGATTGCTGGTGCTGCCAGGTTTTGCTTCAGTCTTTCCACAGGGCATTATGCACCGAGCAGTGGATCAGTGTGCTGTTGTGACTGTCTGTTTAGGTTTTCACAGGGAAAGCTGGCAGCAGCAGTGTAGTCTGGGCCTGCCAATACAAGCCCAGGCCTCAGCTGACCCGGATTTGTGTCTCTTTACACTACAAAACTTTTTACAGCCTCTATAAAAGTAATATTGCACACACACACACACACACACACACACTTAAGTTCAAAGACCATTAAATGAAGTGAAACATCTATCTTCACTGACTCCTTAGGGAGCTGCTCTTACCCTCATCCATTCAGTCCCTCCCTCAGCCTGGTTAATGACATGAGGGCGCAGACTTTTAAGAGGTCTATTCCCCCTCTTGTCCAGCGACTTAATATTCAAACTGCCGTATAAATGCATACTGCCAATCCTGTTCCCATTTTTCAGCCGACTAGCACCTCATTTTATCCCTATTACATTCTGATGGAGTGATGTAACCCCGCCTCACATTCCCAGAGTCCCTCTCACAGCAAGGGAAGTCATGCATTCACAGTGATCTGCAGCTCGTATCATAAATACCTGCACAGTTGACTCCTGCCAGACCTATTGCTGCAAATACAGCCCACAAATCAATGCTGCGCAGCTGGATTACGGTTAGACCAAAGCTCTTATGGACTGTTAGGTATACTGAACCCAATAAAGTCATTTGTTTTCATTGTGTAGCTGCTTTCTTTGCGGTCAAATCAAAGGAGGGTAATGTAAATTGAATTTTTTCACATGGAACAAGTGTAGGAAATCCTCCCATCTGTTTTCTTCCGTTTATCTAGGGTCAGGTCACAGGGTCAGTCGCAAAGCACAGAAACCCGGGTCTCCCTCTCCAGCCACCTCATCTCATCTGGGTATACCCCAGGGCCTACTATTCTCAAAACACTTCTATGCCTAAGGGGCATCCTAACTATGTGCTGAACCACCTGAGCTGGCTCCTCTCAATGTGAGGAACAGCAACTCTATACTGAGGTAGGATTCTTGACCTTGAGCTCTATCAGTATATCTCTCCATCACAGTTATGGATAGGTTTGTTAAAACTACTGAAGATCACATTGTGTGGGATAGCTCCCATTGTCACCAGTCATGAGTGGACTGAGTCACTGCCTCAAGCAGAGGTATGTAGAAGTCTTGTTCAGAAGTGAGGGGAAAACAACAGGGGAGATCAACAGGTGGATCAGGGCAGCTTTGCACAGGTCTGTTGTGGTGAAGGAAAAGCTGAGACAAACAGAAAGGCTCTTGATTTAGCAGCCATGCTACATTCCTACCCTCACCTATAGCAATTCCAATTTACATTTTTGTATTTTTTTCCTTATCTCTAGTGCTACCAGCAGCTGCAAGCAAGCACGGTCTATTACGTTGTTATTTGAGACACCTCTTTATGTATGTTGTAAGCAATAAGGGTTGACTGATGTGGGTTTTTCAGGGTAGATACAGATTGTGATTATTACTAATCTAAGAGACCGATTTCAAATCAATATTTATCTGCAGTAAAAAAAGTGTCCAAATTTAGGATTACACAAACAAAACACAACACACGTTAAGGCCAAGGCATAAGTTGAAGTCACATAACCTTTAAACATACGAAATGTTGCTGTACAGGTGAAAAAACAAGCATACATACAAAAAAATAAAATTACTTTTTAGTTAAAATGACGAAAATATGTCATTGAAATGACATGAACATGATAATAACAAAGACACTTTAAAGGATCTTTAAGAGTGACACCGATTTAAATAGTACATGTAAATAACATAGTAAAAGTTATTTGAATAATTGCAGAAGTTGTAAAGGTAACCCCAGTTTCACACATAACATATTGGAATTGGAATCTCAGTCTGCAATAATCTGTACTGCTTACAACAGTAAACACTGTTCCACTGCTGAAGACACGCAGCTGACATGTAAGAAAGCCAGGAGCTCTGCAGTGAAAGATAAACATGTACTATTGATTGCACATTCTAACGTATGAATGGGTGACCTTCATGAAAGCCCTGCTACTAATTCACAGCTGTTACATGTGGAGAATTATTTACTGTAAAAATAAATGATAAGCGCAAATGTCTATCCTAATTTCCGAATTTGCCAACCATCCTCCCAAACATAAAAAAAAAAAAAAAAAACGTAACCTCCGTCTTCTCTTTTTATGGATTGGAAGCAGCTGGCATTACAGTGACATTTACCTCCAGTCAAAACACTGCAGCATTCAGACTCGCCTTTAAGTAAACTCTCCTCCATCCTACAGACGCACTCCTTTCAAATGTTACCTTCTTTTTCTATAGAGGGAGGTTACACACACAATAGCTTTTTATTATTTCTTTAAAATGTGAGGAAGACTGCAATCCAACAAGCATCACTGCATGACATGCATGTCCTCGTGGAAAATGCCACATTTAGTCAGTAATACATCCACCAGATACAGCACAGATTTACAATTCTGCTAACGGAACATCGTATTGCCCGACTGGTAAGTGGGAGTACGAGCAATGTGTCCAGCTCTCAGAAGTCTGACGTTCTTTTTACCCCGACACCCTAGCTGTTGACTCTCAATAGTCCACAGTGGTAGTTCAAGTCACCCAGACACCATATTATTTATAAGGAAAAATGCTGCCGTCAAGTAGTTTGACATTCCTGGTGAGGACAGCCTGGCCAGAAATACATGCTTGTATAGTAACAATACCATCAAGAATGAAGATTACATCAACGGCGCAAAGCTCAACCCACTCCTGCACACATAATGAGGTCGGATCAATGGATAGAATCAATGGTGATGTGACAGCAGGGGTTAAAGGTCAACCCCAACCTGTCTCAGTGGTGAGCATGTGTGTGTTTGTGTGTGTGTCGGTGTCTGAGCGCGCGGCGGCGCTGTGCATGCTCTATTATTCTTGTCATTTGTCAACCATTCAAAAAGGTAATTACTGTTTTGAAACATTGACTCATTACAACATGGAGACAAATGACTTGTCTTTTCTGCCTGAGTCATTGACAACATAATAACAGACCATCTGCACCCCCCACCCCCTCCACCCCCACCCCTGAAGCACTAAGCGGTATACATTCATCATACAGCAGAGAGCGAGTGTATGTAATTACATGACACTAGCACCATGTTGTTTTACTAACAAATAAAACAGATGGTAATGTCTCTATAAGTGGAAGCTACCACAGTGGGTCAGTTAACAGTATGACCTCCATGACACATTGACAGGGATCCAAACTGTAGTGCATAGGACCTGCTGCATTGATATCTTCAATAACAGTCATCTGTTCCAGCTTTATACACATGTCTGTATCAGCATGGTCATTCTGCCGGGGTAGCACAGCGGGTGACTAAAAATGACTGGCAGTCTGTAAAGGTGAGGATGTCACTTGGAATTGCAGCTGAATTCAATAACATAATGTATACAAAAAAAAAATCCATGTGTGGAACTCTCTATTCCTGGGTTCCAAGAAAAATATGGCAGGAATGCAGTCACGCAGTGCCATTCTGTGGGAGTGCGGAATGCATGAGCGTGTGCATGCACAACTGCACAAACGTATCCTTGTGTGTATTACACGCATATGTCAGCTTTCTGTCTGCCAATCTGTCATTCAGTGCATGTGTAGAAAGAGACCAATACTTCTGTGTGTGGGTTGCAGGCATCTGCCTGTCAATAGCTCTTGCTTTCTCTCTGTATTTTTATGTTTGTCTGTCTGCCAAGCTGCCAGTCAGAAGTGTTTGCAGAAAGAGAGAAGCCATCTTTCTCAGCTGAAGGGCTCCCCACAGAGAGAACTGAGAAGCCCATCTATCTCAGTGGGTATTTGTGATTGCCAGCAGAGTGATAAGATGCCCCCGGGGCAGCGTTCTGTGCTCCGGCAGGCAGGGATCTTACGCTGCACTGATGAGTGCTGTCTAGAAGCTTTATCTGGGACAAAAGCGGCCTTGTTAAAGCTCAACACCAGCGCTTAAACTAGCCGTGAAGAAGCAAAGAGAGAGAGAGAGAGAGAGAGAGGAACTGTGGGGGGAGAGGGAGGAGAAACGTCTCAGGCTGAATATAATTACGTAGTTCAAACAACGCTGAATATGGTAAGTAGTACTTATCTCTTCTGCGACCTTCCCCGGCCCGCGCATTCCACTGTCATGGAAACTTAATAGAGAGAAAGCTGGCTAATCATGCAGTTCTATGCAGCAGTGTGCTTCAAGTGCAATGCACACAAGAGCATGTCAAACGGTGGTACAATAATCAACTTCACACCACTGTGACAACATGTTATACATTCCCTTTATACACACATACGAATTTAACAAGAAGTGTACTGTGAGAAGTCAGAGAAAGGGCAAGCTACGCTTTGCTGCCTAACAGCTGAGCGAGTCTAATCAAAAGAATGGGTTCGTTTTAACATCCATTATAAAGCCCTTGCACAAAGCCAATTCTGCTACTGAAACTTTCCGCTCATGCATCTACAGTCTATGTCATCCTTGTATACTGGAAATGCCTTTAATGCAAGCCGAGACACATACTTGGCTGTGGCGACAACAATAACAACACTAATAGACTATTGACATCTGATCATGTGAAACCGTGAAATGAGGGGATTTCCACAGCCACTCAGCAGTAATATAATATCTGCAGATTTAATCAATGATACGCCTTGGTGGGTTCAGTGTGAACAACAAACCCTGGTCATTGCTCTTGCAATGTTTATATTCATGACTTTTAAGCAGCATTTTATGAGCCTCACAAAATTACTCCCATCGCTTGATGTTTTCTGCAACAGAAACAACTTATTAGCTGTATTTTAATTAATGATTCAATTAAGGACTAGACAATAATTAACATATATTGAGGGTGTCTGATGTTTTTTTATGCAAAGTAGTCAAAGTATTAGTATCAGGATTTCCTCTATTGTGCCAGAGACTCTTCTTGTACTTCACATTTTCCTTCAAGAATATGTTACAGTAGGAAAATAACATATTCATGCATCTATTCTATTTCACGTGTATTATGAATATCTTTGACCAAAAAATGATGATGAAATGCTTTTTTTACAGACAGCTAAAATGCCATATATAATAAAATAAAGTCTGTAAAATGGATCGGGACGCCTCAGCTGTGTTAGACACCAACATATAAGACGTAGCCAGTAGAAAATCACAATCCTATAACTGCAACATCTATGGCAGACTGACAACAACATATGTCATATGTGTGTATATCTCATTTGCACTCAGTAGATTAAATCCTGTACGAGTATGTGTTTACATTGTTTTGTTTTCTGGCTTTGATTTACATTTTACACAATGATAGTAGCGTAGATAACTCTCCTCAAGCAAATCCCTCATGTCTCAGAATCTGATTACTGCTCACTATTTGTGCGGGATGTTCACAAATAATATGCAAAACATTCTGTGATGATTAATCTTTATTCCTGTAACTGTTCTTGTTGAATATGTTATCATTATTCTCATCTAAATCACTAAGCAAATTAAACCAGCTGGCAAAAGCAGGAGAAAAAACATGTCCAAGACATGCAGGTGCACAAACACAAAAAGAGGACACTTCAAAAGGCGATCATAACCAGTCTGTGTGTATGTGTCTAAGTGTTCAGGGGCAGCCGGCAGGTTAATGAGCTCACTTACAGTAATAAGCCTGCAGACTGCTGTACAACCCTTATTAATGTGGAACTCAAGGTCTGCTCAAGGTTTCTTTTTGTTACAGGGGAGTTCTTCCTGCCACTGTTGCCTTAACTGTTTGCTAGGGGGGGGGTCAGGTTCTGGGTTTCTGTAAAGTAAGGGTCAACTGATTTAAGTTTGACAGGACCAATAATGATAATGACAAATGTCACAAATGAAGGAATACTTTGGCTGCATCAGAGCCAAAATGGTGCATGTTAATTCTGAATTCATCTTAAGTTGGCTTAAAAAACTAACAATTGTCATTGAAATACAGATAATGGCACCAATAATCAGTCAATTATCGGCTGATTCTGTATTATAGAAGACACTATACAAATCAAATTTGGATATAATTCTATATATTTTTAATTTACTTTCTTCAGACTAGTAGCCTAAAGAGTCACATATGTATTCATTTCCAGTCCATCATGCCCCCCCCCCCCCCCCCCCCCCCCCCCCGCAGAAACCCTTAGGGGTGGTTACATGAGCAGGCGCTGACTGAAATAAGTGACTGTGGCCTACAATCAACAATGTAGCACATGCTCGCCACGACACATTATCCAATTTCCAAGTGGAAATCAATAAACTTCATTCAACACTAAATCTATACTAATCCAGATATAACCATTTATCTGAGCTTAAGTGGCCCCACGTGGCTGCAAAACATGGGCATATTTCCTCCACAGTGACAGCACACACATTGAACGCTCACAATGCTAAGCAGCTCTATCACTGAAACAAGGCGCGTTGCATCAGCGCTGCGGCTGGCTCATTCAGAACACACTATCATCACTTTTTTTTTACCGCTGATTACATCATTGAAGTTGTGGAGATTACACCGTTGTTTATGCTCCCGTCGCGGCACTACAAATGAGAGGCTTGCAAGCTTCCAGCTGTGTACCTAATAATGCAGTCTGTTTAGAATGCTCATCTCCTCCATCAGAAAGCCTCTTACATGTTTCAACAGCTAACAGCACACGGCTGGCGGTTTACATCAGGCGCATAATAAGAGAAGTAGAGCCAATATGTTAACTGATGGGTTCAGACATTTGCGGGGTGTGAAAAGCTTGGCGCAGCAAACAAGCCTTAAGAGTTTTCTCGTTCCAGGTTGAGGTGCATTGTGGGGCTTTTCTTTGTGTTGATATCAAACAGAGTGGTTTGCCATGACAGCAGATCATACAGACAGAGAGCAGGAGCAGTATAATCGGAGCAAAAGGCTGTGTAACTAAAAAGATTGTCTACAGGAAACACAATAGGCCTCCAGTACCCAAGAGTACATTAGCTGAAAATAGGCCACAGGCATTTTAGTCCATAAAAGAGGAGAAATGAAAATCCTCCTGCAGCAAAGCAATAACGCAGCTTTTAATGACAACAAAGCACACAGCTCTCTCTCCGAGTGTGCTCTAATCAGCATCAGATCCATACCCTTTAGATCACACGAGACCACAGAGATTCTTTTTCATTTGACACAACTTAAAAAGCTCAGTATTTTGGCTCTAATATGATTTCATTACAGTGATCACAGAGCTGGCATAACTTCCCCTGAGTTGGCAAACAACAGACAATCCTTAATGTGATTAATTGGGAGTTTTACATGGGAAATGTCAATCAAAATGATGATATGATTAAACTGTCATGTGGCCCCGGCTAGCTTTGCTACTGATCTAGTCTACGCAAGAGATGCCAATAGGCACAGAAAAGAAACCTTAGTGTGAAAATGTCAGAGGTGGTTTGCTTCAAAAAGCATCTTCCTTTTTCATCCCAGAGTGACAACTCTGCATTTATAATACTAATGTCCATCATGGATAATGTCACAAATCCACATGTTTGCACTTTAGTGATCATATCTTTGTCTTCCTGTTTATCCTGTGCAAACTACTTGTGTTTAATGACATGTTTTATAACATCGCTAATATGCACAAGAGCTGAAGTTTAAAAAAAAAAAAAAAAATGGAGAGAGAAAAAAGTAGGAGTCAGCTCCACCGAGTGAGAAAAAGAAAGTGAGGTTTTGCTGGTGTCACACTGAGGACCGCCTCCTAAATATGTAGCGGATGTCTTCATACAAATCCTCCCTTTGAAGATTTGGTGTAGCTTGGCTGCTGAACATGCCCCTTGTCTCCCAGCTGCCTGCCTGAGCTCTGCAGCGTGAGTGGAGGCACACAACAGCTTTAAAAATTAGCTACATTCCTGTCAGCCCTGTCACTACATCTCACGCTGACTGGGCTGCTGCTGCTGCTCTTGCTCCTGGTGTTGCTCTGCCACTCTCACGACAACACTTTTGCACTTTTGCAAATATCACACTGCTGAATGTCACTGCACAGGGCAGCTCCGGCTTGTGTGGGTTTCTTCATGAACAGTGTTTGATATAAAAATTGATACAACTGGTCTTGAGCAAAGGAAAATCCCACTGCAAACCTAAAGGCCTGCTTCATTTTAAAAGAGTGAACAAGATTTCACAAGTGGAAACATGCAAGGCAGCTGTCAATCTTCACAGGAGTGGACGTCCCAGCAAATTCAGCCCAAGATCAGAGAAATACAAAAAGCCGGAGCCTACAGACCTCACTGAGCATGCTCAGTGTTAATGTGACAGCACAATGAGAAAAAGACTGAACAAGTAGAGTTTGTTTGAAGGGTTACCAGGAGACAGCCTCTCCTGTCTAAAAAGCACATGGAAGCATGGCTGAGGTTCGTGAGATGAGACCAAATTAGAATCGCGTGTCCTTCACACTCACCACCATGTCTGGTTAAAACCAAACACAACATTTCAGCAGAAACACTGTCAAGTACGACAGCAGAGGAGTGATGATTTTGGATTTTTTTTTGCAGCAACAGGACCAAGACTTCAAGGGGCTACTAGGGGGAAATGTGACACCATTTGTGTAACAGTTAAAGCTCCATATGCTGTTTCTTGTTGGTTTAATTTGTACAAAATAAATACACACACAACAATCAAATGCTTTTTAGCTTTTACACACACACACAGAATAAAAAGAAGGGGCATCAGTTTCTATTACTATACTCCCAAAAGGATTAATTGTTCCTGGTGGATTAATGGTGTGCTTAAACACAGCATCATATCATAAGTGAATGACTTAATATTGGCTGCTTTCTTGTCTTCTTCTAACTTGATAAGCTGTTTAAAGACTGTGATGGAGAGGAACACTGTACACTGGCTTAGTGTAACTTAGAGCAAAATCCTCTAAGTACTTTTTTTCTATAATCGCCATTCAATTGTGAATGCTCCCAAATCATAGCTGAGAGACAGAATGATTCGTGAAGCCATGAAGAACAAATCAACTAGCCTACAAAACAGCTACGGCTCACTTGACATGTAGTCTGCCTTCTGTCGGCTCAGTTTCCTGAACAGACCTTTCAATTCCCCTTTTCCTTCAGTAAGCCGGGTAATGAAAGGCCGTGGCAGGCTAGAAGTAGTTGTGGGCTTCATACATTCCTCTTCCTCTCTTCCCACACATTGAAAGCCATGGCAAGCTTGATCCGTGTGTATTTTTTTTCTCCTTCTCCAGCAGCCACATTCATCAACAGGAATGTTTGGTTTCAAACTGAAAGGCCTGCTGCTACAATGGAAAGCGATGCCTTTGCCTTGTGGGAAGAAAATGATTTTGTGTGTGTGTGCATTCACTCCTGCCGGTGGGTTCGTAACCCACTGACTCACAGAAGATGGGCTTAACAGGGGATGACAGACAGGATTCTGTGTTTGAGATACGTTTGATGTATTTCAGTGAATTATCAAAGCCGGTCTGAATGACATGAAACACAACAGCAGAGAGAATGACAGATCAATCACCCCTCAGATGTCACGGAAAACACATCATGTTTTGTAGCATGCATTCTCGCACTGTTTGGGGAATTTGAATATGTAATCACTGTCTTGCAAGCCTGAGAACATTACACGCAGTATGTAGGTGCAATTATCAGAAACACTGCAATCTGTATGAAGCAACCTACATGTTCTCTGTGGCCATCTCACCGTTTGATGTGGGCCATGAGGCTTTCAATGAGACTCCTGCAGCGCAGAGAACTGACAAGATTTCTCCAGAACTGAACAGGAGAAAGGCAGGAAATTGGGGCTGCAGCAGCTTTGAAGGCCAGAGATGTAAATTCAACTGAACAAGCTGTGTGTGTGATGTAACGGCTGCACAGGATACAAAGGCAAATCACACACTCTTCTCTGATTACCAATAAAAGGAAGTCAAAAGATTTGAATTTGAAGCATCAGAGGGTGAAGGTATCCAATTTTAATAATGAAGAAGCTGGAAATGATGCGTCTGAGGGTTTTTTTTTTTAAATGTATCACTATTAAGTGTACGTCTCTTCCAGCAGCAGCCTGGAGCTCTAGGTGTTCTCAGAGTGTGGTGTGGGGAGCCTCAGCTGTAAGATGTTTCAACAAGCTCATTCAATGAGGCCTCAATCAGGAGGCAACAATGGCAGCTGAAAGTCATCCCCACCCAGACAATCCACCTCTTTCAAAGGGAGGCTGCCATTAATTGGTGCGCGCGACACATTCCATCCTGGCAATTACACTCTTGTCTCTTGTCTCCTTGCACGGCCTGCTTCAAAGAGCCGGGAAGCGGAAGTCCTTCTGGTGCTAAAAGCAGAGCAATATCCTGACAATGTCTGGCCCTGCCTGGCAAAAGCCTGCAATATTTATCACAGGAGGGAGAGGGAGTCGTTCAGTGCCGGTGAGATGGTAACTTCCCAGCATGAGGAGGGGATGAGGGTAACACAGGGCGAAATCAATTCCAGCTGCTAAAGCCACAACTAGAAGGTCAACATCTGGGCAATCCGAAACAGAAGAACAAAAAGCAAAATATACACAGGGATGATATAACTCCTGATGCTTGATAACTGCTCAATTCCTTTTACCCTTCTACATCCAGGCTGCTCTACTGCCTGCCCTGAGGGCATCTGCCATTCCCTCCCACTGAAATTCCCCAGTAAACTAAATAAGAAGAAATGCCAGAGAATTTGTTCACAGTGGTGTCTTTTGCTTCGGGCTACAACATCCTCTGCAGCTACAGGTCAGCATGAGGTCAACCCCACTGAATGACGGACAGCTGACGTGATTATCAGGAGCAGAAATATGTCTTTATCCAGAAAACACATTTGGACCTGAGGCTAATCGCATTAACTCCATTATCCAGTCCAAACAAAAAGTTTAGTGTTATTTCACAGATGTATAAAGACCCAGAGGTAGAAGCACCATACTCAAGTATTAAAAGTAGTCTGTTGTAAAATGTACTCAAGTATTGAAAGTGAAAGCACAAGCATGCCATTTTAATATCTCATGAGGTTAATAAAGAAAGCAGTCCAAACTTCTGTCCGTATAGTTCAGTGGTTCTGAGGCAGGGCAGGAGCAAACTAAACGAGGCAGCTTGATCATCCAATGAAAAGCCAGCTCCACCAAACCCCCTTGTAGTCAGTTGCAGAGCCATACTGCTCTGGCAGCGATAAAGGATTTATAAGGTAAAGCTCCAATGTGTCAGTGGTGGGGGAGGTTTGTCACTGGGTTTACAACCGTGTGTCAGCCAGAACACAACTTATAACCACAATGTGAAAAAAAGGATACAGGGATGGATTCTCAGGCTCTTTACTTATGTAGATGGGAGGGAGTGGAACAACAGAACAAACATTAGTTTAACATAAACTAATTCCTTGAAGTAGTAATAATACCAGTTACCACAGTCAAACAGCCACCAGGCTCTGTGTATTCAAAATAAGTATTTCTCCCTCTTGCACAAAGCTCTAATATTTATAAAAGAACAACAAACATATCAGTAACAAACTGTTCCCAATCTCTACTGGAAATAAAACCTCCCATTCATCATAATATGCAGCGCATACAGCGGAGCAGTCTTTCCTTTTCCTAAATTATCCATCTATCCTCTAATATTTATCACTATAGCGTGAACATGAATGAACAATGTAGCATAAACAGCACCGCTAGCAATCGCTAATTAACCGAACTAACACATTATCGAGGGATCATACGAGCACACAGGATGAAGAGGAACAATGTGACTGAGGCATCTGTCTCATTGAATAACAACACAAACACTGCAGCTTACTTGTGGGTCAGTAACACACTGCTGAGAAACATCCACCTCCTCTCAGTGTGAGACGATGCTGCTCATAGAAAATGTATCCGAGTAAAAGTATTCAACTATATGTAGTGAAAATATGTAGTGAAGTAAAAGTATGAGGAAAAAATAAGACTTCAGTAAAGCACAGATTCGCCCTTTTAATACTTAAGTGCAGTAATGAGGTAGGGTCAGAAGGGGGCTGGTGCCTATCCCAGCTGTCAACGGGCATGACAGGCAGGGAAACACCATGGACGGGTTGCCAGTCCACCTCAAGGCCAGTGGCAGCCAAAAGAAGCTAAACATGGCAGTTGTGCACTCTGGGCCAAAGTCTTCTGCTGTATAAAGAAACTGTAATACAAACTTTGTTGCTCAGCCACTTGAAGAAGTGGTTTTTAAATTATTTTAAGCCTGCTTGTGTTAGCATGTATGAAAAAAATTGTTTTAGTTTTGTTAAATGAATTGGATTGTTTGTTTTGGTGTTTTGGTGTAATCCATACGACAGACGCACAAAGCAGACATACAAATGGAGCTCCAGGTTTCCAGACTTCTCTGCACTGCTGTAAAATACCAGACATCTTTTGATGTTTCCTGTCTTTGTTGCAGGACAAAGAGACAATCATGGAAAACTGTGCTTTGCAGTCCACTTGGGGAAAACTCTGTTCCGTTTCCTCTGCCATTCAAATCTCTAAGCCTTACCACATGTACTCCACAAACCACTGAATGCTCCTCTCATACTCGTCCAGCCACAGCTAATTCAATCTGGTCCTAATCTGCGCAGGGTGCAGCTCCTATACTCTAGCAGCTTGCCATGTACCATTAAATAGAAGAACAAGCATCTTGTTGATCTGTGTAATGTCAGTGTCCAGTGGTTCATTACTAATAACTATCATTAGTGCATATTGAAGGCGTGCAGTTCGGGGAGAGAGCCGTGTCCAAAACCAGCAGTCAGGGACCAGAGTGGAGGAAATGAGGAGGGATTGATGGTCGCTTCCTGCATCGCTCACTCTGCTCCTGAGGCAGCTGACAGCGGCTTCCTGTGGCTTTCTGTCAGCCGCTGGGAGAGAGGGACAAACAGACAGGGGGCGAGACAGAGACGGCTGTTGCTGGGTAGCTCCCAGTGTTAAGCAGTCTTGGTGGCAGCCCGAATCCAATTCAGGTTCAGCCAGACAGGGCAGAGGAAATTCATCAAGTGACAGAGTGGACGCATTAGCATTCTATGTTGACCTTGCTTTGGAAATCAGCAACATGGCAAAGAAGCAAAGTTTTACATCAAATTGATGAATGTACTTTTTAGCAGTAGTACTCTCATTTAAATTATCCAGCCATCCATCTTCTTAAACCACTTAGACTATCAGGGTGGTGGAGGAGCAGAGATGACCAGATCTACCACACCTACCACACCTTCCTCCAGCTCATCCTCAGTCCAGGCCAGGTGGAAGATGTAATCTGTGCGGTCTGCAGCCACATGAGTGTCTGGTACATCTCCAAAGGATGTTACTTAAATTATAAATAATATATTAATGCTTTCAATGTCATGGTTCGTGACATTTTCTGCACTTATTTTATGATGTCAATTAGAGATTATGTATTTATCATAATTGAATTGACTGATTAAAATTTGAGAGTTCAGGTTTCTTCTGAACTCTATTTTAACTATTTATGAGCACACGCCTCAGTTGAATGTTGTAGATTTGACCATATCAATAAAAACTATGAATGTCTAGACAATAAAACAAGCACAGGAAATTACTTTCTAAGAGTTCTGCAAGTACACACGCAGCAGATCTAATCTCACAGTTCAGACAAACAACAGAGAAGCCACATGCAGCTGCTCTAGCGTGTGAGGAAGGGACACCGGCCAGGTTGCAGTTTGCAGCTTTAACCTCTGTGCTGTGGCTCTTGTGGTTATTCATCACACAGCAATTAGAAGAAGTGATTACAGCTAAACACAGCTAAAGCTCTCCACAGAGAACATATATCTGCTACACTCATCATACACAACTTTTTTTTTTTTTTAGGTTTTGTTCACTTTGGTATGGGAAACAGAGGAGATGACAGATCCAGAGCTCAAACACAAGTTTGCTTTTAAACCTATTAAACCATCAGCATACAGAATATTCACTCGCTCATGAATTGAACCATGACTCTAACAATGCTCCTGCCCAAATCCTCTTTTCTTATTTTGTCTCAGTTTCAACAAGCTAATGTAATCTCATATCTTATTCAGAGCAAGGGACATGATATCCTGGGCAAAGCATCTTTGCTAAAGGAGATTGAGTCATCCACAATGTAAGCAATCAGGGCTCACAGTTAAAATGTAATGTTGTATTGTTAAATATAGAGTACAGCAAGGAAGCACATTACCCATGGCTTTTCTGTCAGAATGTTAGAAAGGCTCAGGTGCTTCAGCTATTTTGAGGTTTTTTCTTTTTTTTTGGAGCAATCTGAGATCCTTTGTGTTACCCCGTGGCCTTGGATTCTTGTGTGCATCTGACCATAAAGACTCTGACGGTGTTCCCCTGCCTCTGCGCTGTTACCACGGCTACACCCCAACAGAAAAAAACTAACTGACAGTTCTGGTGATTATCAGTTAAAATGAGTGTTAAGAAACTGACCCAGATAAGATCTTATCAAAACATTACTGCACATGTATTTCTTAACACATCGCAGCGGAGAAGGCAAAGTCACACCTCATTAGTCTTCATGTCAAAACCACTCGCAGCATTGAGATAATGTAAAAAACACAGTGTTGATTGCTGAAGCGGTGTTTCCACAAATGTATCTGTGTGAGGAAAAATAGCTATTTGAAAACATTTTCACCTTGTCAGCCTATTGTCTTTTATTTGGCAATCCGAGTGTACGTGTGAGCCGCAATGAGACTCATATGCAGAGGAATCAGAACTGGAGAAACACTAGTACATGTACAACCAAATGGAAAGATTATTTTCATTTTAGTGCATTTGCAGCTCTTTTGCCCCGTTCACACTGGGGAAAAAAATCTGGCTGAAAAAATCTGGAAAAATCGGGCCTATCCAGATGTTTTTTTTCTGAGTGTGAACACCTCAAATCAGGCAGTATCCAGTTTGATTTCAAGCCACATTTGAGCCAATCCGGCTAGATCCACCTCTGGGTGGCTCAGGTGTGAACGCAAATGTGGCTAGTGAATCCGGCTAGTGACATGCTACATCCGGTTAGCGACACGCTACTTCCGGTTAGTGTTGTGTTACTTCCGGTTCACGGGGCGCGACGCGGGACAAAAAAACGCACGATGCATGCGCACACGCGGTCCTACCGCGGCCTGAACGGACTCTGTATATTACGAGGCGCCACCTAGTGGTTTGGAGGACAGCAAAACACGCTGGATGAAGCCGGATTGAGTGCGGACACAAGTGTGTGCTAGCCAGATTTGAAAATAGGCCTGACCGCATCCAGCTTAAAGGCTGTCTGGGCTCAATCCTACTCTAGCTGGAATGACTTTCTCCAGTGAGAACGGAGAAAGCTCAACCAAAAGTTTCAAACTTAACAATCATTCACATTTGTGAACACCAGTGGTTTTAGAAACTAGACCCTAAACAACCCTGGTTATCTTGTAACAACACAAATACTGCATTCTAAGATGAGGGAAACGATGAGTCACTGTCCTGGAGGGAGTAAAGTACCGAGTCCACACTGTCAAGAGCAGACTGGATCAGACAGTTGTTCAGCCTGAAGCTGTGTTTGGTGTCCTTTCCAACATACTGTAATGATCTATTGATTTCAGTAGTATAAGGAGCTGTAATAGAAGTTTACTGAGCATTTCCTCCCTGTCACGCTTCACCACTGACTCTTCCTATCTTGGAAATGTTTCAAAACTGTTGAACAGCTATGAAATGGCATTTGGCTTGAGGCATAGATAAAGCTTATTTCATATGGACTTTTGAAGTTTTATACCAAGCTTGATGTTATTTGAAACACCAATTTCTCTAAAGCATGTGAAGTCTGTGACAGCTAAGCATGTTACTGAAGCAGTGGTGCTGCAAAGCCCCTTAACAGCTTTCAAAAAGGCAAGTCCAGCAATCTGCCAAATACAACAAACCAGCACAGGTGGGGTCAGGAGGTCAGAGTCATTTCTGTGAGTGACAGCTGCAGAGGCTCAGCTGGCAGTGGGCCTGTACATCGCACGGTCCGTCTTATTGTACAGCAGAGCCATAGACATGCCAGCTGTTAAGAACAGCCTACTGTGACTCACTCACTTAATGGCTGTAAAGGTTTTATTATCCCAGCTCAGTCTGCTCCCAGACAAGATCAGAGCCGCCACAGGAGGAGTCCCACTGGGACGAATCCTTACCCCCTCCGCCTTCCCCTGCACCACCCACAAGTATGATGAATGACTTCACACTTTCTACCCAACAGTCTTCTTTTTCTTATTCATCTTCCCTCTATAGCACAGCATGTATTTGTTCATCTAAATGCTCAAAGATTTATAACAGAAGTTGGTAAACGGTCCTGTCATCATGTCATGTCATACACTTGAATTTAGCTGGTGATGTATAGCTGCTGATGCAGTACTTTCCTTCTTGGTCAGACAGCCCTTACATAGCCTGGAGGAGTGTTTGGGGTCATTTTACTGTTGAAAAAAAAAGGTTTGGTCCCAATATGCACAAACCAAGTGGGATGGCTGCTGCAGCCATGCTGGTTAAGTGTGCCTTAAATTTTGAATACATCACCAACAGTGTCACCATCAAAGCACCCCCACACCATCACACCTCCTCCTACGTGCTTTGATGTGGGAACCACACAGCAAAACCATCTGCTCACCTTTTCTGTATTCTGAAAGAACATGGTGGGTGGTATCAAAATCTCATATTTGGACTTGTCAGACCAAAGAACAGATTTCCACTTGTTTAATGTCTAAACACAGTCTCCTCTGAACAGATGATGGTGAGATGTGTCTGCTGCTTGTGAAGTAGACAAAGCATTTATGTGGACTCTGATCTGAGGTGCTGTTTGTTTGTGGTTTCTGGGGTTAGTGACTCTGATGAACTCATCCTCTGCAGCAGGGGTAATTCTTGGTCTACCTTTCCTTTGGTTGTTTCACCAGAGCATATGATGGTTTTGGTGACTGCCCTTTCAACTAATAATAGACTGACATTCCTCTTTACATAATTGAGTGGTTCTTGTCATAATGTGGATTTGAACAGTACTACTGCACAAGACAACCGATGGTGTCAGACACAAGACATTCCACAGATTCATGACAAAACATGTCTTTTTGTTTTTAAACTTTTGCAGGTGACAACTTCATGAAGAATATAACATATTAAACATATTGTAATTATGTCCTCAGGAATAAAGACAAACCATTGAATAAAAAATGTGTCCAAGCCTTCTATTGGGAGTGTACGTTGTGTATACAAAATGATACAGTGTGTGTGTGTGTGTGTGTGCGACAGAGCAGATTGCGGTAGATTTAGTCCTGTGTGACACTTTCTTCTGCTCTCTCTGACAGAATACCAGTATTTGCTGTCACTGTGTACTCACTGCTGACTCATTTATTTGAAGGGGCAGACCCACCGCTACTTAACTCTTAGAGAGACACAAGATCTCTCTTTTGATGCCATCATTATTTCTGGATAATCACTCAAAGAAAGTTGTGATTCACATATTGATGGTTATAAAATCAGATTTTAAATAAAAATCTAAACACTAACACTCCCCACAAAGGCAACATATAACCAAAGCATTCATACTGTACAGCATGTAGCATCACTACACATGCTCCTTTTGTGAAGCTGATAACATTTCTCTTGACACGTTCCAGGATAAGTGTTGACTGATCACTAGTGTATTTTTGAGAGTGTAGGCTGAGCTCTTCTTCATAGTCTCAACAAAAACATGTTTTGTTGCAGTGTTCATATTGGAATGTATGAACCATCTGGAGCCACTGAAAACACTGTTATATTTAGAGTAACACAGTGTTAGTATGATCTTAAGAAGCATTTTTAACATTCTTTTCTTTTTTCTGTTGTGTGGCATGAGAAAACATGAGATGAAAGATGGGCACTGGCTTGGATTACAAAACCAAAAGGAAATTTTTGGATGGAACTTGTTTCAGAAAACCATTGGTTACATACTATTTCTCTTAATATATATGACAACAATAACCAGCTCTATTATGCTGTTACATAGAAGGATGTTTGCAGAAATGATTACTATTTAGAAACAGCCTGAGTAAAGCTGCCTTTGGTTTATAAAAAGGTCAACTCAGCAGGTAGAGGATTAGCAGAATCACTGAGCAGGACCAGCTGAGCCTCTGAACCTGATGAGGAATGGCTAACCCATTCAACACAGACATTAAATATGCATTTCACTAAATCAGCAGTGGGAGTGAAGAATCAAAAAGGAATGAAGCGTATATTTGCAGATTTAGAGACTTGCTCTTGACAATCCACAGACAGTGCAGCAGTTCAGTGATTTTGTGGGGGAGATGGGGGGGTTGGGGTTGAGCCTCCACTGTGCAAGACTAAATATGTTTAAGTAACTGGAAATAAAAACTCAACTGTGGAAGTGAACTCCACTGTGTGATTCAATGGAAACACGTCCGCCTACATGTCAAACAAGAGTCTGCCATTCTCCAGAACAGTCTGCTCAATGAAACAAGAAAAGCCTGCCAATAACGGATAGCGAAGAGGAAGAGAAGGTAAAGGGGGGAGGGGTGGGGGGAGTCAAAAAGCTTTCATTAAATTGCCTTTGAAAATACCTCTCGCTCACAGAGAAACTGAAAACAAGTGGAGGTCTGCGAGGCGGCATTTGTTCTTGGCCAGCAGATCCATTTTTCAAAAGGAGCATGCACTACAGGAAAAAAAACATGCTTCGCAATCGCAACATTTTCCACTACACCCCCTCTCTCAATTACTACATTCCGAAGAGGCTTCCTCAGAGCCCATCATATTGAGCACAGCCGAGCTTTATTGTACATGGCACGTCCTGGAATGGAGCCATTGTGGGCTGCTGAGTGTATTCTCATTCCATCCCACTAAGAGGAAATCTTCAGGGCCGCGGCAGCAGAGCACAATCCCCGCTATCTCCCGAGGGACCGCAGCGGGGCGAGGAGGTCGAGCCGCGTGTTAATTGAACCCGTTGCAAGTGTTATTGAGGCAAGGAGAGAGAAAGAGTGAAACGAGGGGAAGGGCGTACATTACATATCAAAGGAGGTGAGTATTTGAGGTGGTCTTGGTGCGTGCGTCTCTTTCACCGGGCCCAGCTGGCCCAGGGGCAAGGCGTACGTCTAGAAGAGTGGAGGAGGAGGGGCAACAACCTTCAACAAGACACTGACCCGTGTGATCCTGCTCGTGCTCCCTGGGGAACACTGTGTCATCCAGCCAAAGACACACAGCATGTGTGATCACAGTAATTAAATGGAAGCAATCGGTCATGGGTCAGTGAGCGCTTTACGTGCACAAGTGGTCACACAGAAAGGGAAAAAGCAACATGTAAACACTATGGGGAAAAGAGAGGTCATTAAAATGCTCTTAAGCTGTTGACAAATGAGTGATTGGATTAATCAATTAAGCCAAAAAAACATGTTTGCTAAATGGTTATTTGATTAAGTTATCAACAGTTTGACGGCTCTAGTGTTGGATGATCAGATGACATTTCTCCGGCTTCTAACATGCAGAACATTTCTATCTGTTATACTTTGAGTAATACAACACTTCATCAGGGCACCTGCACAAAGCTACGATCAGAGATCTTATCTTCCACTGGCAGCCAAAATGGTGACTGGCAACACAGGAATGTAAAATGTTTTCAATGTGATAAATTTCTTTTTTAAGATGATCTTTACCGAACCCCTTACCCTGTTTGTAATGCCTAATTTAAGTTGTTAAAAACATGATTAAAAACAAAACTTACTACAGACAAAAACCAAACTCCTCTTTGGATACTGTCCACCAGATCCCACCCACCTCCTTTCTTATTTGGACTTCTAAAGCTTTATTGGTCCTTGGCATTTTTTTCATGAGATAGACAGACAGACAGACAGACAGACAGACAGACAGGCAGACAGGCAGGCAGGCAGGTAGGTAGATAGATAGATAGATAGATAGATAGATAGATAGATAGATAGATAGATAGATAGATAGATAGATAGATAGATACAAATAAACTAGTATGTATCTCAGTAATCTTGTCTGCACAGTATACTGTAGTTATTTTCTTGTTGTGTTGGACTGTCTCTAAGTGCTTCTTTTCTGGAAAAGACATCAGCAGCGCCTGAGTGGAAACTTCTCCTCAGAGCACTTTACCTAAAGACAGACTACGAGACAGATGTGGAAGTAGGGTTAGGTAAGCAAATGCCTCTGTTTGATAAGTACCAGCCTCCTACAGCAGGAGACAGTCCCACTAAGCTCCCAGACACTATCCTCACAGCCTGTAAACAGGGTGTCCCATGGAAATAGAAAAGCTGTGTTAGACCCCATCTTACTCACCGCAGCCAGTAGCAGCAGCGCTTGAGTGATGCTCTCCTAGCTCTGACAAAAGACTTTAAAGCCAGTGTGCAAATCACCCCCCATGTTTGCCAACAAAAGCCAATTGTGACAGCCATAAATACTTACAGATACCAGCTTAACAAAAGAGCTTTGGGTTCTGCTGCCCTGCTGTAAAACTCCATGCTCTGTGAGAGTGTCAAAGTGCATTCAGTCACAGGCAACTTTCTCCGCCAGTGTCTTAACCTGGAAAAGTGGGTGACAAACAAACCACTTCACGACAAAAGAGGCTGAAGACATAATGCCTCGGCAAATTTAGAGCTCTCAAATGTGCCATGATTATGCAGACATACAAAAATTGACTTTTATGCAAGGCAGCGTGGGGTTTCGGACAATAGAGCACAGTGTATTCCATTAAAAAGACAAACGCCACTGCTAGCCTCTCGGTCCAAAATCGTCGGGCCCTGAGAACAAAACCAGCCTTTCACAAGGCTAACTCTGCAAAATTGATTATTGCTTTCTCTTTCAAGTGGCACTGCTGCTTTGTGACTTGCACATGACTTGGCAGGAAAAGAACAGCTGGCTCTCCATTCCGGGCCCTATTCACATGACTGGTGTCCCACAAAGACAGCAGGCTGTAAGGCTGGAGGCTGGGATAGACTTCACTCAAAGACCTGGACTTTGGATTATAGCACAAATGGATGATCTCAAGTTTTAAGAGAGAGAGCGGTTAACAAGTCTCTGGTGACTAACAGACATATAAAACAACATCAGATCATGTGAATGGACTGCAGAAAATGGCTAACGTCCAAATAATGGTTTCAGCTATCAGCATGAATTGATCTGAATCCCCTCTTCATAACCTCCATTGAAATATAAAATCACACTTTTATGTCTTCGCTTTTACTGTTTGCTCAGATGACAAAGCGTAGCCTTGAGCCTAAGGTGAACCAGACTACATTAACGTCTCCCCGTGAGCCAGCACTTCATAATCACACAGTCTCATTATTGTCATCCAGGCAACTCAAAGCTCATTACAGGTGATGTGATATTTCCTCGGCTGACTCTCAGCACGTGCTAACAACTGGCTTTAAAGTGATGGAAGGCTTTATTGAGCATCTCCTTGAAAAGACCCAGTGAGGGGTGGAGAATGCACAGATTTACTGCCTTTTGGGTCCTTCAGCTGGCTTCACACGCGTTCAGGGGGGAGAACACTAAACATCATAGAAAATAACACATTACCTCCACATGCTGGTTACTAATCAGACCCACCAGCAAGAAAATTAAAAAAAAAACAACTTCTGTTATTACTAAAAGAAGAATAATGACATCCGCTTGTTGCTCACGTTTGATATTTGCGTTCTCTTCTTAATTCCCGAAATAATTGCAGTTCTCGTTGTTGAGCAGCATGTTGCTGCTTAGCCATGGGAGGCGGGAAATGAGTTGGAAGCCGGTCCTTTTAATTATCCTTCAAATGCTTCCTGCGCTCAGCAGATGTTGGGCTGCGGGGCAGGCAGCCGAGCAGCAGGGCTCCCTGACGCTGCACACACACACAGATCAGGACATGGCTGCTGACTCCCCTGCAACACGGCCTGGGTGGTACACTGTGTTTTAAAGTGTAATGTTGTGCATCTACATAATGTGTTTTCACATTACCACCATCAGCTCTGTGTATGTATTGTATGTACTGTTAAATCCATCGAAATTGTTGCAGTAAGACATTATATTGCATTAGGTTCCAGGTTCCTAGTTTGAGTCTAGACATGGTCTTTCTGGGTGGAGTTTGCACATTCTCTCCATGCCTCGCTGGGTTTCTTCAGGTCTTCCTCCTACATACCAAACATGCATCTGAGGTTCATAAACTGAATTAAATAACTAACTGGAAAATAGGCTATGAGTGTGAGCATAGCTGGTTCTCTCTCTATCTTAGCCTTGAGATAGACTGGCAACCTGCCCAGGGTGTACCCCCCTTCTTGACAGCTGGGATAGGCTCCAGCCTTGCTGAGACCCTGTACAGGACAAGCCGGTTCAAAAAACGGATGGATGAATCTTCTTTATTATGGCTTTGACTCTTGACTCTTGCCTTGAGTGAGAGAGAGAGTGACTGAAAGTATTCATTAGGACTACAGAGAGAATTGAATGACCTCATACATGTATAATAAATCCATCAGAAAAGAATCTAAGGACAGCTAAAGATAGAAACTTTACATGTAAATCCATAGATTAAGCATAATTGTTTTAGCTATAAATCAAATACATTAATGTCTGGTGGCCATTAAGTCTTAGAGACAGATTTTTTTTTTTCCAATAAACTCCGATATGGCCAACACACTGACTGACTGCAACACTGAGCTCCGCTCAATTTGACAAGCCTCAACGTGTGACCTCAACCCTGGCAACAGACTTCACAAACGTTTGTAACGACCTTCCAAACGCAGCCAACTTCTGATGCTCCTTCTCAAAGCTGCCTTCAATTTCCACTCATGCTGTAGGAAATGATGCTTGCTTTGGCTGAACGGAGTAGAGATCTATACCGCAGGGGGCCACCTCCAAACATTAGTAACTAACCAGCCGCCTGCTGCAGTAGGCGCACCCACATTATCTCTAACCTGTCAGCTGCCAAGGCTGGCTACTCATAACGGAGCTGGCGAATGAAGCTGTTCTGACATCCACACTTTGGCTTGTGTGCTATGCGTGCTTTGGCAAAAATCATTTCAGCTGGAAGACAAATAAAAAAATAAAAAATATCTTCAGACATTTGAAAACAGCAGCTCAAACACTGCCAGCTGTGAGGTTTATAGGTAAAGGCATCTGTCAGTCAGAAGATAAGCCTGAAAATGCTGAATAAATACCACAGGCCGCACCTAACGCCCTGTTCACAAACGCTAATCTAGCGTAACTGAGCTGGTTTTACTTGTTGGCCTATTGACAATGAGCTGTTCACTTAAGAGTACTGTTGAAATGGGTTATTCCCTTGAGTGAGAAGCCTATTTTCTGTTATTGTAACATTTCATTTATTTATATGCACAGATTTATTTGAGGATTGTCATATAATGGCCAGTTCATAATTAGCTCCAACAAATGGCTTAAGGCAACTGATGCACTTGTTTCTGTGATGTTTTATAATTAGTCTGAGTAGAATGTGGGTTAATGTTGCTATCCTATAAGCTCATATTAGGACAAGAATTGTTGAGCATATTGCCTCGCGCGCAGAGGAGTATTAAGCAGAAGGTTTTTAGTAAGAGATCAGTTTCATCCAGCCTTAAAAATCAGCTCTTCTTTCCCGCTTTCTGAGTGAAGGGGCATCAGATAAGACAAACTGATTGATTCAGACTCTTTGAAAGGCTGCTTTGATGGAGCTGCTGCAGGCTCCCGATGACAAATTGAGACACGTGTTTAACCACCCTGCTGTGAATACATGACACAGTCTTTGCTAACGATCTGACAGTGTCTTAAAAGCCACCGGGCTCAGATTAATCTGGGAACAAACATCACCCCGAGTGCAGGAACTTCAAATGCAGCAAAGCAGCTCTGACAGAGAGAGGGGAATGAGAGAAGAGTGAGCTAGTCAAAAGCTTTGACTGCCTTTGAACACATATATACTGTATTCTTACAGCAAGGCCACCAGGCTGCCATTTGGCTCAGGTGCTCAAATTGCTTTATATAAACAGGTGGTGCTGTAAAATAATTAATCCTAATCATCCTAATTCTTTTGATCTCATTTGTAAACACCTTCTCTGCTTAAACAGTTGCCTTGTATCTCACAGTTTCCAGAGGGTGACACAGACTGACAAAGGTGCCACTTGTATTTGACACCTGCTTTGTTGAGCAGTGTGTGTATGTGTGTGTGTGTGCGTGTGTGCGTGTGTGTGTGTGTGTGTGTGTGTGCAGCTGCAGAGTCAGTCAGCCAAGCAGTCAAAGCTCCCTGGAGCAGTGGGGAAGTTAGGCAGCAGTATGTAGGTAAATCAGTCTATTACTAACACTCCGCCTGCCTGGAGCAAGTCTCCTGGGAAGCTGCTGACAATACACATGCGGCCTGACTGCTGGAGCATTCATCCATACCTGCATAAACACACACACACACACACACACAGCAGACAAGAGTCACAGGCACACATACTGTATCCCTTTTAATACTGCACTATTGAATAATACAGTAAGAAGCAAAGACATTATATGACTCCTACACAGATCACAACACATCTAGTGTGAGTCACTGATGTAGACAGCTGGTATAAGGCCTGCTCATCTCATTCCTGTTCACTATCTGTGTATTATTGTCAACACCGCTAGCATCCTCTGAGCTCGAAGTGTTTACACTGAAATCTCAGAGGGAGATTAGGGTCATGCAACGAAGCGAGCCAGCTTGGTTCCTGAGTATTAATAGCTGTAAAGATATACAAAGAATATATTTACACTTGCTGACTGAACTGAATGTTCTTCCACCAGTGACATATGACCAATACTGATAATAACAGAAGGTTTTATGATATTAATTAAATGAATTCTTGTCAGAGTCATATACATACTGCCAGCGAGTCCATTAAACCCCTCTAGAGCTTAAGTAAAGGCAAGCCAATGAAGCTGTGTTTGCCTTTGTTTGTGTTGAGGATGTGTGGCATGTTATCGTTGAGTCAAGACAAAAACTATTTTCAGATGTCACGTTGGATCTCTTTTTGTTTGCCTCTCTTTTATTAGTTGCTATCATAACAGCATCTATATTTTAATGACTGATATCCCCTTTGACAGTGCCACATTTAAGAAGCACCTAACTATGTTTCGCCGAAGATATTTATACCCCGTTCACACTGGGGAAATAAATCTGGCTAAAGTGGGATTAGGGCCGCATCCAGATGTTTTTTTCTGAGTGTGAACACCTCGAATCCGACTGTATCCAGTTTGATTTCAATCCGACTAGATCCACCTACAAGAGGTGGACAAAAAAAACGCACGACGCATGAGCACACGCGGCCCTACCGCAGCCTGAACAGACTCTGTATATTATGAGGCGCCACCTAGTGGTTTGGAGGACAGCAAACATGCTGGATGAAGCCAGATTGAGTGCGGACACAACTGTGTGCTAGCCAGGTTTGAAAATAGGTCTCAATGCATCCAGCTTAAAGGCTGTCTGGGCTCAATCCTACTCTAGCTGGAATGACTTTCTCCAGTGTGAACGGGGCCTTTTTCTAACCCTGGCCTAAACCCAGTTTAAGCCATTCAATCTTTAATTTTGTGGATTAAAAAAAGGGAAAATGTTAAAACAGCAGGCCAGGTAGCAGCTGCCAGTCCAAAATAAAGTGCTCACAAAGTTGTAATTACACTGAGTGGTGGAGCAATTAGATGGATCAGGGCTGGCCCATTTAAATCACACATTGGACCATTCATCATGCTTGGAGTCTTATACAGAGACTCTGTCGGATGTCCTACAAACTGAACTGCCCGGTCATCAGATCTGCCTCTGACCCCCTTCTCTGGCGCCTGTAATCAAATGAGGCACTGTGTGAATCATGCAACGTGATACACACTGTGCAACCAGGGTAGGAGCCAGGCAGAAAATATATTACCATAACCACGGTGGAAATCTATATAATGTTGCAATGCTGTGATTTGCTGGCATACCACATCCACTCCACATCACCGTAAATGTTAATACACCCCCCCACCACTGCTGCTGTGTGACTTAGGGAAATAAAACTTCATGTGCATACATGAAAAGGACACAAATAATTTACTTCAGTAAAGCAGCTAGTATTTTCCAAGGTCTAAGCAGCGAGCAGCGCCTTTTCATTTTTTTTTTTTCCCTTCAGCCTAATGCTGAATGACAGATAGGGAAAGCGGAGGAACCCTGAAGAGTCAATTTGGAGCTGGAGTGGCATTTCAAACCCTGCTACTAAAAATGTTAGAGAGAAGGAGAAAAAAAAGTCATTCAATCAGACAGCAAACCAGGCTTTGGGAGCTCTTCCTGCAAAAAAAGGCAAGATGGCTTTTGAAGAGATGGTGTTCTGCAGCTGAAAATGATGATATGCCTAACAAAACTATTGTGGAATCCGACCGCCGCCATCGCCTTTTTTTTCTCGGATTGGTCACACTGATGGAATTTGAATGCAGCATTTGCACATTCATTCTTGTATTTGTATTTGAACATGATGGATTCAGATTAAGAGTTTCTGGAGCTAAAAATTAAAAACATTTTCTTATCCCTACTTCTAAAAAGTAAAGTTTTTCTTTATAAAACCGCCTCATTTATTACAGTAGCTGTTGCAGCCATTAGCATATATAGCATTTGTAAGTCAGCCTGTTACTTCTCCAATTGAATGCAAAGCCAGAGTCACTGCTCATGTTGAATGTGCAGTGCTGCGTTCACAACCACTGTAACCTAATGCTTGACACTGGTGTTCACCCCAAGCAGCATGGGCAACACAGGAAATCCCCCCCCCCACCCACCCCCTCACCCGTGACGCCCTCACCGCTCCCCTCCCCTCCCCTCCCCTCCCCTCCGAGCTGCTCAGTTACAGCACAGCAGAACTCTCCTGAGCCCTCGCACTGTAGCAGCTAACAGTGGACTGTAACACTCTAAAAGAGAAGTGGAGCGTGTGTGTGTGTGTGTGTGTGTGTACACCCTGTGGCATCAGCGTAAACACAAACACTTGCAGACATGTTCACGCACAAAAAGCCAACACACAAGCGTGTTTTACATACCGTGACTGTTTTACACACGTGTAAAGCGCCTAGCTGCGCCTTTAATTTTACTGCGCTGAAATCCGCAGCAAACGCAGCACTCAAGCACACACACACACACACTTTCTACACCAAAACACATGTGGAGGGTAATGCGATTACATGGCTCCTTGACAAGAAAACACTTCCTTGCTCAGCTAAAACGCCAGCAGTGACGCAGGAAAAGAGGGAGAAAAACTCCCCCCAACAACAACAAACAGAAAAGAAAAAAAAACAGCACAAGGTCAGACAAGTATTTGTCACGTATGGAAAAGGGAGTGGGGGGTGGGGGGGGGTAGTTAAGAATATATTTCAACCATTTTATCCCTGCTGCCGCCATCCAAACTCATTCTGTCAGCGTCTGAGTCACATTATTTATAAGGCAGGGAGACAAACTATTGACCTCCCCTCTTTTCTCCATAGCATCCGCTAACTTTGACACTGACAAGGACGCTTGGGGGGGAAGAATGCAAGATGGTAGAGTAAGAGGGGTGGAGGGTGGTGGCATGGAGAGAGTAAGATGAGGATGACGCAGAAAGAGGCAATGAAGAAAGAAGAAGAGATAGCAGGCAGTTTACATTCAAATATTTATGAACGAGTCTGGTATGTGTTCCTGCAACGGTGGCGGGTGGGGGGGGGCTTGATTTATGTTATCATCTAATAGTTAAAAACTAAGCCAGGAAACAATTTTTGGATTCCCTCTGACCCTTTAACCCTTTAAATTCTTCACCTTTTACGAAGCGCATAACCTGGATAATAAGCAATGCAAACAGCACATGAAAAAAGTGGGTCAGATGTACACAGCAGTGACCGATTAAGATACCATCTGCTACTTATCATGTAAAGCGCTGATGGAAGATATGAAGAATCTTATGAAAAGAACAGAAAAAAAAGATACAGGCTGAGTCAGTGTAACCTGTCGGAGCTTTGTATTTATCTAACGTTTCATCTGCGCTTTACAAATATTGACTTTACAAAGCCTGATCAGTGCTACAGAGACAGAACGAACGGTGCAGAAAGCTCAGCACTCAGCACCTTCCTGGCTTAAAACACACTTGTAATGTGCTTTATTGAATGTGGTCAAAGTACAGACTCATTCTACAAAGAGACATTTCTTATATTAACACTTGGCTGCAGTGTAAAGAGCAGGAACTAGATCGATGTTGATTTTTAAAACAGTGCTCTGGATTTATTCCAAACCTGATTCCTGCTGGATATTTCCTGTTATTATGTGGCTTTTTTAGCCTCTGTGATTAAAGAACTCTGTGGGTATTGTTCTAAATTAAAGTGACCCAGCGCACTGTAAGCTCTTTTACACTTTGTGTTGTCAGACAAGTAGACAGACGCAAGTTCAACCACTAAAACCACAACCACGGTCAGGAAGCTGATCCCAAATAGCAGCAGGACTGTGGGGAAAAAAACAACAGCAACAACAACAATGAGAACACATAGGTGCAATAAAAGAAGATTCTATCATATTTAAATGACAAAGTGCATATTTTTCAAACTTCCAAGTGCTCCTACTTACTGAAACAATAAACTGCCATACAGATATATTGATTGCATTATAACATGAAATGTTTCTTGGTATAACCTGATATTTTCACTTTATTACAAGACATACACATATTTTGTCACAATAAACTGTTCTTGTGATGAAGATAAGATGGTAAGTTTGTATGCTCTAATATAAAAACATCTAGTTATAAGATGACATTTTTCGCTTCATAACACGATGCTGAGCTTCTCTTTGACAGCGCCTGCTCTCACCAACAGCAGTGGCAGAGGAGGTCTCAGACTTGACTTCACTGCTCCTTATACTTTCATCTGATGAAGGTGACAGCACCCGGAGGCATCACTACTTGTGAGTGAATGAGTCACCCCTCTGACTTTACCACTTGTGCTACTGTAACACTTCATTTTATGACTCATAATGCCTACCTACAATCAACACTGTGTCAGACTAAGATAGCGAAGACTCAAATATTTGCCCACTATACTCAAATTAAGTTGCACATGAAGATATATATAAGACAATCTCACAACACCTGTACCGCAGTTCTCTGTAACATTAAGTTTGTATTATGATAAGACCATTTACACGTAGCACTTCTATTCCCACAGCTCCTCTAATGTGGCACAGTCTGACTTGTGCGTTTGTGAGTTGTACCTGTTACATCTCCGCTGAGTGTTAATGACAGCTTGCTGTAAAGCAAATTGTCCTTCAGGGATAATAAAGATTTACAGCAGGCTGTTCCGTGCTATCAGTGCTGCTCTCTGTCTCCCACATATCTGAGGAGGCGATCGCAGTAACAATGAGTAAAGCAATATGACCCTTTTACCACATCACATCCAGCAGCTTACTCGTCCGCACAAAAACCCTTAAATAACAACAATGGCTCATCTCAACTTTTACATCTTTACAGAGGCAGGCCATTATGAGAGTGGATTTTATAGCTTTTGTTACAGATGTATGCTCTTTAATCTGACAGAGAGTGTTGACTTGACTCTTCAGTGTGTGCTATTAATCTCAACATGGATGATTTACTCACTCATATCTTTATTGCTTCATTTTTCTTTTATTATTATCTTCTTTTTGCACTTACCTGGATCCTGTTTCTGTGCTGCTGGGCTGAGCCGATTTCCCCCACAAGGATCATTAAAGTTTCATTTAATCTAACGCACTTTTATATTTTGTCACTTCATTTTCAGGAAATAACTGTGGCAGTTTGGAAAATGAGACACAAATTGTTATATTTTGGTGGTTATTAGTTCTCAAATTAAACAAAATTGCCCATGCTGATATAATTAATATCTTTGCTGAACTAAATCATGCCTGACATCATTATTTCCGTGACATCTTTTGAAACTGTCACAACTCATTCACAGTACACACCATAAATAAATGATGAAAAATGAAACGATTACACTACAGTAAGATTTCACTTAGGGTATTCAGTTAAGGGTTTCCCATTGATAACTGGATTTAAGGACTGCAGCCTGAGCATACAAAATGTTCTCACAGTCATCTGTTCATACTTATTTAACGTTTACTCAGATTAAGATTAAGAACATCAAATCTCTTGTGCAATCCACTCACTGGCCTCATTGGAGATATCTTTAAATAAATACCTCTATGAGCAGACTGAAGGTAGAGTAGAGCCAAAGCGAGGATGGTGTTGTCGGCATAAAAAAATGCTTGTGTGGAAAACGCAATGCTTGTGTGGAAAACAAATGAATCTTTATGAGACTCAAACAGTGATCAACACTGAGGTTGTACTGTAGTGTTCACATTAACAACCCTTCTGATATTAAATAATAATGGAAAGAATACCTTGCTGCAGGACTACACTACACTTCCTTCTGCCTAATATTATTTTTTTTTTTATTGGCAATAACTTGTGACGCAGCCTTGCAAAGGTTCTTTTAAATGAGCTGCTAGGAATGTCTAGTACGCAATCATTTGCTAAACACCAAGGAAATAATGGTTATATATTGTGGAGCAATCAAACCCAGATGACAAATAATAAACAAACACACCACAGTTATTCAGCCTTGGCAGAGGTTTGTTTGTCCACAGAGCTATTATTACAGTACTTCTCATTACTGCTTATATTGCCATTGGCTCTGTATGTAACATTGTATGTTTCTATAGGGGGTATAATCCACTCTCATGGCCCCAGAAGCAGGGGCTGACGCCTGTGTTCCACATCTAGCTTGCATACCAATTATAGACCGATTAACAGCAATGCAGGGGGGGGGGAGGGGGCTGAGGATGACCTAATGTAGACAGGCTGTTATACTGGACACGGATATATAAACACACAAGGCCTCACGTTAGAGCTATTTATTGTTCACACTCCTCGGCCGTTTCACAGTGACATGTATGAACAAGCAGGGGAACTATCAGCAGTCTCACTCAGTACACACTAGTGCAGTGTTCGGTCTGGAGCTAATGGAGACAATTATGTCTGCCCTGCTCTGAGGCCACAGCTGATTTAAAACCATTTACAGTGCACCGCTTTGCCAATTCCAGGTGAATTTGTGATTAATGACGGGCCATGAATGCCACAGCGCCAGGAGAGTGTATACACTTCCTTGCCTCTTCCTTTCTTCGTGTTTTACATTTTCAAGCAGTTTGTATCCTGAGCAAGTGAGAGAAACAACATGTGTTCTCTGCATGTAAAAGCATGACAAATAACCTTGTGTTGCTATGAGGCTTAAAAAATTGCAAAGAAAATTACACTGTTCATCCATCATACTCTGGAACTGGACTTTCCAATGGTCCTTGAATACACCATTTCTAATATGTATAAGTGGAAAAAAACATGAAATATGAGCATGAAAGAAAGATTTCAACTACTGTATGTGTTTATAAATGAAAACACAACGAGCGGTCACCCTAAAAGACTCTTACAAAACGCTGATCTGCATGCTGAGAGCAGAGAGGAGACGATGAAGAAACCAAACTGAGTAATAAAATAAATGCAGCACAGCTTAGAAATGATGTATTGAAAGTGTAGAGTTGCATTTATCACTGATGCTAAAGCCTCCATATACTAGACCACATTTCCTTTAAAACCCATACCATGATTTTACTGAAGAAGATGCATTTGTTAGAAGTCATTCACCATTTGTAAATCTCTACTTTGAACTCCAATGAAACATACGGCTACACAGTAACATAAGAACGATCCAGACAGGAAAAGGATTCCTGTTCGTTTTCTTTCTCTTCTTGCAGCCACTATAAAGAGGAGCCGAGAGGAAGCGGGGGGTATCAACAGTTCATCATGTTTGAATAAATGTCTTCAGGCATCCAATCCTATTGAAGCTCATTGTCTGTGGAGCTAGTGTCACCATTACCCAAGGCTCCATTAATGACTTGCCGGGTGGAAGAAAGAAATCTGTTAACAACTGCTTTTTTCTCTCCTTTTATACCAGCAGTACATGAGCATCAACATGTACGTGAGAGGCTACATGCTTGTCTGCCTGCCTTTGTCTGTGTATGTGTGTGAACCACACTGCAGTCAGGATGTCTGCTTTTAGCCGGTCGTTGTAGGCTGATTAACTCTGACAGGCTGCCTCTCAGACCCACCACAAACACAAGCAGTAAAGAAACCAGGCAGCCTTTCTAAAGCAGGAGAGTCAGCCCATGGAGCCCTGACTAGTTGATTCCAGTGATTCAAGGTTTTTTTTTTAAATTCTTTTAACAATTAATCCACTAAAACTAAAATCTCTTTTTTGACTATTGCTGCTGCCAGAAACCTAAATCAGGATTTCCTTTCTGCTCCCACAAGTTAAGCCAGGCTAAATTCCTGCCCAGTGAATCAGTAAAATGGTTCTTACACTGTGGGCCTGAACCTGAATGAGGCGGCTCTGCATGCTGACAGCAGGCGTTATGATCAAAATGCTTCAGAGGTTAGTCTTTATTCGTCATGGGTGCAAATAAGGCATATCTGTCATGTATAGCTTGTGTTGCCTTTCTGGCTAAATACCAGGTAAAGTATAATGTTAATGGAGAGCTTTGACTGTAAGCCAAGTATATACAACCAGCATTCCAAAAAAAAAAGCTGCAGTCAGCTGCTGTGTTTTACAGACATCTCCAGAGACAGAGCACTGCAAGATGTTTATCTTGTTTCTCTTACTAACATTCACCAACCCCTGCTGATATGTGTGTTATTTTACCCTACAGCAGAGCAAAAATAACACTTAAAACCTTTAGTTAAAGAAATCTCAAGGCAAGAGGGTCTAAAACAAAGATATTATGCAGCTCTGTCTGTCAGCACTCTGCAACCTGACTCAGTATTTTCAGGATTGTTATTATGAGGTCACCCTTCATGTACAGGAACAGGAAACAGCCAGCCACTATACCTTCTATTTATCTCATTAAGTTGTGTCTTGTACTGTGTTGTACGCAGATAAATGATGAACCTTTCAGTACCACCGGTGTGGTTACCATGTCTGACGCCTGAGGCTGGATGAAACAGATGGAGAAGCAGGTGATCTACCAGTGGTGTGTGCTTTGTTCACAACATGCTGGCATCATTTCTGGACATAATGGGGTTGACTTGTTGATACATGATAAGGGGAATTCTATTAAACTGAAAACATTTGGTTGTATTTGTGGAACTGCGTGCCACAAAATAGACCAATATGTTGCAGCAAGTAAAAAAAGAAAAAAACAGGAACAGGAACAGGGCAGTTTCAGTATTTCAAGCGGGGAACTCTGAAGTGCTACTTAAAGAGCCTAGTGTAGAAGTAATACGCACATTATTAAGAACACAGAAGACAGATATAAGATGACAAATGGGAAGACATCCAATCTGTTCACTTAATGACAGTACCTTCCAGGTTAAAGAAGCACAGCCAAACTCAGACAGGTTGCTTTTGTGAACAAGTGCTTTTCTCTTCCCCCTTCTATCTTTTCACCCTCGCTCTCCTAAGCTCTGACAAGCTTTCACTTGTGCTCTCTTTGAACAGAAACACCATTGTGCCTTCTGCTGCAAACAATGCCTGCTGTTTTGCCAAAGGGGGTCAAACAACACACATTTGCTCTCTTTACCCCTTTTGTCTGCTCTAGATTCCTGTCATGGATCCTGCTGCAAGGCCAATGAGTAAGAGACCGGATCTAAGTTAATGACATGATGTCAAGTGCACCTGAGCAAGACTCTGTCAGCTTTAATGGTGCTGGACTGCAATCTGAACTTCCTGTCAACACTTGAGTTAATAAATAGAGATGGGTGGTCTTGGCGAGTAACACAATTCTTTACAGAATGACAGGGATGTCTTAGACCACAAATGACAACCATGTACTCACATATATGACAGAATAGGACAGTGATTCAAGGAGTAAAAACAACAACAAACTCATGGTCTTAGATTAAAAAAAGGCACTTTCATAGCTTTTCTTGGTTACAACTGTAAAGAGCCTCATCGCAACTAGGAGAGTTTTCATGCACTTATTCACACGACTACACCTCGTACACCTGGATGTAATGTTAATCCCCCTTAGAACTAAAAGTTATGACAAAATGTGTGCTCTGAGTCTAACTTTCACACTTAGAATGGAGCAGGCATGTATGACTAATAGCAATGGTACAAAAAATAGAAACCTAAAAAAGACCAACAATGGCAGTGCTGTTGCCACCTTACAGCAGCTGCTTTAGATTTAATGCAAACAGGGACTTTAAGTGTACTGTGGGACCTCCAGTATGTATGTATTCATGTGGACTGTATACACTATAGTACCAGACACAACTATAACCAGCCAGGGTTAGTCAGGGTGAGTGCACAACATCGGATGTAGCTAAGCGTAAAAGTCCTTGATTCTTTATGCCCAGATGGTGCATGCCGCTCCACAAAGGCATAGAATATGTAAACACTGATCACTTTGGTCACCTTAAAAAATCCCTGAGTCTATATGTTGTGGCAAATGTGAGTGTGAATCCACAGCAATATGTCTCTATTTGATGGCTCCACAGAACCTGCTGAGCTTGCCCTTGGTTTAAACATTTGTGCCTGCAGCTACGGAGGCTTGCAGAGGCCTCCAGTGTCATGTGACCCTCAGTTACATTTATAGGCTTCAGAGGTGATAAAAGTTATGCCACAGGCCACCAAATGACTGCCTATTATCAGACACACAGGTTTGTTCTGCCCGTCATAAAACACATATATAATTTTATGATTAAAACACTGCGCTGTACATCAGATATCTTCCATTTTCCCAACTTTTTTAACAAAAATATACATACTTCAATGCTTTTTGATGGAAAACTAATTCTTAGAATTTCATATTGAATGATGTACTAACCAGCTTCCAACCTGACTGACTGACAAGCTTGAGTTGTTCTCTTCCAGATTGATTGACTGACTCGCTAATTAAATGTAGGGCTGACAAATTAACTGGTTGCTGTGTTTCTGGGTGGCACCACCTTGCACATACACATCCCTCCACCCTCTTTGGTGTAGCCTTGTCAGTGAGTGTAACCGTTTTCCACCTCTTGCATTATTGTGCAAATTGAAACGCCATGGAGAGCCATTCACGCTCACATCCAGGGAGCTAGTGGTGTGTGTGATGGATGGGAGAGGGGTTGAGTGTGTGATGGTTGGGTTGGGGTGTGGAGGGGGTTGCCTCTCCATCTCCCTTTCAGTGTCTTGGCAAGCGGGAAAGGGGAAATATGATTATCCAGCAGGGAATTGTTTCATCAACACCTGGAGCAGATAAATGAAAATAGGAGGATTTATTCACTGAGAACAAGCTTACCTCTGCTGCCAGGAAACAATTAGACAGGAAGCTGGAATACTACACCCAGTGCTCTCTCTTTCATTCTGCTACACCATCACTTTTTAGCCTTACTGTGTCTCTTTATGTGTGTCTGCACCGAGTCGCTCGCTTCACACCATCGGCGCCTTCGGATGGCGAGCCTTGGGGAAGGGGCTCACTGTAGGAGAGGGAAGGTATTCATTCCCACAATGTGTCTCATTAACGGGCCGATAACAAAGTGTCTGGAAGGATCTCATTTGACTCTGTGTTGAGGGGAAGCGATGGATGCTCACCTCCTGCATAGCGGCAGATAGGAAGCTGTGCTTGTCCTCCCTACCTGCTGCGAAGTGGAAAACTGAACGTAATCATCACAGCGGTGTCGAGCTC
Source organism: Parambassis ranga (assembly GCF_900634625.1). NCBI lineage: Eukaryota > Metazoa > Chordata > Actinopteri > Ambassidae > Parambassis > Parambassis ranga. The sequence goes on along the minus strand of NC_041030.1, from coordinate 2,700,539 downwards.
GGCCTTCACAACTGGCATCATGCTTGTTTTTGGTATCACTTCTAAAACATTCCGTAAGGAGTCATTTTTGATCTTGTTCTAAGTAGCTACTGTCAGTTTCCTCATCCTGAGAAGCACTACTTAGCCTGTGAGAGCAGATGTATAATGTGGTTCTTAATTAAGTTCTGGGGATAAGCAGTGAATTAATAATATAATAACTGTCAGTGCCTTTAAGATAAACAACTAAATAAATGCAATGTCCTTTTTACCAACATATGAGCACAGATAGCCTGCTGTATTAAGTATTGTGTGGTATTCTTGCGGTGTTTGCTAATGATGAGGTCTGGCTTTTTGTTTGCCGATGATATAAAGCATAAAAGGGCAGATGAATAACACATAACTGCCACAAAAAATCCATCAGAGACCAAAAGTATGATTTTCATACAGCTCCTCTTGATATTTGCTGAGCTGATGTGCAAACATCCAGCGTAGAGCTTTAATGAGGGTTAGACGTTGTGGTCAAGTACAGAACGCCTTCCCGCTGAACATCGTTAAAGCTAAAATTCAGTCCTTACATGCACTCGCCATGCCGAGTGGAATAATGACAGGTTATGCTATGGAAATTAAGTTAAGTGTGGGTCTTCCTTTATTCACAAAGCCAGAAAATACGTTTAATAGGCCACAGAAATGCCATCAATCACAACCCGGGAGAAGCAATCATTTAAATGCCTCCCTCTATTAAAAAAAAACACAAACTGTATTGAAATGTTGGTTTCTCTGCCACTGTTTACATGATTACATTTGCAACATGCGCTGTCTACTCAGGCAAGAGAGAAAAAACAATGATAAGAGCTTTGCAAGGTTACAATGACTATTATCAACTGTTCATATTTAATATTTTGATACAAGCTGAGGCTGGAAATCCTCTGCTGTTAATATGTAACTACTGTTAAAACCACTTCTATATTTATACTTGCAAAACTGCGCTGTTGAGTTTCAAAGAGGAAGCTCAGTTCCTGGTGTAGTTTTAATCGATTACACATTATGTGATCACACACTGCAACATAACGATGCATTACTTACAAATCATAACATAAGTGCTTTGAATAGCACGATAGTTATAACTACAGGCAGCTAAAGCAGCTGCTTTGCTACGAAGCCCAGGGATGTGGAATGCAAACAGTAGCTTGGCACAGTTCTGTTTATATTCTCTCGCTCTCACACGCTGCCTGTTTTCTTTATTGACTCAACAACTGGCCTTGTGCTCTGGCACTGTGTACGTGTGTGTGTGTGTGTGTGTGTGTGTGTGTGTGTGTGTGTGTGTGTAATTTTGATCTCACTGCACACCTCGGGTGAAACCCTGTTGGTTCTAAGGTGCGTGTCCTCATTTCAAACGCACTGACAAAGTGGCCCCTTAGAAATAAGCTGTGAGGCCTGTTTGCAGGAGGGGAGCAGATGCATTTTCCAGCCTTTGATCTATGGGTAAACAACATGCGGATTAAAAAGGGAGGCAGAAAAAAAAGAGGTGGATGTATGTGCTGTCTGTAAATCTTTTTTTTTTTTTTTTTTTTACAGCATATCTGCCTGACAGATCACTCTGGGTGATGGAGCGTGCAGATTTTACTACACAGGCTGTGTTACACGTGCCTTATAATGTGTCCAATTATATTTCAAACACTTCCTATACACTCTGCTAGGCACACACACATCCGCCAACATTGACTTTCATAGACGATTCATAAAGTCTGGCATCTTCTGCAGAGGCACACAGGTAGTGTGAGTTCTAATACCCACGTTCAACAATAGCTTCTTCTTATATGTAACATTTTTCACGCCAAGTGAGCAGATGATAAATAACCCAGAAGGGTTTAGTGTTTCCCCTATAATTTTATCTTGGCAGGGACAAAAGCCTCTAAAACAGCATGTAGACCACAAAACACTCTGCACTGAAACTCAGAGGTAAAACCATTATACAACTGCTTCAACTTCCCAAAGCCTATAAAAGTGTAATCACTCTGAAACAATAGGCAGGATTTTCCTTTATTTCCATGAGCGACTAGAATCATTTCTCTCCATATTCGATGCACAACATACAGACTGTACATGAAAACTGTGTTTTCCATTAATAATCCACACTGTTGTGCCCCACAAAAGCTAAATTTGTCCCAGTGTCACATGCCTTTTTTTCATTGTGACAACCACACAAAGAGACATGTCGGGAAAGAATAAATTCAGTTAAATTGGAAAACAAATCAGCGAGAGGGACAATAATCAGCCAGATACAGTGATGAACTACCCTCCCTTCACTTACAGTATGTCAGCGATGACAAACTCCACCTCATAAACTCCACCTGCCAAACAGTGATTCAGACTCCATGAGCAAAGTGTGGATGGGCTACAAGGTGCTTCGTTTCCAACAGGAAACCTGAGTGTGGCAGCTCAGCCCAGAGTTGTCAGGCAAATGTCATCCAGACAGTGAATGGAGACGAAGTGGCAATGGGAAAAAGAGAAATTCCACATTGCATAACAACCTCTTATCTAAGCTCTATTATCTTGGCCACGGCTTGTTATATGGCTGCCAAAGCTATCACACAAAACACTGAAGCAGCAGTCCTTATTTGGCTTTCTCTACACCCACACACACACAAAAAGGCTAAGTGCTGCAAATACAATCAACATACCAACAAACAATGAGATGTAATAAATTGCAGCCCAACATATCACTGTATCCTCTTACAGACAGGGAGCTGAGTGCTGAGCAATTATTGTCAGCATCACTTGGCCTATAAAGATTATTCCCCTCAGAGCTGGTGTTGGTAGCGGGTGTTGGTAGCAGAAGAGCATGTCGACAACTGTTAACGCTAATTGCTTTCACACCAAGAGCGATCTATTAAGAAAACATGCAGCAAGACTGTGTGCAATGTCACGACTGTGTGAGTCATGCCTTTGAAAATGAGGCTCTCCTTAAAAACATGACCACATGGACTGGAGGCTGATTTGTAATCTGCACACTGGTTTGGATGGCAGCATTGCAATGCTGCAGAAGCAGCCCTGGGTCTATCAAGGCCCTAAATCCTATTAACTAAACTCAATGGCTCAATGGCAGCATATAAATCTTAATTATAGACCTCTCGTTTTTTTTTACTTATAGCAGATCCTAAAACTTGTCAATATTATCCACATTCAGTGACTTTGTGAATGACTAAGTGAAACATGTACGCTTATATGCTCATTGAGCCGCTGCTGCCTGTGTCTGTGTGGGTGCATCCATCTATTTTTACAGGGATAAACAACCAGTCACACTCACACCTACAGCCACTTCAGAGTCACCATCAGCCTAACTTGCATGTCTTTGGAATGTGGGAGGAAGCCTGAGTACCCAGAGAAAACTCATGCATGCACACAGAGAAAACTCCACCACACAGAAAGGCCAGAGCCAGATTTGAACCAGGATCCTTCTCGCTGTGAGCTGCATGACACACCACTCCAATGTCAATATCGGATGTAGACCCAAATAGAACAGTTATTGGATAAAGAAGCTGATTCCTGCTGTTCTGTTTATTTCAATTCTAGTCAGATCCATGGGCAGCAAGCTTTAGACCTTACACAGAGCAACATCTGCAAAGGAAATGGTATCACATTGGTATTGGCCATGATATGCAAAACCAAGTTATCAGAACTTTAAAGTCAGATGAGTGCATCCCTAGTCCAATGGGTCCTTTGGTACTTTTCTGAAGGGCCTCTTCCATGTCTTAGAAATGCTTCAAAAGGTTAGTGCTAGTTGTCTAACACTGTAAAGAGATCTATTTAAACCCAAGCCATATTTTTTTCCCAAGATTAGTTTCCTAATTCTCTGACACCAGACCAAAGTAGTGCTCTGCAGCCTTGATATCTTGAACTTCCACTAGCAGCTGCAGTCAAAGACAGTGGAGTCATATTTGGTACACCGGATGAGGGGCCAACACAACAGTGATCTGCTAGGAGTCCTGAGGGAAACATCAGATGTCACAGACTGACTGAACTTTCAAAATAAAATACATGCATATGGCAACTTTACCTTCTGGTCAGACATTCCAGCATGGTGAATAGATTTGTGAGCTAGTCATGTAAGCAGTTAAAATGACACGTTTAATTATTTATTTATTTATTATCTAGGTGACAATATGCACATATATTCATGTGATCATGAATTGAGCTCCATCTGTGGGGAGGACTGTAGTTCAGATCCTCCATTATAATGACTTTGTAACCCTGGTCTAGTAACTGATGAATTAAAATATGAAACCTGCTGACAGCACTGATTGGGATTATGTGGGGTTTAAAGCCTGTTTGTTAGATACACAAATTTATCACCTGAGTTTACCAGGGAGCATTGTTGAAATCACTATTTCTACTTCCAGCACACACACAAAACTTCATAAAGGCCAGTCAACAGACCTTTGTGCTGAACAAGTCTCCGAGGCTAGAAAAAAAAATGACCTGCACTCGCACACAAACAAAATGTTGAAAAGGGATTGGAGTGAAGGCTGTGAAGCAAGCCAGGCTTTCAGAGCTCTCTCTTTACTCTCTGTCAGCGAAGGACACGGCTGAAAAGGAAAACAGCCATTACTTAATGAGCCACTTAAACAGTGCCCTTTCTATTTAAGGTTCATTATTTTTATTGTAAATCCTTCGCAGCCTTCGTCTGCTAGTCATTCATCCAGAGTTTCTGCAGCCAAGTAGGACATCATATATTAACCAAAATCACAAGCCTGGAAAATACCTCAGCTCAATGAGAAATGTGATTATTATGAAGTTATCTCCAAATCATTTCTTTTAGTGCTTAAATGAAATGTATTTTGTTAACATTGTTTAATAACATGCATTAATCAAGCAGTTGAGGAAGTGGAGGTTGTGAAAGGCAAAAAAAAAGGAGAGGGGGGGACAAATCAGCAGTGGATAATTACCGGGGAAACCTTCTAACAGTGCAGCTCCTAATCCATCGCAGGCTCGGAGACAGCATCTTAATCACAGCATAATTACATCCTGTCATTCACCGCAATGAAAACACTAAGACAGGAAGATGGAAGACGGCGGCTCAGGACGACAGGCAGGAAATGGATATATATGCCTACTACAGGCTACCCACGTGCTTTTATGTGCCACTTAATATGTGTCAGCTATGTTGTACTGTCTCCACGTCTCAGCTACTCCACAGCAGTCACGCTACCTGAAAACAAAGAGGCCCTTGTGCTGTGAGGTTTTGTAGTGCTGCTGCTTTCAGACTGCAGAGTGATACCTCAAAACACACAACTGACAGCGCATCAAGAAGAAACTCCTCAGGGGAAAGCGGGCATTAATCCCTCTACTTTTCAACCACGAGGAACTCACACATCCACATTATCATCGCTGTAACATGGATTGTTTGATCATTAGTCACAATGTTACCAACTTTCACTCCATTGTAAACAAACAGAAGTTGTGTTAGAGTATTATGTATGTAACAAAACAATCACAAGGAACTGTTCAAACAACCTAAACGCAGTCATTGCACGCTGCACTGCTTGACCCTGTGGTTGTGAACGTACCCTGTAAGTGAATCTACACATGGTGTCTATTTATGGAGCTTCAGACTAACTCATCTGATTGACAAGATCAGATTCATGTATGTTTCTTTCCTGGAGTTTGCAAATTCACCCCATTCCTCTGAGAGTTTGTCTCCATGTACGCCAGCTTCCTCCCACGTATCAAAAGACATGCACATTAATTAATTAATTATTAGGGACTCTCAATTGTTTACAGGCAAGTGTGACTGGGTGTCTGTCTCTCTGTCAGTCCCATAACAGACTGGCAACCTGACCAGGGTGTACCCTGCCTCCAGCGTCCTACCATTCTGTACAGTACAGACAAGCAGTCTAGAAAAATGGATGGATTTCCTAGAAAGTCTTTCCTCAACCTTGCACTAAAGAGCGAATAGATGATACAATCTAAAACAGGGGAATGACCTACATTATTTGACATTAAATCGGAAAGCAATCAATCTATAACTTGAAAGAAGTATAACTTAATCAATAATGAACTTTAGAGCTTTTTCATATGTTCCCTTTTTTGTGTCACATGAGCCAAAAGCAAATACAAAGGAAACTCAGCAGTATCAGAGGCGACTGAGTGTCATGCTTCCAGACCCATCACACTTCCACAACACACGAGAACCTTCCTTGGTTGGGATATATTTAGGTCGCTGGTCGATGGCTTGGACAGATGCATGTTGGAGGTTGAATGTTTGTGTGACAGAGACACAAGGCTGTGTAAATGTGACCATGCATTTATCAGCCATGCTGTCGCCGACGGTGTGTGTGACAGTTAGAGAGAGCCAGGGCCCGGGAGGACGTCCCACTGGCAATAAGAAAGCTCTCTCTGTGGGATGCGTCAGCCAATGAGCAGCAAAGCCCCATGGGGGGGAGGAGGTTGCCTTGTTAATTAAAGCCGGAGTTGTTTGTCAGTACAGACATATCACACACAGAGCTATCACCATTGGAAGAAAGTGAAAACACAGAGCAAGATTGCTGCAACCCCTGCAACAAATCTGCTGCCTCACCATGGAAGCAAGACGTCTTACTACAGCACAAGGCTGCTGTGGCTTCGAGTGTCGGTATCAGTTTGCGCCGTGTTACTCAAGTGGCGATCAAGCGAGTCAGAAACACACAGCTGACCGAGACGGGGATAAAAAAAACTGTGGAATTATGGCATGTTCTGATATATTGAAAGTCTTGTGTGAGCCATCAGTGTCATAACAGTACCTCTCTTACTTGACATGTCATCATTAGTGTGTTAGCCATACAAAAAGCCGCAAACACACAGCATCAGGGTGCTAACAATAACAAAAGCTGAAGTGTACTGCTGCTAATTTAAATGAAATCTTAAGGGGGGAAAGAAAAAAAAACCTTCTAACTGCTGTTCTTTTTGAAGTCTCCATCACAATACTTGATGAAATATAATGACACATACTTGTAACTGGAATGTGGCTGGCTTAGATCCATACACCAGCTGGCAAAACACAGGCAGAGAAAGTGAAGCAGCAACTCACAGCTTCCCTAACAACTACTGTCAAGCTCCCCTAGGGTATGGGACTTAATTCTCCCATATTGCACTGGCATGGCTGCTCAGCTGCAAACAGCAGATGATGATTAGTGTGTAAAAATGTACCAAACAGAGACATGAAGAAGAAAAAAAAGAGCAAGCAAAATATCCCTCTAGATCTCATCAAGAACTTTGATACAAGAACACATTTTGTGAGAGAATCCCTGCCCTCTCGGCCCACCCCCACCCCCTCTTTGGCCTTGACGCTGTTGTAATATCACTAAATCAACTAAACCTAAATCCCCATTAGAGTGAATTTAGAAAGTCACGCTGCGGAACGAAAAACCCAAACAAATCTGTAAATTCATGTTAAAGCAGATGAACAGAAGGATTGTGGATTAACGAGAGGGGATTTGCCACTCCGACGTCACTCACACAGCAAATGGAGCAAATCAAACATCTTATTAATACTGTGACAGATGGATAATTGTGTCATTTTATTATCTGCTCGCTTGTTCGATACCCACAGGGAGACGTCTGGAGGGTTTCAGCCGCAGCGGGTAATTGTTTTATAGCGCTGCTGTCAGGTGAAAAACCCCTCTATCTCTAGGAAATTGTCCTTCCAGCAATTGAAGATTTCACAAATGTGAATCATTTTAATAAACAGTATGGACTAAAAGAATAGCAACAATTATACAACCGATGATTAAACTCCAACTGAACATTGAGAGTTTTTCTCCTTTCAAGAACCCACAGTAGCAGACTGACTGTACCTGAATCATCCCTAACAAAATGTTTTTTCTAATCACAATAAGGTGCCCATGACAAAGCTGCAACGGCTGTGTTTGTACAGTCGATTTGCACAGGTAAGTAAGAGGCTTTCCTATGAGAAACCAGGGGATTCAAAGCAAATAAACATGCTGTAATCAAATGCGGCTGTGGCTGCAAATTGCTTTCAGCTGTAATGAAATGGTTACGGCGAGCGGGCGAGACCACCGTACAGTCTAAGCCTTTATCAGGGGAGCTTGATCCTATCAAGCACCGAGCTGGAATATCAACAACACCGACCGAAACCGAGTGTGTTTAGAGTCAAAGTGCTCTGGGACAAAGCTATAACCTCGGGCTCTTATGAACAGGCTGTGCAAAAGTTGATGATGTAACCTCGAAGTGACATGGATTTAATGTTTAAGTGCTTCAGAGAACAGAGAAGGATTAAAGAGATTAAAAAGAAATAAGATTAAATAAGAGCAAATATTTGTACGTTGGCCATATGGGCTCCCTAAACCCAGAGAGAGTGGGATATTAATGTTGCAGAATGCTAATGAGCCAGTAGTCCGACTGTGTGGCCTGACATAAACACAACCACGCTGGTCGTCCGTCACTTGAAAGAGGTCAAAAGGACCACATGCTCTGGTTTATCGGAGCAGGTCAGAGCTACCCCCCCCCCCCCAATCCCCTAACCCCCCTCATTATAATTGATGCGTAATTAGCACAGGTCAGGAGCTCCACTCAGGCATACAGTAAGTAGGTGAAAGCATGAGTCACGATCATGATGAGGTGAGGTTTTCCACTGCACTTTATAGAGGGCATTTCATTCACAGTGATTACAGCTTATTACCTGGAAGCAAATATTATTGTCGTCATTTACAGTAAACTGTATATGAAAATGAAGTCAATATGCGGAGGGAAAAACTAAGAGGTCCAAAGCCTGTCTGAGTGAGCACATTGTCTCCTATAATATTACCAGATCCACCAACATCATTTAATAAGTGCAGTCCATTTGCATGCAAATCAGACTAATTACAAACAAGTAGCCGGTGTGTGAGTATCATTTCACATAGAGCTGTATCATGCCTCATTTGCTTAGCCTTGAAACATAAGCTTTTTCTCTGTGTTAACTCAACTTGGATCTAGCACTTGAGTAAGAAAAGGAAAATTGGACAATTATGTAGCCTCACTTCCCAAAGTTAGCATCAGAGGAGAAACCTGCACTGCAAAACAACCGTCAGGGACAAACTGAACTAAGATAACCATGCTAACTTCATCGCAATCAATAAAGAATCTATCTATCTATCTATCTATCTATCTATCTATCTATCTATCTATCTATCTATCTATCTATCTATCTATCTATCTATCTATCTTCAGTGTGTGGATACACCAGCATGCACACAGGAGATGCTACTAAGAAACACTTCACTGCTCTTTTACATTGAGCTGCTGTCAGGAGAGAAACACTCACACACACACACACACACCAGGCACTGATAAGGTGTAATAAGTTTACTGAATTAAACATGGATTTATCCAACTTTATGAGGCCTGAAATCTCCTGGTATCATTAGAGGATTTTATGAAGTTATCTGTAATAGCTTCCAGAGATATCACTGTGTTTCTCTTCTTATATTAAACACATGATAGCAGTGATCATGTGCCTCTTGTGTGCTTTCTCACTCTGATCACCATAAAGCCATATGGAACATCAATTTAATCAGCGATGACCGGTACAGGTTCAACTTGTTAATAGATGGAAGGTGAAAAATTGATGATCTGAACCAAAGTGGATGTTCCAATGAGGGCATGCAACTGCACCATCATACTGACTAAGCACCACGTAGGAGGCAAGAGTCAATCATGACTGATTATTACACTTACAGAAATATGGTATGAACTACGCTGTGATCCATGAGCTTTCAAATGAAGTCATCATCTTAAAATATACAGACTACAGTGAGTGTTTATTAAAGGTGGTGATTTATATTTCATTTCCAGAATGAAGCATGGGTAGGGAGAAAAACGCCTGCCTGCCTTGTCAGTCTGAAATCCCACAGGGAGCTATGTTTTATTTGTCATTTGTAATGTAATGAGATAAAGGAGATAAATAAAGGAGGATGTCACAACAGAACCTGTTGTTTTTTTTTTGGTTTGTTTGTTTCCAACTGACATCTGACATACAACGAATGACAGGAACAGAGTTATCAGCACGTGGTGCGTCAGTCTGCAACAGATGAATGGTGCAATAGGCAGTTTATCAAAGAGCAGAATGTCAAGAGTGCACTCAGAGTGAATCTGAACAACACAAATAAGAGCAGACGGGACAGCACCTGTCTGTGCTCCTCAACAAACCAACAGCAAGCAATGATGAACTTCTCATTCTAAATAACTTGGAATACACTGCAGCAGCTGTGAAATCATGGACCCCAAACAGACATATAGGCTAATGTCACAGTCCTGTGTGATGATAAACTGATCAGGGACACCTTGAGGAAGTGTGTGTGTGTCTGTGTGTGTGGAACCCAGACACTGTGATCTACACTATCAGATGATTAGAACAGTCATCCTCATCCTGTCTCTAATTAGCATCATCTCAAGTAAATTAGTGACAAATTACACTTGTCCTCACGTTGCTGGTGAGTGAGTGGTGGGGCCTCAAGGACCCCCACTTTGACAAGCACTCCACAGATGAGGAATGCAGACACACAAACAGGTAATGATCCGGTTCCTGCTTACCTCCAGACGGTCCAGACTGATGAAACTGGAGATAGCAAATCCATCAATGATATCCTCCTCCTGCGAGCTGGACTCCCGTCTCTTCCGCCGGGGGGGACGTGGGGCTCTGGCTGCTGCTGCGGGGTGCTGCGCCTTTTTACCGGGCAGGGAGGCGGCGTCCCTCCCCGGACTGTGTCCCTCCCTGTCGGAGCAGGAGGAGTTGGGGTCGGGGCTGCGGGCGTCTCTGCTCCCTGCCTCCCGCAACCTCCGCACCCTCTCCCGCTTGGACCGGCATCTCCGACCCTGCTTCAATTTCCCATCCATGATTCCCAGAAAAAAAAAAGCTTTGGGTGTCAAAAAGAAAATAATAAATATAAACTCCACAGTACGTGCTCGCTTTCAAACGCCTGCTGCACCGTGTAATCACAAATAACACACACTGGACTGTGAATTGTAGGCTGCGCTATAACGTGAAGATAGCGCTGCGAGTGCGTGCGTGAGTGCGTGTGCGTGCGTGTGTGTGTGTGTGTGTCTAAATAACAAATATAGCCTTGTTACACTCAGTGACCTTGAGTATAAACCTCCCCATTCTCCATTACGATAAGAAAATGTTCAAGTATCCCACAGAGGCGATAGAGAGAAGGGAAAGCGACGCGGATCCACGCGTTATTCTGTCACGAATCTGCACTGTGTCGACGCGGTATCCGTTAAAGCAGGTGCAAAACGGCGAAACAGTTCAAATCCACGCATTACGCTCGCTTTGTAACTTTTGTTGCATCGGAATAATAAGACGCGATGTGAGAGCCTGAGCTCGCTGCATACCGCAGACAGCGCAGAGAAATCATGTCGCTGCCCGTTGTTGTTTTCCACCACCCCAATCCATGATCCAAGGCTGTCAAATAAAACACAGCTCGGGATACTATCCGTCCGGAACAAAAACGCCTGCAGAAAATCGATTGTGTCTGTCCGGGTGAGTGAATAATCCCCGTGTACGCGTTTGAGTTTTAAGCCATATTCCTCTCTGCGCTTCAGTGTGTGCGTGTGTGTGTGCGTGGTGTGGTGTGGGGGGGAAGGATCCCAAGTCTGAGAGCTACTTATGCGCAATATTTCCTAAATGACCCGAACCGTCCGAATAAGACAAGCATCCAGTGTGTAGTCAAACTCCATGAAGCAGTGAAGCGCTCTATTCCAGTTCAGATTGTGTTGAGTTTCCTATAAATCCACTCCAGTCCGTCCCTTCACTGCTCAGTTGCTCAGTGGCTCATGGTATTTTCTATTCGCATAATAAGGCTTTGATAAGTGTCCTTAAAGCGACAGGAGTGATTAAAATCTCCTCTCTTCTCTCTCTCTCTCTCCCCCGCCCTCCCACCCCCCGTCTCATTCCCTTCATCCGAAATTAAGAGACGCAGTCAGGCTTCAGAGAACCCACATAACTGACGTATTTCCGCCACCTCTGGCCTACAATTTACCATAGGAAGGAAGCTGGGGGGAGAAAAAAAACAAAAAAAGGAGGGGGGGGGTTATTCTCTCTCACTGTTGGGCACATTTTGTCACACAAGGCACTATTTTAAGTCTGTCTGATGATGCCTCATCATGTGTTTGTGCTGTCACTTGTGGAAAAACGCACTCATCAGGTCCTGACAGGCTCCTCCACTCTGACCATCATCCACACAACTCTCCAGCAAGACAAGACCAAGACCCAGGTGTGAAGCTGCATATGTATCATATTCCCATAAAAGTCAGACCATGAGTACACAGTAAATATCTGACATATGGATGTCCCTTAAGCCTGAAATTACAAACAGGATTCTCAATCTGCAGAGTTGAGGAGAATACCCCCCCTCTCTTTCTCTCAAGGGAATCCTGCAAACAAGTATGGCACAGCTTCATTTATCTGCTTTCAATCAGTAGAAATGAGGGCAATCATATTATATAATCACTGTATTGTTTAACATTTATTTCCATCATAGCAGCTTCCACTGCCCCCCTACTGTATGTCCACCCACACTGTAATGTATCCCAGCTTGTATGAATGTATATATGACAACTTCATGAGTCTTCTCAAACAATTTTATGAAACTTATTTATAGTGTGCATTTGACTTTGAGGAAAATATACTTCCTGGATATCGGATGCACTGACATGGCTTCTATACCTGAGGTTAAGGAAGTAGTGCCTCCTTTGTAAATTCCAGGGTATGATTTGCATATTGATTTGCTTAACTACAGGCTCTTGCTCTGGGCTTATATAAAGGATCATCTTTATCAAACATAGTGTGTTGATAGTATAATTTAATAATAGCACAGCAGCCTTTGTGATACAAATGCACAATTATATAGAGATAAAAAGTCAAGCATTCCCACCCTTGTAGGATGCACCTTAAACTACTGAGCTCATCCTATTGGCAAATTAATGAGGGAAAGTGCCTCTGAACTAACACTGTGACTGTTTGCAGGTCTCATTAGGTAAGAGTCGGTGTGTGTGGTGAAGCACTGATCAACAGCTAATACATGAGAATTGCTGATAATGATCCTAAATAAAGGTGCTGGAAAAAATACAATATTCATCCAGTGTGAAATATTGCATATAAGAATCCTCTGGCTTATTATTTGATCTTCACAGCACAGGAAGCAAATCTGTGAGAGCCAGGCCGAAAAAAAAATAAAATTTAGGTGGTGGCAGTGCTGTTTCAGGTGCAGGAATATTCTTTTCATGGCGGGAATCTTGTGTGAAAGTGCATCAAAATGCAAAAAGAAACTACTTTTATGCAAATGTAGTGTGCTGCTGTGGGGTAAATTATCCAGAGGTATCACTGTGGGTGATTAAACCAGAGGCTGAACTAAGAGAGGGAGAGAGCGAGTATGATGAACGTTTATAATACACATCAGGTTAACAAGCAAAAAAAACGTCTTGGTTTTTGTTTACAGCTGGCTACACTCTGTACTTTCCGCCCATGTTGCTAGTTTTTTTAGGAAGGTGTTTTACCCACATGATGCTGTGGGGAACAACCAGGTGAGTCGCACATCAAACTTTGAGCCAATGGACCTTTCAGGAAGTTGAGATGGTATCATTTTCATGTTACTTTAAGCACTGTGAATAAACCCCTCTCTGTTTGAGCAGCTTTGCAAGAACTAATTCAGTAAGGAGATTAAAAAAAAAAAAAAAGGAGGGGGTGGGGGTGGGGGCGACAGGTATGGAGAGGGCCGTGGAGAAGAGGGAAGAGATTACCTCTGTTTCTTCCATGCTACTATTTGCTGTGAGCTTAATCCATAGCTACAGACTCTGAGCTCCCACATCACAGTCATTCAAACACTAGTCTCTTTGAAATGCTGAGCCCCGGCTGGGATGGAAGCTGAGGGGAGGAAGGGGGGCCTTATGGTTTTATGACATTTAAGTGGCGGAATTGTTTTTGTTTGCATCTGCCACAGAGATAAGGACTCATTTGATGTCGTTCAGGTCAACGTGCCTCTTGCTTAAGGTGATTTTCAATTGTGAGTGTGAGGTAGGATTGAGAGGTAAGGGATCTGAGGCAAGCAATAAAAAAAAAACACACTGTATTCTTTGTAAACAATATAGCCGCACAGAAATCAATACGCCCGGATTTCACGGTAGAACGCTAGACAGCTGTAAAATTCACAAATCCCTTTACTGTCGTAAAGAAAATAAAGGCTGCCACAGCATCATTTGTGCACAGTCAGTGCAGTACATTAGGATCCAACATAGAAACCATGTCTTATGTCTTAAAGTATATATTCACTGACAGATCAGTGAATATATACTTAGATAGAGTCTACTCCTACTGCCAACATTTCTGGATGCATACTGTGCCATTGTACTGTGCCAAAAGGCAAGGGATGTAGTCAATATGCACATCAGGCAGTGGCGAAGGAAGCATTATGTAGGGGGGGGGCACCTTCTGTGGGTGGGTGGTGAAAAAAGTACATTAGTATATTATGTAATTTAATATAATAATATGAAGTAGTTGCAATTTCCTGCGGATTTTAACAGGTTGTTAAACTATTTTACCTACAGAAGTAGGTAAATATATATATATATAAACAGAAGTAAAGAGTTAATGACTATTTCAGAGACAGATTCAACAAAAACTCATTGATTTTAAAACACGGTGACAAACAGAAACTAATTGAAACAACAGTTTTGTCAACCACACTGGTGCCACTACACTAACAGATTATACAAAGCCTCCATATCTGAGGCCTTCTCTCATAGAGTTTCCCCGTCATCACTCACCTCAGCAATAGAACTTCCTCCACTGGCCCTACATGATGGCCCTGCCTCTGACTCACTCTCAGTACCAACCTCAAATATGGAGTAGAGAGATGGAGATAGGTTGTGCTTTACTTTTTAATTAACAACCAATATAAGTGAGCTTTAAAATATATATATATATATATATCATCAATGAAATAACATCAGCATATGTTGATTTAACACAGTGGTCTTCTCATCATCTGAGTTTCAAACAAAGCAGCAGCTTCCTCCCAACTTTTCTAAGTTGATTTAACATCAACCTATCGTCACCTGGGGCCATGTGACAAAACAGTAAGGCTTTAGCAGGAGTTGGACTTTGTGGGATGACACTGATGTTACCTCCTCCAGCTTCAACCAGCACTGACGGTTCTCTTTGCGGTGTTTTATGCTCGCCTCAAGAAAGCCACTGGCTTTGTTAGCTCCGTAACATGGAGTGGATTTCAGCGGTGAGGTTATTCTCTTATGAACCAAATGGAGCGGACTTTTTCACGAGCAATCGAAACAGCGTTAGGTGGAGTTTCCCACTCAGTAAATGTGTGTGTGGGGGGGGGGGGGGCGGTCCCTGGCACCGCCGATCGCTTGTGCACACACAAAGGATTATGGGGATTCAGTGCACTCCTCCATAAAGTCAACAGTCAATCATTGCTATGTGGTGACAAAATCAAAGGCTGATTAGGTGTAACATTGGCTTATGCAGAAACATATATGCAAAAACATAACAGGCACAGACACGAGTCTGCAGAGCTCTGCAGAGCAGTGACCAGACCAGCGCTACACCATCGACCACCATCCAGACACTGAAGGGAAATCATATGCCTATAATAAACACAGTTTCTAGGATACAGAGCTGTGTCAGGAGAAGACCACAACAGTTCTGCCTTGAACGGGTTGTGTGAAAAAAGGCTAGAGTCTGGAGATAAAGAGGAAAAATTCCAGGTTCAGCCCGGGCTTACCTTGGATAAACGTTTGCCAGAGGATTTCAGCAGCTCACTGGGAGATTGTTTACACTTCGACTTTCAGTATTTGCTAGAACATTTTTTAATTCAATGTTTATTTTAAACTGAAATAGTTCAACACCTATAGGCAATAGGTTGCTAAGGGAATTAGTGCAAAATGTAATGGTTCCAAGTGGATTAATGCCACAGGTTTTATGGATCCACTGAATTTTATGGACTTTACTGAATTTTTTAATGGATTTCTGTACAATTTGTTTCAGTTATCAATGCACACAGAAGGAAAATGTGTTAACAGCTGCAGTGAACTAAACTGAACTTTTAACCGAATTGCAATATACTCTTGTGGTTCCATCAAGTATCTACTGTACATTTTGGGTGGTGATAATAGTGCACAAACCAAGCCTCTCAAGGTTTCTAACAAGGTTGTATACTCTACTTGGTGTAACTTGGCAGTTTTCCTGACAGATCATCCCAGGGTTCCGGTTATAATGATTTACTATTGTTTAAAAAATGAAGTGGCATGCACAACTACTGAATTCATTAGAACCTCTTAGAGAAATGACAACCAGCTGCTTTGAATTTCAGAGCCGTTGGATTCTAACTGAGACATCTCAATTTGCTGCCCTGGCTGTCACTGAGGAATTACTGTGAGGGAAAACATAAGTCCGTGGTTTTATGCCTATAGGGCTTTCTCCTGCCTCTGTGACACATCATGGAGTAATTCACTAGTTTGGTGGCAATTTACAGGCAGACTCAACAAGAAACCTGCCTGCGGGGGCCTCGAGCAACAAGCTCTCTCTCGGGAAACCGTGACCAGCTATAGGATTGCCTGGGCCCGGGCCCTGCAAACCAACTGCATGAAAAATTAACCTGCTCACTCCAAAAGACAGAGCTTACACATCCTCCCAGCCTGAGAGCCTCTTTAAACGCTCCCTTCATCTCTCCTATTCTCTCCCTTGTTTTTATCTTCTTGCATTGCCAGCTGCACAGCCTGTATTATTTAAATCTATTACAAGATCCACTGCTCCAAATCTTTGCTTCAAAGACAACAGCTGTTTGTTTCATGTTGAACACAGACACTTATTTATAGACAGACTTAGCATGAGCCTATCAGATATTGCATATGTAATGTAATGTATGTAATACCGATTCTGCCTGGTGCAGTTCATCACTCAAAGTCAAATGGAAGTCAAATGTGTAAGGTAAGAAGAGAGGATTAGTAAGAAAACTGATAGAAAAAGGCAGCGAGGTGTCAATAATTTAACGGAGTAGGTTGTAAATCTAAGTGCCTTTGGATAGTTCATACCACTGGGGAGCAAAGTTTAATCAAACAGAGAGACTGGGCCCAGAGCTGTGTGGGTGAGAGAGCTGAATTTATTGGTAGCCCTTGAACAGGCAGTAGGGCTTTTATTGCAGACATCATTCAGGGCGAAATTAGTAATGTGACCTGCGATTTTAGCGAAATAAATTGAGTTAAGAGATTGATGTGGATAAATGTCACGGTAAATGTCATCATAAAAAATGATGTTTCTTTGAATTATTATAAGCCATGAGGGGATATGTTTCTGTTACCATTCTTTTACTACTCTCTTTTTTTCCGACACATTTTTTTTTCTTCTTTTCTTTCTAAGGATCTTTTATTCAGGAATTCCTACGTTCGTTGCTTTTGGTTCCAGGCGTTTCTCAACATTTTGAGAAAAAAAATGTCATAATGGTTTTTATTGATCCTCAATGTCTGGTGCCCTCTCTGATGCTGAAGTAACAGCGCTGTCTACCTCTACAAATCACATCAACAGATGTTGTGACAGCAGAGCTTTTCATAGAAGACACCAAACGACAGTCAATATTTTCCACAGAAATGTGCTTTGACTCTCATCGGTTGGTGGAATGATAAAGTGAGGGTGTCATCTGAGTTCATCCTGAGATGACTATACTCACATCTTGTAGCACCCACACAACATTTTCATTTTCTGTCCTTAAAGTATATAAAAAAAAGCTGCAAGGGGGACTTTTATTCTGGGAAATCACAGAAAATCATCACTATAGTCGTATTTTGGATATGATTTGCTAATAGTACTTGTGGACTTGATGACAACTGTGTTCCCCTGCTTGGCATTAGGCAAGACATATGTGGACATTGGACCATGTCTTCAATTTTCATCCCTGTAGTTTTCATTGACGCAATATAAAGGCAGGGTAGCTGAGAGGTCACATCTTTTTGCAGACGATGTTGTCCTTTTGGAATGATAAACACTGGTATGCGCATTTCAGGTGAAAGGGAGGAGGAAACTATTCTATGTGGAAGTATGTCTATCTCAGGGTCTTGGAAGAAGGGACCATGAGGTCCACCCTGAAAAGTTGAAGAAATGTGAAAGGGGCTCAGCTCTACATTCAGTTGAACTGGTTGTACACCATTTTAGGTCTTCATGCTGTAATCATGATGTCATGCTAAGCTAGCACTCTCCTGGCCCCAGCAGCCAATGAATGATAATGTAACCAAACCCCTGTAGTGCACCAAACACTAACACAAACTCTTTCTTCAACAAAGTTTAGTTAATTAAAAAGCTTAAGTGGCAAAAGGTCAAATGATTCCATTAAGTAAAATACAGTGGCTTATGTAAAGTGTAGATTTTTGAAGTTCTTTTATATATTTTGCATGAATTGCATGCCAGAGTGTGGGTGTGTATCAGATTTTCTTTGAGTTTCTGAGTCCAGTTCACATGCATATAACGTGAGCATAAGCGGAGATTGACAGGGTGTGAGTGGTTTTCTTTTGAAATATGCAACGGCTCTTTTCTCTGGTGCTTTGTGAGACACAGAGAAGTATTCCCACTGGTCACGCTGCAATTAACACCAGAGCCACTAAACCCCACAAGCTGCAGCGATCACTTGTGCCAAGTCCCCAAACAACCACCTCCCTGAAACATCCAGCAGCACTCACAGGGTGTTTTTTTTCTTCTTCTTCTTTTTCTCTTTACAATCATGCAGCCATGTGGTAGTGTTCCCTGTTAACTGTTAACAAGTGGCAGTTTTTTTTTTTAACCTCAAAGGCCGTGTCACACAATGCCACATTAGCGGAGGTGATGTTTTCTCAGTGGCACTCAACAGGCTGACACAATGTGACAAACTGTCACATGGGAGGGTTTCCCCGCCCAGGACCTCGCTTGTTAAAACGCATGAATAAGTGAGCGAGCAACACAGAAAGAAAGTAACAGAAAGAGAGAGAGAGACTTCTCTCAGCTTGTTTTTAACACATATCTGCAGCTACGCAGTATAATGAGCACGATGTTAACAGAGAGTAAACATAAGGCAGCATAAACAGGCTGACGGCAGTAGTCAAGACTGTCTGTGTTATGTGTAATGAGGGTGATGCAGAAACTGTTCGTCCTCACATTTACATACAATCAGGAACTGTTGAGCACATAATATATATTAATGTTCAATTGACCGTTACTACTTAATGGTCTACTACTACTTAAAGTCTTCATAGATATTCAGCATCATATATTCTACAGGCAACCTGTCCTTTTCTGCAGTGTACACATCCAACGCACCATAGAAGGCATTAATCATACATATTTAAACACTGAGCACGGCATGTCACCGACAGGAAAGAAGCTCATTCATTTTTCTCGGCTACATATTCTACTGCTGGATGAATTTTTTACTTAAGACGTAAATCTTGTCAGGGATCATCATTCTTTAATGCCAATCTGTGATACTGTGCAGAGTGTACAACAAGCTGCCATCGCTCTGCAATCATTACAATACAAAAAAAAATGCCATAGTGTCCCTTTGAGCAGCACTGATATGCATTATCTCAAGTGTTAATACGGCTCATACATTCAAACAGCAAGCGAGAGGCTTTCGGAATAACAAACGAGTGGGAAGAATAGAAAATCAACGACTGGCAGATTGAAAGTTAAAAGGCTGTAAAATGAGCGTGTGTTCAAATAGAGAGAGAAGCTGTGAGCGGGCGTATTATACTCTGCTTCTTATAACGCTCCCCTGGCTTTCACAAGGCTCTTGATTAGCAAACAGCAGCCTCCAAGATAAAACACACTCATAGACACAGACTGGATTTGCATGTAAAGAGACTCAGAGCTTTTCATGCATGCACCTACTCCAGGCAAATGAGAGAACACGATGCTTTAGATGCTGCTCCTTCTTGCAGGAAGGCTTCTGATTTTCTTTTGTATTGTGACGGGTCAACTTTTCATCTTGCAAGATGTTTATTTTTAACAAGATTTTATGTGATCATGCTTGTTGTAGCATGCTTGCTCACAATTACAGGTCATGTTTGATATGCTCAACAATCATGTGTGTCTAAAATACCAAAGTTCATACTGGTATAGCAGTATATCATATGCTGCAGAAAGCAAACAGACACATCTCTGGCTTTATCACCATGTGTACTCAGACAAGATGTTTATAATAAAGAGATGATTAAAAAGCATCTCAGGCAGGAAGCGTTAAGCGCAAAACACTGCGAGCGAATATATGGATAATTTGGTTTATAAATGAAGACATGCTGAGGCAGCCTGGCAGATTACTTTCATATGAGAAAAGCAGTCGCTTCTCAAGTTCAACACTGGTAATGACTTGCTTAAATATAATTTATGACTGGAATCATAAGTTATTCACCAACTTGCTGATTAATTATGTAAGCCTGAAATGTAATATCTCTGATTATGTGTGACAGTAGATTTTCATCGCTTCAGATGGAGGGAGTTTCTAGCAGTGGCTTTATGCTAAGCAGCTTTCTTTTGTAAATTGATACAGACGCATTTGTGCAAATATGAAAAAGTGTTTATCCTCTTTCTTGATGGTATAACGCTAGGATTTTCTTCTGCAATACTATGCATGCATCCATTAAAATCATTAGTTGAAGGGCATCATTTAATCCCTGTAAAATATAGAGGATCCAGACTGTAAGCAGATTTTTTTTTTTAACTCTCATTCCATTCACATGATTGAATGTCATCATTTCTACTCAGTTTGTATCTCTGAAGCAAGGGAGTCATGCTGCAACGCTTGTTTAACTTGTCCTAAACACAACAAATCCATCTTCCTCCCCACCTCTGGGCATCTTTTGGTTGAGATCGGTGCGGAGAGCTTGTTAAATATGTATCAACTGACTGCTAGCGACCTGCTTTACATGGCAGTGTAGCTCTACTTGTAAGACTGAAGAATGACTGACAGAAAACACTTGTATTAAGCATGTATTATAACTGCACACTATCAGTGGAATATAATCTAGGGATTACAACCAGAAGCAGTTCAGATTAACCAATATGAATTTTGAAGATGATATGCTGCTAAAGAAGAAACTGCAACCGTGTTTGTATAAGGATGTGGAGTAGTCGTCAATGTGTTCAATAAATCTAAATATCCAGCTGGTGTCCATGCATGTGGTCTTTACAGTCAACTGGAATGAAGTGTCTGCTCCATAAAGAAGACAGACAAATCATCAGACAAAAAACATCTCCAAAACCAGATTAATTGTTAGTTTTTTGTGAATGAATTTAAGTCTACTACTGTATTTCAGACTGAACTCATGACACCCAACACAACAACCTTACACAAAACTTTAACCATTAGTGGAAAGCAAAATGGAGGTGACAGTTGCTACAGTCATGAAGCACTTCACCAAAATAAAGCCGTGTTGGCACAGGGTGGACGCAAACCCAGAACTCCTGGGTGAGTGGCTTGTTGCTGCAAATTGTCACAACACAACCAGACAAAAGTACGGCAAGCAACACAGCAACATAATGCACTATGTTCCAGTATTATATTTAATATTATGTTCAACACAAGACACAAATGTGCTACACGAGTCCCCTAATTCCCACAAAATATCCCAGTCTATAAAATACACACAATATATACAGTGCACATTATTCACAGTGTGCTGCTGTTTAGTGAGCGTCTGTCTCTGCAGTGCTGTCTCCCAGCTGATCTGTAGTTAATCTCTCTGAGATCTCCGGTGGGAGGAAATGATGAGAGGAGGAAGAGAAAGACGGAGAAATCGAGTTACTCTCTGCTGCTGCCCGATGAGATTCCCTTAGCTACGGCTCCCCGGGGAGTGCTCATATGTCCAAAACCCTCGCAAGACTTCTCTGACTCAAGTGTGTGTTTACGTGTGTGGGCTCACATTCAGTATTCACTTACTTGACTGAGATATACTAAACATAAGCTTGTTGACATTTTAGTCTCAGTATAACAGGATACCACATTCATTAAATATAGTTTAAAGCCACCTGTTGCTGAAACGACATTTCAGTCCTCAAGGCTTAAAGCTGAGAGCTTTGTTCCTTTACATACGTCTAGTGTTGTTGATTAAAGTTGCCTGAAAAAATCAATAATAGCTCAAGCTTTCAGTGTCTTCCATAGGGTGGGAAACACAGCCCACCCTTTCTCTATACTCAAACAAAACAATCCTCAAAGTCAACAAGTAGAGTCCAACAGATTGAGGACATGTCTGTTTCTGCTGATGCTTCCATTTGGTGGATTTCCAGGTGGCAAGCTGACAGTTCCGGGCTGTTCTGCTGCAGGCTCTGCTCACTGATCTCCTCTCTCCTGAGATGCACTCCAAGCACAAGAGATCAGCTACGGAAAAGATGGGAGAGAAATCGTTTTCTTCGCTTTCTTCTGCTTTTTCTCGCCTTTCGAAAAGCAGCTCCTGTGTGTCTTGTGAAGCAGCGAGCGAGACTAAGATCTAACTTTTATCCCAGCGCAAGCGAAAAACAGGTAGACGCACATTCATAGACAGAGCAAATGCTTTCACGGATGCTGTCCCAGCAATGCATACTTTCTCATCCTGCTGTGCCTAAAGGAGTTCTTACAATTTGTACCAGATGAGAGGTAAAGAGCAGGGGAAAGTAGAGACAAACTGACAGAGAGAGAGAGACAGAGGGAGTTAAGGTGTATTCTCCACCTCGCTTCACTTGCCTGGCACCCAGAGGCTTCTCCAAAGCTTTTAGTGGAAAGAAAAAAGAAAAAAAGCAGCTGTGTGATGGATCAAACAGAAGCGGCAGCCACTTCCCTGCCTACCCAGCAGACTGTAGCTTTGATATTTCAGTCACTACCAGTCTTTGTGTTGTGTCTGTTTTATACACTGTAAATGATCTTTTTTTCCTTTGGTTCTCCCTCCAGAGACAAGACCCTGGCCTTCCACCACCCCCTCACTGCTCCACTATCACCTCACCCCTTACATGCCTCCATGTCTATGAGTCTGTCTCACCAAGATGATCTTCTCAGTAAATCCCCCAGTGTTTTCAGGCTTAGGTAAATGGTGGATTTTTAATGTCAGCCCTGTGAGCAGAAGGCAAGAGCAGGTTTGAGTGAATCTGAGGAAGTGTTGGCATGTCATCGCAGCCACTCACTTCATTCTGTCCTCCTTCTCATTAAGACAGGCTTGCTGTGACATGTATATCTTTCATTGCACAAAGCCAGGGATGCACTACATGGGTTTTCACCATCAGATCAGGAGCCTTAGTCTCCTGCCACTCAGAGCCACATTAATATCTTCCAAAGTATTTGGACTAGTAGTCTTATAAAGTAAGAGGAACAGAGGAGAAATCTGATTGGCACAGAAATGGGAAAATAACAGCAGGCGGTGGTCCAACCTCTATACTTCTTTTGGTCCTACCTAAGCTCACTGTGTTCCTTGGACTGAAAGGTGGTGTTGGGCTGGAACTCAGATATTTGGTGAGCACAATCCATCTTATAAAGGATCACACATCCATTTTTATCCTGTATCACTCAAATCTGATATTTCTTGCACAAGGCTTTGGCAAAACAAAATGAATAGCTACGGGCTGGCTGGTGATTGAACTAAACAAACATTTTTCCAGAAATGTTTGCACTATTCCATGACTGCTTGTTACCATGATACAATAGGATACTGTTGTTTTTCCACTTCATGCTGTTTTCAATGATCTAGTCAAGTAAAAGAAAAGGCCTTTGTTAGAAAAAAGACATCACACACACTACACTACATCTAAACAACACCCCCTCCCCCCCAAAAAAAGAAAGAAAAAAAGAAATTTGGTCAATAAAACATCTGCCAAATAAGGCACTTGGTTACATTTATATTGTCCGACATAAGATTATATGTTTCCTTTATGCTAACAGAACATAGGATCATGTTGCCAGATTAAATGGCTAGATGACAGCGATGCAGCACTGGTGCTCAATGTGGCAAAGACAAAGGAGCTGGTTGTGGCTCACACGGCTCCTGTCTCCATCTGTGGGCAGAGTGTGGACATTGTGGAGGATTATAAGTATTATTGGACAATAAAGAACAATAAGAACACTGAAGCCCTCTACAAGAAAGGCCAGAGGAGGATGTCCTCTCAGAGGCTCCGGTCCTTTTACATCTGTCGGACTGTGCTGAGGATTTTTTATGAGTCGGTGGTTGCCAGTGCCATTTTGTTTGCTGTGGTGTGCTGGGGCAGCAGACTGAAAGCAGCGGACACAAACAGACTCAATAAACTGATCCGAAGGGCCGGTGATGTGGTGGGGGTGGAGCTGGATTCCCTGACAGCAGTGTCAGACAGAAGGATGCTGTCTAAGCTGCAGGGGATCCTGGAGAACAGCTTCCATCCTCTCCACCACGTGCTGCTGAGGTGCAGGAGGACTTTCAGTGCCAGACTGATCCCTCCTAAATGCACCACTGAGCGCCAACACATTGTCTTATTAATTACATCCATATTGGATGTTATTTAATGCTGTTATATTTGACTTGCTTGTAAGATTCCAGTTATATTATATATGACTAACATTTATTGACCTGACTTTTGTTGTTTCTTATTTCATGTTATTTCCTTGCTATTTTACCTTATTTTATATTTCTAAACTGTTTATTTCTGATCACGCATAGAGCAATTGGAATGTAAGCAATTTCCCACCTGGGATAAATAAAGTATTTCTGATTCTGATTCTTTCATATAATGGGGCCAAACTATTTACTTCAATTCCATGTCTGTAACAGGTGTTACCTCATGTGTGTGACTCACAGAGCAACAACAGGGAGAGAGCCAAAGCTGTATCAGTTGTATGAAGGTATTTCATGCTTGCTGGACCAACAGGTTTGACATCTATCTCTAAAATATGCAAAGGACACAGATCAGGTATCAGTAGATACATAAAGCCCAAGTATCAGTATTGTTGGCTGAGAATGTCAAATTTGCATCCCTGCATAAGATGCACCCTGATACCTGTATGCATTGCAATAGCGTCTGTAAGCAGAAAACTCAGCTTCCTCTGTCAATACAGCACATACAAAGTCATTTAAAGCTTCAGTTGACAACAGCTGCCACCTACCCTGGCTGGGCAGCCACATAAAATAGCACCCACGGTGGCAAATCTTCCCTTAAATCTTCTTATCAAAGTGCCAAATCTGTTCAGCGTGTGCTGTCATGGCTTGGTTTCCAGGCTGCTGCTAAGAGCTTGTTTTTGACAAAACATGACACACTCATATTTACCAGGAAATGCCAACAATTCATTGAGCAGAGAACATTTCTACGTCCCCATCACTGGAAAAAAAAAAACCCACATTTCTGTTTCTGTTGTAACGTAACACCTTACCACAAACAAGCTCCAAACTGTGCAGAAATCCTTAACAGGGGCTATCAAGAGCAAACATGTGTCACATAACACCCTATGTTTTAGCTTCTCTGGATTGGTTGCCAGTTTCTGTTAAAATCCATTTGACTAACTACATGCAAGGCTTCACATGGCCAGGTGCTGGATTACATCAATGAGCTTTTAACTCCCTATACTGTCCCACATGAGCAGGCCTGTGTCCAAGCCAAAATCATGCACTGATTGAGCTTTTGTTGTATTGTACCTTGGCTTTAGAACAGTCCAACATTAAGCATTCAGTGTGCAGCTACAATATTCAAACACAGCCTCAAAACACTTCACAGAGTCATCTTCATCACAAGCTAACAGTCACTTGTGGTTTGCATAATTCTGCTCTGTCATGTTAGCAACAGACTTTAATATTTCCTTTGATCCTGTTTAGTTATAGTGAATCATAGGATTAGTCTGAGCCATCTGCATGTAGCTATGATATCATTTTATCAAAGACCTATGCCTATGAATTATCATTGTCTTATAAATCTTGGCAGATTTTTCTAAATATGCAGTATTCCTTTAAAGAATTCTATACTTTAATGTTCTTGTACGGGTTCAGTGGCTGTACTGAACCTTTATTTTACATCTTCAGCTACCCAGGGGTTTCAGACATGCTGAGCAGGCGTGTGTATATGTGTAAATTATGTGCATACATCTTTATTTGTACTGCCTTGCATGCTTCAGTCCAACACAAACAAACACAGATACCTCAGGTCTCGCTTGATATATACACTGAGCACAGCACTATTGTATACATTTCAAAATTGTAAAAAATAAACAGCTTTTATATCATCGGCTGTGCATATGAAGTTCACATGCATCGGATTGTTTGCAGGCTTAGAAACACCCATTATTGTTGTGGATTACTAATAAACAACTGGCTCCATACATATCTCCTGAAACCTATTATTACTTTTTCAATTTTTTTCCAATCCCATTTGTCTGCTGTAATGGGGATCCATTTAAAGAGCAGTTTATTGACTTGTTCCTTTTGTATAGTCGATGCAAGCATGTTTCCTCACCTAGGATATTATGGAGAAAAATTATGCATGGGCAATTGATTGTTTCCATAAAAATGGGCCTGTGATTAAATATTGAACTATGCGGTGATATTGAAAGAGACTAATCATAGCCCTGACTATCCTGACAAGTGCTATCAGTGTCAACTGGGACTGAAAATTCAGATGTGATTCATACAGCACAAGTGGCATGCTGAATAGGCAATAACCCCGGGCTTGTATAAACCTAATTACACCAGACGTCACCCCATCAATGATCTCCTATCTCATATATAGATTAGCTACAAGGTAACAATTTGAGAGTAACGACCCGCTGAAATTTGTCTTGTATTGTCAGAACCTCTTGCTCTCTTTATCTCTCTCTCTCTCTCTCTCTCTCTCTCTCAAGCTCTCTCTTTTAGTCAGGAGGCACGCTGGCACTCAGGGTCAGCCTTTCCACATCCTGCATTTCCAAAGAGCTAAATGAGACTCTTGCTGTGGCCCCTGCGATCCTATTGATCTCCCTATCCAGCTTTCCAAGTGGAGTTTATGCACTAAATTTAGTTTAGTGCTAAGGGTTCTCATTAATAATAGATCCATCAGCCAACGGGGGGGGGGGGGGGGGGGGGGGCATCAGTCATTGATTTCAAAGAGCGTGTGTGAGAGAGAGAAAGAGGAGTGAAACAGACTAGAGCTTTATTTACGTGGTTCAATCCCCCCTCACCAGACATCCTACAATGAAGGTGTACAAGCCACACACACATACATACATAAATATATATTTATATACAGGTGTAATGCCATCATCCATCAGCATTTCACCTCTAAATTCAAGCTTGAGGTGCTTTTTTTGTGAATAACAAAAGAGCTGTACATGAAAGCAGCAAAGTGAGATGAATAGTGCAGCAAAAGGCCTGTGTAATGCTGCGTGAGCAACTGGGTTATGTAATGCTGCATGCAAACACATCGCGTATGAGTCTACAATTTGCTGACAGATGGGATATGGCTCTATCATTAAACAGGCATATTTCCATCCCACACCGTCACATGGTTACGACAAACCTGTTGACCGTCAGTCACACATCAGGCAACACACAATGTTAGAACATCCAGAAAGACAGGAAGGCAGGGAGCATCAAGGTGCACAGAGTGAAAATGTAACCATAATAAATGATGCAAATATGAAATGCTGGAAGAAATTTGGAAATGGGTCTGTTTCATCATTTTGTTTTTTTAGTCTTTTATGAAAGCAAACCACATGTCTTTGACTATCATTCTTAAAATGTAAAAACAGCCGTGTAGCAGAAACTGTTTGCTAATAAAGCTTTAGAGTTGACATAAGCATGTTAGCACAACTATAAACCTTCACTTAGGTTATCAAACATTAAGATAACCCAGAATTACAGCTGTCTGAAAATCACTGAATAGACTCATACGCCTCTCATCCTGCTGACAGTTTATTTAAGGCTGTAAAAAATGGCCTAAAACAACACATCTTTGTGTATGTAAATAACAGATTGTCAGTTCCTCCTAAAAACAACATGGTTATTAGAATGACACGCACAATAATAAATGTGGACAAACTTCACCAAGCAGCCCGTTCAATTTATCAGTCGCCTGAATAGTTATTAACAGCGGCATTATTCTATGATTAGTGGGGCCCACCTCTTGCAACTAAATGGCCAGTGCAACGTCAATAATTGTTATGAATGATAAAGTGTATATGGGTAACATCTTTCTGTGTATTTGCAATACAGGAGAAGTTTGCTTAGTGTGTTTTGTGAATAGGATTTCAAACAGACTTAAAAACAATGTAAAATTAAAAATGATCTATGCTATCACTGAAAGGAAGCATGCATACAGATATGTGTTCTATTAGCTATTGACTTTATTGGAAGCAGGTTGGGTGTGGAACATGGAAACCAAGGACAGTCACCAACAACAATGGGGTCGCTAACCAAAAAAAAAATAAAAAAATAACATGAAGTCAGACAGGAAGCCTGAATGAAAGCCCATCATGTTGACTGCCACCAAGCCCTGTCACAGAGTTTTGTGGCTGTACAGGTGTTAATGGGATGATCATATGACCCATTAACATAAACACAACCATGTGTCATGTCTGGCTGATTACTATTTCATGTACTGTTATATGTTCAGTATACACAGTAAATCATTTCATGGTTGACCTAGATATATTACCTACATTTAACATGATAACCAGATCCCAAATCCTGATAGGTGGATTAAGGTGGGGCAGTGAGTTGTCAGAGAGGATCTTCCATGGATTGGTACTGGCTGCATTGCCACAGGGTGCAGCTGTAATGACAGGCCTTTCAGCTGCCACACAACCACACTGAGCATGGCTCATCACAGACAGCAGCCCTACAGGGGAATTATGTGGAGCGACCTGGCACCACAGCACTAGATTTTCCAGCAGACTGCCTCTTGGGTTGTGTTGACAGTGAGTAAGCCTTGAATTTACTCTGCCAGTCAATAAATCCCCCCTCTCACCAAACCAATGGGAATTGATGGATCATTGGAAGTGCTCTATTATTCCTATATGTTGCACTTGTTTTATGCAGCTGTGTCTGCTCTGTTTTGCATCTGTGTGTGTGCGTGCACAGATTAATGCATTGCTGCCACCAGCGCTGCTAATGTAGCTATATTTTGTACAAATGGTGCTCACACACCTGCGGTTGGTATTTGTGTTTTAAATCAAACACCGCTTTGACTTCCATAAAAACCACAGCCCATCACAAAGACATCCACAGCATTGCCTATTTATGTGTGTTTATGTGTTATGTTTTTGTGAAAGCTTGTTGGATCAAAGTGTCAAACCAAACCCCAGTGCAGCACAGCAGGAGGTGAGAGGTGTTTGTGTTTCCTAATCAGCCTCCCACGCAAGAAGCCACTAGCTTTGTCCCCTCTGCCTCTGGAGACAATATGACACATGCAGTTGTGCTGTTTTAATTCATAATAATGGGCTGACTTGTCAGGATTATTAATCAAAGGAACTCCCGGAAAGCGATGCCTTCTGCAAGCCTTGTGGGGAGCCGCACATTCAAGAGGCGCATATCTGATTAAAACACTGCTTGCATTATGATCCTAGGCCCCCGAGTTGAGATAGTTAAGCAATTATGTCTGCGTGTCAGAAGTAATAGAGAGAGCAGAGTGTTTTCCAGCTGTTCAGTCTCTGAGTGTTACAGGCGTCAGCACAGCCAGCCCTTGACCTGGCAGATCTGTAACAGCTTGCTTACCTGCCATTTACAAACAAATCCTGTCGCTCCCCTTTGGAAACAGATGGATTGGCTCCTAGGAAAAAGACAATAAAAATCTAAAATTAGCTGATACTGTCTCAGAATAGTTCTGCAAAGATGGTTCCAAACAAACTAGGAGATGAGACCTAAATTTAATACATGTTGATATATAGGATGTTACAGTTTTGCAGCTCATGATCCGATGCCAGGGTTCAGTGCCAGTTCAGTAAATAGAGCGATGTTCTTATAGTGTTCCAAAAAGTGAGGGTGTGGAGAAGCGCTCGCCTCGGCACCACAGCCTGTGTTTTTTTTTTCTAAACATCCTGTTTGGTGAGTGGGTTGCCTCTTCAAACACAGTTATTCCAGTTCTTGTACCGATGATGCTTCATGTTTCAAGACACTTCTCTCTCTAGTGTGCAGTGCATATGGTGAGTCATATTGGCGGCGGTTATATCAACACAATTTATTGTTTCAATTAAACTTTTTTTTTCTACATTTATCGATTCATCTGTTCAGAGTGCTGACAAACAAAAACAAAACAAAAACATGATAGGTGACTGCAAGCATGCAAGCGGCACTCCAACATCCTGTTTTAGCAGGAAATACATTAACCGCGTGAAGATGTTGTCTCAGTGGGTTTAGAAGCTGGAATTTATGTCACATGAATTTCAATTCATCCTTATCAGCTATGTAATTATATAGTTATTCAATTTGCCCTTTAGGTTTAAGTTTAAGTTTTACATCTCTGCATCTACAGTGTTAAAAATGACAAATATTCCCACTGAGATCTCAGAGTAATGTACCAAAATTTACATTTTTTCTCATTTGGAACATGTATCATAACCTTTAACTGATAAACCATACATGGACCATTAGTCTTGTTTCATTGCATGCATCATCTGTCTCAACAGTCATGACTAATGAAGCAACGCAGCCCCCCCCCCACCACCACTACACTCCCTAGAGACAGAGTGTATGTGTGTGTGTGAGGGGGGGGGGCTCTGCTGCCTCTGCAGAACTGCAGCAGGGCTGGCTGGTCTTGTCAGCTGGCTGTGTTCAAGTGTCAGCTCGGCTCCCTGGATCAGCTTGCTTTTCAATGGCACCACCTCCCCTCTAATCCCTGCCTGTCATTCCACTGCATTCACAGCGCAGGCCCTCCCCTGCACAAACCCTCAGCATAACAGACTTCTCAGTGTACTCACACATCTCTCTCTCTCTCTTTTCCCCACACTCTACTCCACACAGGTCATTTTACTCCTATATGACTGTGTTTAATGCTGCATGATGAGAGGGGGCATGATTATAAACAGCAGGCTATTAAAGAAACTAAAGAAACCTCCTTTTAACAAATTTATTCAGCAGCTTCCCACCATGTCAGATTTATCTCTTTGTCTAAATGTCTCAATTTACTCCCAAATACAACTGAATGTCAGCAAAATAAAACCATTTCATGACATTTCGCTCTCTCCGTCTTTTGGTCTCTAGAGCGGTAATGTGCATTCCTTCCTCGGTTCAGCTACCATGACAACCCTTGGGCTTTCTTCCTCCTGTAGGACTGGAGGGACTCTATGGAGTACATCCTGTACTGTATAAGACAGCATGGACATGTCATCTGAGGGAAAAGCCTATTCCCATGTTGAACAGAGAGGCCATTATGGAAGAGGTGGAGTGACATTTGTTCTATGGCATGCAGAATGAACATGTCATGTCCTGATTTTTATGTTAAACCTGCAGACTGGAAGCTTCCGAACACTGACAGGATAAGTAGATATTTCATACAGAGGGATGTTCCCTGCCTAGGTGAGGCTTCCTCTGTAGAAAATAAATGATCCAAAGTGTATTTTATCCCACCAGTATGATAATGATTTCTTTAACTGCATGTTCTTTATAGAAAATATGCAGATCGACCATCCAGAGCTGCTATGTGACCCCGTATATCATCAGTTATCATTATCAGTGCTTATTGATCCTTCATGTTTATTCCCAATGGTGTGGCTTTTAGTCACTGAGAGGGCCGACAGAAGAGAAGTGAGTGAGGGCAGACACAGGTGTCGTCTTACTGCTCATGGACAGGTTGGTATTTGTAAAATATTTAGAGACATGTGTAACCTTACATTAGTAATAATGGATCATTGTTTGGAAATTCCTCTCCTACATTTCTTGCTAGTAGTGGTAAATTCTTGGCATGTGATTGGATGTCAGTCGCCAACTATCACAAGCTAACTTTAGCCAATCAGATCATCCATCTGGCTAAAAGACGGCATTGAGTCCTGGACCCTATCCCAGCTGTCAATCGGCAAGAGGCAGGGCACACCCTGGATAGATCAAACTTGTATCGAAGCGTTTGATCTATTCCCCCCCAATCTAAAGGTTTGCAAAGGACAGCATAACATACTTCTTTTTATGAAAAATCTGAGTTTCTAATAATTTCAAGTTTACAGTAAATAAAACATTGGGTATGCACAAACAGAACATGTGTGAAATAGAAGAAATAGTCCAATCTGTGTATAATTAAATGAAAACCATCTGTAAAGTTTGTATTGCTGGCAGTGCTGTATGCTGAATTTTCAATAAATCCATTGGTTTGTATTTCCAGCTGGTCTGGTGGTTCCATTAGCCATTTAAGAGCTTCTGCAGTGTTGGCTGATGGCTGATTTAGTCAATGTTGCTTTAGATAGCTCTGTCAGTATGGCAAGGTGACTGTGGCTGAAAGCAGAATGGATTTGACCTTTGAACCTCCAGCTACTCAGCTGTGATAAAATGCTGACACAATGGACTTCCACACCTCCCTGAGTATCTCTCTCTCCCTCTCTCCCTCTCTCTCTCTCTCTAAAGTCCAACCCAATGTATTATCTACTTGCTTTAAGAGCCAGCTAATTAAATTACACATCATAAATACACCCCTCCCGACTTCTGTGCCTCTGTGTGTGAATGTATATCTTTAAATACTGTACACCCCACAGAGCTGGAGCGGTGCATACTGTGGCTTGCCAAAGGCAGTGAGCTGTGATTTTAAACTTTGACTCTAGGTCCGTGTATGTGCCCATGAATATTTGCGGCATGTGAACTGCAATTTGAATAGGACAAGTGGAGATTCTTGGCGGGGCGATTTCTCTGTGATTAACAGCAGTGCAGATGGTTTACAGCTGCCTTTTACAGCGGGAATTAACTCTTAATATTTACAATGAGGCCAATGCAGAGCACTTGGCAGGCACTCTGCGGTCTCCGGTGCCAGAAACAAGTATGAAACCCTGAGCCATTCTCAGGGCACAGATCACACCTCTGCCTTCTGTTCAGTATTTCATGCAAATGTATGCTTATCTGATTACATATGGAGCCAATGTAAGAAATGATTCCTTAAAAAGCAGATGAAGAATTGTAGTTAAAGACTGCCTACTGCTGCTCCTCATTTGTTTTCTTTGACATAATGTGCTAATGATGAGATACAGTCTTTGTAGAGACATCTGGGCAGCACCACTGCACCAAGAATGAAGTGGATTGCTGTGAAGATCCATCAGTAAATGCTTTTGGACTCAACACAGTGATAATATACTGCATCTCATAAAAGAGTTTACTACATTTGTCAGAGCCTAGAGTCATTAAATGAAGCATCAACTCGCCGAGTTGGCAAAAGTGACTACAGCTGCGTTCAAAAAGCAATTCTGTTTCATCACTGCCTGATGCTGAGTTCACACTGCAGAGCTCTGTTGTCAGTAGCAGAACAAATTCAACCTGTTCTGACACAAAGTGTTATTAACTGCGGTTCTCATAGTGGTGTAGAATACAATCGAGACTGTGACAAGACGAGGCACGCTGGAAAGTCTGTGAAGGGTATACTTGTGCCAGGCTCACATTATGCGGGAGGGAAGATAATGATGGCAAAAATTCTCATGTTGAACTAGAGGACAGTCATGTTGTGTGGTTTCAGGAGATTCCAGATAGACACATAAACAACTAAAAAAAAAATCAGACATCTACATTTCTTTAAAAATCTGTAAGCAAGCAGAATTTTAATACATAGTGACACTTTTTAACTCCAGAGTTGATCCTACTCAAAATTCAGTGGTTGTCACTGTATAATAAACTTGGGATGACCTGAAACATGTTTATTTTTTTTTTCTTTTCTGCTACCAACACGAATATATTGGAACTTTCAAAAAAATTCAGCCTCCCAGTCAGCGTTACCATCTGGGTTTTGACATGTTTACACAACACACCCTTACTAAAAAAATGCCACATTTGCTCAATAACACAATCCACCCAATACAACACATTGTTACATTTATGCTAACAGAAGCCAGTCTTGGACATGTTTGACGTTCGTTTACACACACATAGTTACGATTGGGTTGCCATGGAAATGTGCACACATCCAATTTTAGGGACACAAATATCGACCTTACGTTATGTTCTCCTGGTGAGTATGGGCTGTGTTTACAAGCACACACATCCTAAAATCAAGTATTAAAGACAATGCTAACTTGCTGGGAGTGGTGTTGGTATATCTTAGTTTAGCATGTGATTGATGTTATGTATGTTAATCTACAAAAAACAGCTGAACATGAAGGAAATGTTAGTAGTTTTTTGAGTCATCCAAATACAGTACTGTGTGAACACAAAAGAGAGCAGCCATTCGCCCGTGCGGTCAGTGCACACTGCACATGGGGAGAAGTTTGCCTCCAGGTCTTTCTAATATGTGGTTAACATTGTGAAATGGTCTATTTTAATCCAAAACATGAGCTTTTTCTAAGTCTAAACTTTCTGCCAGTGCACGGTGCACTGCCAGATGCAGAGCTTAGCCTGCAAACTCACTTATTCAATAGCAATTAAAGCATGCCATTAGGACTAACCTAACACCTCACCCTTATGTACTCACAGTTTATTTCACTCTCATGTTTTCCTTCTGTCACTGAACAAAGCAGCCACAGACATTTACTCCAACACCCAGCAGCAGATCTGCTGTGTGACAGACACCTAATAAATTGAAACATTTTAAAATTACATTTCTTGGAATTTGAAATGATTTTTTATTGCACACAGTCTCACTACTTTACATCCTGCACTTTGGTGCTGTGGTTGAGCATTAACACCGTGTGGCTTTTTTTCTTTTTAATACCACAATGGTAACATAGCATAAAATATACAAATTCTGCAGAATGACCGCAGACCAAAATACCCTTATTTTAATCTTGGAATACACAGTCTCCCAATGTACACAGTTCAGAGTACCACTGGCGCTGAAAAATAGCACCCTGTAGGCGTATTACAGCCACACTGGGAATATTGTGTATGAGCTGTAGAAAGCGTCAGCTTGAGATCCATTAAAATGCAGTCTGGCTGGCTGACTAGCCTGTGAAAGGGGAACATGTGCCTAAGTGTGAAGCACTGAAGCATGGGTCTCTCATTCTTTTTTTACTCCTATGATAAGAAAATGACTCCTGACACCCTTCAACATTCACCCCTACAGCTTGTATAATTGGTATGGTAAGAAGTGTTCACCAGGGTCATGTGATATCCATTAAAACCCACAATGATACCAGCTTTCACCCAAGACTCCAAGGTTCAAGTCTCCTGACACCGCAAGTTGTTTCATATTCACTCTAAACTGCAGATTAAGGTTAGTAAATATTCAAATTCAAAAAGGAAACCGCTTCCATCTGCTGATGCTATTTTCGGCTACAATCAGGCCAAGTACATATATAATATATACAATATTATATATCTTTTTCTATCATCATTTACTATTACATTTATACAATACTGCCACGCACAAAGCCTTTCCAAGGAGGCAGAAGATGAAAAGTTCCATATAAAACTCTGACATATGAATTCTTTCACAGACCTTAGATTAGGTTTATAGACAATAAAGCCATCATTTGAGCCTAAAATTTATGAACTGTCAAAGAATATTAGCCCAAATTGAATGAAGTGTTTTTGGCAGCCAGAAGAGGAAAAAAAACTGAGAGTGGGCCAGAGTTTGCTCATTTTGTAGTTTTGAGATAAGCCCTTTGAGCGTCTGAGAGAGACCTCTTCCTTATCTTTCACTTCTGTAGTTATACACTGCTGTAAATTCGCAGCTTCTCGCAGAGGCACGCTCAGACTGCAGAGAGAAATGGGTCACTTTGAGAAACCACTTGTGAGGCGGAGGGGAGAAACTGAGGAGGTCAAAAGTTTGTGTATTCACTGTTTGACTGACGCTTTGTACTCTTCTATCTTCAAGGACTCCATTGGCATGTGTTTTCATCAGAAATAAGATGTAGGCTTTGGCACATACACATTTACATTCAAACCCTGTTAATATGATCATATTTTAATGTGAAATGATCTACATTGCCAATCCAAATCCAAAAATGCACCCTTGTCAAGCAGAGAGCACAGCACGGAAATATCTCTTAGCTTCTTTTCACCGAGTTTCTGTGAATGGCACATATTGAAAAGGATTGAAAGAGTCTAAATGAGCAAACTGCTGCACATGGTTTTAGTCTTCTGAACAGTAATCAGCTGGAGAGCTCCAGGCTGTAGAGCCCTGGCACTCTGTGACCATGAATGAAAATAGAAATCCATGAAGAATCTTCCTCATCTCAGTCAGAGCAGTTGATGATAGCAATAATGATGATGATTGAGATGATGAATCAGAGCACTTCAAGAGCAAGAGTGACAATGATGGGTTTAACACATTTATTATTCTTGGCAATCAGAACACCAGCATGCCCAGTCTCCTTTTGTGCGTGGGATGACCAAGCGGCAACCTCCGGGGATGAGAAGCAAAGCCAGTTTGGGAAGATTGCAAAGTTGATGAAGTGATTACAGCAGATCAAAAAGTGAGGTCGTGGTCTGCCACATGAAACCATTGGCAAGAACAGTAAGTGTGTTTTACTTATCCTCTGCAGCAACAGTTATAATAAAATGAGCAGCAGCGCTCCCTTTTAGCTGCAATTTGTACATTTGTTCATCAACCAAAGGGGTTTGTGAAGAACCTTCTATTAAACGCTGCAGGGTAATGCAAAAAAATAACCTGGACATTCAACATTTGCTTCTACTGTTGAAAGGTAATTCAGTGATGACTGTTCCTTTTCTCTCAAGCCCCTGTCTGGTCCTGCCTGTCCTCAGTCTTCCAGCCTTCTTCTCATTCATTCATCTGAACACTGGATCCACTTTGTCATGCATATTCTTCTCTTACGGGTCCCCACCACCTTCCCAACTACAGCTTCCACCAGAGGACTCAAGACTCCTCACTGGGGCAGGCTCAGATCCCCACTGCTGCAGAAGACTCTGCCAGGATCTGCTCAGCCCCTGGCATACCACTCAAAGTCTGCCTCATTGTCAAGTCATTGTTAATAAATCCTTTCTTATCTCCGTTTCGAATGGCTGAGTCCCTGGTAGTTAAATCGTGGTTTATTGTACTGTGTTAGACGTGAATGCAGCCACTTGTCTATTTCTGTTGTACATTTGTGTTCATATTCTCTTTATTATGTGAAGCTATAACTGTGTCAAGGTTGAGCGGTCCTACTGTGTGAGACTGGATGGTTTCTGAATCACTAAGAAACATGCCCCATCAACATCAAGATGTTCTTCTTCCATAAGCTTGCACCTCAGCAGTCTGGATTTTGCTTGTGTGCTCGTTATTTTTATCCTTTTGAACAAATAGCTCTGCATTATTTTCCAACCCAGTCTCATCCCAAAACTTAAAATAGTCACAGAATTTTGAATGTATTGTTGCACACAGACTTGTGCCATTAAAAACTACTGATTAAGGTTAGGTAATAAAAAAAAGCATAAGAACTTAGTTGAGGATCATTGTGTGTCTTAAGGTACACAAAATTATAACATTAAACATGTTTTAAAGGAAAACTGTTCCCTTATGTGGCCTTATGTGGCTACCATTTTAAGCTACCAACGTAGCATGAACGGTCTCCATCCATATGAACGAACAGCGATGCTGCCAGAGAAATATGCACACGTTCCGTTTTCAAGGAACAAATACCTACCTCATGTCATGTTTTCCTGGTAAGGATGGGCTCAACACACACAAGCTGTTTTTCTGACAGCCCACACAATTTGTTACCATGATCAACCTTAACCTTAGCCTTCAAAAGTTGTGCCTATATCCTCAACAGTGAGAGAAAAAAAAACATGGAAGTGACAGCCCACTAAAATAAATCAATGGTGCCGCAAGGGAACACAAACCCTGAACTCCTGGATGACAGTCTGCTGCAGGTTGGAACTCTTTGCCATCCTTTTGTCCTATTGCTATGAATATTCAGAACTTTAAACCCATAGCAAGGAAAAAATGGCCAATTTGTGTATGGCTGCAGGACATAAAACAAGACCACATAAAGAAGTATGTGGGTGAGTCATCTCAAGTGCACGAAACAACAGATAAATATGTGACTGTTTAAGATAAGAGGATGAGACTGTTGTATCTTCACACACTTTTTGATACGAGGTTAAATCTGAAAAGCTATTTCAAACATGATTAAATTGATGTGGATTGAAGTGTACCATGTCCATACTTCTCTGTTGTGAAGTAGTCCACTTTCCAGTGTGGCTCCAAAATATGTATAGATAAAGTGAATCAATATTGACTATACGTGTTGTGCTGTGGAACTGCTCTTTATCCAGACAAACGGCTGTGTTGTGAAGCTTGCAGGCGCTGATGTGTGTGCAAATATCAGAAGCATTTTCTCAGATAAATAACAGACAAAGCAGGATGGATGACCTGGCTGCTGCAAATGCAACGCTGTAAACATAAAATGTTCAGACCAGAGAATACTTAACCTGAGTGCTTCAGGTGTTATTCTGGTTTGGCCTTTTCAAATCTTGATGTTGTGGTACAACATACACAATACATAAACACATTATATGAACTGAGATGTTAATTTCATTCTGCTTTGATGCTTTCTTCTATTCTTGTGTGAAAAATACTT
This sequence comes from Parambassis ranga, assembly GCF_900634625.1. Taxonomy (NCBI): domain Eukaryota; kingdom Metazoa; phylum Chordata; class Actinopteri; family Ambassidae; genus Parambassis; species Parambassis ranga. The sequence goes on along the minus strand of NC_041030.1, from coordinate 2,661,960 downwards.
AAAAAGCTGCTTGATCTAAGATCTGCTACTACTGCACATATTGTCAGCGCTGTTATCTCCCGATCACAACTTAATTATCTTGTTATCTCCAGATAAGCTCTTTCCTTGTGATCACATATTAATTATCTTGTCACCCAGAGATAGCAAACTTTGTTTTTTATTAAAAAAAAGAAGTGTGTGTGTCTGTTTTGCCTTCATGTCTGCAGCTCAAGCTGGCTGCATGCTTGTTTGTTACCATGTATCATTACAAGTAACAGCCAAAAGAAAAAAAAGAACAGCAGAAATATGTGCACATGTCCTCACACACCAACACCAATTTAGGGTAATTGTCACTACTCTATACTGTATGTTGGAAGATGTCCACATAGCATTTTTTTTCCCGTAGCTAGTAGGGTGCTAGGGAGCTCTTCATCAAAAAAGTGCAGACACAGTGTGTGTTGTTTTTTTTTTTTATGACAACAATATTACAGAGAGAGCTCAGGGGACACATATTTTGGTTGGAGGAAACTGCTTGACTATGTTGTAAGATAGGGTGATGAGTCATATCTATAACATTTTGACCGCTGACAGGTGGAATGAATAACACTGATTATCTGGTTACCATGGAACCTGTCAGTGGGTGGAAATGTTAGGCAGCAAGTGAACAGTTTGTCTGCAGTTTTGATGTGTTAGCAGCAGGAAAAAAAATTGTGAGCAGCTGGGCCAAATAATGATGGCAAAACAACAGGGTTAGAGTATCTCAAAACCTTTTTGTTGCATGTCCCCAGGCTGCAATGACCAAGGAAAGAGAAAAGAACTGGACCAGTGACAGGATCATGGACGGCCCAAGGCTGCAACAAACAAGCTACTGTAGCTCCAGTCCTGCTGGTTCTAAAAGAAAGGCAACACAAGCCAAATCAGAGTTTGTTGTGTAGCTGCACATCAGTCACTGTGTCCATGGGGGCTAATATGTGTGTGAGATTGTTTATACGAAATGACATTGATAACAGCATTTAATCTCAAAATGTTCAGACCAGCTAAACAAAAGAGGCTAAAAAACATATCTGCAACAAGTTTCTCCACCATTTGTGGTTGCTTCCCTATGGTCAGGCAATTACTGTAATATGTCACAAAGTAATGCATCTGAAAGCTCATATTAAAACAGCTACCATGTAATCAAGACTAAAACGGATGCACCGTTGGTCGTCACAGCATACCATGCTGTGTTTAGCTGTATGCACACCTGTGTTTATTTCAGACCTATTTACTGTACTTGAAGAACTGAGTAAAAAAAACAAAGCTTACACACACTAATATGAACCCTCAGCAGACAGTTTATGTTAAAAACACAAACAGCGGGATCTGATAAGATTTGTTTGCAGACATTTCTGCTGTATTTCTGCTGAAGATAATTATCAGAGTGGGAGTCTGTGCTCTGCATGGAGAAGCCTCTAATACTCACAGTGTATAACAGCATTTTTAAATATATATGCATAATGATGACAGCACTACATTTATTTATCTTCTAGCTAAGGTTCTAAAAATGTCTAATGATGATTTATTAGTGTTTTTTCATTTATATATGTATATAGTACATTACATTAAAGCAACAAAGAATTCAAATAATGCATAACTGATCTCACCAATGAGATTTTATGATGAGCTTCCTGATGCAAAGTTGACTGCATCACTGATTGACATTCTCTTTTTTCTATTTCTGCCGCACACAGTTTGAGTAGAGACAGCCGCTCCTTGTATCCTGCTATGCTCGCTACAAATAACTCCTGTTTGAGCACAAAGTGGGGACATGGTGTGAGGACAACCAGCTCTGCCTGTCGCTGCAGCCTTCTACAGACTGTTCCTCCAAGGGGCTAGTGCACAAGCTGCTGAGGCTGCAACAATAAAGCAGCAGTACCCCCCCCCCCACCCCCACCACTAACAGTAGCAGCCGGCGGCTATTATACCAGTGCATTGTGTGATCATGTCTGCAAAGAGAGAAACTGTGTGTGTGTGTGTTCAAGTAATTGTGCTTATTTCTTGGTATGTGATCATCTGCAGGTTCAAACTGACTAACATGTCTCCTCACTTACACTCACTTATACAATATCATAGCTCCCAGAATTCTTAGCCTCCTATAGAAAAGGCCTAAGCGATCACTTATAACTGTCTTGCAAGTGCATAGGGACTTGATAAATGCTGTTTAGATGGACTGCTGCGCTGGGTTCGCTCCACTAAATCATATGGCAGAGAAGGGTTTATTAAGCAAACCAGAAGAAAATAACAGTCAAATGGTTCCACTTGTAGGTTCATGAAAAAGCATTATGTTCTTTATTCTTCAAGTTCCACTTATGTAAGTCCAGAGTAAGTGTAATGCACAGTTTAAATGAACTCAAAGAAGTCAATTCTCCATTGTCAAACTAAGACATAACAAAGACAGGAGCCTCTGGCAACTTCTCTCCTGTTGCTTTACGAAGTTGTCACATCTCCACTTGTAAACGACACACTTTAAAATACAAGCTCCTGTTTCAACCCTCTTAGATTATGAAGTTTATTATGAAGAAATAATCTAAAAAATAAGAAGCAGAACTGTGTCCATTATTTTTTGGAGCAAACATGTCATTTCTTCACTAAGGCAATAACATATGACTGACAGCAAGTTCACTGATAAGAGGCTTTGGGATGTGGACTTATTTTTCTCTGCGGTTCAGAGTACAGATCAAATATTTGCAGCCTGGTGCTGAACAGTACGTGCAAAGTTACACAAACACGGCTCTGTGAGTATAATTCTATTTATACCTATGACTACAATCTTTGACTATTTTAGACAAATACCAAATGCTTCACACCTGTTTGATACATTTTTTTAATGTAGCAAGTTGTCAAAGGATATTAACTGTAATAAAACAACGTTAAGTTAAAATGTACAGCAAAGATGTGTGAAAACTCTGCTACAGGCTACAAGAGAGCAGGCAACCGAAGCGACATGTAAACCATGTCTGGTATGTGTTAGTGGCATAGTTCCAGAGATAGATTTAGAAACCTTACTCAATAAAATGTGCTTGGACACATGAACAGACCAAACTCTGCAAAGCATTTACACCCAGATGTGTGTTGAGTCGCCTTTAATATAATGTTTCTGGATCTCAGAATTATTACTTTGCATTCTACAATCTATTTAATTTAGAGATCAGAAGGCTGGTTTTCCTCATTCAGTGTCATATCAGTCAATGTTATCAGTGCGTCACTTCAAATACATAATAATTAACTATTAAAATGGCCTGACAGTGTCCCTGACTTGTCAAGAATTCATCTATAATGTTCATTATTTTCCCAACAAGTTCATTGTAAATGAATAATCACCCTTTTCACAGGCTGTCTCTGGAGTTGTGAAACATTTTATTTACATGGCAGATTCTTGGCTCTTGATACCTGTTTGGCAAGTGCTGCACAATGCCAGCAGTGACAAAGATGGAGACTCAGAGTTATTCCAGGACACTGATAATATGTAGGCCTATTATACTGTGGAGCAATAGGCCGACTGGCCCACTCATCTCCTTTTGCTTCCATTATTCTGCACTGATAAATGACTCCGGCAGTTGCCCCTGATAAGAGCCTTCCCTGCCTATTCATCAGCTCTCAATTCAAGGCTTTACACTTGCAGCATGAGAAGATGTACAGTAGCAGAGGTTTGTTATCGGGGGTGGGTGGTGGGTGGGGGGAGGCTACCTACAAGTGTACTGTTCTTAACAGGGTGTCCACGAACCACCTGCTGCGTGATGCATACACATTCATTCTTAACTGTACTGATGGCTCAGTTTTTTGTATAACACACTTTAAATTTAGATGTAAATTATGTACAGACATTGATCAGCCCATCATAAGATGAGGTTGATATGTCCTGTCCATAGAAATATTCACTTTGTAGATTTTTTTTCAACCACTTATCCGGGGCCGGGTTGCGGGGGCAGCAATCTAAGCAGGGACACCTAGACTTCCCTCTCACCAGACACTTCATCCAGCTCTTCCACAGGGAATCCTGAGGCATTCCCAGGCCAGGCGAGAGATACCGTCTCTCTCGCCACCGTTGATTTTTTAATGCTGTACTCAACTCAACAAATAGGTAAAACTGGAAATACAAAAAAGAAACATAACTAACAACTAAATGTCAGGGGGAGCATGAACCGTGGCTGAAAGTCAGCTGCAGGGTTTGTCCCACCAACCACTCCTCCAACCTCTGTAGGTGGAGTTTTATGGCTATTTTAGTCCTACTATCCTGTCAGTCCAAGCAGTGGGTGAGTTATGTATACCAATTTGCTTGTACAAATTCAACCTTTGTTACCTTTATAAAGAAATATGTTTAGTACACAACCATGCAAAAACTGTCCCCTCATGCAAATCTGACCTGATCCCTTTTCCACACTGAACCCAAGATCGAGGAGGTTTGTAAGTAGCCATGTCTCATTTATACACTCCCCTGAAACACTTTTTTGTACACAAATGCCTGAACTGTAAGAAAAAAAAGAGACTTCCCAAGTCATGAACCACAATTCAAATAAACATAGAGAGAAGCATGTTGTAGAGCTATTGGGTGATGGGGGTGGGAAAGTTATTTTAGCACGGTTTCCTTCCAGAGGCATAGCCAAGAAGCAAACTCCTCGCAGGCTGACTCACTGGTAATCCAGGATGGAAGACATGTCAGTGACAGTGTGTATCTGCGCTGTCACATCCCATCGCTCAGACAATGTATCACTCCATTCATAGCACAACCAGGCTTTGATGTGCCTGAATACACCCAGTAACACTGTCCTCTTTTAAGCCGGTAAGTGGGTGGATGTTGCTGACTCTTAATCTGTATATCTATGTGGTTCTCTTCCCTGCGATCGAGCACGCAAACTTCAAATAAAAGCCGCAGGGATGTGTGTGTTTGGCAAGGGAAGGGCATGGATTTATGAGGCATAATTGCCATTAATAACCTTAGGGCTTGCAAGGTTTCTTTTCAACACTGCTTATGTAAATATTATCTTAAGGCCCTTGGTAAATTAAATAGTTCCTCTTGCTGGCACAGCCTTATGCAGATGTGTGGAGAGCCAGGAGGAAAAGCTTTGAGGATGCAAACTATTGTACGACAGAAAGCTACCCTTACTGCGGACTGAAAGAAAAGATACTCCTTTGTTGCAGTGCTAATGCCTTTGTAGCAAAGAAAGCTTTGTAACGCTAAAAACATCTTTCTTCCAAACTGAAATTTATATGTAGTATTCTAGCCTCCATCTGCTAACAGAATGAGATATTTGTGCTTTCCTGGTTTGGCTGTGCGCCTGTGTAGTCATCTGTGTGTTATTTTGAGAGCACAAACAACATCTAAATTATGTCCTTTCTAAATTTCAAAGCCCATTGTACAGTAATGTGCATGTTTCTTTTCTCTGGGGTAATGCAAATCATTTTCGTGCACAAGGTGGAGCATCGAGTTTTCTGTATTGTGACTGCAGATAATAAAAAAAAAGCATTTTACAGTTTAGATGGAACTATTGAGCAAGGTTATCATTTTGTTTTTTGAAAGTGAAAATGTAGGCCTACGGAGCGGCCTGAGCAAATGCCAAAGATCAATAGCCTCCCTGTTCCTTTTATTGTGAGTTGAGCATCGGGGATGTATGAAGATTGAATTAATGAGCACTACATGCAACACTCCTCCTCCCTACCCACCATTGATTTGAGATCATCAAAACCTCATTGTGAGAAAGTGTGGTTAGCCTCTAATGACCTCAACTGGTTTCACTCAATTAGAGTGAATAAGCCTTCCTGAGGCTGACGCCTCTTCCTTGTTAAGACGACAGCGATGACAAGGGACAAGGAGTAAGTGATATTGATGAAAAACATGTTGATTAATATGACAGAAGCAGAGTGGTAAATGATAAACTTCTGTTGATTGCACTGTGGGGAGAAGCTCTGCTGTAAGAAAATACCCTGAATCAATAGAATTTAATTTACCAGCAAAGCAGAGGCTGCTACAGTAAGAGATCAGAGTTAATTGTATTCAAGAGCAGATATTCTACCATGAGCAGGGCAGTGGTTCCTGGTCTGAATCTGACTGTGGCCTCTCTGTGTGGGGTTTGGACAGTTTCCTGCTCCTCTGTAGGTGTCCTTTCTTCCACACCAAATAGATGCATGTTAGGTTAATTAGTGACTCTTAATGTGCATAGGTTGTTTGTCTCTCTATGTTAATCCTGTGATAGTACAAAGCGGGTTCAGGAAACAGATGGATGGGTATACTACCATCAGCACCATTTTTCAAAATTCAATTGACTGTGATGTTTGGAAAACTCCCCATAATTCTTTCCTCAATCGTAACTTCTCAAGCTTTTGAATTACCTCCATGGTTTTGTGTGGTCAAGTGTATACCGAACTGTAGCATTTAAAAGTCTTACAAAGGCCATAAAACATCTACTTTGCACTAAAAGAAGCATTTGCAGATAGAGGTGTGGGGGGAAGCTGAACAAGGAAAGTAACGTATGAATAAAAACACAAGGCAATTCAGAGAAAGCTGAGGAAAAGACCCCCCCCCTCCCTTCTTCTAGGATATAGCCACATTTGTCTCCAAACAAAACAATAAAACCAGCCAGCCAGTAGTTGTTAATTTCCTCTTTGCTTCAATTGACTCAATAAGCTTTTTTTCCTCCCTTGGAGACAACAGCAGCTTACTCTACAGGTGAATGCAGACAGAAAGGAGAGGAGGAAATAGAGAGGAAAAAAAATGCCAGCGGCAGAAAAGCAATTGAGGACTTGACTTCCACAGAACCCTGGAAGAAGTTAATCTAGACTGCCGTGGGAGTTTTTCATTAGCTTGGCAATCTGTTCCTGCAGTGAAGATGTAAGCTTAAGTTATATTTTATAACTGGGAGCTCGGGGACCCTGAGTCACACAAAGAATAAATATCAGAACATTTCACTGAACTACAGAATCATACAGCAGCATCGGGTTTTGTGTTTGTTCTCATTCATTTTTCACATCTATTTATCAACACATGAAACCGCACATCAAGCAAAGCAGAAAAGACTTTGACACAATCTGTCTGTCAGTCTTGAACCTCTCTTCCTCAGGACACCGCTCTTGAAGGAGTCTCCCTATAAGCACTCCCTTTAAGCTGCTTTCAATGTGATCCAGTAATTCATGCTAATTTTAATGCTGTGCTCATTGCAGCAGCACAGAGACATAAGAGGTAAGACCAAACCCTTCCTAATGTTTCCTGTGAACTCTCATGATAGTAGAGCCAGAGCAGAATTATAATCAGCTCTTTCTAACAGAAAAGTCATCCAGCACTGTGGCATGCTCCTGATCCTTGGCAACTTTTAATTAGTATTTGTCCTTCAAGCCAGTGTTCCTCACAGCTATTAAGGCCCTTAAGCCCTTTGCAAATTAATTATAAAAGACTAGGCAATCATAGTAATTCAATGTGGCCCTGGGCACCAGGCCTGGTCTTTGACCTGACTCCAGTGTGCCTTTCTATGGGGACACAAAAAATATGTTGTGAGGTAGGCCAGGGCCTAAAAAGTGTTTAAAAATGAAAAATGTACCCATATGTTCAGATGAACCACAGCTACGTTTAGTCCTAATCTATGTTTATCGGCCATTTTAACTGTTGATGTTATTGGTCACTTTTTGGTGTTAAATTATTACTGTATTTTAATAGTCGCACCAGCCAAAAATTCATAACGGAGAAGATCTCTTAGATGATTGAATTTCTCTTAAGTGGTGCGGCTGCAGGGCTCTCAAGTCTCACGCATTGAGTGAGACACACGCATTTCAACACGAAGAAATGATTAGCTTCACTGCACAGAAATTCCTATAAACTATCCTATAAATGAGTAAAAGGCAGACTACTGTGCGCTCATACAGCTGTCTGGAAATAGCGACCAATCAGAAAATAGAATTCCTTATTGCCAGGTGAGGTCCCAGTTTCAGCTGCAAGCATGAACGTGCACATCACCTATGCTTGAAATGCAAGTTTTAAACAAGGTGGAGGTGGAAGAGAACCTTCAGGAGAGGGACAGAACAGCTTCCATTATATTTGTAATGGGACGTCAGGACACAAGGCTAACACACACACACACACATCCCCACCCCCGCTATCCCGAAAGAAACCGTGTAGTTTGAGTAATCCGAATAAACTCTCAATAAATCAAACAAATAAATTATTGTTCTCACAGTGAAATATTGAAATTAACATTGATATGATTTAATATGTTTCATGCTGAGTGACATAAATCATTTTTACTATGGCCAGCGTGACAGTCTTACCCTGTTTTTAACGCATAACCTTAAGCAGTTGTTTTACTGTCTAACCCTCATTCGGACTAAGCAATAAAGTATATGCAGTATATTAAATCATGCAAGATTATGTGCCTTTTAAGAATCTGCAATCTGAAAAATATGCATGTTGCTGCTATAACACTTTGTTTGTGAAACACTTGGCATGTTTCCTTTACAAGCAGCTCTGAGGCGGCAGTGAATCTCACAGTATTTCTCAGGAGAAAACTGTTTGTAGAGCCATAATAATTTCACAAGCTGCTGTGCGGAGCTGTGCAGTCATTTCAAGATCTACTTTATGATGTCAGGAGACGCGTTTGATACATGACTAAAAATACTGGAAGCACAAATCAAAAAGGACCAGACCAATTACTGCGATCTAGCTGATCCAGAGCAGCAGCTGGCAGCATGACAGATGTGCAGGCACACAGCTACACTGTACGCCGCTGCCGCCGCCTCGGGGAAACATCATCTTTTTCTGTGTCTCTCCTAGAGCAAGAGCTCATTCATAAATACAGAGATCACCTCTTATGAGGTATTTGGTGGATGCATAAACCACCTGACTAGTGATACATTATTTACAACAGAAACACTTAAGAGTAGGAAGTGAATAAAAGCAGAATGATAGTCCTTTTAATCTGATATTTTCAGATATAGTTGAATAGATGTATGAGCTTTATAGACCAGGATCAGGATCTACGTTTTGGGATTTACCATCATTGAGTAATGTCCCACGGGACCATGACTGCACACACAGCAACACAGTGGCGACCACAGGAAGTAAGTGTTAAAGTAGGCCAAGTAGACTGTGGGGATTGGCTGGTCTGAGCTCAAGTCATAGAAAGGAGGCCAGGACGCAAAATGATGAGCAGCTATTCTCCTCCACTCGGCTGGCAAAGCCCACCTGGCATATCTGTGACATCAGAATCACAGATCTGGAAGTATCACCTCCCCACAGAGTCCTGTTCTAGATATGTCATTTAATAATGTGTGGTGCCTGAAAGGTCCCCTGTAGCACAATGTCTGGCTCTCCCATTGAAACACAAATTAATTGTAAAATATCTGCAGAAGAAGCTGATCAATACTAATGTTTTTCACTGCAGTGTGTCCATATCTTGTGTACTCTAGCAATTTGCAGTTAAATGCTAATCACATAGTGTAATCTCGTATTCTGGCTCTATATCTTTGCACTTATGTGTGTATATCTACAGTGAACAGATTCAGATTAGAGTGAGGGTAGCGATGGTCACTGTAGTTAAGCACCCTCCTATTGGTGCAGCTTCTGCAGTAATGCGGTCAGTGTACCGGCCCATGTGGTTAAGAAGGAGCTGAGCCGTAAGGCAAAACTCGAGAGGAGCCAGCTGGATGCCCCCTAGACACCTTCCCAGGGGAGGTGTTCTGGGCATGTCCCACCGCGAGGAGACCCCAGGGGGAAACCCAGGAAGCAGTGGGGAGACTATGTCTCCCGGCTGGCCTTGGAGCGCCTCAGGATTCCCCCTGAAATTCTGAAAGAAGTGTCCAGGGAGAGGAGTGTCTCTGTGTCTACGGAACCCAGCCCTGGATAAGCGGTTTGAGGATGGATGGATGGATGTTACTGTGGTAGCCAAAATGGCATAGAAGCTTGTTGCAGACAGAAATTTGTCTTAATAGATGTCAAAGTGTCTGTTTTAACTTTTCAGCGTCTCTGTAATTTCATCTGCCTGTCAATCAATACTGACAAGATGTTAAATAATATTACCTTATTAGGTTACATATCATATCAACCCAGCTTCTAACTACCTGACAAAAGAAATAAAAATACAAGTCAGATTACAGAGAAATTACAAGCTACCAAGCTGCCAAATGTGGAGAGAAAATCTGGCTGATGAAAGTGAGCTGTCAGTGTGAACATTAATAAGAAATAGAAACTAGCTTGTACTGTATGAAAAGGAAAACAGCATGTCGTGTCAGATTGGATTTATGAGATTATAAGTGGTTTACTGTTGGGACAAGCAACAAAATAATGTTTGGAATAACGCAGCGTTAGACACTGCTGTCAATGACACCACGGTACATTACTAGGAAACTGTAAGGAACAGTAACAAGACTATTATACACAGATATAAACAGTATACTATGAGTAGGTAAAGGCTATTGAATGTCCTTTTTTATTTTATGCTTTAAATAATAAAAAAGAAAAGGTCAAATGGGGACAACATGAGCATGCATTTTGTAAGAAAGTTATATAACAAAGGACAAAAAAGTCTTTTACTTTAAATCTTATAACATTTATAGATTGAATCAGATTATACAAATACATAGTGTGTGCGCCTGTAAATGATATAATCCAAGACAAAAGATTTTTTTTTTTTTTTTTTTTTAAATCACCAAGAATGCTGTGCAGTGTCTGTGTCTGTGTGTCTTTTTCTACCCCATGAGAAGAGGCAGTTGTTTGATTGCAAAGCACAGATATGTGTATATAGCAGGGCCTGGAGGTCAACGCGGTAAACAATACTCCCCGTGATAAATCCTCCTGTCTGTTCTCTCTGTGTGCCTCGCTCTTTTGATTTATTCCTTCAGAGAGCATGAGGAGAAGGCAAACAGAACACACAGATAAATAATTCAGAGGGACATTAACATCAAAAAGGACCGCGGGGAAACAAAAACACGGCCATTTGGGTCGATGTGCCGTTTTGGATTAAACCAGACGTGTGTGTGTGTGTGTGTGTGTGTGTGTCTGTGCGCCACTTTAGTATGGCCTTGCCGAGAGTGCAAAGGCAGGTGGACGCTCAGGCATGTGCATGAACACAGATACACACATGCATACATACATGTGCACGGACTGGATCACCTGCTCTATTTCACTGCTGGAGATGAGGCTCTAGATCAGAGATTAGAGAGGGACTAATTGATGCTGATGTTTTTTTCATTACAGTTGCAACCGCTAATCCCCAAAGGTAAACAAGGCGCTCTGAGATCCACAACCGTTGTGCTGATGATAAATAAGCAAAATTAGCCTCCAGTTGACTGTCTTGGTGGCGTACATGTCCACAGGGAGGCATTTCACTGGTGAACATCTCTGTGTGGTGGCAATGTCTCATCAAGCTCTGTCATAACATTCCCATCCAGAGCGGCACATCGGGTCTCCAGTCATTGCTGGAGGCCTTGATACTCTTCTTCCCAAGTGTCTGTTCAAGCCTTTGTTTCAGCCTCTGGCCCGCATGGAAATGAGGGCTAATTATGGAAAAAACAAAACAATAAAGGTTAATTGAGCCAAAATTATTCTGCTCTCTTTGTATTTTGGGGAAATCAGTATTTGTGATGAAAAGCTGGAGTGAAAGATGACAGATGCCTCATTCACCACTGACTATTTCTTTTCAGCCATTAAGAAACACATTTAACAGATTTTACAGAGGTTGAAAGAAGGCATTATCGGAGGCAGCTATGAACAGGGAAGTGTTCCTTCATTCACACACATCCCGCTCCAGTGAACACAAAGGGCAGTTCTGAGTCAGAATTAATAGGAATTAAAGCATGACTTGTAAAATGTGAATATTAATCTTTTGTAGGTAAGTCCTTCAATGGGCTCCTGAGATAATACCTTTAGACACATAAACCTGACTCACACACACATCTTAGGCAATGTTTGTGTGGATATGAGCTGAGCATCAGCAGCAGGTCTGAGTGACCTTGCAGAGTCTCCATGGACGTTCACTTATTTATCCATTCACAGTCAGGCTGCTCTTGTCTGGCTGGATAGCTGGCATGTCTACCTTCTAATCATACTGTCTGACTGCCTCAAATTCTGTGTATTTATTCAATATATAACTTATAATATAACCCTGTTCAACTATGACTCCTGTGCACTGCCGGTTTAGAGACCCAATGGATGCATTCCAGCTGTGCCATGTGCAGCTGATCACTGGCACACACACTATTCAATGCACGGCCCCATCAGATGTGGTGTATGTCCCTCCTTCTCTGCTCCGCGAAACATGGTCACCGAATCTATTTTGCCACTCAGATGCATCAGAACCAAGCACGGCAGAAAGAATACAGTGTGGTCAATTTTAAAAAAAAATTGAAAACTAAAAAAAAATAAAACACCATCAGTGGACTCCAGCTTGTAAAAAATACATTTAAAGCCAGGTTCACTGTGCGGTCACTGTCTTGGCTACAAAAAAAGCTTGAGAGTTGCTGGAAACTGCTGATGTTGACATGAAGTCCATCTGCATTTCTGTCACTTTATTAATAGTGACTTGCACTGCTGTCTAGCGAAAAAACATAACAATTTATAAATGAGAAAAGCTTTTTGGGGGATTCAGCTGCTTTATAATGCAATATATGAGATAAAGCAGAGAGAGTGGGAGAAAAGGAAATTTATGTAAAAGAGTAGCAAAACAATCCTCCTTGTCCTCCCTCATCTCCCTCAGGTTCTTGATATTTCAAATTTATGTAGTGGCTGGAGTCCAACACGTACACTGTTTATATAAGGACCAAACAAAAATGTGCTGCAGCAGAGTCGTAGTGGGACCCCAGCCTGAGATGCAACAAAAACACCTTTCAGGTGTGATTCAGTGTTTACACAGAACGGTCATGTCCAACAGGCTGACTGAAGCGCATATGATGTGCTTTGATTTCATTACTGACACACTTCAATTAGTTTGTCATTTGACCCAGCCATTTAGCCATCATCACTTTGGACCATGTCAAAATCACTCAACTGCTTCTGCTGCCCCTGTTTCTGCACTCTAACACATAATAATAGATCCCATGCACCGAGAGGTGCCAACACAGCCAGATCAGTGTCATTCACTTCACCACCGAGTGTTCGTAATGTTATGGATGATCAGTTTCACATTACCACACCGATGCCCAGCAATGTTCCACCAACAATTTCCAGTCATATGTGACTTTTATCAAACAGGTTGCATATGATACCAGCAGTAATGCAGGGAGGGAGGGATTTGGCCATGAGGCTTGCAAAGTCTACAAGTGCTCCTACATTTTAACAACCTTTTGGTCTTTCCTGTAGCTCCAGAAATAGCTAAATCCCCCACACTGACCAGCATGAATATTTTATACAGAAATCCTTTAACAGCTTGAGTGTTTTTTTTTCTTCTCAGGGCAGTGAAGCTGCTGAAAGAGCAATCAGACAACGATGGGTAAATAAAATTGACATAACTGGGTGATTACATTGCCAATAGATAGAATCCTGTGCGAAACCTGATCAAAAATTCAATGCAGATTAAGTGCTTTGTGCACTACATCATAACCAGCAGTGGATGAGTCTTGTTTGTACATACCTCTGTAGTGTATTTGTCTTTCTATTTACCCGTGTCTGTCTTTCTCTGACTGCTGACTATTGTGTCTCTCTTTCAGTGCAGAGTGTATGCAGGGAGCTGAAGGCAGGTGTGATTGACTCCTCTACTGTTGCAGAATGCCAGCTTGTTCGTGAACTGCATTCAGTCAATGTCCCTACATCCGTCTGCTTGACTGACAAGTCAGGAGCCTCGGGGGAGGGGAGGGGGGTCTAGGTGTCACGGTACTCAGCTCACAGCATCATTCACAGCCTCACAGTCTTTCCTATAGTTCGTAAAGATCATAGTGTTGAATTGATTATAGATAATGCTTTTTTTAAACATGCTATAAAGCATGTGCGTGTCAGTGCCAGTTTTAATCTAGACAATGTCACAGCCACAGTGTTACACACTGTCTTCTGCTTTACTTAATTCCTATATCTGATAAAGCAGTTTAAAGCATGCAAATGCATAGCTTTAATATGTCAAATGCATTGCTTTAATATCTTAAGTGTTGCTGAGAGGCAGCATTAGTGCTGTCTGAGCTGATTCAATTCATAACTCTGTAATCTTATGGAGAATCCTGAGAATATTTCTGAGTTTATGTGGTTTTAATGGTAATTAGGTTAAAATGTACACCCTGGTCTAATGTCAGAGGGAATTAATTTTTCATACACAGACCAGCAGCAGCTGTAAAAATGTGTGTTAGCCTCTGAGTCTGCCCTGCAGAGATTTCCTCCACTCTCTCTGTGGTCACGCCACTGACCTCTGTGATATTGCGGACATCCTCCTATTTCCTCTTTCCACACCATTTATAGTGGCCTTTTCTGCAGGTTGCACTAAAGCAGGGATGTCAAAGTCAAATACACAGAGGGCCAAAAAAACAAATTGGCTATAAGCCGAGGGCCGGACTGATTCAATGTTTATTAAAACATATTGAAATGATTGCACGTAGCCTATTGAACCAAGACCTAACACAGTGTATTATTTAATGATTAAATGAGTAATCGGAAAAACATTTTTCAGCAGGCACACAGACAAGAACAAACTGCCTTCAAAGAAACATCACATGTCCTGTACATTCTTCTTCTGTAGCCTTTGTTCCGTGTCCATATTCTTGTCTTTGTCTGTGTGTTTCTTAGATGTTTCATGGTGCTTTCTTAAATTGTATTCTTTCATTACAGCCAAACTTTCTCCACACAGAAGACACACAGGTTTGCCATTTACCTCAGTGAACATGTACTCTGCCTCCCACCGAGCTTCAAACCCCCTGTTCTCAGCATCCACCTTCCGTTTAGCCATTTTTTGGGGAGGAGGTAGCTGAAAGTTGACATCTGCTCTGACTGCTAATGAATGATGAAGCCGAAGTCCGCTTGCCGCGCTGCAGTGAGTTCGCGGGTTACCGTTGCATTGTGGGAAATGTAGTATTGGTGCGTGCAAAACACCAGCGGGCGGCTACGGCCTGCGGGCCGGTTCTAATACTAATCAAATATCATCCCGGGGGCCATAGATAATTCATTAACGGGCCGGATTCGGCCCGCGGGCCTTGACTTTGACATATGTGCACTAAAGTGTTTGTCTTTGGCTCTCTGTTCGTATGCCCCCGGTTTGTGAGTCTGCAGCATACACAATGTAAGAGTTTAACAGAGAAATGCAGCTTTAAACTAAATGTACATCATTCTAATCTAATATTCTTAGAGTGCAGTCATTGTCTCCAATTCTGTCCATTAACTGGGCAGTTTTGAATGGATGATCTTATCAGAGGACACTGCCTGGAGTCACTCTGACTTCATAACTGACTCATTGAGCTTATAAAGTTTTTGTTTGAGGAATAATGGTTAAATGGATTTTATTTGAATGTCAGTTGTTCAACTGTGAATCTGTCCCCACATCCCAGTAAAATCACCACGTCTGCTGAGAGTTTTTCCGTCGTAACGGCCTCTCTGGCAGCTCCCACATCAGCCTCCACATTACATCATCGCTTTGATATCTGCCGTTAATCTCAGCACGGACTCCAGACTGTCAAAGCAATGTGGTTTTATAGGAAGAACAAAAATAAACTACAGCTACCCCACTTACAGGCATTACGTGACTGCACCTCATGTGCAGCAACCTGAACAGATTCAGATCTCCAAACTCAACAGGCTGTAATTTCTTGGTAAATATTGTGACGATCAGGATTAACAGACTCTTCGTCTCCTGTTTTAGGATTACTTGTGTTTGCTATTGTGATGCGGTGTGTGAACAAGCGTTGAATGCTGATGGTATTATGGGGTGACAGATTTATAAGGATAATCTCCTCTAAGGGTTTAACAACAATTTGTAAGATGACTTATCTCTTTATCCCATTGCATTAAAGTCTATGGAAGAAATTACAGAGTAGCAATATGATTAATGATCACGATCGGTGAGGGTGTACTTCAGAACTTTTACTGTGGTAGAACTGTTGAGCTCAGATTTCTCCTTTTCCTCTGTTGGTAGTCATTTTCTGACATTGGACTCTACTGGATTTACATTATCAGCGGTGCATAACGAGTACAAACAGAGTTGTGGTGTGGTTAGGGGTCATTCTGAGATCGGCTCTTTTTGAGTACAGGGAGGAGTATGTCATCCATATGGGAGGCCTGGCTTTAATCATCTGACTTTTCTTATTAAAGAGAGGTAAACACTTTTACTCAAAGTGTTTTTCTTTTTTTTTGTTAAAGAGAAAGGTTTGTAAATGTAGGAAAATGTTGTGACTTGAAGCCAATAGTATTTGGCAGTAAATCAATAAAAAAAGGAGTCAGTCCAGGAGGAGATGATGCTTTCATACTTCACTAAAAATCACTGACAGCAATGGCCAATCGTGTATTACATTGTAGCTGGAATGAAATATATAAAAATAAAGTAAAACAGTACAGACCACGCAGAGAACATTTTTGACCTGATTTTCAACAGGCAGGTGATGGCAAAAAACTCAAATCCTTGACACTAAAACTACACTTGAACACAAGTGACAGTCTCTTTTTAGAGCATCTTTCCTCCTACTTCAGTGAAGTCAGGTTCATGGTGATTCATGAAGAATCTTTCTCCGTGAGGCAACTGTCACACTGAAACCTTTGAATGTTTCTTCTCAGAAACACAACGGCCTGTAAATGACTCACTACCTGTAAATGACTTACAACCTTGGGTATTTTCCTCTGATGCTGAACTCCAAGCATCATTATTAGGAATTAATCTCACAAGTCGTATTTCCTGGGAAACAAAAGTAAGAGTGTTCAGGCAGTGGCTACATGAGGCTGTACTATGGATGTAAATATTATGTAATAAGAGTTCCTTATGATTGCCCTATTATACCCTGTTGATGGCCTTAGATGACCAAAGTCAATAAGATTTATGGGCCAGCCATAATGCTGAATGATATTTCTCTGTATGTTTTTATAGCAACCTTATCGTCAGTGGACAACCACCTCTACCACTTGAGCCACAGCCACCCTAGTCTGCATCACAACTGTCCAATGTATATTAAAACAAATCAAACATTTTCTTGTGGGCCACAGTCTAACACCACAACTCAACACTCAACAAGCTTTTTGCATCTCAATGGGTGTAACTGCAGTGAGTTCCACATCTTGTGACATCACACACATACCATCTATTCTCAAAAGCTGTTTAAAACTAAATGTTGTCTAATGTTATCAACATATGGGTGCTAACGATACACAATATGTGCTAATAAACATATATTTGCTGTGCGTAGATGGAAATAAGTGACTATTTAACATTGTGTTTGTTACAGAAAAAAAGAGCAATGACCCCCTACACCCCAACTACATGCCATCTTTATTTATCTTCCAGGCTTTTGTATGACTAATTAGTTCCTTTTCTATTATTTGTAAATGCAGCTATGTCAAAAAAACATTGTGTGTTTTAAAATTTCACTGCCTGTTAGTATTTATTACTGCCTCACTGTGGCTTTTGGCATACCAACACTAAACACTTCAGTACAGTCTATCATTGCCCACTCATAAAACTGAAATACTATGTCATAAATGCAATAATAACAGAAAACGCCCATTCATGTGCTGTTTAGCACTCTGTGTGCTTTTCTTTTCTTCTGTCTGTGTGTGTGTGTCCATGTTCCCATTCTGGGCTCTTGTATCACACTGAGCCCTGGAGATGCTTTTCTGGCCAGAGACAGCGTCCTAAAAAGCCCTGCTGTTACCATGACAACCATGTAGGGGAAGGAAAAAAAAAGCCAAACCTGGTCCAAAATGCGTCCATTGTTTGTTTTTGTTTTTTTTTTTTAACCTGCCTCGTGAAACTCATCGTTTGCTCTATGAAAGCTGCACCCGCAACAAGCCAGCACAGCTATTTTTTGCTGTTAAATGGCTGGTGAATGTGTTGCTATGTACCGATGCAAAAACCTGCCTTACAATATTAGCTGAGTGTTGTGTCTTTTCAGAAGGAATGGTTGATCCTCCACAAATCTGCTCTACTGTTCAAGAATTCAGTCAATTCAGCCAGGGGAACACCATTAGAAATGCTCTCCACATAACATTAACAACATAATGTCTGTTCTTATATCTTTGTACTACCATCGTACATTGATTCACTTTACAAACCTTTGTGGTTGTAATCTGACATGAATATTCCCTCCAGGCAACAGAACAACAACAACATACTTGACTGTAGCTTTTAAGGCAGTGTCTCCCCTCAGGCAACATAATGTTGGGATGAAAGAGTGGAATATAGTTAAAGCCAGCATTTGTAATTTAATCCAATAGCCACTATTTGTTATGTATAACATAGGATTTCAGCGGCCAAGGATCCTTTAGTACGTTTAAGTGTGTTGTTTGTGCTGATGTTCAATTTAGATACAGCCTCTCAATCTTTCCCAAATAAGCAATAAAAACAACCCTGGAAAAGTAACTATTTACTTGAATCCTTACCTTTTAACAGGTATTTACCTAAAACAAGGTCGATTATAAGAAATTCTTAGTATTTATTAACAAAAAGATACTTGAACAGCACCTTTGTGATAAAGCAACTAAAACAGGAATGTGCCCTTAAAATACAAAGAACACATAAAATGGACAATAGACTACAGTCCTGTAATGTGGACATAGGTAAGATGGTGACACCTCTAAACCACAGTAACATTCGACCAATGATTCCTGGAATTTCAAGCATTTGAATATGAAAGAGTGTATATGGTAAACCTTTACAAACACAGTATGTGTAACTAACTGCAACAACCAGCCGATGTAGAAATAGCAAGTGTGACTTTGGCCTTGTGACTGTCATAAAGTAACTAGTTAATACCTTGTTACTCTTCATAGCCATACAGTGGTAGCAGTAGTTGAAAATGACAAATCTGCGAAGGTCAACATCAAGCTGGAGCGCCAAGTGTGTGATGGAGAAACTGCACTGGCTTGACTCACAGGGGCAAGCCCTGAGCGGGTTACTCACCCAGTGTGGACAGGTCAACTGTCTCTGTGACCCCCGCAATATGTCCTCAGGCTGAAGGGCTTATATTCGAAGGAAAAACCATAGTAAAATATTATATCCAGATATAAGAAGAGAAGTAACTGCAATTCACAGAAACAACTGGAATCCATCAGACAAAAACATAAGGTGGGCATACCTTTATTAAATGGAATTTGTTAAAAACAGTGGCATGTCAATGAGCCATTTCTTCCTCTAAACAAAGGGAGGGACAATCGGCTACACAAAATGTTTGTCTTATATCATCATTAGGCACTAATAACACATACACACACACACACACACACACACACACACATATGTTCTAATTAATGGCATATCAAGAAATTACCAGGAAACCAGATTCTTGGTCACATGTCAGTGTTCACAGACCACTGCTTCTTTGGTAAGTTTTAAGGATCACTGTGGAGTGAGTCATTTAAGCAGATAATCGTCTGTCGAACTTCTGTTTATTCAGTCGCGCCCACTGAAGGCAGCCATGTTGCTGTCAAAGAATACTTTTAATGATGTGACGTTTATTGTGTCTGTTTGAATGTAAGGCCTGTTTGTGAGGAAAAAAAAACAATAAGGTCACACATTGTGTTGACTTTCACTGACTATAGTAAACTTTAGTAAAAACTTGCTAGCTTGTGCGTTTAGAAGCCAGTATCATGGCAATCAAACTATTTAGCATAACACCAGCCAGCTGACATGTTAGAATCATATAACCACATTTTTATAAGTTCATACGTTCCTAGCTATCTGAGCAATGTTGTTGTGTTTGTCTTCTGTACACATTTGGCAAGGCACTACATTTTTTGCACTTAATTTTCCTATCAGAGAGTGAGTTGTCATCAATGACAGCTGAGCACATTTCTGGAGCTTAATTACTTGTTTCTTTAACAGGTGTCACACACTGCTGTTTTTTCCTCTTTTAAATCTTGCCTATAGCATTGTCTCTGCATAGCAGTGTTTGAACACTGTTTGAAAAAAAGTTTGCAAAGAATCAGCCAGTTAATGCATATCACAAGCACAATGCATACCATGTTGCTCCAAACAAATATTGTAGTAATATAAATCTGGTTCATATGGCATGGGTTCCCATGGAAATTTGTGGATAGAGTTGCCATGTAAGAGAAGAGGTTTCACATTATTAGGAATTTGCCTTCGTGATTTAGTGCATACATAAACCAAGCCAGTAACATATTATAATATAGTATAATAATAAGAAGCATGCATGGGGTAAGATAAAATAAAATAAAGTAAATAATGTAATATAAACTAAATAAGACTATAAATTGTATGAATTTGCAAATATCATACAGTTGAATGTGTAAGAGGTACCACATATGGTCTGTGAGTTGGTACGAGTGTGCAAAGTAGTGCAATTGAGTAAACAGTGCAAATAGTCAGCAGGTGGATCATGACAGAAGCATGGTACAGTGACTATACTAGAGTAAAGTGCAGAGCAATATGTATACAATATTAATTATTGTTCAACAGTCCAACAGCAGAGGTCCACCTCCCTCCTGTAGGCAGACCCATCCCCGTCTGAGATGAGTCCAGTGTGGGAGGAGATGCTGCAGCAGGTGTAATCGCAGCCCTTTAGTAAACTAAGAGTATAAAAGTATTCCTTTGAAAGCACTAAACATCATGTGTATGTACTGCTTAATAAACTAGCTTTATAAACAGTTAAAGAGTTTATACAAGAGTGTGTTATATTTAATCATACATCTTGTACAAAAGAAAACATTTCAGTATTGCAATTAAAGTTGTCAAATGTGGTGACGGTATTTGAATTGCTGTGGAGTAGCACAGCATATAAATAGAAGCCACAGTGTATCCACCAACACTAGACAGGGCTGACATGTTTCTGCATTATCCTCATAATGAAGTACTTTCAGCCTGAGACGCAGCTTCTTTTCCTTCTGCACAGATGCTGGTATAAATGTGCATTAACAAGGCTCCAACACACATTTGCAAGTGTGTGTGTGTGTGTGTGTGTGTGTGTGTGTGTGTGTGTGTGTGTGTGTGTGTGTGTGTGTGTGTGTGTGTGTGTGTATCGGAAATCAGACTTGTATACTTAAAGAGATGGCTCATTATGCATCCTCCTTCTTGTGCCTGGTATGATGTGTTTCGTGCAATGCAATCTAACAACTACAATTTTCCTGTAGATTTAGTTCATGCAAATTAAATTTAAATCATCCTCTCCAACATCTGTTCCATTTATAGACAGAATTCACAACATATACTGCACAAAAGATGATATCCTTAAGCAGCTGTTGTTGATAAGGCTCAGATTTAAACATCACCTGAAAACAATTTCATTAGTATGTAAAAAGTGTGCACGTCAATCCTACAGAGAGGATTATGAGTACATTTATTGTGCTTAAAATCCTCTTTTTCTCACCTATTGCTTTAGCTAACAGTCAGTGACATCTTTGCACATATTTCTGCCCTTGGCCTCTGTGTCACATGAAATCCTTTCTTCTGCTCTGAATATGGTATGACCTTTCCTGCAGGTCCTTGTAGAATACCACAGTCAGGGCCGGCTGCTGCAAGGCATTGGCTGCGATCAATACTAATCAATTTGTCAGTCTGTTAGCTAATAACAAGCTAAGAACCCGCTGCTCGGAAAAATATGGCTTCCAGACCTCTTTAATTTGTCATAATAGGAGGGCAGAGGAAGCAAACCTGATTATCTGGCTCTCGGTCTCTGATTCCTCATGTGTGGCAGATACAATTTGAAGTCGAGCAGGGTTATTTAAGGAGACCGTCTGCCTTTTTCTGTTAGCTGCTGTCAGCTGGATTCGATTTGGAAATTGGACCGTTGCTAATCACATTTTTTGCGCCAGTCAAGCTCTGATGAGTGTGTGTGTCCCTGAACACCTCAAGAAATAAATAAAACAACACAATGTGTAATGTAAAAATAATCTGCGTGTCCATCAAAATGCTGGAAAAGTGCCACTAAGAATAAATGTTAAATAAAAAAAATCATGTAGGGAAACAATCGTTTTGAAGCGAGTAGATAAAAACACAACGCCTTGTTAGCCGCTTTGATGTGTTCTAAAAGTAGAGGTGATCCTTCAGATTGGGTCAGTGGCCCTTGACTGGGTCCAGTCCTTTCAGTTTGAGGCGAATAACTGGAAAAGAGGATCTATGGTGGGTCTGTGCCGGGTTTCATAGCCTGTCACTTCACCCCTTCAACACCCAGCAGCTCCCTAGACCTTCTGTTCGAGCTGCAGAACAGAGGGCCCATTAATCAAACCCCAAAGGTCAGGAGCTAAACCCAATTTACCCGTACGCTCCCCTTGTCGCTCACAAGAGTAATGAATATGTTGGTGGCGAAGCAGGAGGAGCCCAGCTGAGAAACAGTTCAGAGGGATTTAGTCTTTCTGAAAAATGTAACATGGTTCATCCGCAGCTGAGGTTTTCCCAGGAGGGAGAGAGAGGCAGTGGTATTCTGCAGTCAGCTTACACACTCTCTTTGTCTTTGTATTCCAAATAAAGCAGAGGAGATGAAAGTGAATATGGAGTAAATATAACCCTCTTCTGATTTGGTTTGAAGTTACAGAAGCACAAAACTGTGCTGTGAAGTCTGGAGGCTTAAATATTCATTAAAAGCAGAGTGAATGCAACAAGCTGTACACTTTGTTGTTACATGATCAGGCAGACTGGCAGTCTCAATTTGAATTTGTTGTTCTGTATATTGTGAGTATATATATAAATTTGGTTGTTTTCTAGAACACATGCATCACAATTTCCTATATACACGTACCAAGGATTTGGTGTTTTTGTGGATCACTATTATTTCCCGTATTCCATAACAACAAGTTAGGCTACACAGCTATTCACTCTGAGTAATTATGGTACTTCTCCTCTGAGCAACAGGTTAGCACATGTCAGTCAGGGAAAGTGGACAGTGTCAGTCTTCTGTCATCAGCCTCCTCTCCCTCTGCTGATGTTGTCTTGGTCTATTAAACTACCTGTCATGTCGTTGACCCAATCATTTATGAGAACGATGGGTTTCCCTTTTTACGATGCCAATCCATGAAATAATCCATGTTAACATAGAAATTAGCACATTGTTAACTTTGTTCCTTAATCTCCAGTTGCTCTATGTGACACTATCCTTAAATGTCGTGTCAGTCACCACACACTGGTGGTAAAATGGCCAACTTCACAGTAGAAATAAACATGTTTTCAGCCTACAAAGGTCTGTAATGATTTGTTCCTTCTTGTACTGTACAGGAGGTTAATTTCTATATAACTCACTCAGTTAATTAAGGACATGGCTGCTTTGAGTGGCAGGTGGTTGCAGATTCACAGCGTGAGCTTCCTGCTTCAGCTCAATTATGCTTCACCTCTTTGGAAGTGTGGGTGGACCTTTAGATGACGTTATAGATATTTTTTTTTCCCTCTATACAGTCTATGATGCTGTTTTAGGTTCTATTATTTATATTGATCAGTATGTGACTATTATCTTTTCTCTCTGAGGACGTTCGCAAAACTATGTTTTGTTTTGATATGTGTCTCTAATTCAGGCTCTGCCACAGATGTCCCCTTATCCTCCTGCCTGTCCTTCAGCTGTCTGCCTGTTTGTCATGTGTCTGCAGAGAGTGTCCTGTCACTACAGTCAGCTTCCTCTCAGCACAGAGAATCCAATGACTTTCCCCTCATCCATAATTGAGAGGCCATGCTAGGTGCCTGGAGAGCTGAAATGAATTAGCTGGCAGTATTAATAGCCATCTAAAAATACAGCTGCAGGTCTATTTCCAGGGGCCCTCAGAGGCAAGGTGTTCCTGCTATTAGTGCTGTTTGGAATTGCTGGAAACCCTTATTGGAGAAATCGCGTGAAGTGACAAATATGAGCAATTATGTGAGAGCTTGAATGGCATGTGTAACACTCTGCTGAGCAGTGGAAAACATTAATTGGGGATAAATGCTCATTTCAATGGCACAGAGGAACAGAGGAATTATAGTAATGAAGAATCCTTTAAAAAAATAGACTCCTAAATATATTCAAGTTCTCCTCTTCTCAGTTCTGTTCACTCTTTTTAATTAAATCAACTCTCCTTTCCCCACCCATAATTCTACAATATATTGCACCATCAAACACCACCCACCTGATCTAATAGAAACAAAGGAAGATCATCAGGATAATGCGGGTGACTTGCAGTCTAACGAGGCAGACACATTTCAGCTCTAATGATCTAAATGAACCCGTCACTGCCTCTCTCCTCTGTGTCTGAATGCCTCCCCTGACCTGCTGTAATTACACCTTTCATTAGCCATTAGCAGGGATAGCCTCCTGGCCCTGGTGGATTGATCGGGCGTTCACAGGGGTGCTGTTAACGACACTGCAGAGGAGGACAGGACCATACCCAGTCTCCTGATAAGGGCAGCTACTTCAGGGAAGGGAAGTGATGGCAAAGATAATGGCACTGAAGTGCACTGAACATTATAACTATCTCAGCTTACACTTCATATTAAGATTATATCGATAATATGAATCTACGGCCTTGCAGGCTTTCATAAAGACTTTTATCATGTCTCTTTTCTTTTTATCTACCTAGGGAAACATTTTGCACAATTCTTTCCTCTTTTAAATCACAAGCTCCTCTTTAATATTCAAGGGCCAATACTGTATTCACAGTGTGAACACAGGTCAGAGGGCTTATCGTGCCTCTGAAGGAGACATGTTTTGGAAGCTACTGATCAGGAGCTGCAGTGTATTATTCCACACTGAAAAAAAGGGTAAATTTGTTCATCACATTTTTCTTTGTTTGATGTGCTTGTCACTATCTGCACGTCTCATTTAATAGATGTATAATTTTAATGTGCACTTTTTGGTTTGTGTAACAAATATTATTGGTCAATGTTTTTGATAATTATATAGTACACAGTGGGTAAAATCATAACATCATAATAATCCTCAAACAAAACAGCACATTAAGACATGTCCCAGAAATGACACATAGCTGCTAGGGTACATGTAAGGAGGTATGAGGGGTGGCTGGTGGAACTTAGTCTTTGTTTTCTTTTCACTTGCATTTGGGGATAAGCATTAAATACTACTTAGACATTATGTTCTTAATGGGTTATGTTCAGATAAAAGTGTGACAAGACTTCATGCCCTAAGATGTTGTTATCTGATAATGAGACAATATTTCCTGTCTTGTGGGATAGTAGTGCAGATAGATTTTTTTTCTCATTTAGTTTACTATAGGAAGATTGCACTACAAAACTGAAGAAAATGTACAAAGCTAATGAAACAGTGGCAAATTCCAAGCACTGGAAACATCAGCTTCATATTACATACTACTATACTATTCTACCTGACTGTTATTGTTTAAAGTGTGAGTACTTCCAGAAGCTTCTGAATTGCACAAGCCCCAGCACTACCCTGCCTGCCTGCACATACAAAACGATGTATTTAAAAAAGCTAAAAGAAGCACCATGATTTCCACTCTGCTGAGCCAAGGTATTGTATTATTACTCTGTAAACCACCATGAACTTTAAAGCACTGTATAAACATAGTTTTTATGAGGATTTGCCTGACCTCTATGAGAGGTTCTTTGCCAAAAAAAAAAAAGTTTGGAAACCAGTAAACTGATATTGAAGGGTCAGTGCTCTGACAGACTTGGGAAGGAAAACTCCCTCAACTATCATGGGCAATATTTCAAGTGAGTTTCCATTATCCACTGCAGTTCGTGAGATGTTACGACTTTCAAATGTGATTTCACAAAGCTGCTTACAGATTCCAATTAATTCCCTTGCTGCTACAAAACCTTTTATAGCGGAGCTAGAATGATGCTAAAAGACTCTCCAAGAAAAGCAAAAATGTCTGCAGCGCTAGGAGCTGTCATATCATATCAATTTAGAAGTCATAGTATCCCCAGTGTGTCATGAGTTGTAAGTGTCTCCTGTGTGTTGTAATGCAACATGAGACAGTTGTGAGTGTCGTCAGCCCAGCTCACAAGCATTACAACCAGCAGTGAAAAGGAAGGGGAGGACATCGTTATACAGCTTATATTAAGGAAACATGATCTGACAGTGGTCTGCATGTGATGCTAATTTTGGCAAATGGTCATGCAGGTATAGTATTGAATTCTGAAAATATACTCACATATACTCAAGTAGTCTTACTTAGATGATTTAAAGTAGTCAACACTAAGCCTTTTAAACTATTACTCATACAACATTTTATCTTTCCACAGAATGTTTCCATGGCCGTCTGCATGTCTTTCCCCAGCTTCTGGTATAATATCCAGTAGGGATTCATTATTTTAGCCCATATATTACTATTATTCCTTAGGAACCAGTTATGTTGACTAACATTACTGTTATTATGGATGATACTGGAATGCCAAATGCAACAATGCTAACTTAATTTGAAAAGACATCTGCCTTTAACTACTTCCAATTACTTTTTATTATGGATGCACTGATTCATCTTTTTCAGTCCTGACAACAATACTGATATGTGGGGTTTGTGTACTAATACCAGAAACTTGTTGCTCTAGAGTCTAAACATACAAGCTAAAGCTTTGACCCATTGTGTTGTTGCTCTGTTTGTTGTGAGTCAAGTCTACTGGCATGCTGTCCTTGTTTCTGACACATGGCATACCATGAATAGCAAACACAGAAGTAAATAAATCAGCCACATTACCTGATCTAGCTATACTAGAGGTTGTCATACACTGCTTGAAAAAATAAAGGGACCACTGAAACAACACAGAGTAACTCTAAGGTCAGTCACTCGTCTGTGAAATCAGCCTGTCCAGTTAGGATCAACACTGATTGTGAATCAGTTTCAGCTGCTGTTGTGCAAATGGAACAGACAACAGGTGAAAATGAGAGGCAGTTATCAAGACAGCCCTATAAAGGAGAGGTTCTGCAGCTGCTGACCACAGACCATTTCTCTGCTCTCATCCTTTCTGCATGATGTTTGATCACTTTTGCATTTTGTCAGCGCTCTCACCCCTAGAGGTAGCATGAGGCGGTGTCTACAACAACAAGTTGCTCAGGTAGTGCAGCTCATCCAGGATGGCACATCAATGAGAGCTGTGGCAAGAAGGTTTGCTGTGTCTGTCAGCACAGTGTCCAGAGCATGGAGGAGATACCAGGAGACAGCCAGTACACCAGGAGACATGGAGGGGGCCGTAGGAGGGCAACAACCCAGCAGCAGGACCGCTACCTCCTCCTTTGTGCAAGGAGGAACAGGAGGAGCCAGAGCCCTGCAACATGACCTGCAGCAGGCCACTGATATGCATGATTCTGCTCAAACTGTCAGAAACAGACTCCATGAGGGTGGTATGAGGGCCCGACGTCCACAAGTGGGGCTTGTGCTTACAGCCCAACACCGTGCAGGGTGCTTTGCCAGAGAACACCAAGATTGGCAGATTCACCACCCTGTACTCTTCATGGATGAGAGTAGGTTCACACTGAGCACATGTGACAGACGTGATGCAGAGTCTGGAGACACTGTGGAGAACGTTCTGCTGCCTGTAACATCCTCCAGCATGACCGGTTTGGCAGTGGGTCAGTAATGGTGTGGGGAGGCATTTCTGTGGATGGGCGCACAGCCCTCCATGTGCTAGCCAGAGGTACCCTGACTGCCAGAGGTACCAGGATGAGATCCTCAGACCCATTGTGAGAGATGAGATCCCTCAGGACAACATCCACCGCCTCATCAGGAACATGCCCAGATGTTGTAGGGAGGTCCTACAGGCACTTAGAGGCCACACACTACTGAGCCTCATTTTGACTTGTCTTGAGGAATTTCCACTCAAATTAGATCAGCCAGTAATGTGATTTTCCACTTTCATTTAGGATGCATTAGCATTAGTAGAAAAACAGTAATTATTTTAGTTTCATTTTCATCATTTT
The DNA here is from genome assembly GCF_900634625.1 of Parambassis ranga. NCBI lineage: Eukaryota > Metazoa > Chordata > Actinopteri > Ambassidae > Parambassis > Parambassis ranga. The sequence continues at coordinate 2,634,042 of NC_041030.1, read as the reverse complement.
AAGTTTAAGACCTACAATAGTTATGATGACTGAACTATAAACAAATCATACCTTCACTCATACCTTCTGTTACTTGGTACTATTTCAAAGTTATTAACAGCTTTCAAGATTTGGTTTACTTAGAATAAATGTATCCAGAGTATGTTATACCTGATCATAGCATGCTTATCAGCTCTTCAGTTACCCGTCTAAAATATTACCAATGTGTAGACACTCAAAGAAAATCAGAAATAGCTGTAGGGAAATCAGCTTCCCTCCTTGCGCTGAGCAATTCTTTATCCTGCCAAAATTCATCTGCCATGCCTTCCTTCTCCCTTAACTAAATCCGTCAGTTCCCTTACAATGTACTGACAGGCCCCCTCATTCAGCATCATTCGATTATCAATTCTCATTTCGCGAGCTGCGGCTAAGCTCATTTCAGATTTAGATCCCAGACTTCAAGCAGCCATAGATCACCTGTCACTTGTCAGAACTCTGTGGCAGAAAAGGACAGAAAAGCGTCAGTGGCTTTGGGCAGTCTGCCTGAGGTGGCAGAGAAATGACTTCATTTTATGTGCTGGAATTGGGACCTACAATAGAAGCGACAGACAGCAAATAACTTGCACATTGGAACTGTGTTTATTACTGAATGTTAGCAGGTGGGTGTCCCCTGGCAATCTTACATTTTTTGTGCAAGATGTCTGTACATCAAATGCCTCATCTTATCTCATCTGCTGACACGATAACAGTGTGCTTCTTCATTAGCTTTTCATAGCAACAGATATCCAGTCAAATAACTTGATCGCTATTACCAAGTCTGCAGTCTGCCAACACTATCTGAGAGCAAGCATGTGAACTCAGTGATTGCCAGACTTTCTTTGCTACCAGGGATATCTCACTTATAGGATTAGCATAGTTACACATCTGAATAGACATACAGTATTATGATCATTATGAAGCACTTAAGGATAAGTAAAACACAGCAAGACCCACTTCTGCTTTCCTTTGGCTGCATAAAAAGCACAAAAAGCTTTCATAATGCTCTTTCTCGCTCTCTCTCTCTCTCTCTCTCTCTCCAGTAATAGTGCAATTGAGGAGATGTGGATTCATTTCTGTGGCAGCCTGAAAGTGGATTGAAGAGCTTCTTTCATCCCCTGTCACTCATCTAACCTGATGGGCACATCACTCTCCTCCAGCCTCTGTTTCCCACCTGACAGGCCTGTTCTATTACGCCCAGCTGTAATTTCATGTCAGTTGACAGGAAAAAAGACCTATTTACAAATTTAACACCCGATCTCGACACCTAAGTTGCAGCTGTCAACTGCTGTGAACCTAGATGGAGAGAATGGCGAGCAAATGTTGTGGCATCGATTTTCACAAGGCTTAATTGAAACATTTATACAAATCCGAGCCTGCTTGCACTTCACTGAATAAATACAGCTTGTTTTCTGCCCTGTGAACAAATGTGTTAGCTGCAAACATAAATTTGCAGCAAGTGTCCCGCTGAGAGATGGAGAGACTATTAGAGTCTCTCTAAATGCAGTGTCTACTCTGCTTTGTGTGCAATCCCACCCCTAATGTAAGAATGAGTGCCCCCCTTTTATTTATTCATCTCTTTATGCCACTGTGTTTTCATTTACCAGCACAGAAGGCAGACAGCAGGATATTGATTGTTTGCTTTCTTCTAAGGGCTTGTGTTATCCATTACCTCAATGCAGCCCACCCACATGAAGGCCTCCCCCTTGGACAAACCCTGTTCTGCCAGGGTGGGCCCTTCTGGGCGCACAAAAGCCGTCTCCACATCTCACACTGGACCGTTTTACACACTGAGAATCTATACAAAAAAATCCTTAATCCAACAGCATAATCTCAACCCAATACAGCTAAAAGCAACATTTACTGTGGAAATATCAAATTTAAAATATTGACATTTCCTTGAGCACTTATGTTATGATCCATGTGGAGTGTTTGTCAGGTATGAAGGAAAAGGCAAGTGGGGGGCAAAGGCAGACGAAAACATGTCAACCCCTAATCCATTTCTTCCATTGATATATGTACGGCGGGATTAACAGAGATTTAAATAATTCAAAGTGCTTGGACTGCCAAAGCTCCATAATCAGCTTGTGAGCTCAAGTAAGCAGCACGATGGAGTGTACAGTACCATACAGGGAGACTGATTGCTCAAGCCCACATGCATAATTAAGCAGAGGTGGGGGTTCGGCTTTAGAGGTAGAGCCCCATTTAATGACAGATCTGAGGTCAACACGTGCAGATTCTACATGGACGAACCTGTTTACATCAACAGCTGCAAAGTGGTCTGAAAAAAGTAGATGTATAGAGGTGCTGTCAATGGTGCAGTGTGTGACAGCAAATATACAGTCCCCAATAAAACAGAGTATCTTAGCCAGGATTTATGGCTCCATATGGCTGGCATTAGTGAAAACTCTGTAGATTATCACAGATGGAGTTGTTTAAATCCTTATTAGTCAATAGGAGCTGGCTTTCTGTATTGGCTCTCATTCTGCAGTATAATTCCTCAATTTCCAAGCTTCACTTAACTCAGATCCAAAGCTCAGTCAGGCCTGTCCTTTATTTAGGATTGTCAATATCAGCAAATACTAAGCACCACTAAATCTGATAATAACATCATTTTTTTTTGTCTAAAGTTGCCCATGCTCATCTGACAATAGTTGCATAAGTAGTCTTGTGTTTAAATGCCCAAAGGCGAAAGCAGAAATAACTCCAGTCCACCTTCAGCTCCATCCAGGAGCTTTATTGCTAGTCTCCTTACAAGTTATACAACTAAATGGCACTCTGGTTTCTTCTACTTTTATGCAACCTAAATAAAGAGCAAAACAGTTTTTGTGAATTCACACACACCCTTACAGCAATCAGGGAAAAAAAATAAAAAATGTACATATCAAATCATAATAAAATGAAAATTTCTACTTAAAATTTGATTCAAAATGGCATCCCTATTTACTATAATCAAAACACTTAAATACACCACTTCCTAAAACATGACATTGGTTGAAGGTCTCAGCAGTAGCACAGTATGCTACTATTCAAGACCTTAACAGTGCAGGACCCTGCTTGTCCCCATGTTAACATCCACTTTCCCTCGCTATGCTACGCAGCACATTTTTAAGTCATTTTCAGAAAAATATCCAAGGGTGAGTTCAGCCACTTTACCCCTGTATGGCTTAGCAGAAGCAGCGACATGGTGACTGAAGGTTGTGTGTTGCAGGTAACACTGGATAAGTAGAGCACAACTCAAATACAAAATGTACCCTGAAAAGATCATTTGTATTAAAAAAAAAAGAAAAAAAAAATTAACAAAAATTTAAAAGCCAATTCTCAAGTGATTGTTTGTGAACACACAAATTTGTGTGTATTTGTGTGTCAGTAATAAAGTGCCAAATTTAGTAGCTTTATTTACACAAATATGTGCATCATTATCTGCTGAGGTCTGCATTAAGAAGTTTCTTGTGATTGACTAAAATCAACATCTGGGGTTGAAATGAAACCTTCACAGTGATGTCTTCCTATTGCTAAACTTGGTGTGTGTTTGTTTCCTACCTTTTGCAGTGGGTTGATATTAATCTGCCCCTCAAGATGGGACAGTCCAAAGGGCTTAGCAGCTAGGCTTCAAAAACAGGAGGCTTGAAACAGAGGTGGTGGGCAGACCATACAGCCTGTATGTGATGTGACACAAATATAAGTGGCTTCACCCACATACTAGAGACCACAATCAGCATGTGGTCATGACAGCGACCCCAATTCATGCAAAATGGCAGCCTTATATAGCTGCAGCCACCCCTGGAGTGCAGCCCAAGCACAGGAAAGGGTGATCTCCTCCCCCCTCTATCTAAAAGTTATCACCCAACACCATTTACACCAAATACAATACATATTTACAATAAATAATTAATAAATAACACTCTTTACTAGTAGAATTCTAAAATATAACTAACAACTATCATTTCTCATTGTCAAAGAAATACACTCCCCCCTGCACCTATTTCCCTGCATGGTCTGACCTGGAACCTTAAACACCTGCTGCTTTCTCAGGGGACTCTTTTGACTGATACACCTGGCCACAACACAAGGTAAGTGCTATACACACACACTACCACATCAATTAGACCACTCAACTCCTGCATTTAACAAACCAACACACAGTACAATCATTACATGCCTAGTTTTTTTTCTAAGGTCTAAGGTCTAAGGTCTACATCCTGAGCTCTCAGGCAGCACAGAGGAATTCAATGGTAGCATCCACCACCTGCTTCATGATGACCTGTGACACAGAACGTGAATCAGTGGAAAGGCGCTGATTCTTATATTCATGAAGAAACCTTAGCAGAGAACTTCTTGTCTTTGTAAAGCTGCTGCTGTAGCTTGGTGTTCTTTTAATTCAGACTGCCTTCTTGGGCTTTATGGTAACTGAAGATATCGGTACTCCTGACTTCTCCTGCCTTCTCTTACTACATTCAATATTAGAGAGACCTCTCCATTTTGTACCAAAAAAAACAGACCCACAACTATGACAAATACACACTACTCTTGTAAATAAGTGAGGAATCCAATATTAACTATATTTCTCTGTATCACAAACAGCATGATAAACATGATGAAAATGTCTCAAAAAATTACTCATTAGTAAACCAAGTATTTTGGGATTTGTTTGAAATGTGCATGGGGGGTTGTCTATTTGAGAAGGAGGAAAGGTCCCATATCGACACACATCAACAGTATTCAACCTTTTATGCACCTAATATAGTAGCTTGCCTTCCTCCAGTTACATAACATGTAACATTATTGTTCAAAAGTAGTTATTACAAAGCAAAGTATTTTGAGATTGTTTGATTAGAAGCTGCAAGACAGAAAGGTAAGCATTTAACGTTTATAGTGAAATGTGCATGGGGGGTTGTCTATGTGAGAGGGAGGAAAGGTCCCATTATTGCCATCACCAATCTTGTAAAGCTGAATCTAGCTTTAGTCGAATTCAGCTGAGAGAGAGATTAGCATCATTCACAGACTTGTGGGTGTCCCTGTTATGTGACTGGAAAGTGAAATACTCTTTATTTCATACAGGATGTGTCATTTACAGGATCCTATGATCTGTGTAATTTTTAGGACTCATTTTATAGTTAGTTATTTAGGCCTAACCTAAACTTCTGACACACTGACAGCTCTTGTTGGCCAGTTTGCTCAAATTAATAGAAATACACAGTGGAAGACATGTTTGAGAATGTAATATGGTGAGTGGTAGAGCAGGGTTGTCCAATAACCGGAAGGTTGGCGGTTCAATCCCAGCTCCTCTCTAGTCACTGTTGTGTGTCCTTGGGCAAGGCACTTTACCCACATTGCCTCCAGTAGAATAAATGGAACAGACAACAGATGGAAATGAGGCAGAAATGAGGCAAGACAGCCCTATAAAGGAGAGGTTCTGCAGGTGCTGACCACAGACCATTTCTCTGCTCTCATCCTTTCTGCCTGATGTTTGATCACTTTTGCATTTTGTCAGTGCTCTCACCCCTAGAGGTAGCATGAGGCTGTGTCTACAACCTATTTTTTGATTTACATTGATCATTTTTATGTTATTTTGTCAATGAATAATTTTTTTGAGCAGCAGTGGCTCAGTGGTATAGCGGGGTTGTCCAATAACCGGAAGGTTGGTGGGTCGATCCCAACTCCTCCCTAGTCACTGTTGTGTGTCCTTGGGCAAGGCACTTTAGCCGCATAGCCTCCAGTGTACTCACTGGTGTATGGCGCTCTTTGCTGGGCTGCCTTAAGCAATTTCCCCATTGTGGGACTAATAAAATTTTCTTAATTAATTAATTGGAATATTTCATTCATTGACATCTAGGATGTGTAATTTTAGTGTTCCATTTATTTATATACAGGACAGTACATAAAAATAAATGTTTTGTTGAACTGTGATCAGCACTTAAGGTGCAACAGAGAGATCAGCAAAATAGCTTTACATCAGCCTGCATTCAATCAGTGAATATGCTGAGCTGTGAAAACCTGCCACTGTGTAAGTCTTCAATATACTATTTCAACTGTTAATTAGAGGAAGTAGTGTTCTTGTTAACACTAGCAGTAAGTTCTTTTGGATATCACCACATGCCTTCTCTTAAATAAACAAAAACTGATGAGTTATTGCAAGCAGCAAGTTATTGAAAAAATGACACATAACAGTGTGTGCATGACCTCACCAACATCCTCCCGTTAGCACGACCCCCTGCCCCACCCCCATCCCCTTCCCTCAGCACAGGGACGCAGATGGCATGAGGCGGCAGTGACCAGGACGAAGGCCTGTCTGTCTGCCAGACTGACAGCAGCTAGCTGCCAGAGGCTCATTATGGTGCAGCGGCCACAGCAACAGCAACAACAACAGCCATGCAGCCTCCAGACGGTCGCATGCAGCTGACCACACGCACACAACACAACACACAAACTCATCTGGAAGCACTCCATGCCTTTAGTGAGTGGCAAAACGACTTTTATTCAGTAAGCTGCTGAAAAATATATAAATAAATCTGCAATGGCAATCTGATTTGATCTGATCAATTCTGTTCGTCAATACATACAGAATATTGTAACATATATAGTATTGTGTACATGCATACACGGTATATGTTATATACACAAGTGTTTTTGATTTCTAACAGTATGTGTACAATTTTCAGACGCATATTATTTCTATACAACGTATAATTATTATCATCTTGGTTGCTTTTGTCTTCACCACATGTCGAAATCACATGGAACGGATAGAGACTTGCACTGTTAGCTTACAGAACTACTTATGTATTTGAAACAGACAAAGATGCACACATGAACAATATGTAAAAAAAGATACATACAAATATTGTACACAGTTTGGCTTCCTCCAGGTTGCCATTTGTATCACTACAAGAACAGATGTAGACCGTGTCTTCCAAAGTTACCAGAGATGACAGGATGTCTGATACTGTGTAAAGCAAGCAGATGGTGCACTGCATACAAGTAGGGAGTACAAACACCAACACGCAGTCTGAGATAGCCTGAACAGCCTGAGAAGCTAAAATTAATTTTGAATCATAAACATGTTTTTTTTTCTACTTTTTCAGAAAAACTTATTTCACTTAGAAATAATTGAGCAAAACTATACCAAAGACCTTTATACATCAAGCCTAGATAAATTAAGTAAACAGCTTGAGATGGAGCTTCACAGTTATGAATAAATGCATAAATCCATAGGATATAGGCATATTTATCTTGCCATGACTTGCACAGTAAAAACACTCTCTATAAAACCAATGCAAATTATTATAGTATTGTATAAGAAACATAGTTTTTTTATACCAATTATGTTAATATTGACGTTGTTAATAAAAAAAAAAATCATCATCATTTATTTGTAAAAGTTTGCTTAAGTCTGATCCAACCAACGAATATTGCCTGTATTCCTAGTGGTTTGCACACAGGTCGTTAAATGTGTGTCTCAAAGGTATGGAGTGGGAGGTTGAGGATTTTGTTGGGAGGTGTTACAGCAGTGAACTGACTGCTGTGTGACACAACAGCACATCCTCTATTACATGATACCAGCCGCTGTGACATTACAGCAGGATTATTTGTTGTTTTGTTGCATGCTCTTTTCAGCAGCATTGTAGTGTGATCAGCGTGAAACTGGATATTGAACAAGTATCAGCTCTGATCATGGGGAACACATCATCACCGATTCTCTCCCTCTATCACACAGATGCCTACAAGAATGTATTATTGTCGAGGTAGGAGGTAAAAACAAGTGTTTTAATTATATTCCAGTAAATTAATCTTTGAAGCATGCAAACCAATTAATTGTGGAATTACTTTCTATGACTTTACATTTGCTCTTGGAGCTTTTCTATTATAGTGCTCTTTTCCTGCAGCTGCTTGTTAATTGATGGCACATTTTGCTGCTGCTGGTTGGTTGGTTGGTCTGGTTCTGGCTGACTGCATTTTGGATTGAGTCTAATTATCCTCAGGTCCCCTTTATTTAAGGTGTTTTGAATATTAGTTTGCGGATGTTGAGTTTGAGAAGATTGTCCATAGGATTTAGGACTTGGACCAATACATTTTGGATGATGTCATTTTTTAAAGTGTTTTATTAAAGGGCCATGTTAAATGTATAAAGGAAGGAATATATTTCCTCAGAGAAAAAGGTCTTTTGGTGAGAGAAATTACCTCAAAAGCACATTCTGCTGGTAATGTTTGATAATATGAAAATACAGACTAATGCCAGCCTCATCCTTAAATCCCTCTGAAACACATTTTTCTTCAGTTTTCAGAGCGCTGTGCTCTGGAAAAGTGTTTGAAAGTTCAATGTGCAGATGGGCACACAGGCCCTTTGTAGCTTCCTCCATGTGTTCCTTCATTGTGCCATATAGTATAAGCCCAGTGTTTGTTGACTGTGTGCTGTAAACACATTACAGTCTGTAGACCGACCGTGAGTCACGGACAAAATCCTGGCAAGCTTGTTGCTCCTCAGAGCCTGCGATGATGTCAGCAAAGCAGCGGCCAATAAGACGGGACTCACTCTCTGAAATAATTCCAACCTGAATCTGAGCTTTAAAAACATGTCTACCAGTGTCCATAAGCACAAGGGAACTGCAGGCAGCCGTTTAAATTTGAGCGCAACTCCGTAATCCTGAAGGCAAACATGAGCAAAAGAAATTGTTGACATACTCACACATACTAAGAATACACACACACCAGGCAACATGTACGCACACTAACACACATCCTGCCAACAGACAAGACACATCTGTGAGGCCCAGAGCAGATCTCCAGCCAGCACTGCATCAAGTCTGCCACTGACTGACATCACCTAAGGGCTTTCCTGCCCTACAATAACATATTTTCATAATCATCCTTCTTGCAGCTAATAATAACCTTTTAGGAGTATTGTGGCTGGCTAAATAATGAGGCTAGCTAATGCACCTCGACACCTCTACTTGGAGGCTGTCAAGGTTTGTAAATGAAAACACTGGACAAGAAAACTGCTGCCATATCAATCCCTCATCTTTATTTGCTTTTACAATATTTAAACATGTCAACTTTAAACTGTTATATCTGTGCCAACAAATAATGGCAGGATACGCAATATTTCCGTTGATACAAATAGTGAGGTTCGGTAAACTTTCTGTATTCATGGGGTTGCCCACATTTCTAGGACATTTGGACGAAAATGACAACTTCAACAACACATGGTTATGTTTAAGTTTAAAAGCTAAGCCTGATGTCATGTCACAATAGAAACATTATAGGCACCTGATGTGGTTGTGCTAACCCATGCAAGTAATTGCTTCATGACTGACATAAACATCAGTTTAGTTTCACTCATGTTTTGGGTTAGGCATTGAAACTTACTGGTTAAGGTTAGGCACTGAGAATCAGGGTTAGGTTTAGCTAAAGATCATGGTTTGAGATGTTAAAACATGCATCCATAATATTAAAAACCTTTTACTCCCATTACAGGCTAAGAGGTGGGGCTGAAGCAGGCAGCCAGTACCAGGGTGTAAACACATTTATTTCTGCTGTAAAGTTGACCATTTTAACATGGAAGTCTAACGGGATTGGCTCAGGATTGGAGCCAGTCTCTAGAGACTGCAGGGTGACCTGCAATTTCTAACACTTCAAGCATGGGCTTCAAGTCTCAGCCCCAGAGGTTGCTGCTTGGCACATATACAGTGGTGAAACCTACAAGCGACATCACAAAACATTTGTCTTTTCTTTACTCTGTGCGGTCATGTGTCCTGTAGGTTAAACACACTGAAACCATTAAAGGCAGAGATTAAAGTTACAGGCTTGTTTGTAATGAAATGTAACTTGTCTGAGGTTAGCAGTTCAGTATGTAACTTTTCCATTATACTAATCAATCCTGACCATTATTTTTTTTTAAAGAGAACTCAGCAAAGGTTAATAAGGATCAAATACTGGCACTTCTCCAGCTGTAATAAAATGCAGCAGCACCATGGTGATTTTGCCTAAACTCAATCAGTATTGCAGAAAATGTTTAAAAAAAAATAGTGCTTAATTTAAAATTTGTTAGAGTCATGCCAGCAGATGGAACCTTTCTTGCATTGAGGATTTACCTCCTCTCTCCATTCATTATGGATGAAGTCCTCTTGGTGCTTTCATGACAGCCTCTTTCATCCCCAGAGAGACAGGAGAACTTTGAACTCTCCTCTCCCTGCAGCTCTAACTGTGCTAACAGTACCAAAAGAAAAAGTTACTTGGGACTACACATAAATGCTGGTGGCGTTCTTCTGGACATGTACATGTATGTGTTCAGCAGGTCTTAATTAATGAAAACCCTTAGGATGTGTATTTTGCTATGCATGAGAGTATAATAAAACTATGAATATATTGTCCTATATGTAAAAGGCATACTCTGTGCAGTAGCTAGTAATGCCAAAGGACACACACACACAAACACAGCTCCTTTATGAGAAAATTTATAGATGACAGAATTCAGTCTGCTCTTGAAAAGTGGGCAAGCAGAGTTAAGTGCGGCTTTCCAGGGAGTGATTCCTCGAATCTGTGGTCCTTATGTCGATGGTTGTTAATGGCTCTCTCTATTGCAAAGTCAACATCCAGCGTCAAGTCTGTGAGTGAAATACCTCCGCTGTCGTCGTCGTAAGTCTGTCAGAGGAGACGTGAAATATGGCTCTCCTCGGACCACCTAGGAGCTGAACCCAGAATAATTGCTGATGTTTGTGTTACAGCTGGGGAATGCTGCAGCTTTTGTTTCCATCCGAACACCGACCTCCTTGTTCTTCCTCCTCCTCGGGCTCTTCTTTATCAGCTTCTCTTTGTTTTTGTCCCATGTGGTCACAGTGTGGACACCAGACCAACGGGAGACTTGTTTTCCGGCAGCAGCTGATGAATCCATAAAGAGATTACTGCTCTACCAAAACCCTCAACATATAAAAGCTCCGGTATTGATTGCACCCTAGTTGGATTCCTCCTGGTTTTCCACCCACTGAAGCATGCCTGGAATATGCAGTCATGAAAAGCCCTTTGTGCTCATGTTGGAATGATCACTAATACATGTGTAAGTTTTTTTTCCTGCAAGAGTTTCACTCAATTTAAGGTTTTCCACCCAGCCATTTTTTGTCATTTCTGCTCCCACTCTGTCTGTGATGTCCGTATGAACTGCTGCCTGCACACTGAGGAGGATCATGAAAAATGTAGGAACGCGAGTTTAACAGGAGTTATTGTTTTGTGCAATACTATCTATCATGGACGTTATTTTCTTTGTAGTGAAGAGAAAGTTTGCACACGCACGTGGGGAGAAGCAATATATATATATATATATATATATATATATATATATACCAACATGCTCCAGTTATGCAGCGCTAACATTAGCATCCGGTTTATGGATTCTTTATTTCTTGCTTCTGCATTTTTTCATTTTCCACAATGTAAAAATATATATTTTGTAAGTATTTAAGTTTTAAATTCATATGTGATTGATTGTGTTCAATGGAACTTTTATCCAAGTTAAGTAATTTGGGTTTGTTAATTGAGTGTCTCATTAGCATACCGAATTGTTCTCCATTTTCTGGAGGACTACAATCCCAAAGGTAGCACTCAGTTTTACTTATGTAGGTTTTAGTGAAATTACATTTTGGGTCTCATGTATTTGTTTATTTATTTTTTTTATTTATTTTAGATACTTTAGTAATCCCAGAGGGAAATTGTTTTAAGGCTGCTGCCAAGCAGTGTCATACAATGACTAGAAAGGCGCGCCACAGGCTAGGGTGAAGTGTCTTGCCCAAGGACACACAACAATGACTTGGGGAGGAGTTGGGATCGAACCACCAACCTCCCGGTTATTGGACAACCCTGCTATCTCCCCTGCCAGGTAAGTATTATTTTACTGTCTTATACTTTAGAGATGAAAACAAGGTGCTAAGGATTATTCTTTGAAATTATTTCATATACAGTGGGTACTGAATGTATATTTCAGTTTTTCTTTTTTAATAAATCTGCAAAAATGTCAACAATTCTGTGTTTTTCTGTCAATATACGGCGCTGTGTGTACATAAAAGAGGGAAAAAAATGAACTTAAATGATTTTAGCAAAGAGTAAAAAATTTAAGGGTGTCTGAATACTTTGTACCCACTGTATATATCCCAAGCTATATTGATGCATCAGATGTGGAAATGATTATTTTCCTACATTTCCTCCCTTTTTGCTCTGTACTAAAGGCTCAGTAGAAAACAGTGAACCCCAGTGAAGAAGCTTCTCAGACCATTCAGACGAGGGCTTGACACATGCCATTAGTGTTTACTTTTGTTATTGTTGTGTCAGTGAGGCCCCATCAACTGCCATCACATCACAGGTTAGCTGTGTGACACGCCAGTGAGCACTAGAACCTTTTGACCTCTGGCAGACTGCCACCCGCCAGCTACCACATTCTTCACCTGCTGCACTCCTATTTCATCCATGTGGAAGGTTGTTGCCTGTCATAGTATGTGCATATGTGTGTGTAGTTAAAGCGACGCTGTGAATCTTGTTCTAGTCAAGAGTAAATGGTGGTATTTAGAGACAATTTATTGATTTTTATTAGTCTGGGTGACAAGACTATTCTCAGAAACACCCTAAAAAATAATTCATCAAATTAGAATTCAAATTAGAGCAGCAATGATCCTATTAATTAACTTCATTCTGATGATGTATCAGGCTGGGAGAATATCTCATTTGCAGCTCAGCATGATGTGGGAAAGAATACTCCTAATGATGGAGCCCTTTCTGTCAATAGAAATTAATCTCTGCAAACATTTTTATCTGGACGGTCGTAGCTGCTGCACATGTAGGTCATTCATTCAAGGAGGGATCAGTGAGCATTTCTTACTGAGGTTAAAGGGCTAATTGGCATTTTAAGGACTTTCTTATAGAAAGCGGGAATCAGCTGACGATGCATGTTTTTTCAGGTAACCCCCGGGTTCAAAGCAAACAGCTGACGTCAGAGACGCACAGTGTGTGTTGAGCAAATGAAAGGAAATTCATGGTTTATGGGTTTTTTTGTTTTGTTTTTTTTGTTCCAGGAAGTCACTGAAAAGTCTGCAGGTCTTTGTTAAATATTTTACAAGCTGTATGCTAAGATGTTGATTAAGGATACTAAAGTTTCGTTTGATTTGACTGTCGTTTAGTAGAAAAATAATTAGATCCCAAGTTGCTTTAGTTTACACTGCTTTAAGTGGTTCCAAGGGGAATTATGTATATTGTGTTTAAAAGAAGGGGCAGACTCTTTCACTGATAACTGCTTGAAATTCATGTCTGTTAATATAATGAGCAGAAAAAGCACCATGAAACATTTTTAATTGGTCATTGGAGTTGATCCGATCATACCAAGTAGAGAAAGCATGCAACGTCTATGTAACATTTTGTATAGGGATGTCCCGATCCGATCACGTGATCGGAAATCGGGCCCGATTAAGTGATTTCAGACTCGATCGGAATCGAACATTACCTCCTGATCAGGACTCGGATATATATTTATCAGGGCTGTCAAAGTTAATGCATTCTGTGCAGGGTGGCTCTGTGTCCTGTAGTGTAGGGGTATGACAGCTGCTTTTGGCGCGAGAGGTCCTGGGTTCGAGACTTCGATGCGTGTGTGAAATCTCTCAGTGTGGCGGTAGCACGACACACACACACACGTTTTGCTGCAACGAGTGCCTTTATAGAGTCCTGAAAGTATCGGATCGGGACTCGGTATCGGCAGACTCAAAATCAAATGACTCGGACTCGAGTGCAAAAAAACCTGATCGGGATATCCCTAATTTTGTATATAATTATTTCGTTATACGTTATTCCAATTGCAATTCAATGAAAGGTTTACCTACTTTTATTGGTGAATCTAGAGTTTGTAGTCTTACACTTTTTTTCCCCCATCCATTCAGATAGAGACTATTAAAATGCCACAATTACTTTCAGTGCATGGGGTTCATATGAACTTCAAAAAGTGATTCAGCTGCTATTGCCCATTCCTCTGACTTTTGGACGTATTCATATCAAAAAATGACCCCAGTTCTATATCATGAGTCATTATTACAATCTTTCTTAAGGTCATTCACTCTATTTCTATCAATTCTCTGTACACAGTGTTTCAGCTTTACTGTTTCGAAAGTACCAGTAGGTGTTAATAAAGTCGGAACTTTATCCTCCTCCACTTCCTGGATCTACAACTGCTCCAATGACAGGTGTGCCAGAAGCGTTGGAGGAGAAATGTAGGCTGGCATCCACATCATATGAGTCACTCTCCAAATTTGTTTTGTTCTGATGACATGCTTCTTGTTTATCATTTCTATTAACATGTTCCATTTTAACATTCCCACAAACAAATGCTTTCATTTTGTCCACAATGAACTGCGGCTTTTTATTAAAACACATCAACAATGTGACATCTACCCGACTGCCCTTAGCAGCAGCAACAGGCCACCTTCACACTTATTCCTATTCCCTCCTCAGCCGTCCTCCCTCTCCTCTCCCCTCTCCAGTCTCTGTGGTCTGTTTAATGAGCTCACTCTGAGCTGTGTTTAAGCTCATTAACCTTTGTGGGTGGTGAGTCCCACTGAGAGGGAAAGCCATTGATACATAGACACAGATGTAGAGGGATTTTTTTTTTTTTTTTACTTCAAACACACACAACATTCTGCAAAAGACATTGAAAACCTCGTGACAGCTTAAAAATATTAGGAATTATTCATATCAAGAATTTTAAATGCTTTATAATTTGTTGAACAAAAAACAAACAAATTTTAGTGGAAATGTCTGACAACCATAAGCATTGCTCAAAGACTACGGGTTTAATTCTCTGGAAAATAAACCCAATAGTTGCTGCTTATTCAAGATGAGAAAAAAAATGTTAGCTGTTTTGCTGAAATACTTGTTCTTTTTTCTAAACAGTACATTTTCACTTTCACCAGTGACGTTTTATGATAAGAAATGAAATATGACAAACATTATTTTGAGGTTACTCATCAAGTGTAAGGGAGGGGCACTAAACTTGATTAGAACTCTAGTTTCTATGCAGGAGATGATGGATGGATACATATACTTTATCAATCCCCAAAGTATATCATTAAATAGTAGGAACATACTGCGCAGTTAAACTACAAACTAATGCAAAATGTTATATGCTCCATAATGATGTACCATAGATTGTATATAACTATAGATGAAGTGTCTGTGAAACCCATAGGTTTCTGAAGAAAAGTTTTGTAGGAGCGTTTGACCGTCACCATGTCCACCTTAACTCCTAATACTTCAGCGTCACTTGCCACAGGCTAGGACAGTTTCTGTCACCTTCACATGGGTTCTCGACCCCAGAGGTTACCAATAAACCACGTGACAGGTGTCATGTTACCTTGTTGAATCTTGAAGCAGATTAAAAAGTATTCACAGGTTTGCGTTTAAATCATCCTTTCCAGAACCTTCAGGGATATAAGTTAAACACATTTGTCATACTCAGCCAGGATATCGTCTAGTTCCTCCAGAGGGAGAACTGATCCACAAAGGGACATATTGTAAAATTACGTTCGCGCCTATATCAGTAAAATCCATATCACACAGTCACAAAGTCTTTTACTGTTTATTGTTGTGTTGCACGTTTAAGGGCATCTTCACAGCATCACAGGTCTCTGGACTGGTTCAAAAAACTACAAATATATAGAGTAGCCAACAAACTCAAGCCGATTATAACCATAATAATTATTTTCATGATTATCTTCTTTCCAAAAGCCTTTCTAAAATACTCTCTTTATAGTCAATCATGATACTGACCTGTTGCCAATAAAACTAACCAGGCATTCTATTATTAAATTAGGCAGTATGGTTCTTTTTTATACTGACAGGTAGTGACAGGTAGTGTAGAATCAGAATCAGAATCAGAATCATGTTTATTGCCATGTAAGTGAAGGGGGTTCACATTACTAGGAATTTGCCTTAGTGATTGGTGCATACAAAGAACATATAACAATTAACATGCAATAAGATAAAAACTAAGATAAAATTAAGTAAATAAACGCTGAGCAATAGATAGATAGATAGATAATAGATTCTAAAAATACTACACAGTCAGTTTTGCTCAGTGAAAGTGTTGTATACATTAAACCTCACTTGCCCTCTGTTGGTGTGTGACAATGCCAAGATCTATGCTTAGATAGGAAGATAACACACAAACTGAGTCAGCTACATGTGTGAGGATGCACTTCTACAAGCCTATCTTGTTTCGTTTTCACTCTGCTTACTGTTGTATGAATATCTAGACTTTATTCAGTTCACACTCTCCATGCCTGGCCTTTTCTTTGACACAAGCATACCAATGATCTCAGACATAATAGTAGTAAAAAGCATGTGATGTGCATTAGTTGCAGCTCTGACATCACTTGCTCCATTACTATGCCCTATTTTAGAGCTAAAGCAAACCAAGCAGGACCTCTTTTCAACTTTGACCTCTGATTAAGCAGCTCCAGTGCAGTTTTATAGCTAGATACCATAAAGAAGATAATATATTATTAACAGTACTTTGACAATGGACTGATACGTATTTATTAAAATGACGATATCCCAATGTCACATTTTATCGTCTTTGTTTTGTCTCTATCAGTTCGAATTAGCTGAAATTGTGTTTCTCTGTGGGTATTGGTAATAAGTACCATGCATATTAAATGAGTACACAGACTGACAATCCTGTGATGAAAAAACAAAATCTACTCCGTCCCATGGGACTTGTGGTTATGATGCTTACATGTTTCTTCAAGAAAGCCTGGTTGTTTCCATCCTTCTGTCTTTCTTCTATTTCTGATTGTCTTTTACAGCTACTACTCCCCAGGGAGGAAACCGTCATATTGTTTCTCCCTCCAGCAGATGCTCACCTCCTGCCGTAATCTATCTGCTGCTGAGCCAATATTATTAGGCTCCGATTTTTTTTTTTACATGGAGTGGTGGTGGTGGGGGGGGGGGGGGTGTAGAGGGGGTCTGCATATTCACATCTTCGCAGCTCAGTTCACTTATTCGGTGGCAGAAAAGGTTAAGAGCTAGTGAGACCGCAGGAGAGGATTAGTGCTGCGAGAATTGCTTTTTATTACTGTTAAGGTCACAGCCATATTTAAAATCCATGAGAGGGCAGCGTTGGTGGATATGTGGCCAGCTGGGGAAGCTCGTCTCAGCGCCACACTGCAGAACCAGCTCTGAATTTGATTTCATTAAAGAGACACTGTGAGGATGTTCATATGAGATAACCACACAGGAGAAGAAGATAACTGGAACAATGGTATCAGCAATCAAAGAAAATCAAAGTGTATCCAAAGAGCAAAGAGCCTGCTTGTGCCATGTGATATAACGGTATGAAAAGGATTACATCATTGTTTGGGATGTAGGTGGGGGCAATGAAGAGCGAAGACTTGGACTGCCACCTGGTGTCTGGCATACACACTACACTCTCCACTCATCTGAAACCAACCATGCTGAAACAAAGCTCCCTGTGGGTGCTGCTGAATGAGGACATTTGTTCTCCCAGACGTGCTGCATGAATTACCAGCAGCACCGCTCTTCTAGATGAAACAGGAAAGTGTCCATACACTCGGGGGGAAGAGTAGCAGTCATAGTTATTCATGTGAGAGCATAGTAAATAGATATCGCCTGCCATCCATACATCCTCACCCTTGGCAGAAGTGTTGCCATTGCCAACATGCCATTAAACAGCTGTGTGGTCTTTGCAGAGCTGCAGCATAATAGCACGGAGGGCTGTATTTAGTGCTCGTCATTACTTGGGGATTAGGACTCCGCTTTCAAAGCAGTGCATCACTGAAGAGCCTGCAGTACGCAGCCACGAGGGAGCCATCGGGCCTTGTCTGCTGATGAGACGGCAACATGTTCTCACATATTTTTCAGCACAGCGAGTGTGTTTGTGTTTGTTTGCAGCCAAATTGGGAGCAAATCTCGGAAGAGCTTCTTAATGGCACTTACAAACTAATAGCAAAATGGCTTAAAAGCCTCGGCTGCTACCTCAGTGTGAGTCTGAGAGAGGCACTCTGCCATAGCAGCATGAGGGCTGTTTCTCTCCTAACTACCAGTCATTTGGCCCCTGTGGTAATTCCGATTTTCACTTATATCAAACAAAAAACACAAGTTATATTAGATCAGTTACGATAAATATTTAAAGGCATATTTTCTGTTGAATCGTACTAGACAGTAAAAAGACTTCTTCACAGGATTCTTCATCAACTACTGGAGAATAACTAGAGAGCACTTTGGTTTCAGGGACATTCAGCTTTATTTAATACTGTTTAAGAGTAATACAACATCACTGGGATGCTTAAAAAGATCTGAAACAAACCAACATCAAGGCCCTCATTAAATGTCACGGTCATCCTGGTTCACTGACATTTCACAGATCTTCAATTCACCACCACCTCGTAAACTGACGGAGTGTTTTATGTTTTACTCTGTGATCATGATCTTCTTAAAGGGTCAGATTCACCAACTACAAATATAATTGCTTTATTTCTGTGATATATATTAAATGTTAATAAGATGTTAAGATGGATGTAGCCATCATAATGTCACGCTTGGCTTTTGAAGCCTCAATTTCCTTACTTCTTGGTCACCATCTTTACATTTTGAAGCTAGAAGTGACCATATTTGGAACGAAAAGGCAGAGCTGGGAAAGGAGCAGGGGGCAGATCTGACTAAAGACACAAGGACCATATTCTGCCCACCTACTCTGACTCGACAGCTTTCTTTCTACACCCATTAACATTAGTGCCCTCAGGCCTTAAAGATCACCCAGACGGTTTTTTGTTCGCTTCTTACTACAAGGTTTCAGAAGGTTTCAGATTGTGGGCAGCAAGTTTGGAAGTTCTCCCAACATGAGCCCCCAACCTCATGTCATTGATGAACTCTTGGCCAAAGAAGTAAAAGAAGGCTTAATGATAGGTCCATTACCTCTTCACCCTTTCCAGTATTCCGCATCACCCTGCATCATGCTACTAGAACACATTTAGGAAAAAAAGAGACTAATACTCAACCTTTCCTCTACCCATGGTTTTTCTACACCCAGCACCTACTACAGCCTCATTCCCAGCACCGACTTCTCCATGCACTATACCACTATCAACTGTGCCATCACACTCATCCACTTAGCAGGTCGCAGAGTCTGGTTGGCTAAAGCCCACATAATCAACTGCTTCAAGGTTCTCCCCATCCACCCAGAGTTTTGGAGGTTCTTTGGCATCTTCTGGAAATGCTTATTCTATTTTGCTGTCTGCCTCACCTTCAGTTGCAAGAACAGTCTGAAGATTTTCAACCCCCTTTCCGAAGCCCTTTGCTGGATCTTGTTTGATAACCACAAGCTCCTATACGTGGTCCACCTACTCGATGACTTTCTCACCAAGTTATTGCAAACCTCACTTCCATCTCATGTTCTCATCACACTCACGTTAGTCTTTCAGCAACTGGGTGTTCCCATATCCTCAGAGAAGACTGCGGGACCAAGCACATCCATTGACTTCCTAGGCATCACACTCGACTCCTCTGCCTTCCAAGCCTCCAGAAAAATGTTTGCGTTTATTGGTTTTTTAAAAAGCTTAGACTTGGCCAACAACCCAACAAGGTAAATTGACCAAAAACTAAGAAAAATAACTGAAAATTATAAATAATATGGGCTGTATTTAGCGAATGGTTACTTACAGACCTAAAACTCTGGATTTCTTCATAATATTGATAGATGTACATCAGCGAATTTTAAAAGACATTTCTGAGGGGGTCATCCGGCAGCCCTGGATGATTTCACATGGAATGACCCAGTGGCCAGGTGGTTAGCTTCCAGCTGGCCCCTGTAATTGTCTACCCTCAGTCCATCCTCTGCCCTCTACGAACTTTACCCAGTCATCATTGCTACACTTCTTTGGGGGCACGAGTGAGCAGGGAAGGTTATCCTGATGCATTCTGATAACTCAGCAGCCATCCACATTCAATAAAGGCTGTTCTTAGTCTCTGAACATCATGTGGATGTTGTGAGGAAACACACTTTCCTCCTGCTACACCGGGTCAAAAAAGCTACAAAGCCTTATACTCAACCCACTCTCTACCGTTCCCAACCCTACACATTGTTACTATTTTATGCTACATTACCCACAGTCACTCAGTCAATAGAACTTCAAACAAAACAAAACTTCCACTCTCAGAGCATACCTATCAGGAATTACCTTCTTCATTAATCTCATCACCGGGTCTCCATGCTCACCCATCTCTCATTCCTATATCAACCAACCAACTTGGCTTATCTCATCCTGAAATGGCGGTGCCTATCCGGGCAGGTAGGCGCCGCCATTTCAGCTGCCAGCCAAGACTTGTCAAACTACATCAAAACAAGATGCTGGTCATCCCTAGCCTACACTTGATACAGCCGTAGCCATTCTTACAACATCCGCAACCTTGTAGCCTAGTAATCTTTAGGGGGGCCAAGATCTCGAGCTACAGAGACATACCCCCTCCCAGTCTCTCCCCCTGGGTTCCACAGTTAAGCACAACTCCTCTTCTCCACACTCTCTACTCTTAATCCTGTCTTCAACCCTGATCCATTCATCCCTCCCCCTATTCTTTACACAAATAAAGCCATTCAGAACCGTAGCCTAGTTAGTGAAATGATTTTTGGTAAATAATAGTTACCAGTAAGAGTGTGCACTGTGTGCACAGCCTTGCTCTGAGTCATGTCTGAAATGTAGGAGCAGAATTGCCTTTTTTAACACATAAGAATGGTTCTGAAGTGATTTTCATCACTTTATTTGAAGCACTTGCTGGTTGAGAGACCTTAGCAGCAGCATAAACTATGTCATCCTGGACCTGCCACATCGCTCATTCACAAAGAAAATGTAGCAGAACTAATAACTCCAAATATTTGTTCAATCATTCACAGCGGCTAACTGCCAGGCTCTGAACACTCCACAGGCTGAGATATTTCATCCTTGCTTTGTGATTTCACAGCCGCCTTCCAAATGCTGCTTATGATCTCATTTCGGTTGCTAATGTATTCCCGTTTTTTTTCCCAGAGTAGCTTTGTTCTCCGGGTAGAAAGTGTTTAGTGTGCCAAAGTAATGATTTTTGAAAAGTGGTGTTTACAGGCTTGAAAGGGAGCAGTGAAAGCAGCATCAGAGGTCTTGGAGGTGGATGTAAATTTAATTAGGATTTCAATCTCAGCTGGTGATTTCAACCCTTTTTCAGTCTGGACTTGTTAGTAAAGATGACTGCGATACAATTTATGATTTACAGGAGACAAATCCTCAGATTCCTTTTTGTAGTATTGGCCCTTCTTTTTATGGCACTCAAAATCTGTATCTGAGCATTGTTAGGACTTGTGGGGTAAAGGCAGAATTTGTAATTTTCATGTTAATGAGCAGCCATTATTTTAATAACAGAGGGTAAATGCAGAGCTATTTTCAAGGCATAGCTTATCTACATTTAAAATAGCTGATGCAACATCACAGTGTGAGATGATTTCCTTTTATTGTAACACTGGCTAAAAAGCAAACAAACAAGATAGTACAGAGACACAAGTTCAGAAGAGTACATTCAGTCATATCATGAAGGGAGGCGATGCTAAAATTGTTATTCAGGTCAAGTACTGTACTATGCTACTGAATGAGCACATTTTAATAGCGTAGGATCCCTGAGGCTACGAATTCCATTCACATTCCAAACACGGCACTTTCATTTACTGACCTTGAAGAGTCTTGTTTATACAAATTGAAATTAAACGCCAAAGAGGAAGAAAATCATTCCCTGGTTTAATTTACCTTCATGAAGTAAACAGATCACACAGGGAGAATATTACTTTGCCCACAACCGAGATAATGAGCATTATTCCACACTGACAGGACTGCTTACATATTCACTGCATGGTCATGCCAAAGGGCCCTGACCTGTGATACAAAGAAGAAAAACAGCATCTCCCATCTGTGCACTAGTGGAAAACATGCACTGGAGTGTTATGATTTGTAGTCTTTGGGTTTTAGTGTCTATAAAAGTTGCTGTAATGGAACTGGTTAGGTGGCAGGCATGGTGGAAAGGGGGTCAGCATCTCCAGAGCTGGCTGTAAAAAGCTTGGGTCCCTAGGGTCCTCTATATGTCACCCAGCTCTGCATCTCTGAGCGGTCTGCCGCACACACACAGGCCAACCTTTTGAAATGTCAGCGCGATAAAACCCAATGGATTCAATGTGCTGGACCTGCTGGTGTCAAACGCTATTAGTTTTAATCCTATTTGTGGTGAAATTGCTCTTGAAAGGTAAAGGGATCTATAACTGTCTGGGGCCCTAGGTTGGACCACTGTAAATCTCTGTGTGCTGATGACTCCTCTCCGCAGGTTTATAGGGTAGGAATGAGAGTGTCTGCATGCTGTGTGGAGATGTCGTGTCCCAGAGAACTGTTGGCTAAGCAATGGAGCTGTAGTGGATTGTGGGAGGCCATGCATCTCACTGCACAGTGGTGTATTCCAGTGACTAGGAAAAGAGCTGTCCTTTCCACTCTGTCACTCCTCACTCTGAGAGGCAGCCGAGGAGCACAGAGATTCATTGTGATGACTATATGCACTGCTTTGCTGTGGTCCTTTTAAACTTAAATTGCTGCTGTTCACTTCTCTTTGCTCCATGACAGGGATGTGGAGGGGAGAAAGCCATAACAAGTCAAATGTTCACCACACAAGAACAGAGTTAAATAAATGTAATGCAAGGGGATGGATACGGATACGATACGAACAAAACATAACAGTGTATTTAAAGGTTAGAGGTTTTATTTTATTGACGAGAAATTTTCCTTTCTGCCTGTTCTTACCAGAAAAATGTAACATGCAGTTGATACTTCTTCGGTCGCATCCTTACCTGGGGACTAGTCAAACAATGGTGACGCAACTGGAGCACTTTACTTTGTAAAATGTATCTAATCATTATTAATCTAAAAATTAAAAATACACACACAACCACGTCATATCTGGGGGATATATTATTGACCAATTGTGGTGTTGTTTAGGTAGGACATGTTGGTTTCTTTTCGTCTATACAGCTCTTGAGTAAGCCTTTAGAAACCTTGGAGAAGCAGCAACGTGTCACCAGACAGAAAACTTGTAATTGCTTTCCAAAACAACAAAATAAGGTTTGGATGAGGCAGTAAGAACCATCAATAAACAGGGACATATTTCACTCAGGGATGGTATGCTGTATTGCAGCATTGCATTCTTACTTAACTTTCATTTTCAGTGAATGTTAGAGAGCACCTGAGGACAGGATAGAAGGAGCCCACAGACACAATTACACACAAAATAGGAAAGTTCAAAATGATAGCCTTGAGGTGGGTGATGTGCATCTTGTAATAAGTAACAAAAAACGAAAGCAACACTTTTACTCACAACTCAAACCTGCCTGTTTTACTTTTAAACGATGTAGCAGTGTATGCAGTCCCTGTGCAGAAGCCACAAACAGTCTCTGGTCATATCACACTGTATGTCTGAACCACTTCCTCTCTGAGACACAGAAGGATGCTAGGAGCTGCTTTCCACTTCCTGATTCTATGATGAATGTGGTTTCCGGTGCGAGACTGACACTGTGGCTGTACGATTGTTGATTAAGAGTAAATAAACCAGACAATGTTAACATAATGAGCACTCGACAATAAGTTGTAAGCCACTATAATAAGATATTGACAAAATGCATGAATAATACCTGATTATTCTAGGGGCATGAAAACATTCACAAAATTCTGCTTGCACTCTGTGGACTGTGGCCCTGATCTTTGCTCTCCAGTTTTATTTGCGATGTTGTTGGTGTTGTTGCCTTCCAGCTAAGTATTTCTAAATAATATCCTTGTCCAAACACTTTTTAATGCCAATATAAAATGTGTTTGCTGGAAAGAACAGTTTGGGGTTTCATGCTTCACCTCTTCATTTGCTTATCTGGCTGCATCCACAGTTCTACACCAACCACAGAGCAAAAAACCACGCAACTAGGAAAGAGCAGCAGCTGCCGGATTCGTTGTGTGGCCAACCTCATCATACTAGCCTGTCGTGAGTGGCCGCTTGTTTGCATTTCCGTGCCATCTCTCTATGGTCATAACTGCAGTTGAGCCACAGCAAAAGCAGCATCAGTAGGAACAGACCAAACATGTCTGTCTCTCCCCGTCTCCCTCCCCAGTGTCCAATAAAGTCCTGTTCCAGTGCACAGATGTGGCATAAGCGCTTCCAGGAAATCATCAGTGAATGGGAAAGACAACATCCTGTGAGCCTGGGTGAGCCTCTCCTTGTTTGGTTGCCAATGCTATGTGTCTGTGCATTAGTGGAAACTAAAGAGAGCCAAACATGAAGCGAGGACAGGATGACACACCGCACTTACAGGCCACAACAGTACACTGTGGTGTCATGGTAATGTAACTGAAACCCCTCTAATTTAAAATATCAAGGGGAAGCCTCAGAACACCAGATGGTCCCTCTGCAGCCTTGTATCACAGTTTTGGACACTGATGGGATTCTGTGAAAGTAAGCTTTTTCTGGCAGGCATGCGTGTACAGCAGAAAATGCACACGGGGGAAATTCCACCATTCCAAAATGGAAATCTAGTCTTGCGCTGGCACATGCACAACACAGCACAACCTTGACAAAAGCACATGACCTCAGCAGTTACAGCCCAGGATGAGCCCGGCCATATTTGCATCGTGAGCCACCCACGAGGTGAAATGAAAACATCCTCACAGCTCACTGGTAAATCAATTGTGAAATAACACATTTTTTTCCCCCCTCGGGGAGTTAAATAAACAACTATTAAACACTAAGAGGAGGATGCATCATCACACACCTAATCTTGTTTAAATCTAAGTCATTCAGATTGCAGTGTCAAATGTATTCAAATTCAACATCAGACTTGCAAGCTGATCCTGCTATTGTTATGACACTGAATAAAACATTTCAACAGCAGCATGCGCAGAAAGAAAAGAGGTGGGGGCTGAAGTGGAGGTGCATTGTCGGGGGTGCCGGTCGATTTAATGAGACAGGGAATAAAAATGATGCACTCACAGCCTTCCCGTGTGACATCTGCAATACATGAATGTCAACACAGAAAACAGAGTCTCTATTCAGCTTATGTAGATCTTATCATGTGTCACATGCAAGTTATGGATGTGAATTAGGACATATTTGTGTAAGATTTCTGATATTATATATATATTGATATACCAATATAAACCAAGTTTGTAGAATTAATACTTAAATAATTATTTAAACAAGTCAAAGTGAAGCCAACCATTTCAAAGTGCAGTCAAAGGTGAAAGGAAAAGCAAAAAGTTACTGTAACTATTACACATGCCTGCCTTATTGTACTTCTACTGTAAGATATCTATTAAACCAAGCAAGTCCATTAGTTTGTGAGAAAACAGTGACCTCAAGTGGTAGCCTTGTTACACAGCAACATGCACATTATTCCCTACCTTTATTTTTATGAGCACACAGACTTGATGACAGATATTGTTAAAGCTACTGGCAGCCATAAAAAAATATATTTTTTAAATTAAAATATTATTTTGAAACAAATTGCCGTGTTGCAACATTTGTAACAGAACAATTATTTAGAAAATTACAAAAACATCCATTTTAAGCTGCAACATGATACGTTGTCTCACAGTTTTATTTGTTATTGACACAATCCTATGTTTTGTTGTCACAGTGCAAACCTGAACCAGTTTAATTAAATCATCTGCAGCTAACGCTGTGGGAGTTATTCAACTCATTAAACTAACAAAATAATATATTTTATTGTGAGTCATTTTATCTCTGACCCCATGAAATGTCCCTGGTGTCTGGCGTCAAAGGCACTTGGATTTTAAAAGATTGACTACACAAGGCAAAAGGGATAAATCCTCCAGGGTCAGCAGGGGGCAGCATCTACCCATCCTGTGTGTTACTTACCCTAACCACTTTATTGTTCTGTAGTGCTGTAAGAGCTCTCCCCATCATCATGCAACAATGGGCAAACCTACTGAGAAACAGCTGCCTTCCGGCACTGTCTGAAATATTGCATTAAAACTTGGGCTTCACATGAATGACCTAACAAGGGATAACTGAGAGAATCTGGAGTCCCTGTGATAGCTGACTTGCTGTAATATTATTTTTAGGTGGTACTAGTGAGCATGGAAACAGAGCCAGGCTGAAGTCAGGACAAAAGTTTAACTGTATATATGGGAATATGTCAGTCAGAGCTTAACAAGCATGTCATCGTGGACTTCTAGCACTGGTCTGTGTGTGTAGTTTTCCTTTGTCTCATTATCTGCACTTTCCCTTACTGTAAAAAACCTGTGCACGATTGATCAGTGGAACAATTTCTGCTCTGTCTTCATTAATGACTAATTAAAAGACACCGATAAAGCCAATGAGACTGCTCCATGGGCTAAAGCAATGATCCGTTTGCTGCCTGCTTAGGGGAGGCACTATTGGAATACAATGCAAAAGTTTCGCACGGCATGAGATACAGTTTCAAATCCCACAGCCTCATTGTTAAATGGCTTTAAACAACGATACGTTTGCATGCTTCAGGAGGTGCATGTGTACTGGCCATAAGGCTACGCGTGGACAGCTGTAACGCCCTGGGCTGTGGGGAAGCAGCAGTTTGCTCTGAGCCTGTGGCCGGATCAGACTCAGAGGAGGAGAGCTGAATTCATCAGCCCCCTCAGAGCCTGGAAGGCACTAGAGCCTTATCCCTCTCCATACAGCCCAGATGAGCAGGCATGAGGGGACAAGGACAGAAGCATGGCCTCATCTTTCCTATACAGACCCTAAGGTTTGTATGTTGAAACCATTGTGCACAGGCCAAGATTTAGCAACAACAGTTCAATTTTGAAATCTGGTTTCTAACATATACCTCTATTCTCAAGGAGCCTCACATAGAGTCCATCTTAAGCTTCTCTGTGGAAAATCTTCGATGTATTAGAAGGCAGGTTTTATTCCAATTTTCAACCCTGATGTCAGGTTCAGATATTTATTGAGAGAAATCCACCCACATTCCACCTGATATACAATATTCTATAAAATATGAGCACATTTTCTATCCTTTGGTCAAGGTGAAACCTTGCTATCATAGGTGGAACATTACGGACTTGTCAATGTGAATTCCAAAGAGCTGAATCTCGAGGACTGTTCTTTCTTCCAACCTTCACACTGGGATGAAAGCCGTATGGTGCTTCTTTCAGTTTCTTCTACAGAGAAACAACTTTTGAGGCTTAGGTTTCACACACACATATATATACATACATATCTCTATATATGGCATAAAAAGAAAATTACTAAGACTTCTTTTTTCTGCCCAGTCTATCGGATTAGGTAACATCAGTTTTCTATATCACTGGCTTCTATAAGATATAAAGATATTTAAATAAAAAAAAGCATTTAAGTTCCAAAATCAAACGTATGCAGCAAGAATTTCTTGAGCAGTTTTATTGTCGGTGCACTGTGCGGCCACCACAATCACTGCGTCAGCTCACAGTTTTAAAATATTAATGAATGAGCTATTTAATTAGCAGAGAGAAATGTGTCCCAGTATTTTACAAATCAAAGAAATAGGAAAATTTAGTGCTTCAGAGAAAACTGTATAATACTGGTGCCTGTTCTCTCACAGCTCTGCACCACTGTATTCTTGAATAGCCTAAAATATAATGTAATATTATAGTCATTTTGTGCCATGGGGTGAAAAAAAATTACACCTATTTCCCTCGCAATTATCCACTGAGATATAGCAGCCTAGCTCTGAAGCTCTCCACAGCTGTTTCCATGTGACTTTTCTCACCACAGGTGAGCTGATAACCAACATCTGACCAGTCCCACCTCCTTCAGTCATACAGGAGGTGGACCTCATGTCTCTGCAGGGCCCACCATCATATTAGTTGTCATTCACAGCAGGACTAGCACTGTGAACAGGCCACAGAGCTGTGGGGTTATTAAGGGACTCAGCTTGGCATCACTGAACTCTTTGGCTCCATGCTGAAGCAGGGCTTACACTGAGCTGATGGGTTTGGGGAAAGTGGAGAGAGCAGAAGGGAGGAGATGGAAGGCGAGGGAATGGAGGCACAGCCAAAATGTAAAAGAGCAAAACAAAAACAATAAAAAAAGGCTGTTTTTGTGTCTGCTCTAGGTATACCTGTGAGGACTGGTTATTGAGAGGTCACCATTTTTTTTTCCATAATAATAGTTTTGGGGAAAATCCAGATGTTAGGCAGGCTTCATTTTGAATCATAGGTAGTCAACACTAATAAGCATAAAGTACAACCAAGGATTATTTGTCATTTTTGTCAAATATCAAAAAAGAAGTCTCTCACACACCTCCAAATTACTCAGAACAAGTTTATAACGGACAATATCACACACCCCGAATCCTGGCTTTCCTGTACCAGTACCAGTTTTCCATTCATTTTAGAATGGATTTAAAGAACCTTGCATGAGCCAGCCCACAGACTTTTCCAGTTTTTCCAAAATCATGGCTACGGACTAGATGAGTGAGGTTTCTCCCATGTTTTTGTATGTGATCTATTTGATTTGTTATGTTGTCTTTGAGTAGACTACAGAACATTACAAAAAGCTGAAACAAGAAGAAAAATCAGGTAAAGAATGATAATTTATAATAAAAAAACAAATGTCAAAACACAAATATTATTGAAATTCATTTAATACTTTAATACATTTTGCCACAAATGCCAGCATTGTGGTTGTGAAAAGAAAAAGTCAGGGGACCAATAAAGTAATTAAAATACATCCCCTGGGTAGAATGATTGTTTTCCCCTGCTAGACCTACATAAACCTCAACACATTGCAACTTAGCTTTTCAAACAAACACTCACTGTGGGACATTACTGCTAACGTTGGTCTAATAATTTATGAGTCCCCCGGGCTGAATATACTTTATTGTAAATGTCACTAGTTTGGGAAGATGAGATTAAATGTTGGCAAACCAGCATTGCTAGAAAGTTACAAATAAACATCCTGTGCAGACTAGGCTGTGGTTTTATCTTCTCAGCCCTAGTTTGTCAATAAATACATAATTCTAAGTTATACCACTGTCTATATTGTATAGTGTCAAATTTATGATGGAAGTGAAACAATTAAATGAGAGCAAGTGGATCATAAAGATCCTGCTGCTGGTAATACAGTCCAGACAGAGCCACATCCATCTCTAAGACCAATGTGCAGTTTTTAGCAAATCCTTGGTACACCCTGGGTACTGAGCAGATACAAGGGAATTAAATGATCCATTCAATGCTCTGCTAGTGTCATCAGGGCATTAAAAACACACAATCACTGTCCATTAGCGACCCAGCTGCAGCTTAAAGTAAAGGCCTATAAATATGTGTATACTGTAGCACATTCGCTACAGTGAAGCCAATAATGCTGATGTGATCCTTACACTGCTACAAGTAACACGTTTTTATCCCATGGCATGCGGGCTACAACACAAGTTTGTTTACGTGGTGTTTCAAACTCTGAGGAGAGACCTCTGGAAGCCTGTCAGCAACTGCCAATCAAACACAAAGACCAAAAAGCTCTTACAGCCAGCTGAGACCGACAGCAGCATTTTGTGATATTTTCCCAAAGAATTGCTTCTTTGTCCTTTTTAGGAAACTGCTATGTCAATCTTCATTAAAGAGTGAAGACAAATTACACACATGTATGTACACAACAGTCCTGTAAAAAGTTAAAAAATGGCTCAAGATTGAGCTTTTTTTCCTTAAATATTTAAGTAAATAACAAAAAATGCAAAATGCAGTAAAAGTGTAATTCAGAGGCCATACTATGCACATTTTCTGTGCATTAATTGTTTCAAGAAACACAGCAGCTGATTAATGACAATGAAACCATTTTCAGTGGTTGCTGTTTGATGGATTGGTGCTGAAAAGCCTTTTCTATTCATGAATCTACTTCAGTAACTACACTAAAACACTGTGTGGTGTAACTTCATTATTTATATATTTTAAAAATTTGGAGGCTGCATGCTGAGACGACCTTTATCGGATTGGAGCCTTTTCAAATACTGTGAACTATCCTCTGGACTAACTTTTCACTGGACTAACTGTGCATGTTGTGCATGGCTGATTGAAATATTTTGACATATCGGCCAACCATATGAACTGATGCATGTTTGGGAGAAACATTTTCACTTTGGAGGGTAACCTGAATAGGTTGGTGGTAGCTCTGCTGACTGGTTATTACATTTCTTATTTTTTTTACCACTTTATGCAAATCTTATACAATGACTATTACCAGGTGTGTAAGTGAAGTGATCCCCTTTTCCATATAACCCATGTCCCATGTGATCTGCTGGTTTAGGCTTTTTCTTTGTGTTTGTGATTTCTGTATGTGTTTGTGCATTCATGTACTGCAACTGTGGCACTACATGTTTGGCTGTGTTTATTTGATGTTTGTATATGTCTGTGTGCATGTGTGGGAGGAAGATCACAGACTTTTTGATCAAAAGGAGGCAAATGGCAGATCACGCTTTGCTTTCTAGGTCTCTCCCTGTCTGATTTTTTTTTTTTTGCTGCTGCTGCCTCCAGAGAGAAGATGTGTGTTGACTGTGGTGACATCTGACCAGAGACAGTCTGTGACACCCACAGTGACACACACACACAGTCTTCCCAGGTGAATTTCTGCACTACACCACCCCCTTGTCTGAACCCCTGAGGCTGCACTCTGAGCATACTTTCAGTAGCTAAAGAGAGAAAAAGCTGTCAAGGTCTTGCCACTGATGTCAAATGCATGATAGGAAGGAGGACTGAATGATTCTATATTGTACAGTGAGATGATTATCTTTTTGTCAACCTTTACTAGATGCGAAGGGAACAAGTAAACACCCTGGTAATGTTAAATTGTTAAACCTCACACTTATTAAATACTATGCATGTATTCATTTTACCAATGTTAATGCTCATGCCTAAGATTTAACACCACTGTACCCACACTCTACCAACAGCTTGTGGTAATAGGTGAGGGTAGTGATGTAGTAAATCAGAGTTACACAAATCATCATCATGACAGCCTGCGCTACAGCCTACAACCATACCCTGGTTTTTAACCTCAACCAGTTGCCTAACCAGGGGAAATTTCACTGTAATAGGGGGACTAATGGTTGAAAATCTGCTGTGGGTGTGTACTAATTACAGACTTTCAAATGTTTATACCTTGGCAGGTAAAAATGGCAGACACATTGTGTTAGTGTGCATGAAACAAAGGCCTGAGCTATTTGTTTGGATCACTAAAACTAAGCATGACAATACACAATTGGGTCTTAAGAATAGAAAGAAAAATGATATGATAGAAAATATGACATCCCTGGTGTTTGTGTGTTGGCTAAAGGATGTCATTTTAAAATCTACTGGCAATCAATTCTAAGGGTGTAATGAATGCTAAGGAAACAAAGAGAAAAAGAAAAATTTATTACATGTATTTCATCTTAACTATTGAATGCTATACTTTGTAGTTTTCTATTGCTGAGAGGCAGGACCCAGAGGAACTGCAGGGATATAATTTACCGAGCTGATAAGCAGTGACAGGATAATAACAGTTGCTGAGATTGAGGATGAGTGCCCATGAAGAAGAGGACAGGAAGATTGTGTTAATCTCTGGAGAGACTTAATACTTTTGTAGATGCTAGTCCTTCAAATTATTGATCTGTGGTGACATTAGGAAGCATAATGTGATCTCAAGTGCCACACTTTGTATTAATTAAAAGAAGAATTAAGTCCAAAGTGCCACTTCTTAATGCTGTGATAAGCATCCCTGGCAATAATCCTGTCAAAAGTTTTCCAGAATAAATAATGACTTTAAGTTAGAGCACAGTTTAGCTGATAATCCATGTAGTGACCATGAAAACTCAATAGACTATTTTGACAGTAGAGGTGTACAATGCAAGCAGAACAGCATCAGAAGCATCTGAAAACTGTTATTTGCACTCCAGGTGAGACTAAAATGCTTAGCCGCAACATTTCAGAAGAGAATGGAATAAAACAGGTCAGTGATTGACGCTAACAGCTTCGCAAATCAATGCAGAGTAAAGAGAAAATAGCAAGTCTGAGGATTAAATCACAGCTGTCCACGTGCAATTCTTACAAAATATCAAATAACCTTCAAAACAACATCATTTATTATAAAACTTATAGAGTAACATTTAACATTTAATATAGTAAAATAACATGTAACTTTCACAGAACTATCATCATAATCTAATCAACCAGCTCTATGAACCCAAACACTCTTATTTTACCAACTATGCATTCAAAATTAACATTTATGACTGCCTACAGAAACCGGTTGTAAATCCTTAATTAAGAAATACTGAGTTATTGTGGACCTCATCCCTAAAGCTACAGGGGTACCCAACCTTAAGCATATTTCCTTTCATGTACCAATCTTGTTTAACCTTGCTTTGATGGTTTTCTTTTATGTTTCTGGCCTTAGTCTTTATATCTTTTACTCATGCTTTCACAGTGGATTTCTGTTTAATGGTATTTGGGGGAAACTACTACTTTTATTGCTATTATCATTTAGTTCTACTGATTCTGTAGCTCATCTGAGAAATTCTTCATCTCCTACACAGGGAGCCACACTACCACTACAAAGAGTACTGATGCAACTGAGAGACATTCTTAAACTGCACACAGCCAGAGATATGATTCAGACCCAGCACAGTTGAGCAGGGAGCTATCTCAGCCTATGCACATGAGTATAAACATAAAGATTGTGTGTTCTTTCTAATTTTGTAAAAATCCCATCTGTGAGTGGTTCGGTCTTGCTCATCCTGAAAAAAGAAGTCTGTTATGAAGTCAAACGATGTCTGGAACACAAGTAGCTTTTATCACAGCCTCTCCTCACCAGGAAAATGTAACTTCAAGGAGGTCAATATTTCAGTCCTTGAAAATGGAACAAGTAAGCGTATTTCTACAGACACACCTGTGTTTATGGGGGCGAGAAGTGAATAGTTGTTTTTCTAAAATGTGTTCAATGTTATGATTTCTTGTGCTTTATGACAAACCATGATTGTTACCTAACCCCTACACAAAATGTTTTAATGCCTAATCTTTGCCAATAGTTTTAATGCATAACCCCAACAGTGAGTGAAAACAAAACAGCTAGGGCGGTATCAGGGGGACTTGAAGCCTGAACTCCTGGGTGAAGGTCCACCTGTGCCCCAACCCTACCTCCTAACATGAACTATTCTAGCTACAGCAGGATGCCGTCAGGCAATACAGACATACGTCTGCATGTTCGCATAAATATAATCATAGAAATACCAAAAAATTAGAGCTTACACACATATTTCCACAGCTACATCTTTATGTGTTGATGGGGACAGGACCTGTTGTCATGGTAGCCAAAAATGCGACTGCAGAGGGGAACGGTTTTCCTTTTAAATTGTTGTTTATGTGCTATAAACTGTGCTATGAATTCATGTGTTCTAAAACAATCAAAGATCCTTTACCTAAGCCTTTAACCTTACTTAACTTTTTTTAGTCTAACCTTAACCACTACTATTTAATGCTCAGCTCTATTTTTAAGTGAAAATAAAACTTAACCACAGGCGAAATCAAAACAGCTGACAGTGTTAGTGGGGCTCGAACTTTACACTCTGACTGGATGCATTAAAAAACAGTCCATATAATGAAATAGACATAATTAATTGTGTTAAATAAGTACTTGAAAAACGCCACCCCTTGTCGGAGATTATTCAGTGAAATCTAACTCACTAACAAAAGTAAAATAAACAGAGCAGTCCCCTGCTGTGAAAAATGTTCTTTATTATTTCAAAAACAGACAGCCAAAAATGTTAAATTACTCTGGATGCTAATACCTCTACATATAAATTACACGTCTGACTAGACTGCCTCTCCTTTTATTGACACTGGCAACATTTATCTCCTTGAAAACCAAGGATGCCTGTGCCTGCCACCTGCCACAATACTGGCTTCCCATGGTGCATTGCTCAGCCATGCGTGAGGCTGTGAAGGATATATCCTGACTTCAGCAGGTGGAGGTGGTGAAGGTTGAGGCAGTCAGGTGTAACAAGATTTTTCTGCAACTCAACTGACCTTCTCTCAACCCATACCTTCACCCCTGCCCTGGGTCAACACATCCCACCAACCACGCACCTCCCGCCTCGTCCTCTCATCGTCTGGACGCTTGAGGCTGAGCTGGCTGGAGGCGGAAAGGAAAACCAGTCACTGTGCTTTAATGGTCCAGTGATAGTGAGATGGAGACAGAAAACTATTTTCTATCTTTTTTTTATCTTCCTCTATGAGCTAAAAGTTTTGTGGTGATTGAATTCCAACGCGAATTGATTTACAATTGCGAGGCTGGTGCCATTACTGAAGCCTATTCAATCTTTTTTTTCCTTTTTCCTTTTTCCTATCTTTGTGAGGCATAATGACACGCTGATGCACTCTGGGTAATGTGCAGAGAAGATGGAACAAGCCCTGTAGCATGCCCTTGAGATTCAAAATCAAATAGCACCTTAACCCTTACACAAATTGATTCCCTAACCCTTTAGCCAGCACGGCTTGACCTGTGAATTATGCCACTGAATGACAGGAAATTACCTGAGAAGACCACGTTTTCATCTACAAAACACAGCATGGCTCCTTTTCCTTCAGACACCTGATAGATAGATTGTTTCTCTTAGCTTGAAATATTCCTGATAGTCAGCCCTTGAACAGTGCAGGAAATCAGATTTCATTTCTCACTCACACAGCCGTCTGCCACCTCTAATCCAGCGGCAGCTTTCACATTCATCCCTCCCCCGCCAACCCCCCAATAGGATTTACCCACCACATCAATAAGCGGGGGTTTATTCAGAAGCATCGTGGTCCGTGTGGACTGGCTGGCTGCCCTGCCTGTGACAGAGTTTTATTAGTGAGAGGGGATAGTGAGGCGCGCTGAGACAAAGAGATGGATGCTGCCATGGGGATGAAGAGCGGAAACAGATTATCACCGCTGCTACCAAAAAAAAACACTATGCTGTTGTTATTTTGTCTATTTTTTGTTGTTTTGTTGTTGTTTTTCCTTTACTTACACATTGTTTACTTCCAATCCAATCCAATCCATCTTTATTTATAGAGCACCTTTTAAAAGACAACAGGGTCAGCCAAAGTGCTGTACACAGCCTACCAGGCATAGAATAATTGACTAATAAAATAGAATAAAATGAAATAAAATAAATATAAGTTTGATAAAACATAGGAATATACAACCATACAATAAAAGCACCAGTCAGGGGTAAGAACAATAAAACAAGTAAAAGTCAACAACTCAAACAGAGTTAAAAGCCAGAGTAAAAAGATATGTTTTAAGTGATGACTTAAAAACCATAAAAGAATCCGTCTGTCTAAGGTGCAAAGGCAGTTTGTTCCACAGTTTCGGACCTGTGACAGAGAAGGAACGGTCCCCCCTGCGTTTTCTCTGTGTTTTTGGGACGACCAGGAGAGACTGGTCAGCTGACCTTAGAGAGCGAGCAGGGCAGTGGGGCTGGAGCATGTCTGACATGTACTGAGGGGCGAGACCATGAAGGGATTTAAAAACAAATAAGAGAATTTTAAAATCAATGCGAAAAGGAATCGGGAGCCAGTGCAATGACTTTAAAATCGGAGTAATGTGCTCACGTTTCTTAGCCCTAGTTAAAAGCCGTGCAGCAGCATTCTGTACAAGCTGCAGTCGTGCAAGTGAAGCCTGGCTGAGCCCATAATAAAGTGCGTTGCAGTAATCTAACCGATTCGTAATAAAAGCATGAATTAAAATCTCAAAGTGATGCCGAGAAAGGAACGGTTTGGCTTTGGCCAGTTGCCTCAATTGAAAAAAGCTCGCTTTGACAGCTGCACTGACCTGAGCATCAAGTTTCAGGTTGGAATCCAATTTTACACCCAGATTTGTCACTGTGGACTTTTGATATTGTGTCAGGACACCCAAATCTATATCAGCAGCAGAGGCATCACTGGGCCCAAACAGTATGACCTCTGTCTTAGTGTCGTTAAAATGAAGCAGATTTGCTGACAGCCAGGATTTAATTTCCTCAACACAGTCTAAGAGTTTTTGAACAGAATGAGTTTGGTTTTGTTTTAAGGGCATGTAGATTTGAGAATCGTCCGCATAAAAATGGAAAGAGACACCATGTTTACGGAGAATGGACCCGAGAGGAAGGAGGTATAGGGAGAAGAGGAGTGGGGCCAGAATAGAGCCTTGGGCCACTCCACAGGTGAGAGGGGCAGCAGAGGACTCAGCAGACCCCACACGGACATTAAAACTTCTCCCTGTCAGGTATGACCTAAACCACTGTAACGCACTGCCCTGGATTCCCACACAGTCTTTCAATCGAGACAGGAGGATGTCATGGTCCACTGTGTCGAAGGCCGCAGTGAGGTCGAGCAGGACCAGGATGACACAGTGGCCAGAGTCTGTGGCTAAAAGAACATCATTAAAAACCTTCAGTAGTGCAGTTTCTGTGCTGTGCTGAGTTTTAAAACCTGACTGGAACACCTCAAATATTTTTTGTTCATCTAAAAACCCATTCAACTGACTAAAAACAACTTTTTCTAAAATCTTTGAGATAAAAGGGAGTTTTGAAATCGGCCTAAAATTTGAGAGGACAGAAATGTCCAGACCAGGCTCCAGACTTGGAGTGTTTAAATCTAGATAGGTTACTTCCAAGTGAAAACCTGTAAAGTAGTTGTAGCCTTAAAATATTTAATTTATAATATAAAAAGTGTCCTATTGCTTCTGATTATAAGATGACCCACTCCCGCCAATCCATTGCAGTCTTGAAGTCTGCAAAAAAGACAGAAAAAATAGACTAGGTGGCCTAACACAATAGTGTAAAAATAGTTTAAACTGCCTAACTTTGCTCCTCAGCTCATCATGTCATTGATTTCAGTCAGTAGTTTATCCCTCACACAGGGTTCACTCCGACCATCTGGTCATGAGGGATATGGCTAAATTATTTCCAACCTGTCCTCACCAGAAAAACATGAGGTTGATATTTCAAAAAATGGAACATGTGTGTGGACTTGTTGAAAAAGTAGCTGAAAATGATGAAGACCAACTGGTTTCCCTATAAACTGTGTGTATGTTATAAATTTGTGTGTTTTAACTAATAACTACCGTAATATACCCTGTTTTTAATGCCTAAGCTTAAATGATGCTACTTTTTCATATATATATTTTCAATAAAAAAAAAAAAAACATCTCACATTCAGAACAACATGGTACCTTCTACTGCTTCACTGGCTGTCAAGTTTCTTGTTACTAGTAGAATGAAGATGCATTGTAAGTTGAAAATTATGGCACAATAAAGTAAGGAAAAAGTCTCACTCTGTAATAAAAAAAATTATACGACCTTCTACACAATCAGAGAAGGTTCTTGGTTGGAGAAATGAAACAAAAGATAACCTTCATCAAGTAAATCCACACACTAAAACTGAGAACTCACAAGGACTTTAAAATGACTATTCACAACCAGCAATGACAGTGAGAGATGGAGGTTGATTTTTTTTTACTATACTGCATTTTTGACTTGGTTAAGGTAAAGGTTAACTCTAGAGAACTTGTTTTCATCTCTTAAAAGCAACACACTCATTCAATAAAATGACTCCTCAGTTTCTGTGTTATGTTGAATAATAAAAAAGAATTAAAACAATTTTTTATTATTCTGCCTCTTAAAAATATCAGTGCATGTTGTAAACATTTCAAGTCACTATTTATATGGCAAGGACGAAATATGAGCAAAATACAAAATGGAGTCACATGATTATAAGAGACCCCCTTTTCAACATTTGTTTGAAAGAAAAAAAACTATTCCAATCATTGTACATTTCCCTCAGATTATTCTATGTATCGCTTTTCTCCTGTGTCTCTTGTTGGTGAATAACACACACTTGTTAGCATCACTTTTTTCAAAGTGTGAGCAACGCAGAGACGAAATCCTTATAAAGTCATGCAGGATTTGCTATGTTGGTCAAACGCAAGGATTTTTTAATTTCAGAAATAATCTTCACTGCATCGTTCTTCATAATGCCACTGAACACTGTCCAAATTGCTCAAAGCAGTCATGTGATAACTGTATACTGCACAGCAGCTGCTGGACTAGATAACAACAACTGTCAATACAGATGTCTGTTTTATAATAAAAAAAGGGTCAATGGTGACAATGATGGGACATTTCTGAGGTTGTGGGTCCACACTTGGATACTATTCTTTGTCTAGGCATAAACATAGCAAAGCAGAGTATCCAAGTGTGGATCTACAGCCTCAGAAAACACCGTTCTAAAAACAAAATCTACAAAATATGTTTTCAATAAGTTAGCTTGCATAATGGATACATTTATTATGCAAAAAAGAAACCTGCTAATTTGTTGTAATATTATCATAAGGAATATTTTCTCGAGGCATGAGCCACCAGCTGTGCCATATTTTATTTAAAGTGTTTAAAAAGCTCCCAGTGATGATGCAACAGCCAAAGCAGACTCATGGGAGAAACAATGCCTCTTGTGTTAAACTGCAAGTGATGGTGGATTAATGTGTCCAAATTAAGAAACAGAAACACATACAAAAAGAAACAAAGCTTTGTGCATATAAAGTAGGCTGAACATCCTCTGCTTATTAAACAGATACTAATGTTAGCTTCCTTTTTGCTAGTATGTTTTCTTTTATGTTGGACAAAAATAGTAATCCTTTGTGATAGCTTTTACAGGCTGGAAGTGGAAATACACAGCAGTGATGTGTGACTCTTAGGCCTTGGCTCTTTGACCTCCTTCCCACATTTGTAGCATTAAGAGTTTGTACTGAAACATAAAACTTTTATTTT
The DNA here is from genome assembly GCF_900634625.1 of Parambassis ranga. Lineage (NCBI taxonomy): Eukaryota > Metazoa > Chordata > Actinopteri > Ambassidae > Parambassis > Parambassis ranga. The sequence goes on along the minus strand of NC_041030.1, from coordinate 2,595,155 downwards.
CTGAAGTAAATAGCAAATCCTTCTAAGAAAAAAAATGGTACAGAATGCACACAAGCTGATGTGTGGATTAGCTCTTACTATGCTGCTACAGCTGTCTGGAATTAGCAACCTATCAGCCAATCCGAAAACAGAATTTCTTGTTGCCAGGTGAGGCCTGAGTTTCAGGTGCAGTATCGGAATCAGATTGGAAGTGAAAAAATGTGGATCGTGCATCCCTAATTTTGACCCTGTACAGGATAAAGCTGGTTAAGATTAGGCCCTCTCTGAGGACCTAGAGGTCCTTGACAGTCCCCCCTTTGGTAATATGCCAACAATGTTAGCAGCTGTGAAAGCACGGGCTGTGAAGGGAGATTGTCTCATAAAGCTCCATGAGAAATATTATTATTCCACAACAGAATTTTACCAATAGCTTAGAGTCATGATAATAACACTGATGATCAGTATGAGCATGGAACCACTTCACAGAATATGACGACATTTTTCATGCATATAATCCTTTTCACATTTATGTCGACTCATGCTTAATTATTTTAATATGACCATATTCACTGACTAAAAAATGGAATGTCCATGCGAAATATGGCATAACAACCATCTGGCAAGTCCACAGTATAGACTTCATACCATGCATGTTCCAATGGTATATCTAATGAACATAAAACAACAAAAAGCTATTCTATATATATATATACAGTAAATGAAATAAACCTCCCTTTAGTTATTTATTTGATATCATTTGTCACATGGACCCCCTGGACAAGTACTAATGATACACTGTACCTACAGCCTGTGTTAACCTTTTGTATACACGCGGCCCGAGGACGGGACGGTTCATGTTTTCACTGCAATATCTCCGTCTGGGCGCAGCCATTTTGTGCTCTTTGTTGACAACCTACACCTCGTTGGAAAGCCACTTCCCTACTCTATTGATTGACAGCTCGTTTGACCATACAAAAGGATCGAGGGCCTGTCCCTAGCCAAAAGAATCCAATGAGCGACTATATCGAGCGAAGCACCTCCCCCCACTCTTACGCTTGTATTTTCAGCCCATTATATTTGACGCTGAATCTGATGCAATGGACGTATAGCCAATAAGATTTCCGTCACGGGGATGTCCCACATGAAGGGGTTGTGGAAGGAGGGTGGGCTACACACCTAAGCGTAAACATGAACAATGGATGCCGGCTGTCCGTGCGTAAATGCGTAATAGTGAGAGTGAGCGTATATCTCCATTCCAGTGGTATTTCCAGTGACCAGAGAGATGGCGAAACGCATGGAAAAGAAGAATTACACTGTTGAAGAAGTTATTGAAGAGTGTACGAGACGGGAAAGCGACTTTTCTGACGAGGATGTGTCGGATGCGCAAAGTTATGTGTCGTCTGTTGACTCGGTGGAGGAGGACATGTTCATTGAAGGAGAAGATATTGTCCATGACAAGTAAGTGTAACTTTTATACATGTTGCAGTTTTATAAATAGAATGTAGACGTTTCAAAGAATTAGTGAATACAGTGTTGTGTCCTTTGTTTTGTTTACCTGTGTGGGGGAGGTGTGCGCTTTTACTATTCCTCCAAAAGTAGTTGTGGAGGACTGATTTGTGAGGTGAACAATGAATACAGCTACAGTTGTTCTGTGAATGAATATCTGATATATACATACAACCATACATACATCTATAGTTATTTTGTTTTATATATATTTTTGCATTTTAGGCAAACACTGTTCTATTTTGTTTACCTGTGTGGTGTGCACTTTTACTATTGATTTGTGAGGTGAACAATGAATGCAGATACAGTTGTTCTGTGAATGAAAACCTTATTTTTTGCATTTTAGGCAAACTGATTCAGATACAGAGTGGGAGCCAAGCACCAGAGCCAGAGCAGCCACCTACTCCCAGTGTACAACATCACAAGCCAGTCTACATCTCTGGTGACAGTAAGACACCCATCAAGCTTTCTAGCTGTGCTTTGTAGCAGCCCGTGACTGTAACAGTGGCATACTGAGAACAACATGTGGCTGTGAAACCTGTGGAATTGTAAACATGTAAACAGTTTGCTGTAAGTAGTTTGGGTATTTGTTTAGATAAAGGTGTTGTTTTTGACCATATCTCTTGTTCTGAGTCTTTTCTTGTGATGCACAATTTCAGTTTCAGTAGAATAATGAGCATTCAATGTGTTTTTGCTTCACTAACATTATTTCAATCATACTAATAGTGAATCTGAATATGGAATGAGGTTCCTCTAAGTGGCACCTTTCATTAGAGCTCTCATTGATGTCTGTATGTTGAAGCATTCCAGAGTTATGCACTTTGGTGCCAAAGTGTCCATTTGGAGACTCCAAATGGCACTTTTTGGAGAGCGCCTGGGAATACCTACAGAAAAACCTGTCCCAAATGGTCATTTCTTGTCCAATTACTATCTACTTTTAACTGGGAATAGGTAAGACTTCAGCCTGTGTCACTATATTGTCATCTAATCAACATCACCATGCTCCAGTTGTCAAGCAGCCTTTTTTTTACAAAAAAAATTTAGGCGAGCTACAAAATCTTTTTATTTCTCTGTGTTTAGACTTCTCTCACTGTTAACCATTTGCAATTGCAGTAAATCACACAGCTAAAATAAAAATTTCAGAGTGTTACCTTCACAATGAGACCAAGCTTTTGCACATACTCCTAAGGGCTCACAAACAGCTTGTAGTTTAATTTGGGTATGCCTTTGACAGGCGTTTCATCAACTATTGAGGGTGGTGTTAAAGGGTTTTAATTAGGCTTATTGTAGACAATGGACAGCCTCTAATTAAATGTTATTAGCCAAACCTGTATTTATCAGACTATTGTTGGAGAGAGCTTCTTTATACACAGCAAATGTTGAGACAATATGCAGATCTATACCAGTAACAACCACAGAGAACAGACACCCAGCCAACACAAGAACGTCATGTTAATAAGTAGTACAGGCATATATTTGATTCGTACAAATCCAAACATTTAAGCCAAAAAAGCAGCTGAAAAATCCACAAAGTTTTATACATATAAAGGGAACACTAAAATAACACCTCCTAGATCTCAATGAATGAAATATTATTAAGGGGATTTGGATTTCATGTCAGCATAAGCCTCTCCCGGATGTGCACTACACAGAAAATAACACACAAAAACAAAAGAACAACACTAAAGGACAACAAAACACTTACCCACACACAAGTTATGACAACATACTTTTTTACAAACAAAATACCCAGTCCTTTTTGTTTCTATTAAAGTTTTCATTGAAGTGATCTTGCTCTTCCACATAACACAAGCAGGGCTTCAAATCAAGTTGAGAATAAATATTCAATTTCAGTGTCAAAGCTGTGACATAAAGCCACAGTGTCTATAATACTTAAATATTATACACAATTGTATGTATTTAAATATTCTGTTAGGGTTACAGGGTTACATTTGTTTATGACATCTACAGAAACAGGTATTTTCATACAACCAAGGGAACCATCACAATTTTGGTAAATTCCCAAAATCATGAAAGAAAAAGTGACATCTGTGGTCACACAGGTCAAATATGACCCACCAAATATATTGGCTGTTGCATACATGCTTGCATTCTGAAAAAGCTGTGAGTTGCTTTGTGTTCTTTTCGTGCGACAGTGTCATTTCAGACATTTCACGTGTTGTCAAAGGTTATCCGCTTTGACAACCGGGTGACAAAAGCAGCTGGCTGTGTAAATGGCAAACTTAGCAACGTTTGGACAAATGGTTAGAACACTTGCCAGACATGTGCAATCCAGAACCAAAGGTTACTGTTGATGAACAACTAGTCCCTTTCTGAGCCCGCTGTCCTTTTCCAAGCAAACAAAGCATTATAATCTGGGCAGCATGTGGCCCACAAAGCAGCTATACACGGAATATGCAAATATACAAAGTGAAACTGGCCAGTGGAGTGGCAGAAAAGAGTCATGGCAAGTAGGCGGCCCTCAACAAAAGTCATACGGGGGCACAACACAACATGTGATAACTTCTTCACATCTTATGACATAAGCCAAGAACTGCTGGGAAAAAAAGCTGACCATGGTGGAAACTGTGAAGAAGAAAAACAAACCTGAGCTTTGTCCTGCACTCCTTGCAACAAAGGGCAGAGCTACTCTTTCCTCAAAGTTTGCACAATGTCATACTGTTCCAAAATACAAAACTGCCACTGTAATCTCCACTCTTCACAAGAATTCTGCTGTTAGCAGTAGGGAAGACAAAATGGTAGAAATGATCCTTACATTAAAAACGGAGTGGAAAATCACTGCCACATACACATGCAAACCAAAGGCCAAACCACACCTGTCCTTTTCAATATATGCATAGAAAGCATTAGTAGTGTGCACTAAGAGGAGCTGACCAGGTGTCTGGTGAATTCACACATTGAACAGTGACAGCAGCTGCCCTCCACCCAAGCCCCTGTCATATTTTTTTACAGAGCTTCAGGCCACACCCAGCAGCAACTAGCCATGTACTGCCAGGGTTTCAAGGGAAAGAGGTGCTAGATCTGCCCAGCCAGCAACTACAGAAAAACCAATAACACTTCCCACACACGTGGGAAACACATCTGTAAGCAACACACTAAAACAATCATGTAGTGTGATTCATGCATGAAAACACACAGACCCAAACCAAATTATTATTCAATGCTCAATTTGTAAAGATTAAAAAAAAAACTTGTTGCTTATGCTCATTTTTTTCTTTTTTTTCACGTTCAAAATAAAGTTTGGTTGTGTGAAAAAACGTTTTTAACATCTGCACAGGTCAAAATTCATCACAGAAATCACTTCAGTTAATAATTATTATTAAGTTCAAAAGACCCACAAGCAATTTATTTGGAGCTTTGTTCCAATATTGGAAACATAATTACCAAAATATAATGAGTAAACAAACATAACAAGTGAATTCAAACACTTTTAAAAAGAACATCAGTGGCATAGTATGATACTATAATAGATGGGGACCATATACAACAATGAACATGAACATGAATCAATAACAAGTTAGCTATGAGGTGAAATGATGTTCAATCATTGTTCTTTAAATAGTTTGTAGTGAGTTAAGTCATGGGTTTAAATTTGACCTGCTAGCCCAAAAGATGAGGGCAGCTTTCTAACTCATTACAAGGGTTCCATTTGGGAATAAAAGACAAGCTCAGGATCACTGCAGCAGACAGTGTCACATCGTTTCCTGCTTCAGCCTCACTCTGCACTGCTGTCATATTATTCAGTCTGTCTGCCTTATTTTAACTTTACAAATAACTAATGTCATTTTTTCTATCAAAAAATCTTCAGCAGGTATTTTTGTCATGTGAACGGATGTACAGTGAGTCACCTCATCTTCATAAATTAGGTCTCATTGCAAACCATGATCAGGGTTATGATCTTAGGTCACAATTAGCATGAACATTAGCATACAGAAACACCTGTAGCTTACCTGGTGAGGTGACGGAGCGGACGCTGTCTTGTAAACCCGTCGGAATGAAAGAGATACCGTTGTAGACCAGGAGAGCCGCTGTAGGACGGGAGACTCTTTTCTAGAAGTCCTGTCCACAAATAAGAAGCTGAACTGAAGCAGCGTCAGTACCTGTTTTCAGCTCTGGGCTCCGTACGGCCTTCTTGTGTAAGTTTACCTATGTAAAGAAATGTATTTTAGTGTGATATGATCCAAGAAAAGGGACTACAAGCACACGCACGTTAAGCTAGCACTGTTGCTTCACTGAATTAGCTGCGTGCTAATCAGGGGCAACACAACACCTGACGTCACCTGTTTTTAACACTATTAATGCATATCGTGCCAATTTTACATATGAAATCATTTAATTTTTCACTTGAATGTTTTTGAATCATGTTTCATTTACTTTTTTTACAGTATCTCACTTTGTTATTTGTTTAAAATACAAAATATAGGATAAAAGAAGGATGTTATAGATACTGCACAAGTAACTGTTTGGAGTTGCTCAGGATGGCTGTTAGGTGAAACTGTAATGGGATTTATAGAAGGTCAGTGAAGCACTCGCAGTAATGAGGATGGTAAAAATATAAGTTGTCTAAAAGGTCAGGCAAGCAAAGAAAGAGAAGAGAAAGAGGTCAAACAAGTTTGACCGTTGTGGGTGCACGCCCACACGTTTCTGAGAGGAGCTGTAATCAGGCAAAGAAGAGGTGTAAACAAGTGTGAAGTTTGATTGTGGGTGTGCGGGGTCTGCTGCTCGCCACTTAAAATTAGACACAAGTCAAAGAGCTGTTTGTGTGAGGGCAGCATTGTAGTGCTTCACACATCACAGCCACTGTTTTTCATGTACAAGGGGCAGTTCTTTGTCATGGATTTGTAAAAAATTTTTTTTTTCCCTATTATTCTCATAATTAACTTGCATGTCATGTTAGTTCAACCAAGTTTTATTTAACCAACTGTTACCTAGGTAACATTTTATGTAAGGTAAAAGATATAAGAACAGTTGTTAATGTACACAGGAAAAGATGCATTTAAAGCCATATATATATGAAAACTGTCGGTGGTCGTATTAAGGCTAAATGTCATTTATTTTCACAGCTTTTAGGATGGCAAGTGAATTAGGGAGTCACACTGGCTGAAATGTCAACCTCATTTCCCGTTTCTCCACAGAGCAGGGCCCAGTGGCCAAACATCCTGTCTTACACTGCCAAGCTGCTGTAAGGGGTCCATTGTGTTTGTCACCATCTGTCTACACCTGTCACACACGTTGTCTTTCATTCCAAGGTCTCAGCATCAGGTCTGTGTGTGCATGTGCATCACTGTGAGAGCATGCAGCTGTGTGTTTCTGTGTGCGTGTGCACAGACGGACCTGAACGCCATTGATTTTCTATATGTGCTGCAGACAAGAGCAGTGACCCATCACTCCCAGATACCTTCTGAGAGTAAGTGCACCCTTACTCGTCAGTCTCTGTGACGCAGCAGCCTGTGAGACAGCCATTCGCACTCCCATTTTCACGTCTGCAGCTGCTGATGGCATTCCTTAACCATTAGTGTCCCCAGAGATTAAAGTGCGAAATACATGTCATACTCTATAATAACAATTTCAATCAAACCAAGTCACTGCTGGGGAAATAGAAAGGTTGTGAAGAAGGAAGAGAACATGTTATAAGCTGCTCTGGTAGCAATTCTGCTATCACTACAATTTAAATGTTTTTCTTTTCTTACCCAAGAATTCTTTTGAAAAAAAAAACATTACTAACAGGAAAATGTAGGATGGATGTGAACACCACTCACATTCACTTTGTGTGTGCACCATAGAGCAAAAAGAAAAAACACACCCACCTTTCTCACTTTTGCCCCATGTTTTCACACATACTGTACTGTATCCTATGCATGCTCACACTGACGTGTGCACCATTGTTCACCATTGTTAGTAATACACCCACAGAGGCCACACATATAATTGATCCAATGTACTAACAAGTGAAAGCAATGAAATCATACGCTGGAGTTGGTATCGATTAAATGCACCTGGATTTCCCCATTTCATCACTTTCTATGATTATCCAAGTGACTGTCTGCATATCAGTATGTTTCACTGGAGTGAGAGGAATGGAGAGTATGGTGGGAACACTGAGAAAGAGAGAGAGAGAATCATGCTCAGGAAAAGGGCCAACTGATAAGACTAAAGCCCAGTCAACATGTTAATGAACAGAGACCAATGAGGCATAATAGTTTATTTTATAAACATTTGTCCTGATTTCAGTTATTAAATTGATTGAAAGTGAATTGAAATTTTCCATGTAAAACAGAATTTAACTGAAGGTATAAACAAATTAGCTTGCAGTGTCATGGGTATTTGAACCTTAGACTCCTGAGTGTAGGTCTCACCATCAACACCCACCCACCTACCTTCTTACTCAGACCTCTGCGGATGTCTGGGTACCACCAAGATCAGATGGGTTGTAGTCTGTTCCATTCAAACATAAACAATGTTGTATGCAATGGTTGTATTATTGACCAAATGTGTTGTTTTTGTTTTTTGTTTGTTTGTTTCTTCATGAGGATTGTGTTGATAGTGTTGCTATTCATCGTTTCCTGTCCTACATGAGTGTTTTATGCTTTTGTGTCATAGTGATGATGTCACCATACCTTCCTGTGGTGGTTATATGAAAAGGTTAAAAAAAAAAAGATACATAGATGAAAATGAGCAAATTATTTTGTCATCTTTAATATTTCTTTGAATAAAAATAAATATATTCCTAAGTGTTCTTTTTGTTTACCATTCACATGCAGCTGAAAGGAAAGTGTCATGGAGCTGATACTGACCAGGGAGTGGCTGTGAGCTTCTGTAATACAAATAATGTGTTATGCACCTTCCTGCAAATCCTCTGTCTTGTGGTCAAAGCTCAATATGTCATCAGTAAACATACACACAGGTATCTGAATCTGTGGCCCTTGACAGCATCGGCGTCTGAAATCGATCAACACATCCCAGTGCTGCAAAGCTGCAAAAATGAATTGTCGCACCACTGAACAAAGTCCTCATGCAGGTTCCAGGCTGCCCGTATTTCCTGTGGGAATTGTTTTTTTTTTTTGTAAAAAAGTAGTGTACCATCTGCACAGGTGAAGCCAAGGGATGGAGAACTAAGCTCCATTTAATCATACTTAAGCAGAATTCACACATTACTGTCTTCTGTATTATATTCTATTACATTAAAAATGTGCAATTTATACGAAAAACATATTTAGACATTAAAATGACAAAACAAGGTGAACTAAAATTTTTCTTCAATATTTTGCTCTTTTTTTTATTCCACTCCAATACAGGTTTTATCGCTTTATTTTTTCATTTGTTTGAATGATTAGGTAGAGGGAGAGAAGACATTTAATGTCCTTGTTTTGTTTTGTTGTTTTAATATCCCATTGTCATTATTCTTTAGCCATTTGCTTATTACTAGCTTGGATTTTTTTTAAAATAATCTGACAGAATCTGCTCTCTGGAAACATTGCTGTTGTTGTCTGCTGTAGCTGCATGCCATGGGTTTTTTCGTTTGAGATTCTTGCATGTGTTGCAAGTAATATGCAACATTTCTATATTTTTGCTTTGTGTTATTTGTGAGGATTCATGTGTTGCATGTTGTTAAGTTATTATGTGTTCTATACAGAAGCCCAGGACAATCATCGTGGCAATTATTTTTTTATGCAATTATCTTGAGATCATGGGTAAATTTTTCTGTTATCTCAGGATAAATACTTTAGGATTTCAGACTATTCTAAAAAAATACAATGGGCAAAACTAGGTGGAAGCTGCATCACTATAGCAACTGTGTATTGAGCGCCATCAACAAATGTTACAGTGGAAGATATGATGACCTGCTGTACGCCTAAAGACATGCAGGCATGTTTTTAAACACACTTTCTTTGAATGGAAAAGCATTTCTATGCTTAGCTGATTAAGTAGAATCTGTGAGGACTAGGGATGTAACAACATTGAACTGGAACACTGGAGAAGCCTTCCCATTATATTTTATTATTCAGTATGCTCAATATAAATATATATGCTGTCAGTTCAACACTCAACTGTGTGTGTGTGCTTTTTCTAGGCCTGTTCATCTGTCATGTGTGGAGGAAATGTATCACATACGAGCCAATAAGATGTCTGAATGGTATGTTATTACTCCTTATTGAATTGTGTCTTATGTGGATGGCGCTACAGCTCGGGCACTTTTTTAAATGACGATATTCCCTGGAAAATGTTTTGCCCCTTTTTAAAAATGATCTACACTAATCAAAATGATCAAAAAAATGTACCCATAACCAATTATGGGCAACTAGTCAAGTCTGTGTGTCCTGGGGAAGGCTGTGTATTAAAACTCATTTTCTCATGATAATGGCTTCATTTATCTTGTGATTTTTTCGCTATATATGTGCTATAGTTATTATTTTTTTAAGGTTTACCTGACAGCCTCAGCTATGACTTTTACCTTTAACTACCAAAAAAACAGGGTTTAGTAATAATATTTATTAATATGTTTCTTTATTATTTTCAAAATAAAATGCATACCATTCCACAAAAAGTATAAAAATTAATGTTGCCGGCTGATTTGAATCATACTGTACCCTTGCCTCGATTCCTTCCTCTTCCTCCTAAATAAAAAGTCCCTGGTGACTTTTGACATGTGTTTTAAAGCTGTACTCAGTCGCTGCCGGCTGTGAACTGCCTGTGGTAGCAGCCCATGAAGAGGTGAATAAATGATGGTGCTCTTTGAGTCGTAGTGGGAGTTGAACATTCTGCTCATCTCATCTTCCCAGTCACTTGGTGAGGGTAAAACAACCCAGCTTATGAAGTAACTGTCTGCATGAGAACATGCCAAGGCATAATAAAATGAGAGAGAATTTTCCTTGCCCCCCCCCCACCCCCTCCCACCCCACACACACACACACACACACACACACACACACACATTGCCAATATAGCATCTCACACTGTAGGTGGATTGTGTTTTTCTGAAAAACTGATGCATAAGTGCTCTTTAATGAGCAAAAAAAGGACACATTAGATGTTAATATTATGTTATGAATACTGCAGTGTCACAGGGCTTTGAAACCTTTGATAAAATATAAAACAATGAATGTGCACATCTTTGTAATGCAATCCTCACAACAAAAAATAATCCATGCATATCACATGAACAGCTTCCACAGTTGTAGAGATGCCTGAGGCGACATTGTGAAGGCTCCTGTGTGTGGTGTAACATTCCTTTGGAGTCAATTATAGTACAGGTGTTAATGGACATAAATTCCTGTTGGGTTTCCACTAATGTCTGATCAGTGGTGTTAAAGGTTCACACATTTATTACTCAAGTGGAAGTTTAGATACTGGGGTTTAAAAAGAAGTAAAGAAGTATGGGGTTCGAAAAATAGGATTTCAGACTATTCTAAAAAAAAATAAGATTTAAGGGCAAAACTAGGTGGAAGCTGCATCACTATAGCAACTGTGTATTGAGCGCCATCAACAAATGTTACAGTGGAAGATATGATGACCTGCTGTACGCCTAAAGACATGCAGGCATGTTTTTAAACACACTTTCTTTGAATGGAAAAGCATTTCTATGCTTAGCTGATTAAGTAGAATCTGTGAGGACTAGGGATGTAACAACATTGAACTGGAACACTGGAGAAGCCTTCCCTATTATTCAGTATGCCCAATATAAATATATATGCTGTCAGTTCAACACTCAACTGTGTGTGTGTGCTTCTTCTAGGCTTGTTCATTTGTCATGTGTGGAGGAAATGTATTACATACAAGCCAATAAGATGTCTGAATGGTATGTTATTACTCCTTATTGAATTGTGTCTATGTGGATGGTGCTACAGCTCGGGCGCTTTTTTAAATGACGAGAATTCCAACATAGGCCTGGACAATTATTTTTTGCCCTTTTTTAAAAATGATCTACACTAATCAAAATGATCAAACAACTTTAAAATGTACCCATAACCAGTTATGGGCAACTAGTCAAGTCTGTGTGTCATGGGGCAGGCTGTGGGTATTAAGTAAAGAGATGAATGATACTAAAAAATGTTTGGCATTCCCCATTTTTACCGCATGCTTCAACTCATAAAACTAGATGACAGTGAGGAAAGTTTTTCTATTTTTAATGGTAATTAGCCCATCATTGATAGATGGACTTATGTTAGCAGACAGAAGCTAACTAGTTAGCTAACTGACCAGCCTGTGCACCGGCATCATGACTGAAGGACATTATAGAAATCCTGAGTCCGGCAGTACAGTCCTCTGTCTGAGGAAAGATAGACGAACATAAAAGCATTTTCAGAATGGCACAGGATCGACCTGTACCCGGCTAATGAGAAATGTAAGAAATGTCAGAAAAATAAATAGCGGAGTCAAGTAGAACGTATTTATATTTCGTTACTTGACACCCCCGTGTCTGACCCATAAGCCTGTCAGTGCTATAGGTACTGTTAACACCCCGGTGTGCTGAGTGGACACCTGCCATCCTCCGCTGAATCTGCACTCCTGAGCTTATAGTCTTTATCTCTTTCTTTCCTTGTAATATTTAGCAGCTTGGAGCTATTAGTTTACAACCCCTCATCCAGCTAAACCCATAAAACAAACCAATCAAAAGCCCAGCACAACACTGGGGCTTAGAGAAATCCGATGGCTTTCTTGGGCTATTGATCTTGCCCTCTAGAGCCACGGCCTTTCTATAGCTGAGAGGCTTTACAAGAGAGATAAAGACCCATCTATACTAGTAAAAAATGGCATTGATTTGAGTTGGGACGCTAACCTCTTTAAGAGGCATAAATAACCTGGTGATTACAATCCCATGATGGGTCATGGGGCTCTATGCGGGATCGAAGTGATCTGGATTTGGCCACATTCAGTGTTAAACAGATATGGACTGTCAGATGTAAAACATGTCGCTAGGAAACAGGCAGGATTCAGACATCATGGCTGTTCATTTTACACTATGACACTGGCTTTACAGTGCTGCCTGTTGGTTGACATATGGATGGCTGAGGTTTCCATGCAGTGACATTGAATCAGAATCGCAGAACACACGTTGTGTTCTTATTCACAGGGGCCTCTGTGGCAAAGCCATTTGCATTAAATTAATATGTGGAAGGGGAGGGTGGGAGGAAAATGGCTGAGCGCTCAAGTTAAACTCATTAGCAAGCCCAGCAGGGGCATTTGTTCCCCAGCTATCAAGGAATCCTGGACTGCTTTTCATTATGCATTATTCTCTTCTTAATGCTCTCAGTCTGTATTTGGTTGGATAAAGAGCATTTAAATATGAGCGATAGAGAGAGCATAGGAAGGAATAACAATGCCCAAAGCAACATGTTTAAATGTTTGGGACCAAAAAAGTGCTTTGTTTTGGGATCAAGAGAAACTAATTCTAAGCTGGAAATTGAAAATATTGATCATTATGAAACATGTCTTGAGGACAGTTATTATAAAATGTTATTGTGATTATTCTGAAGTGCCTAAACATTTCTTTATTGTTGTCGGATGATGCTTTAAAGAGAGCGGGGATCATTTGAAGGATTTTAATTTGCTGTTCTTTCTTTATCACACAGCTCTGTACTTCAGTGACTCAATAACAGATCAATAAAGTTAGAGTGAGTCATAGCTTTAATGTTCATCAGTCTTCAAACTCTCTAGCCAAGTGTAAAGTTACAAGTATACTGCATAAGGGTAAAGTTTTTCAATGTATTTTGTTGAGATTTTATGTGATAGACCAACACAAAGTAGCACATGATTGTGATGTGGAATGAAAATGAGACATGGTTTTCAAAATTTTCAAAAATCTTAAAAGTGTGTTGTGCATTTGTATTTATCCCTGCTGCATCGATACTTTGTAGAGCCCCCTTTTGCTGCAGTTACATCTGCAAGTCTTTTGGGGTATGTCTCTACCAGCTTTGCACATCTAGAGACTAAAATTTTTGCAAAATAGTTCAAGCTATTTTGGATGAGGAGCGTCTGTGAACAGCAATTTTCAAGTCTTGCCACAGATGCTCAGTGGGATTTAGGTCTGGACCGTGACTGGGCCATGCTAACACATGGACATTCTTTGATGGAAGCCATTCCATTGTAGCTCTGGCTGTATGTTTAGGGTCATGTGGGGGTGGTGTGTTCAGGGTGATGAGCAGTGTTACTTCTCCACCACACATAGCGCTTTGCATTTAGGCCAAATCACTACCTTTGCTCTGATCTGACCAGAGCACCTTCTCCCACATGCTTGCTGTGTCCCCTACATTTCTTGTGGCAAACTGCAGATGGGACTTCTTATGTCTTTCTTTCAATATGGCTTTCTTCTTCCACTCTTCCATAAATGGCAGTTTTGTGGAGTACATGACTTAACATTATCCTGTGGACAGATTCTGCCACCTGAGCTGTGGATTTCTGCAGCTCCTCCAGAGTGACTGTGGGCCTCTTGAATGCTTCTCTGACCAGTGCTGTCCTTGCTCGGTCTGTCAGTTTAGGTGGACGGCCATGTCTTTGTATGTTTGCAGTTGTGGCATACGTTTTTTTTCCTGGCTGTATGGAGGCTCTGAGCTGCCTCTTTGCGTCGTGCTGCTTTGTAAAATGCCTTGGCAGCAGCTGTGTGTCCCCAACACATTCATGTAAGGACAATGTCAGTGGTAGAAGAACAAAAAAAAAGCAAGGTGATGGCCAAAGACAGCCACCTTTTTGCAAGCTGTGATACTCAGGGGGTTCGATTGAAGTGCAACGCTGCTTGCATTTGGTTTTAGTGGCCCCGCACCCACAGATCAATATTTATCTGTTTATGATGCTTTGGAAATTGCATTTCAGCCTTCTGTAGCCAAGGACACAGTTCATCCATGTATAGCCTTTGTATTCACTTAAACAAATTGAATTACGTGTAAGCTGTCTCCTGCGTGTTTAGTTGCTATTGTTCATTATATATTAATGAAAAAGGCTCAATGTACTACCCTACTGATCGAATTATCATTCTTTTAATAGATAATGCTTTAGATTCAATGCACTGAATCTACCGTCCTTAAATTCTTGTTTGGAAAGTGATTTTCATCATGACACCATAATTTTTCTTTTCTGCATATATGCTATTGATATTTTTGTAAGACTCTCAAAATTGTGTTGATGCAATATGATACACATATTTGAAATACATGTTGTAACACACATTGTGCCTGCATCGACGGAGGAGCTAAATAAATGCTCCGATAACTCACTAAATAAAGAAATAGCTGAGCAGAAAAAAAAGACTGACTAGTGTCAGCGTACTCCAACTAGCTGCCATGTTAGCCTTTAGTTTGTTAGCCGCTCCACTTCAGAGGCTGTCAGTAGGACCTTCGTCACTAACATCCTGCAGCTGATTTTGTGAGGATGTGTAATGAGCTTCAGTGGGCCACTTTCTGCTGTGATTGGGCCTTTACACAGCATGATTGCACATGTAAATTGAGGCTTTTCTTGTTACTCAAAAAGGTCTCTAATCAGACTAGGAGCTGTGTCTGCTCTCTCAACAATGAGTAAGCACATTTGTCACTTTCTGTGAAACCTTACCTGAGTGTCTGTTTGACGACAGTCATCAACATTTTGTTTCCAAAAGCAACAACGCCCATGAGCCATGACACTTTAAGCTGTTGAAATAGATCTGTCCTAGAATGGCATATTCTTCACATGACCATAATTACACTAACCGCCCCCCCCCCCCTCCCCCTCTCTCAGGACTTGTGTTAGAAGAGCATCTTCACTTGCGGGAGTTGAAGCTGAGGATCCTACAGTCTTGTTCACAGATGGCCACAGTCACTGTCATTATGTGGATTTTATTCTGGACCATATGTTGGTGACAGGAAACCTGAGTTTAACTAACATTCTCCATGGTTGTAACGTTTGTTGTCCCACAAGGAAACATCAAGAAGACATGCACTTAAAATGTATTTCTTTGGTTGATGCTCTGTCAATAGGGATTCCTAAAGCAGGAGGAGACCTAAAGGACGAGCAGCAGCCAGGGAGCCTCTGGTCAGACATGAAGGAAAAAGTGTCAGGTTATGCTTGGTTGGCTGCCATGGATGGATGGACGGATGGATGTCTATATATCACAAAGCCTGTAGATGTAACCATAGTCTAATGTGCCTGCTGTTTCTCTGCCGAACACAAATATGAAAAAAAAATGAATCTGATAACAATTGACTGGTGTGACCTTCCTTTTATGTATCCCTTGATGTTATTCCCGTAAAGGTCATATTCCTCCAGATATTATTTACTCCAAACAGTCAGTTTATGAACTCTGACCACAGTGGGGGGACAATATAAAAAGGTTTCATGAGAATATTTAGTTAATCTGCTTAAAAGAGACTGCTTGCACTATCAAGGTTGTCAGCATTAAAATGAGCTTGTGTGAAATTCAATTGGATGAGATGAGTTGCGACAGTTGATATAGAGAGCTGTTGCACTGATGAAATGGATTCATTGTGACGGCTGAAGATAATGAGCTTTACTCAATCAGCTTGAGAGGGCATCTAACTGCAGTTTCAATTGCTTCCTTGTTGACCGTCGGGGGGTCTATTGAGGACAGACAGTACAGACAGGCAGGGCTGTTGTCCAGCTGTACTCTGTAGAGACCTAACCTTACTCATCATTCCTCAGGAAAGATGACTCCTTGGCTACCCACTGGGACTGTAATTGTGTAGTTATTGTAGGGACATTCCAGGACATTATCACCTCATTCTGTAGCTTGGTGCAGCTTATAATCACTATAAGCTCCTACCTTGATTATTTGGCCTGTAGCTATGTGTCAAGATAAAAACCTTGAAAAAAACCCTATCCCTATACCACCACCATCTGTGATCCCAAATCTGTGATCTTGCTGACCCACAGCTGTAAAGATGTAAATTCAGGATAGAAGGATAACCTCTGTGGTATGTGCAAGTACCTATACTGTTGTGAGCCAAGTAAATGTTAGTTGTCACCTTTTGGGTTTACTGTCTATACTTAGGAGAGCAATACAGAAAAGAAAGAGCGTGTGGATGTGGGGAAACTATTGAAACATTACCATATGTTGGCAGGTTCCTTCATTAGCTGTAGTTAGAACATGATGGTTCACCATCCACAAATGCATGGGAGGAAATTAACTCTTTAGTATTATTTAGATTTTTTTTACCTTTTTAGTCAGATAGGATTAATTGTTATAGCCCTTTCCCTTAGCATTCCTACCCTGGGTTTATAATTACAAAGTTATTAATAGTTATTTATTAGCACCATCCTGACATACATATTATACATGTAATTTTTTTACATTCAAAATAGACTTACAGTTTCAGCATTAGATTTTCAACACAGGGCAGAGTTTCTGGATGGTTTGTTTTAGTTCTGAGTGCATGGCTTATTTGTTTGTCATACAAAAACACTTTAAAGGTGTATTTACTGTTATGTGATAATTTAAAAAAATCATTGCAGTTATTGTGCAGTTTATACTGTGTGTATATTTTATCGCATTGTGTAAAACTCAGCGGTTTACAGCGTGGGTGCAGTGTACAGGATTAGCAACAAATACCTATCAAACTGTCCCTGCACCACTGCGCTCTGACAATTTTCTCACAGAGAAAAGACAGGGCAGAGCTGTCGTGTCACAAAATCGTCTCCACGAAAGCAAGTCATATCCTTGTGTGGGAGGTGCAGCAAGTGGAACAGTGTGCCTAGAATTAGCAAGGGAGGTTATGTTTGGATATGTTCTTTTTCTGGACCTCTGTCCAGCAGAAGAAATGGTTTAATAATATTACTGATGAGCCACCTGGCTGCAGACCACAGGTGCCCACCATCTCTAAACAGCCTAGATACTATCTGTATCTAGCAGGCATGAAAAATGTAGTTGGCCTCATGTTTTTTTCTTCTTGAGGGGCTTATATCAAAGTCAAATTGTTCATACCACCTCACTTGGCTGGGTAATAAAAATAGCACAGAACACAAGTCCACCTTACACGTCTGACCTGTTGTGAGCAGGAAGTGACAAACCCACAAAATCCCAGTGGTCCCTGACATCGTATCATTTGTGCTACTCAATATTGAAGTCAATGCATTTTAAGTAAAGGCTTTATAAAATCAACAATGAGCTGCTGAACCTGCTTTTCACTACTCATCCATTTATTGGCCATTGTGAATCAATCTGGGGGTGTTTTGGTGGTGGAAAACACCAGCGGTGGCCAATCAATCCACAGCTTGCCACCTCTCTTGCTCCACCTCTGATTTCCATAGTGTCATTTTTTTTCCCTCCATGTAAGCAATCATTCTGAGAGAAGATCTAATTACTTCCAAATAGTGGTTATCTCACCATGATACACCAATCTCTTACTCAGAGTGCTGCGGATCAACATTAATCAAGCTTTAATTCTAGAGAAACATTTTAAGGTAATCTAATTCTATCTAAGCCATTCATGCTGAGATAAACGGTACATTTGCTCAAGGGAAAAATTGCACAGATTGCCGTTTATTTTTTGGGTTTGAAAGCACCACATTATTTGCTGCTTTTGCTGCTGTATTTCATTCTGCAGTTTAAAAAAGGATTACCTTTTTAAACATAGAGGTAGCCATGTCTTACTTGTTAGCGCTTTAAGGTCATTTTTGAGGTTTCATAACAAGCAATATGAAAAAAAGAAATTCCATATCTCTTCATTGTGAAATGGAAAAGCCTGTTATAAATGTGTTTTTGTTGTCGTTCCTACTTAATATGATGAACTACAGTATGAGTGCTATCACCACACAGCACAGGAACATTTAGAGGGTAACAATTCAAGGAAATTAAATTAGCCGAAAGCTATAAATAACATGCAACATTGTTGATGGCACAATATGATTTTAGCCAAATGGTAAATGAGCTCTCCTAATGTCTGTGGCACTATAAACATCATATTTAATCGTGGTTATTAAATCATTTATGCTCACACTCTCTATTAAAGGCTGCTTTGGCCACTCAACCTTTGTACAATAAAAGCAGGCCGTGTGTTTAATGGAAAGAGTGCAGTCAGGTTAGTGCTGTGACCAAGCACAGGGATTTTTGCAGAGCTGTTTAGTAAGCAAAGTCAAAGCCAGTCTGACTATATAACATCCCCCCAGAGGGCAGTTTCAACTTAACTCATTTATCTACACTTTAAGTAGATCACTTAGTATGCATTAAAAACACCAGTTGATGTGTTGTATTATTTTTTTAAATCATTTACAAACCAAATTTTAGGATTGACGTAAGTACAAACCAGGTCAATCACTCTCTCTCTCTCTCTTTCTCCTGTGGCCATCAAGTCGGTCCGTAGAAAGGCTCTTTCAGAAGGTTTATGACATACACACACCTCAGCACACTCAACCAACCGGTGTTGGCCAGCTCTCTGTTTCTTGCAGTAGAGTGCAGGGGTGGAAACATCAAGGACAAGGATGCAGACAGGATTAACAAACTGGTTAAAAAAGAGAGAGAGAGAGAGACTCTGTTGAAGAGCTGAACCAGGACACCCTGGAGGATGTAAACTGAGCTGAACTCCCTCACAAGATGCTGTAACTCCACAGACTGGCTTCCTCAGCTTTTAATATGTCCCATTTGTAGTGTGCTTTAGCTTACTTTGCTCCACAGTCAAAATACTGTCCATTTTTGGTTTGATCGGCACACAGAGAGCATCGAATCTGGACTGTTATTCAACATTTAGCTCCTTTAGTTAGTCCTTTGTTATGAGAATCACTTCATTTGATGGGTATAGAAGCTGAAAACTGGATTTGTAGAATAGTAACCTCTTGTCAATCATGTTGACTGACAGGTAGTCTTGGAATAAAACAGGCTCTCAATAAGCAACCATGAGGGATCAGGATTAATAGCAGATGTACCTTTACCCAACATTGATCTCTAAACATTGAGCGAGTATCAGTTACATAACCCTTCAATGTGTACTAATGTATTGAATAGTCTCCAGTTTAACACATACACCTACTGCATGCATACATTAGAATTCATCTAAATCTTTCAGGACTTTGTTGGTTCCCAATTTGTAATCATGATTGAATAAGAACACCTTAGACCACCTGTATAGTTCTTACCCTACATCCTTTGGAGGGTGCCTAAAAACAAGACAAGCAGTATCAGAGGAGAGGGAATGCGTAACGCAAACATTTACTCCAGCAGAAAAGCAGGGAATAATTACCTGCGTGTGGCTTGAAATGGAACAGCTGAACAGTGCACAGATTAGAGTTGCATCCTCCAGTGGCCATTAATCAAACACATTGGAATTAACTTTCAATTGACTTTCTTACCCTTCCGCATAAAATAGATGCCATGACTGAAAAATGGAGCGAGCAAGCAATCTCTAGTTCAAACACTCTTTGTCACGCCACTTGAGAAAAAGAAGAAGACGAAGAAGAAGAAATAACAGAGGAGCTTCAATTTTCATTTGTGTTTCAAAGTGGTAAAAGACGATCTTCAATCCCAGTAGTGCTTTTCATTTCACAAGATCCTACATAACAATAGACAGCACATTAAGTGATTCAATACCAGGATGGACGATCGGTGGAAATGATGATTAGGAAAAGCAATTACACTCCCTTGATTCTCTTTTTATTTAAGCACTTCTTTGAAAAATCCTTTTAGGGTGCAGTGTATCTTAGAAAAAGAAACTCATTTTCATTTTCTTGGCATTCACGATGATTTAATCATCATTCATTCGAGATGGGATGGGGTGTGCAGGCTTTGTCTGACCTGATCCTGACTTGTTCTCACATCATGCACAGGGGTAGGAAAATGATAACCTGAGATCAAGGTGGCTGTAGGTTTTTTTTTAGAGGCAGGCATCAAAGCTGTTTTGCACTGACTGCCCTCAGGCTGTGATGTGAAATGCCTTGCTGTTATCTGATCTAAAAGCTGATTGGTCTGGATGTCCTCTCAACAATATTACCCTGTAGGAACTCTATATTTTTGTTGGTTTGAACTTGTAAGCTAGGGCCTTTCTGCGTGGAGTTCACATGTTCTCCTTATGCCTGCATGAGTCTTCTCAATAGGTACATGTACATGAGGACCTTAAATTAGCCATGCTGTAAATCGTTGTGTATCTGGTGACCTGTCCAGGTAACCAATGACAGCTAGGATAGCCTGCAGCTATCTCTGACCCTGTTTACAATAAAAAATGTATTGCAGAGATTTAATTTTAACTATCTGACTTTGGCCTTAGTATTTTTGGGCAAGGCATCAAAACTGACCTCTCCGTCAGGTGGTTGACCACCTTTCATGTCTGCCCTGTGTGTAAGTGTGCATCTGTGTAGGCGAATGGGTCAGCACTGAGCACCATTAAGGTAGAAAGTGCAGACAGTTTAACATTATAGATTTATGATGTGTGGTTTGATGGTAGCTTAAAACATTACAGATCATAGACTGCATAATGTATCATAGCTCTGGTCTACTGTGTATTAGCATCAGACAGATTTACTAAAATATTTAACAACACAAAAACCTCTGTTTAGTAGGACTTTAGAATACTGAATATAACAGATATCAAGAATTTGTTTTCAAATGATCTAGTCTGAGTTTTGTGTGTACCAACAATACACGTACATGCTACTTCAGTGCACACCTGCCATTCCTTCTGGCCCTCTGCATCACCTGAGACTCTCAGACACCTTTGTCTACCTGGTAACACCCCCACCCCCCTCCGGTTTAGTGCACATCTGCTACACCCTGTATGATTTGTGTCATTGCTTCTTAGTGTTGTCTTATTATTATTATTGTTTTCGCAGCTTTCTCCTGCTCCACTGGATTTGTGCAACTTTGCACTCACATTTTTTTAGCAAAGTTTGATTTTGCTTTTAACATTTTGTGTCATGCATCAAGGTTTTAGATGCTTAAGCTGAACTTTGATGAATGCAAAGTGATTCTTCTTTGAGCCTTACAGACTTTTTTTACCGGACCTGCAAAAGCGCTCTCCTTTTATCCTTCTTTTATAGCCTTCCACAATGATTTTATTCTTGCTGCTGCTGATGTTTAAGAAGGTCTTAAAAGCAATAGCTCAGTATGTTGCTTTCTTGCTGAGAGTTAAATAAAATCAATATAACACTCATTTATTTCTAGCAAATATATGACCACAGCCCCCAGCTGGAAAGCGTGGCTTTTGCCTACCTTGTGACCAACTGAGACTTCAGAAACAGATGAGCATGTAACACCTACAAAACTGACCTGTAGCCTAGCTTTTTTGGGGCACACCATAAAATGGGTCAGTGGATATTATCCCCGTGGCTTTGTAAAAATATGATTTTTGTGAGTAGCATTCTGTGAACATTTTTATTAAAGAGATTAACAAGCTGGTTTGCCGTTTACTCTGTTTGTACTGGCTTGTGTCCACTTAGAGTCTACAAATTACTTGTTTCTGGCTCTACAAAGGAGGTTAACTACTGACAGTGCAGCATAGCTCCCAGTTACAGTAACCTCCTGCATTGCCAAGGCAGATGGTCTTCAACAGTAATTGGCTGACATGTCAATCAAGGCTTTACAGGCTACACAAGGGAGGATTTCCCATGATGAATATTTCCTGAAACATCAATAACTGTAGCATATTGCCGGAGAGCAGCAAAATATACTTCCTTTACTACACACTTAAGAATGGATGTGTTTAATTTAGTGTAATACGTTTATCAGAGATCTATAGCACTTAAACTACCCATGCTAATGAAGGGACATACATTTCCTGTATGGGTGTAACTCAACCTAATGGATGACGGCAGCTGCAGAGTTCGCCTAAAAAAAAGATCATCAGACAGACACATTACTAACGTCCCATGTTAAAAACCATCCACGGTGGTTATAATAAAGCTATATATGTACAAAACACTTCAATTTAATCCCAAAAACCAGTTAACATACAAAATAATCAAACAATATCTAACCTTTAAAGACCTAATTTTTCTAGTTTAGCCCACTTATAGAAAGAAACAAGCAAACATACCCATCCAACCTTCCTCCTCTCTACTGTCCACTTGGTGGGCCCCACTAAGGCTGATCATCCACACCAGACCTTCATCAGGGCCTCATCAGCAGACTCATGGGCGTGCCTCCATGACTGCCCTGATCCAGGAAACTCTCACAGAGAGAGAGAGAGAGAGAGAGAGAGAGAGAGAGAGGTCAGAAACAAACAATAAATACATAAATACAGTTAATAATCTAAATCTAAATCACTCGAATCTAAATAACTGGGTGAATATTTTGGGGCACCTGTGTTGTAGTGAGGAGATGCCTCCAGCTCACTCACACTACTGCATAAGTCATATCCAGTGGTCCAGTACAGCAGGTGGCAAATCTGCAGATCACAGAAACAGCAGACCTTAAAATATTACAGAACAGAATATGACTAAATATAAAGCACATTTTATTACACAAAATTGGGACAGACATGGTGTCCTAGCATGTGCATCAGGCTTGTAACATCTCCATGGCAGCAGATTATGACTAAAAATAAGGCAAAACTTGATATAATGTTTTTTTGTTTGTTTGTTTTCTAGTACATCATATGAACTAGCTCTAATCTCCTGATCCTGGTTGGATGGGTCAGCTTGATGGATCACCATCCTGCATCACTGGCTCACTGTCTACTATCATGGATCATTTTCTTGGTGTGCTTTCATTAGGGCTACTGTCATGGACCCCTATCATGTTGTGCTGCACAAACATCAGTGACAAATCAAAACACATGAAAAGCACATGAAATTAGCTTTAGCCTGTGATTGTACTGTATGCATAATATTAATCTGGTGCAGTGCCACAGGGACACATTTTAACTCACTGGTGCTTCTTAGGAAATGGAAATGCATTGAATCCTGATTCACGGCTGCATGGTTTGCTAATGAATACAGCTTCAACTGGTGGATTATGATTTCATTGTAGGTCTTTTTTTAAAAATATTACTCTGACTGGCCTCCAGTGGGAGAGTCATACACCCCAGTCTCCCACATCATTTTCACCATCTCTATCTCTTGTTCTGTCCTCTAATCAGCCATCAGGGAGTGTGTGTGTGTGTGTTGTAGGATTTTGAATGGAGAGCAGCGCGCAGAGGAGCAATGAGTCGTCTGCACCCTCTTCGACCTCAGCGCCTCAGAAGTCCCCGGCGGCTTTCCCCTCCTTTCCACGCACACCTCGTCTTCTGCACGGCCTAACATTCATTCACCAGCACCCCCCACTTACTCACTCACTCTCTACACCCCCCACATGCCCTCTTCACTGGCAGAGCCACATAATTATTTTCTCTGGGAGACATACTGCTTGCGTGCCTCTATCTTTAATTACAATCAAGCACAAAAAAAGGGGGGGGGGTAACAGAAGGTACCAGACGTGCTGCTTTGATGATGTTGTCTGCTCCTGGCCCTCCACTTTTTTATTATTATTATTATTATTTTCAGTTATTTATTTATTTTTGCCATTAAATGCTAGAAAGCTTTGTGCCATTCTGACCACACACCAGCATATACTGTCTGTCAGCTGATGGGATGTAAAGCATGGTGTCTTTGTCCAAAGCAGATTGTGAAAGCTTGGATTCGGGGCTGCTTTTTTTCGGGTGGTGATGTTAGTCTAACGAAGGCCAGTGTGTTGTTCTGCTCCGAAAGTAAATTCCAGTCTGGCCATCTGCATGCTTTGATCCCCGCTGCCAACGATGACTTTGTTCTTTTGGAGAAAATGCTAGCAGAAGGGATTTGTGTGTGTGAGTGTGGAGAGTGTGGGCATCACTTAGCTTGTTCTCTAGGCTTTGAGGAATGTCTTTATTTTCTGTGTCCATTCATAGTTGTATTATGATGGGGGTTGGGGAGCGACAATAATAACAATAATCACAATAATCACAATAATCACGTCTGTTTCTACCTGACAATGTATTCCGAGACGCCTTTACGCACATCTGTTGTGTTTGGTCTGCATGCGTCACACACGCATTGGCGTCTTGGTGCGTGCGCGTTTGTGCTGACTTGATTAGCGACTAGATCTGTGACTGCTGCTGTGAGCCTGTGATTACAGCGTTGGCTGCGATGTCGGCTGCTGGTTCTTTTTTGGTCACAAATGGACGATAAACTGGACCAAATCAGCTACTGTGAGTCTGACACATCCTCACACTGTGCTTTCTGTCCATGAAACCCACAAATAAATCCCAGTGTATTCTTTGTAGTGTAAATAAAGCAAAGATGAAATGGTGTCTCTTCTATACCTATTATGTGAGTCATGTTTGTGAATATTGTATCATATTATCCTGCCGGTATCAGTTCAAAGCATAGCAGACCATGACACAGTTTGTGAAACTTCGATAGTTATCCCTCACAGTATTATTTTTTTTTAGCTAAACCATACAAAGGTCATGTTGTGACTATAACTGGAAATAGGATAATTGGTTCAAATATGATTTAGATACAAATAAATAACTCTCAAAAGAAATGGTTCAACATAATTCAAATCAAATCAAAGAGTATTACCAACAGGGTTAGTGGATGTTAGACAGCATGGAAGATGTGAAGTGTGAATTCGCTATGTTCGCTATATGTGAGCAGGCAATTAGCTTGCCTTACAAATTTAAGCCCAGAGAAGGAGTTTAATTACCTCCTACACTGACACTTGCAGTATGGTGGCACAGTTTTTCTGTATAACATGCCATTTGTATGGTGCTGTGATCACCACCATCATCGTCACGCTGCAACAGCTGCACCACTTTCAACTGGTTTGAAAATTAATGAGTGGTCTCTTTTTCACCAAGATAACAACCATTGATTGTGAGAAGTGTTCACAATGCACCATCTGGGTACTTATAGCACACTCCATGTTGACATGGTTTTCACTTGTGCAAAAAAGTCAAGTTAGCAGGTACAAAAGAATGCAATTTGAGGAACAGAATATATCGCTGCATCTCTAAGGCTGATTACTGCTGGTGCGTCAATATCAGAAACCTTCTGAACTTGAAAGAAAAACATGAACGGCTTATTTGTTAACAGTGTTTTAATAAATTAAATATGTTGTTTTACTTTTTTGTGAATTGTGACAGTCAGGCTCTCCATTTCTGCCTTTTTACAGTTTTTGTGTCCCCTGCCATTAGCTTAGTATTTTGCATGCATACATAGGAGTCGTCTGCATACATGTTAGTCGTCTCAAGCTTTTTAATAAGGAACATTACTCCTACTGTCAAATATTGTTTTTCACAAAGTAAAGCAAACATTGCTTTTAATTTCATAGAGCATCTACATATTCCAAAGACCAGAGAATGTTTCCTTTTCCCCCTGCTGCAGCATCAGTGTGCTATTGAGATGCAAATAGAGTAGAGAGGCGAGCTGAGGATTTGTTTGTAATTACAGCTGAGTCTGCTTTAAAGGTTTTAGTATTTACATTATAGAAATCCAGTCCCATCAGTGCACTTTAATGTGCTGATAGAAATGGCAAACACAGCTTCATGTGTTTGCCTGTACCTGAGCTCAAATATATGCTCCAGCGTCCCTTTTAATAACATTTCTGTATTCTTCTATAAACCCATCAATAGTTGTTTTTCTCAGTAAGAAATTCCCCCATCTATTGTCTCTCCAGAAATTGAAAACACAAACTGGTGGAATGCTCACAAGCCATGGAATATCAATCAGTCTGCAAACAAGTTGGAGGTGTCAGCAGAGTAATGGGTTTTGTTTGAGAAAGAGTCCATAGCTCCTGCACACAGGGATTTAAAACAATAATCTTTCCGGTATAATGACTAGGTAATATGGATAGTCCATTTATCTTTGATTAGTTTTTTGATGCAGGGATTCATTCCCTTGACTCCCTGTTTCATTATTCTTTCTAATTACCTGCACCGATTCGCCCATCAAGTATCGGTACACTGGCAAGATGTAATTGCTTCTGCCATAAATCAAGAAACATTTGGGGGCGTCTCAAGAGCTCCTGCTCCATTAAAACAAATGCATGGAGAAGCTAGGCTTATGTTCCTATTGATAAATCTAATCTTTTATTTTGATATTTGAGGTGCTCTGTCTACAGTGTTTACAATGTTTTGGTAGTTGTTACATGCTGCTTGTTTTGTTTGTGTTGTGCACGGGGGTCAACATTTGCCTTGTCCCCACTTGAGGGAAAAAAAGGCACTTTGCATGTGTGATTGAAATTCCACTGAGTGATACATCACAGGTACAGCCACAGTTGTCTGCCAAGGTCAAGGAGCACATTGTGTCTTAATGAGGGCCCCGACTCTGATAAACAGTCAGCCTGTGATTCCTCTTCGCTATTGTTACAAAAAAAGCACACAAAAACATGAAAAAAAAACCTGCCCGCCACTGAACAGCACATATTACAGTCTGCAGGGTTATCATTCTGATTTAGTTAAGGCATTAGGCAAATCAACAGCTCCCACAGCGGCGATGGAGGGGGGGTGGGAGAAGTAGCTGGAGGTGGAATGTGAATGAGCTAAGTTAAGGCAGACAGAACTGGGGCTTAGCTGTTAGCCTCAGGGTCAAAGTGATAATGTATGAACTTAGCTCTGGCAGGCAAGCAGACAGCACTACATTAGTGACCAACGAGTGTCTTAGAGTGGTCGCTTTATTCTAAAAGCGACGCAGCAAGTGTGCATGTCAGCTGATCAGGGGGCGAACATGGACTATTTGCTGCGCTACAGCAGTGCTCCTGCTGCATCAGATCTGACAGCTGCTTTTTTCACAGTGGTCACACTGACCTTGATGTTGCTTTGCAGTGAATTAGATCATCTGTGTTTATGCCAAAATATTATGCATATTAAGTACTATGAATATAAATGAAGGACAGTTTGTTCTCTTAGGAAAACACATTTTGCATTTTTGTTGAAAGTTTTTTAATAATTTACTTTTTAAATATTGCATATTGTCTTTTGTGTTCACTGCGTGCTGACTACTGATGTATTGCTTGCATTACACTGAATACAAACTACTACTACTATTTTGATGTTTGACTCTAGTCTTATAGTATATTTTGTTCCCGAGCTGAGTGAATGTTGACTTCCAGCTGTCCTTGCTTTACAGCTTCTTGTCTAAACACATTCACTCTGCCCGTCCATGTCGGCCTCTTGTGAGCCAAATGGCGAGGAGCAGCCTTGACTGAGGAGAATGCCCAGTGTAGTAAAAATCACTGGAGTGAAGCAAACTAAATGGTCCCCAACAAAGCACTTACTGTGTTTTTTACAGTACTATCCTCCAAGCGAAGACTCTCTGAGCTCTTACCTTGCTCACTCCATCAAATGTATAAAGTGAAAAGTCCCAGACAAACTGATGTCTCCTGAGTATTTTAGCCTGACTGTATGTTTTTTTAACAATATGCATGTAATTACACCAGTTTTCCTGTATATATATATATATACACACACACACGCAACAAACTATAACCTTTGGTAAAATGAAGATTTTTTGGCATCAGACTTGACTACCAATGTCAATGTTGACACTGACAACAAAAACAATTGTTCAAAAATTGTACATTTAGCGTGATTTCTTAGGTGATCAAAACAAGATGGACATTTTCAGCATCTTAAAAAGATCCTGAAAGGCTTCATGGCTGAAGGGGCATCCATGATTTATCTAAAGAGGGATCTCTTCATTGCAACGCTAAAATCATTCATCTATCCATCTTCAGATCCCAATTTTGTCCTGTAGTGCAGGGTCACGAGGGGCTGGATACACTAAAATCAATACATCAAAAATATTTTTAGTATGAAAGCATACAGAGAAAAACTGGCTGGGTTATCTATTGACAGTTTGAACACTGTGAAGCGTAAGCATTCAATACGATCAGCATACTTCTCAGACCACATCTGTACATGTTCATGCGATGTGAGAACTCATCCTGATGGAGACCTTGAACTTGTGAATTTGTGTGTTTTGAGACATTCTTCTACTTAACCCCTCACCCTGTTTTCATTGCCTAACCTTGACCAGTAGTTTTCTTATACCAACTCAAACCATGATTAAAAAGGGAAACTTAAAGCAGGTGAAAACAAAGCAGCTTGTGGTGTCAAGGGGAATCAAACGTAGGACTCATGAGTGAAAGTTCTTATTTGGACTTTTGCAGCTATATTGGTGCCATGATTGGATGGTGTTGGACAATACAATCATGTGTTCTGTAAACATAACATATTGTCTATATTGAACATTACTCTAAAGTTTTGTTAGCATAAATGTTACCATGTGTCTTATCTGATGGATTTATTAATGACCAAATGTTGTGATGTTTTGTGAGTATGTGTTGTTTAAAAGAGTTTGTTTCTTTACTTTGCTATGGAGTACTCTCTGTTTCCTGTGAACTAAATATACAGTATATGTTCCTGGCTGTATTACAGAAGTGCTAAATACACATAATTTATCCCGTCTGTGTCCTCCCACTAAATATGTTCAATTGGCTTATGTAGAAACACTGAGTAGGATGACTACAGTGCAGCTGGCAGTGACCCAGGTTAATATGGTTAAAACACTTGAGTGCCAGTGTCTGCAGTCACAGAAGCATGAGGGGTGCTGAAAGCAGAAAACAGGACAGGAGAAGGTCCCCTGAGAGTCTTACATGAGAGCATAGGGGGGCAGCAGTACTGTATATAGCTGCTGTATAAGCAGCTGTGCTGAGGCCTGCACGGTGGCTGAGGTGGCTGTAACAGTGATTTCCCCACAGCCTCTTTCTGCAAACCTTGAAGCAAATCAGCACCTTTTGTAATGAGACTCATATGCAGCAAGGAATCCTAATTAAACACTCCATACCTAGCAAATTATTTTAACTGTCATCATATGGAGCAAGGAAACACAAGAGCCGCAGGGCAGGAGAGGAAGTGTGCATTACAATCCTTAACACAAAAAGGGGCGATAATGGGAAATGTGACGTATCATCAAAATACAAAGAACACTGCGACCTTTGTTATTTTTACACCCATTTTAGACTGCAGTGACTTTGTGGGTACATAAGAAACACTTATCCACTCAGTGCTCTTAAGCAAAGTTTGTGTCATGGCTGCAATAATGAGGTCACGCTCCTGAAAGAGATCTCAGGGAAGATTAAAAATAAAAGCTCTTGAATCTGCTCTTGGAAAAAAACAGAATTGATTTAATCTTGAAAGATGTATACATCTGAGTGGTTTGAGACTACTTACATGATCACATTGGTACCAGATGTCCTCTGACAAAGAACTATCAAATTCTTTAACACACACACACACCATCTGATTATACTGGAGAAGCAAGCAAACTGGAGAAGGAGCATAAATCTGAGATCCTCTGGTGGGTGTGAAGTAGAGGGATCAAAGTGCTCTGGGCAGCCAGTGCCATGTCAGGGTTTGCCTAATCAAGTAAAAGTACACAGTGAGACTAAGTCTCTTTGTACATGAATCACTTAAGCCATAATTCATTTGGAAGTGGAGATGAGGAGCTGCCAGGATGCAGGTTACAGTTCGGAGTAGGAGAGTAGATTGAAGGCTATAATGAGTGTGGCTCTATACAACAGATGTCCTGGTATTTCTTACATGTTTTTGTTGATAAAAGTTGGTGGCGGTTTAAACAGAATAATAAATGAATGCTACGTTCTCCCAAAGGGACTAATGAAAAATATGTCTTATTGTTGTGTGACAGTTCAAAAGAGGACCCAAATGCAGACAACTCAAGACTGAAGTGCAACAAAAGGTGAGCTTTTAATAAATAAAAAGCCACACTCCAGAAACACAAAACTCCAAAAACCACAAGGTACAAACAAAAGAGTCCAAGGAAAAACTAGAAACAAACCAAAGCACAGGTAATTAACTGAGGAACTGGAAGAAAAACACAGAACTTCACAGTGGTAAAACAGCAAACTGACCAGGACAAAGGTGAGCACAAGACTTAAATATATGGGTGTAAACAAGACACAGGTGAGACACATTAGGGCGAGGCAGGTCATTCCAAAGAAGGGAAAACAGGAGGAAGCAAGTCACAGATAGACACAAGAAAACACGCTTTTCAAAATAACACAGGAAAACAAAACACCAGAACAACTACAAAGTGAAGGACAAATGCAAACAATCCCATGAAAATACAAATACAGTACAATAATTAGGAAAAACCAAGGATTTAATAGTAAGAAAGACCCTCGAAGACAGGACCACAACACCTACACCCTATGGAATTGTATATATTTATGACACACAAGTCCTGATAGTGGAGAACCCAATCAAACAAATGAAACAGCATTATTTCATGATTTATGGAATATTAATATGGAATCCATCTGGTCAGAGAGGCTTTCAATCAAGATGTAATTGACAGTCAGTCATCATCAACAGTGATCTATCAAAGTCTGCCAACATCTGTTTCTGGAAGTGTATAATGACATAGTCAAAGGACATTTCTGACATAATGTCTAAGCAGCTAAAGGCCTCTCTCACATTGGTTAATGTTAATGTTGATGAATGTACCATCAGGAGAATGAACAGCCATGGTGTTCATGAGAAAATCACTGCTCTCTAAGAAAAGAACACTGCTCTCTGTCTGCAGTCTGATAATAGGATCATGTGGACAAACCAGAGGGCTGCTGGGAAAATATTTAGTGCACAGATGAGACCAGAATAGAAGTATTTGGTTTAAACAAGAAGCCTGATGCTGGAAGAAAGAGTGACGCTGCATTCCATTATATGAACCTATCCCAGCTGTTAAACATGGTGGTGGTAGGATCTTGGTTTGGGCCCGTTTGCTGCATCTGAGCCAGAATGATTTAAAGGAACAATGAATTCTGAATCATACCAGTAAACTCAACAAGGAAATGTCAGACATCTGTCTGTGAGTACAAGACAAAGTGAGTCATGCAGCAACACAACTACCACAAAACCCCACAGAAATAACCAAATAAAAAGGCCTGGGGCTGTAACAAACCACAGTCATTTTACAAAAGAATGGTTTCTGTTTTTATTTAATAGGGTTTTATTTTTCTGCTTTCATGATTTGTGGTGTTTTGGGTCACATTTTTTGCTGAAATAGAGTCATTTCTGAAGAGTTGACAAACAGCACTGTTCATTTCATTTTAATATGATGCGGAGTTAAAACTTTAGTCAAGCGTGTGATTTATGAAACGATAATTATACTTCTTAAGTTGACCATGCATGTATGGCAAGGGCAGTTGCATAACATGCAAATTAGAGCTAATGTGCAAAATAAATGTGAAACTTTAAGTTGGCCCCTGGCAGTGGCATCCGAGGTGAGATGGAAGCCGTTAACCTATAGGCTTTACGGATCAGATAGCAACATCTTAACACGTCTTTGCACACATTTTCACAGTTCACTAACTGATACGGAGAGAAGTCTGCTCTGCCAAGTGGAAGTATTTGCTGCTGTTTATTTTATCCTGCACTACACACTGCTCCTGAATATTCATGATTGTGCCTCTAAACGTCAGGACGCAGCGGCGGCTCTTCCTCCCTGACAGAGAGAGAGAGAGAGAGTGAGAGAGGGAGATGGAGAGAGAGAGGACAGCATGCCAGAGCCCGGCTGCACATCTCCCACCGACACCGAGCAACGGCATCCTGTGTCTGCATTTGAGGGCAAATCTGCTCTCAGCACATCCTACACGGCGCCGCCGAGAAGGGAAGCAACAATGAAGTGACTGGACACAAACACAGAGCGAGAGACGGAGGGAGAGACTGAGAGAGAGAGAGAGAGAGAGAGAGAGTGAGAGAGAGAGAGAGAGAGCGCGCGCGAGAGAGAGAGAGAGAGAGAGAGGGAGAGAGAAAGAGTGGGGGAGAAACGCCGCCTTGTTTTCGAAGCGTGCACATATTTTCCTCCGGTTCATATTTGCAGAGTGGGACGGATCGAGTGACCACACAGCGCCTTTGAAAACACCAGCAGACGCCACAGGGAAGCAGTGATAGCCGGAGGATGCTTCGGTACGAGCGCTTATTGCAGCGCATCTCCTGTAAGATGGACGAGACATATTGGGGCTGAGGAACTGGCGACTTACCACGTTGCGGAGGAGAGATGTTTTGCAACTGCCCTAGGCTGTTAAGGAGGATGAATGCCTTCTCTGGCGTCATTTCTCGCTTGTAATATGTAGCAGAAGTGACGCAGGAGGGGGGAGAGCGTGTGCAGCTGTTTTTTCAGCTACTGAAGCCCCCTTTAAAAGAAAAAAGAAAATTAAAAAAGCATTGCTCTCCGGCTGGAGCGTGAGCACCGTGGACAGCAAGCAACCTTTCCCACCTCTCAACTTCCACGTAACGGCCGTGATGCCCCGCTACCGAAGTGAGCGCAGCCTCCTGAGCTGTCCGCGGTGCTGAAAGGGGATCAGCCTGCTTCCTCGGGTGTCCAAGAGCTGACCTTCTCTGCACCTAAAGAAAAAAACCCTCCTGCTACAACTCTGCAAGGTGACAAAGCAAACCGCCACACATGAACAGCTGCTGGGCTTGACTGGGTCAGCCAGAAGATATTCTCTTTTCATGGCTGTGGCACGCAAAATTAAAACTTTGCTGACCGTCAACATCCTAGTGTTCGTGGGGATTATCCTGTTCTCGGTGTACTGCAGGATCCAGGACCGGTCTGAGGAGCTCATACAGATAGGGCGTATTTCAGACCAGAGGCTGAGAGCCAGGAATGGCAAAGTTTCCAACTTGGTGGACAGGCAGTCTATTCTCCAGAGGCTGGAGAGGCTGGAGGATGTGGTCTACAATCAGTTAAACGGTAGGATGTGGCTTGGAGTTTGTTTTATTTTTTATGTTTTATAATCTGTGCCATCAACACAAATTATTGCCTTATTTTAATCTGGACTGTGACTCAATGAAAAGGAGCTTCATTCCACATATGAAACAATGTGTTGGGGAGTAAAGGTCTGCTGCCTGCAGCACCAGCCTTGCTTGTTAAGAGGCTAATGAAGCAGGGTGATGCATTATAGTGCAACACTTTCTGTATGTACTTGATAGACTTTACAGGGCTGTATTATTTAACAGCCCATCAGACTCTGACACCCCCGTCCCATCATTGACTTGCTGTAAACTTCACATAAATGTACGTCTGCACTTCTGTACAGAATCTCACTTAAATGGGTTTCTTGCAGCAGCTCCTGTCACATCACTGCAGGGAAGCACTGCTGAAACTTATCAGATTTAACAAGCAGTCTGAGTTTTGAAGGAGAGTCTAAGTTAATGGCTCCATAACAGAATGACAGACTTGTATTTCATTACACGGCCATTAGTCTGCGGGGAAGATTTGGTCTCCTCAGCGAAGCAGCAATCTTTGAAATCAGGTTACATCTGACTGTGCCTTACTCATGGTCTTATTCTCCTGTTGGAAATCCTCACAGTCACAGCTGATAATAGAGACACAGTGGGGCTTATTCACAGGGATGTTTTTAATTTGATTTTAATAACTTAAATCATGCAAGTACATATTTCACATCCTCAAAAGTAACTTTATAATATTAAATAATATTTCTCAAGTGACTCAGAAACACCTCTCTGTTTATTCTATTTTAGTCCTTTTTCTGTCTACTTTTCTGTCTTTTGCTTCTTGTGAATATATCATTGGCCACTAATCAATAGTGTATGTAACAGCAAAAAACAAAAATGTTAGATAGCTCCCTGTGGCAAAGAAAGAAACCTGACACTTGAATTAAAGCTGTATTTCTCTCTGCTGCTGCACCATGTGCACACTTTACAGGACATTGAGGCTAAGTGGTATCACAGCTGAAATGTTCTCTGACTATTTGCGACTGCTGCAGAAAGGCTTCAGTGCTTCACATCGTGAAAAGACCCGAATGATTTACTAACTTGTGGATCATTAACAGACAACATTATTTCTACACTTTGTCTAAAAACTCTTTGTCTACATACTAACAACTCATCAAACAGTGAGGATGGAAGCAGTAGTGATTTGTTTGCAGAAGCTAATGTGTCTTGTTCTTAAGCTTGGAATCAGTGCTACTGATTAGTTTCTAGACAATTTGTTTAGTCAGTTTATTTATTAGTCTGCTGCTCTCTCTCGGGAATGTGTAACTTCATCACTTGGGTAAATTGCAGGCTGCCTACAGCTCAGGCCAAAAGGTGGAGGAGCTGTGCAGGAGATTTCTTGTTGTATTCCATGTTTGGTCACCAGTAGAGAAAAGAGTAAAACCTTGAATTCAATGACATACACAATACATAGAAAGCAAACATAGAAAGTAGGGATGTCTATGTCTGTTTACAAGATACAAAGTCTCAGTCTAAACTCTTTCTGTACAAAGATCCAGAGGAAAAAGGTCTTGACAGTCCATTTGGCTGCTTCCTGTGAACAGTCAGAAGTTTAAGGACGGCTCCAGCAGCTGTGGACTGTTTCTGCATGATCTTGTTATTATGCTGGAGCCTCGGCAGCTATTTGAGGGTCACTCTGTCACTTTGAGTTATGCTTGGCATCTGGCATCCAGCCAGCAGGCACTGCCTCTCCAAAAGTACAATGCACCCTCTCAGTCACTTGAGACAATGCAAGTGAGCCAGTCAGACCCACTGTTTTCAGACAGGGACATCCCCTATCCGTGTCTCAATCCTTACTTAATATTTATTTGGTTATCCCAACTAAAAATAAATATATTCTATCATTCCACTTGTGCTATGCATATTTTAGACATCATTCCACTTCTTTTATGGCTTACAGAAGTTGAAGAGTCACATTGCTGTAGTAGTAACCTTCTTTTACAAGTAAGTTTGTAAGAGAAGAACAAGACACAAGCGTAAAGCCGGCACAGATAACACAGAATTATATCTGACTTAGCTCCAAAAAAGCTGATCAGAAAAGATGAGGAAATAAAAAGCGATAAATTGGATTAATTCAGTGATAATTAAATTCACTGTTATACTGAATTCCACATGGCGCTTAACAAAAAATTATTTATTCAGCAGATCCACATGTTCAGTCTGATGCTGACAAATGTAAATTGCCAATTTGCAAACAATTTCTTCAAGCACCAGTCTCTCTCTCTCTCTCTCTTTGCACAGTCCAACTCAGAAACAGAAACAACAATCAATTGCGGTTACGTCATTTTTCTTTTCTGTCAGAGGCAGGAGTGCACACTGCCTGAAAAACATTTGCTGCCTGTCACAATCCCTCCATGATTTGTCTTGAGCTCTTTAATGGCATACTTAATCATATCCTCATATCCCAGGTCACTGGTCTTTTCTCTAAATCGTGCACAGACCACAAATTGTATTCTAAGCCCGTCGGGAATAACTATGGTGAGAGGAGGACTCAGCGCGCCAATAACTATTACCATGTCCAGCAGCGATACGAAGTAATTGCCCATTCCCTCTGTTTTTATTGCCTACCAATGGCGTACTATGGGAGCTGCAGCGAGGTCCAATTAGATTTGAAGGGCATAAACAAGTCAGAGAATTCCTCTTTTATGGTTGTCTGATGGACGTTCACTGGACTCCCAACAAGGCAACAATGGTCAAGCTTTATCAGCGGCCTGTTTCTGTGTGGAAAACAGAAACACGATGGTTATCAGCAGCAGCACTGCTCTGCTGTGGATGCCACCAGCTTTGAGTAATCAGATGAAGGAGGTTTTAAGCTTGTTAACAAGCTTATGAAGCAGCATTTTCACCTTAAGTGCTACATTAGACCTGTAAATACCTCCATGCTAGTACTTACCTGTGAGCCTAAAAGGCCTAAATGAACACCAAAAGATTAGCTAACCAGATTTAGAAATAAATAAATAATGCATTAGATAGTGTATATATAGAGAATATATATTAATACTAATGGAGCCACACACTTCCAATATGTGTTCATATTGAGTTATTGTATAAAAGACATGAGTATAGACTTAATTCAGATGATAACTACGATTCCCAAAATGCATTTGAGTTAGAAACGCGTAGTCGCTAAACAAACTGCCATTGTCCTGCATTCCCTACCATTCAGATTTAGCTGATCTAAAATTTCAAATCTGGCACATTGAATTCTGGGATTGCTTTCATAAAGTAGCAGTACTACTCTTTCCTTCCATTGTAGAATTCCTGAGGGCACTTTGTAGTGGATAAACAAACACTCACATAAAAAGAGTGGACAGCAGATATGTAAATATGGAGTCCTTTCAGAGGTGTATTCTAACCTTTCTGTTTGTCTTCAATAACATTGCTGGCAAGTACATGTAATCGTTTTCAATGGGTGATTCATTTCACATATTATACATTCATTTTGGACATCAGTGTACTACAGGGAATTGCATGCTCTCAAAAACTAATGCTGTAAACATGTTTATTTCTAATATAAAGTTTTTAAAATTTTAACATGGAGATCTATAAGGATTGACTCAGTTTCAGAGCCCAAGGCCTCAGTGGGAACTGCAGTTTTTGGCACTATTTCTCAGCCTTTAAGGTTGGTGCTTGTCTGACGTAATGCTGATAAGACCAAATGAATCTCTGTGTTTTTAATAATATACTAGTGTTAGGTTTTTCCAGCTAAGATTGCCAGCAGGGGTATTCTGAGTAAGCAAAGAACCCATCATTAACTCACCTCTAACACTATTGTGTAACCCATCAAAAGTCTACCAGAGTGAAACACACACCTTAAATACAAGAGGGAGAGGAAGACAACCAGACACAGGTGGAGCATATTAGGGGGGGCAAGTTATAAATGGAGGGAGGGACACAAGAGGAAGAGGAAAACAAGACGCCTGTCACGATAGGGAGTTTAGGACTTCACAATAAAACAGGAAAGATACATCATTTCAAAATAAAAGACCTAACTAAATGGTGAAAAAATTACCCTAAAGTGAAAAAATAGCAACCTAGAGAAAGTAGCAATACATACAGTAAATATTAGTATTATGAACATCATTGTTTTGTAACGCTATACTGGTTAAGAAGTCAAGAATGCCAAACAATTACAGTTCACATTTTAAAGTAAGCACAGCACTTGCATTTTTTCTGCCATGGAAACCATTCTCCAGACATTAAATCTTTACCCTTCCAATAGATTGAAGAGATATGCAAACCTGGAAAGTCAGCTACTTTTGTTAAGCTGCTTGAGGAATTTTAGGTAAAGAGTGTAGTGGAGTGCAAGACAGTGGTAAGAAAAAAAGCCAACATGGAAGTGAGTTTAGTCACTTTTATTCTGATGACCTGAATAACTTTAACTAGATTAGACACAGATACATTTCTGACTTCACTGGTTGCCTTTTTGTGGTTTTCTACAACTAAAAAAAACACCTAAAAACTCACATTTAGTTGTTAGACTGCGAATTTGCTATTACTCAGTTTGCACCTCTGACCAGTTGCTGTTGCTGTTTGAGTTCATCTGTTGTCCCACAGCTCAGGGTCACACTGACGCTCTTGTCATCAGCCATGCATGTCACTCCTAGCCTTCTACCAGTGTGTAGGTGCTGATGGCATGGCAGCCTCAGAGGCCCAGCTGCAGCACCAGATATGCCTCTTATCTATAATGCCCAATTATGGCAACATAACCAACGCTGTTTATATGCTAAGCCTTCTGGGGCAAAGGCTTGATGAGAAAGGAGAAATGTCACACTGACTCTTTTCCTCTCGCTGACACGCGCTTGATGCTTTGACTGTATCTTAATGATACATATCTCGGCCTGCATATATGTTGGCGTAATGGCGGCTGCTGCACTAGCGGCACATCTCAGTCACAGTGAAGCCTGATGAAATGAAATAATGATATGTAGATGAGGCGCCGGTTGACGACGGAGTTTCAGAAACAGATAAGAATCAATTCTGCTCAGCCTTGAGGAATCATGATAATGGATTCAGCAGCTCACCTGACAATCAGCAAGCAGCAGCAGACAATAATGTCAATTTCAAATGTAGCGAACATTCGTCTTATTCATACTGTTGCCTTAGAGTCATGCCATGATTACGTTACCAGCATTAATGGTGACATACATAGACAAAGGGCAGTTTGCCACGCTGGATAATTGATGAAATAAATAGATTTTTACTGAAAGGCTGCACGTTGACAAAGATTATTTTTTTACTAAGGACATATAAAAATTCAGGACACATTATGTGGACATAGGCATAGACGATAATTTATTCAGTCTGTAGTGTGTGCATTATATTTTTGAGCTTACGAGATTGACACAGTTCAAAAGCTTTAAGTTTCTGCAAAAACACGCTCAGCTACATCTTAAGTTATTTATGTAATGGCTGTCTGCACATTCATGGTTAGAGAGGGAACAGTTATGGATGCATGATGCATAAAATATAAACAAAAGGCAAATAATTTTGTTATTGAAGCCTGGATGACTTACTGTAAGAAACAACCTGCAGTTAGGGGCGCTCTTAAGGTGCATACATTTGGTCTCCTTCAATTGCACACACTCTTTAAAAACTAAATAATACACACATGCAAAAATCAGCCATAACATTCTGACCACTTCCTGACCCTGACTTGTCTGCAGATACACAGGCTCATACACATCCCATTATGCGAAATATGCATTTAGTCTTGCAATTTTGAATCACTTATTTTGTGAACAATGACACAAATTGTTCTTTTGTGTCTGTGACAGCAGGCCAGCACAACAACCTACAACCTTACCCTGTTTGTCCTATCCTTAACCAGCATGCATTTTAATGCCACAAGTTTAAAACAAGATGGAAGTGATGGTTGCAACTTCTCAAAATAGAAAACAGTGGTATAGGGTGGACACAAGGTCAATTCTATTTTCTTACCGCACTGTATATTCTGACACCTTTGTATCAGAACCAGCATTAAATGTTTGATTGCATCCGCATGTGTGTATTAGTGGCGTCACAGTTTGGTCCTTGTCAAAGTTGCTCAGATCCTTCCGTCGCCCATTTTTCCTGCCGCTAACACATTGAATCTGACTACAGGATGTTTACTTGCTGCTGTATATATCTCATCTGCTGCCATGGCAACCAGATGATCAGTATTATTTACTCCACCTGTCAGTGGTCATAATGATTTGGCTGACAGGTGGAGTGTAGGGTTCAAATAGCAGAAGATTGTTTTTGTTAATGGTTATTAAAATATACACACATCACATGCTGTTATGATTTTACCAACTCTAGAGCCAGAAAAATGCAGTATTTCTTTTGGTTAAAGACAGAGATCATTGTACTGACACCATGAATGAAACCAAATAATTTGCATGAGCACACAGTGCTTACACACCAAATGCAGTGCCAGGGCATAGCTATGCTCTGTATTTGGTGTATTTTGCACTATCATGAAAGCAAGCTCTTGCATGTTATAAATGTTTGAAAAGCACAGAAAAGATTTCATTGTTTAGAGATAACTCACGGGGTCGGTGTTAGCAATTTTCAAATCAAAGCTGTCATCCTCTTGATGTGCCTGCTGCTTTTATGAGTGGCAGTGCTAGATTTAATACATTTCTTCTCCACGCTCTGAATATTTCATAGATTTGTTTTGGCCTTTGAAGGATTTAAGCCTCTTCAGAATGAGCTACTTTCCCTTTTCTTTAAGAGATTGCTGGATTCCCCCACCTCCCCTCAACATCAATATTTAGAACTCCGGCTGCATCACTTTGGACACACACACACACAAATCCACTCGTGCTCTTAAATCATTCATAAAAATATAGCGTCATCTTTGAATTTAAGACCTTATCTTTTAAAAGGCCAAATCAGACCCACTGCATTGGATGCTGTATAATTTATAGCTCATATGGGTTGACTCTATCATGTCAGAGGGATTTGGAGAAATGGATCGTGAGGAACGAGCAGAGAAAGAAACAGATGCATGCTTGGACACAATGAGATTCAAATTGGCGCCTGACGTTATGGAGGATCCACACCCAGCTGATGCTTTGGTTGGAAATGGAGCCTGAGTGGAAGAAGCAGATGTTAGGCTGTAATTGCCTCGTGGTGTAACGATGAAAGTGTAGCTTAGAGACACACATCCACGTTAGAAAAAACACTTCAGATTCAATGTAAGAGTCTGACATTGTATGGTGTAGTGTAGAGCACCTTTTTCACATTGTCCTGGTCACACAACACTATACAGCGAGCATCGTAAGGCCTCTTTTTTTTTACCACTGCATAACAGCCCACTTGCTGGATGCTTTTATACAAAGTACCTCACAGGATCAGGTGTACATACATTTTTAACTCTTGTAGTCGCTATGGGAATAAAGCTCTTAATCCTCACTGTTGGTCTCGGTTGTGTGTGTGTGTGTGATGCTCCGCCTACAGACAAACTCAATTCTTCCTTTCAAGAGTGTGTATTAAAAGCTTCTATTTTTGTTTGTAAGCATTTGTTGGACAGAAATATTGCCATGTGAAATCCAGGCTTTATTTACAATAGTTGTGCATATTTGAATTTTTTTTTGTAGCTCAACAACTTCCTTTTATCCAAATAAAATAAAGAAGAGAAGTGTAGAAAACATAAAAGACAAGATTTTTACTACCCACAGTAGAGTGTACCTTACATTATCAAAACAAGCCAGCAGCTACTGTATCAAAACAGAACCCTGCAAACAAATCCATATACAGTTTAAGCCTGTAAATAGCTTCAATAGTGTTATTTACATGTCAACAAAACAATCTAACTCTCTATCAAAAATCTTTCTGTAGGATCTGTGAATCTGTGATGACAGCAGCAGATCATATTTTCATGTCTCATCCCATAATGGAATTTCCTTCAGTCAGACAGAAGCAGTCGATGGGGTGGGGGCGAAACAACACTGCGACCAGAAAACAGAGCTAGCAGGCATTGTCTTGCTTCCAAGACTCACACCGAGACAGAGGGGCCCCTTCAGACTCAAGTCTCCGGCTCTGGAGGGTATCTACATTATTGTGTGACACGGGCGGCTATGCCAGATGGCTTGTCCGCGACGTGAACCCCACCCATACTTGTCAAAATGCCACCGCATTGGCTGGTTGCAAGGGCGCGCTAAATCCCTCTCGCGGGAGAAGCCAGTTTGCAACCATTCAGCTCCAATTACAAATCTTCAGTAGCACCCGAGGATTTGAGGCCATCCAAATATGGTGATTATGCGGCGGCTCCTGGAGGGGTGAAGCTGATGCTGAGCTCTTCATTGGTATGCGCTGTTTACTTACTGTCTGTGTGTCCATCTGGAGAACAGACGCAGCTCGATTATTCTGTGGAGGCCACACTGGTTGGAAGCTGGATGGCATAACAATTATCTGACATTATCCAGCAGTTTCATGGAATTTTAATTAGTCAAACAATAGTGAAGGCTGCTTGAGATGTGACATCTTTCACTTGATGTAGCCAACTCCACAAACTTTAGGTACTGTACATAATTTTGCTGCTGAAGGCTGTTAAGTAATGGAGCGTTTTTAATCTCCCCATGACCTAGATTTACAGTATTTTTTTTCTTCCCGTTCTTAAAAGATTTACTCCAACATGAAAGACTGAATATAAAAATTGCCTGTGTATTCACCTTACCACATAAAGGTTCTTTGGTATTCACAAAGAGTAGGTCTGTTATGACTAAGAAACAGTAGATGTAGATCTTAATATTAACTAGTGACGGGATGTAATCTCTCTTGTGACAAAATAGAGGTCAATGTGGACTGAGACCAAAACCATTTTTCTGACAGGCTGTTAACGTCTTTATTTCTGTTGTAAAGATGTGCATTTTAACATAGAGGTCTATGAGGAGGGGCTCACTCTGAAAGCCAGACCCCAGAGGCTACACGTTTTGACACTTCTGCATGGGATCCATTTCTGTCTGGCAGGTGCTGCTTGGGATTGATTGATTTTTGTAGTTTACCTCTACCTGCCTTTTAAAAGTCCTTTTTTCGGCAGTGGCCACATTATCCAGTTTAAGGTTTCAGGCATTTTTAACATCACAGACTTCTTCTAGTAGTAGGCAAAGTGAAAATATAGCCAGCACAGAGCTGCTGCAGGTGTCACCATAGACAGTATGGATGTAGCTTCCATGATGTCACCACTATAGGTTACTAAAGAGCAGTTCTGAGGCTCTGTGAATGGCTTCAGCTGCCGCGAGTCTGACTAAACCCCTAATACAGGCAAAGAGATGGAGCATGAGTGGAGCTTCTTCTATTTATTCCATTTACTATGATTATTTTAGGTCCTATATAGTATCACCCTATGTATACTTGTCACAAAAGAGGCCTTTTTGAAGCAGGTTGTAAACATGTTTGTTTCTGCTGTAAATATGCTCATTTTAACATGAGATCTATGGGGATTCACACACTTTTGGAGCCATCCCCTAGAGGCTGTGGGGTGAATTACCATTTTTAACACTTCTGGGCTGTATCTGAGGCCTGGAGGTTGCCCCTTGGGTGCCTTCCTAAAATTTGAACTATAACAGGTTCACCCCACTAGTTTTCTTACAGTCCCTTAGTGGTCTGATCATTCTCTTTCTCATCAGCCAAGGTTTCTTTTCTGACACTGCACCCCCATTTTCCTCATTCCTTTTCTGACGTGTGTAGTAACACTGCACCAAACGATGGCTTGTCATTTTAATGAGAGCAGCGGTCTATTTTAAAACAGACATATTAAATTTACCACTGAATGTAGTATGACATGATTGGCCGGACTGGCTCTTATTCAGCATAAAGCACACAGATAGGCAATCTAGGCACTCTTCAGGCAGCCTTTGTGAGATAAAAGGACCTGCATTGAACAAGCACTGTTTGAATAACCACTTCACGGCTATGGTGGTACTACACACTGCTTCTATAATTAGCCATAGGGCCATTAGGGGGGCCATTGTAACATCTGGTGCCTTTTTTTGCTAGAGGTTGTTAAAAATCAGGGATTTTAAAATTAAATAAAAAAATTTATAAGATATCATATTGGTTACAAGGCGGGTCAGTTTTGGTCAGATAGGGAGACTTATAATTAAAAATGTTTTTTTTCTCTCATATATTTTTAAATAACTGGTATCAATCTTAAAAAGGGTCTGTTAATTAGCTTGCCATCTTTCTGGTCTCATTTAATGAGAAATCTCTTTAAAAAGGTTGTTTTACGCAAGTCAGAGTTCTTGTGCATAGGGAAGAAGAAAGATCTTACTTAAGATTAAAAAGCACAGAGTAGTGTAACATTTTGCA
Organism: Parambassis ranga; assembly: GCF_900634625.1. NCBI lineage: Eukaryota > Metazoa > Chordata > Actinopteri > Ambassidae > Parambassis > Parambassis ranga. Next base: position 2,551,674 of record NC_041030.1, on the reverse strand, counting down.
AGAGGCATGAAAAACCATGGTGAGTGTGCAGAATCAGAAAAGAAATCATAAAAAGGATTTGATAGAGCACATTTGGGCAAATTAATACAATTAAGGGCAGACATAAGGTTCTGCTGAGCATCAAACTGGTATTTGAAAGTGCTGGTGTGTCTGGGATCGCAGGAATGTATGATGCTGGATCATCCAAAGCATGGCAGTCGTGCAGAAAATTGCATTTTAGTGATATAAATGCATCCAAACTGTTATATTCACCACTGAATGCTACACAGGAGAGTCCTGACAGATGGCGTTCTAGGTGGATTATGACTTTCCCCTATGCACATTAGCTACTCTCAAACAGTTGATATCTTTGCATGTATATGCATGCAGTGAGCTGATGGTGTCAAAAATGACAGTTTCCTATTTCCATCCATGGCAGGACATGACATAAAAGGATGGTGTAAGGCACAGTCAGAATGATAATACCTCTCTGTCTGTGGATTTCAGAGAAATGTGACTTACAGCTGTGCACTATAAATTCTCTGCAGTCCTTATTGGACTATCTCAGCCCTTCTACCACTGTGTCTCGGCTTCTGCTCATCTCTGTGACGTCTGCGTCTGTGTGGGTGTTTTGCAGCTTTTTCATTGACAGACAGTGTAATGATGCCCTATGGATGAGCCCCGCTGGGTCTCAGAGCTGCCATACACCAGTCTCCTCACACTGCCAGAGAATGTCAATCAGCTGCCCCCCTCTGCATGGCCTTCTTTCACACCTATCTCTCCATGCACTGTGTGTGTGTGTGTGTGTGGCTGATCCCATGGCCATGTGTATCTTTATGATTGTTTTACTTGTGTGTCATTTTCTTGGCAGGTTTGGCGAAGCCCATGGGGCTGGTGGAGGGACCCGGAGGCCTTGGCCAGGGGGGAGCTGCTGCCACTCTGGGAGAGGACAGTCGTGATGCTGAGGGAAAGTACGAGGAGTACGGCTACAATGCTCAGCTCAGTGACCGTATCTCCTTAGACCGCAGCATCCCTGACTACAGGCCTAAAAAGTATGTCCGCCTCTTGTTTCTTCTCATTTCTGTCATGTACTTTTCCTTCCAACTACAGCTCTACACCTGTTTTTTCCCTCCTGGCAGGGTTTTGTAACGTTTGAAAGACTTGTAACTGGAAGGTTTGCTAGTTTAATCCCTGCTACAGTTGATAGGTTCTATTTTTGTGAAGGCACACAATGTACTGCAGGACTTTATTTTTTTTATATTTTCTCTTTTTTTAGCAGGGAAGCTGGCAATTTCATCAAGTGTGCTGTGATTTTTTTTTTCTTCCTCGTCTCCTTTTTCCTTCGTTTTTTATTGGTTTTTCAGTGAATCTTTAGGACATTTACTGTTCCAAAAATGAAGCAAAGTGCAGTATAAAAGCGTGTCAGGAATGAAAAGCCATACAGTTAAATTGGGGTGCAAGCTCAGACCAGGTCAAAAGAGCATAGAATCCAGAGCATAGAAGTCAAAGCATATCATATATGTCTATATTATATATATTTTTAGTCAGAAATAATGTGAATGTGTGACCAAGCTGTCAGTATGATGATGCACAAAGTGAGCATCTGCACTCTTGTCAGGGATACGTTAACTGATAAACCTTTTAAGATTGATAGTTTCATTTTAAATTCACAGTGTTTTCAGGACATCACACTGAGTCTAGCACTCCCCTCCACTCATGTAGGGTAGCTTGTGAGATGTATAGAATGTCACATGGATCAAAAACTACCTCACACTGGTTTCCATATTAAAGAGAAAAAATGCAAATGTAACCCTTGTACATTTAATGGCTGCCAGAGGGAGAAATTCCTCTACACCTGCTGGTTTATTACATTAATTTTGCACTAGCTGCCCTGAGTGTCTCCTTGGCACATAGCACATAATAAACATCAGCCCCAATTTCATTGCACTTCCGCTCTTCGTTTTAGGACACAAGTACATTTTTGACATTTTTTACCTCAGCAGTCTGACTGGCTGTGGAGGCCTGTTGGTGTTATGTGCATTGACTACTGACAACACAGATGCCCCTAAAGAACCTCCCTTCTCACTTCCCATTCCATAATTGTCATCTTCACCATGGTCTAACTCCACTTAATCCTTCCTCTTTCCTTCGTTGCAGTACAGGCTGTTTGGCTGTGGGGCATCTTGGGGGTCTCAACCATTGGGAATCACACAAAGGCAAATTACTTTAGACACGCCTAATCCCAAAAAGAAAGGACTTAGACAAGATGATGGTGTAATAAAAGGACTGTAGAATTACTTTTTTTTGTTAAATAAAAGAGACCCAGTAGACACCCACCAAGCAGCCATAATGGTTCTTTGTAATACATTTTTATATTTAGAAAGTGAACCCCAGTTGTGGGTATAGTGAGTGCTGTAGGAGATGAGTTTGGTGGCGGCGGTGGTGGTGGAAGGGGATAATCAGGGCTGCCAGTGGCGTTTATATCACACAGTGTCAAAGAACAATGGCGACAGGAAGAGACTCGGAGAGGAAATCTGACGGCCATGAGAGGTTTCAGAGGGTTTTAGAGGGAATAACAATTCATTTCATCCACACTGCTTTTGTTCCTAACTCTTTTTCACCCACAGAAAAATTAGACGAGTGTGGGATGGGGAGGAGGAGAGTGAGTAAAGAGGGGCTTCCTAATTAATAGAGTCAGCAGAGAGGGCCTCTGGACTAGAAGGAGTGTAGAGAAGTTTTTCCTAATCGAGTCTCGACCAACAAAAGAATGGAACTTGAACAAAAAAAGTTGGAGTTTTGCTGATGTGTTCATGTAAACTGAAGCTGACATTATAATTAGTCTATAGAATTAGAGCTGGTTTGGTTATCTGTGTCTAGTTGTTAGTTTCTATCTGGTATTTAATTTTTTATGTGTGTGCTCCTATGAACAAGCACATAGTCTCAGAGTGCCAAGAAAACAAGATAAACCGTCCGAACATGACAGCTCTTCAACAGGTACTTCATGATAAACACTTAGCATACTGTATCTCTAACAGAGCCCCCTGTAATGTGTGAACATCTCTCTGTTTTGTCTGTTTACGTCACTGAAGCAGCACTTTTGAAAAATGAGGAAAACCTCAAAGCATAGAAGAAGAAAGAGACAAAACTGATGTGTGTAGAAACAATACGATAGCATAACCACCAGCATTGTTGCGATCCCACCACCTGTGGATTTCTAGCAGGCTGCCACTCCTATAAATAGCTACTTAAAAATACAAGATCAATGCATGTGTTAATGACAGTAGACGTGCATTATTTATTATTTTAAATGTGTTTTAAATAGGTTCATAAACTCTTCATTGCTATATAAGCAAAAAAGTCTAATGTAACAAAATCACGTAGTAACCATGGCAATGTACATCAGGGTACAGGTAGATCAATAAATACATGAAAAGGTGTTGACACAGAGATGTATTGAGCTTGAGACTGCCTCTAAAGAAAATGGAACATAATGACTACATGGAAGCGAACTCCACTTTAGATTAGTATAAAAGATACCTCCATCACTGTCTGTGATTACATTAGCCTGCATGACCACCCTCACTTATTTCTATGCTAATACAACCAACAGGAGTGTGTGCAGAAGTGGAAGCGTGGCAGTCACCTCTCTACTGTTTTTAGCATATAGTCAACTTTTTAAGGAGAAAAAACAAAAAACAAACATACCATGATTAGCATGCAGCTACAGTCCAGTGAGGGTATGAAAAGGCCAAGGTCAAGGTAAAAAGAAATGCTGACCTTTGATTTTAAAAAGAAAACAAACTGCTGCCTCCTGTGGTATAACATCCAGGCGTTCTTTGCTCCTTTTTACTCTGGATGCTGGAGGCATCTGTCTCAATAAAATGTTACTATGGGTCAAAGCTGCTTGTATGATTAACCCATGGTCAGCACACGATGAGTCTCATCTGAGTAGCACAGCTTTATTCTGAAGCTGTGAAGAATTTTCTGCATTCTACTTTCATGAACATGACATTACAACCACCATCATCAGCACCATCGTCGTTTACCATGTCACTAAAATAGGCATTTTAAATATTTTTTTTATTTTATACAGTACATTACAGCTGTCCTAAAAAGCTCTCTCACTGGTTTTCTCAGGATCCCTCTGCAGATGTCTGTCTAGTATTAGGCTCCACTGCACCTGACAGAGCAACATCACCTAGATAATATCAGCATCTCTGTGATGGTCAGATCGCACTTTCATTTAGTAACAGTCCACTTATGCCTTTGATGTTTTCAAACAGCTAACTTCTAAAAAAGGATCACCTTTTCTTGGTGATAGCTGTAATAGTATCTTTGTTTGTTGTTAGTGGTGAGAATGGTGCAGGGCTAAGAGTTTCAGCTATTTTGTTGACTTTAACTTGTCTCAAGTTCGTTCTATGCCACTTTGCAATTCACCTAGAGGGCGCTGTGAAATAGTCCTCTATGAATAGGAGTAAAAAGGAGCAGAACTGGACTACAAAAGACAAATATCCTGTTATCTTTCTTGCAGCTTTTTACAGTGTCCTCAGATATATGATAAAATATGTATTATTATTATGTATTTTCCTAGAGGTTGTAACAAAAAAAAGCTAAAAATGTACCATGTCTAGTCTTTTCACCCCTTATAATGAAAACATGATCAAACCATTACCATTGTATCTCCATGAACGTTGCAGTTTTGGGCTGCAGCTCCATGTGATCCCATTCATTCTGAGCCATCTCCACTGGAATTCTCTGGTTACACTCATCAACTATGTGTACATGATTGACAGTAGAGCTTGCCCCCTCTAGAGTTCAGGAGGACCCACATGCAACCCACAAACACCAAGATATTAAATGAAAAATATTTAGCTTTAATAAATGTATAGCTGAAAAAAATCACAAAATCCAAAAGGCAAACCACTGCTTAGTTGTAGTAGTGGTTTGTTAGTGTGTAACAAAAGAGTCAAAAAAGTACAATTACAGTATGAATTTCAGTAGAATGAACGCAAACAGGATGCCAAGAAGACAGTGGCCAGACAGAGCTAGCTTGTTAGAGTGCAGAATGCACAGATGTTAACAGGGTTATTTATTCACATTATGAAAAACACATTTAATCTCATATGCTTGTAGATTCTACTGACCAGATGTATTTGTTAGACTGGACTCAGTTTAAGAAGATTTGGTAAATCATATTTGGCCTTCGCATCAGTAAGCTCAAAAAGTACAGCAATGCTCTTGCATTAGTCACAGTGCATATCTGCTGCAGAGCAGAACATACAGCATTCATACAGTATAGAAAATGGTTCCATATTTCTGATTTCTAATTCTGATTCTCTAATTATGTCCTGTGGGCAGAAGGTGACTGCAGCACTGCAGAAGTTAAATGCAGGAGCCAGCCACCTCCTGTCTAATGGGCTTTTAATTGAACAGGAGTCATTGAGCATAGAGGACTTTGATGACTACAGGGAAGCAGAGTCCATTGCCATGACCAAAAAAAAAAAAAAAAAGCACACATTTTCATGCCTGTCTCTTTTTAAACCTGCCTTTCTGCGGCAAAGCCAATTCATAACAATTACAGTCACAATTGTATCTGGCACAAAAACCTGTAATCCCTATTCGCCGCCTGCTAGCCTGTATTTCTCCCGTCTGCCCTTCACTTCTGCAAGTGACATTCTTAACTGAGAGACCAAGGGACTTAAGTAGGCTCTATATTATGGTGACTCTGAGCCCCCCATTCGCTGTCCTTGGGAGGCTTAGACACGATAACAGCTCGTCGGGCTGTGGAGAGAAAAACAATAAAGGCAGGCAAGCCTGTGAGATTACTGATGCCCACAAAACAAACAGGATGATTTTAAATGTATCTTGTGTCTGTCATAAATAGAAAAAAGAAATCAAAGCTGCTTTTCACCCTCCGGTTCTCCTCCTCTGAGAAGATTCTTATTCAATTACTGCTAATCTCACTTCTATCTATGTTGTCACTTTGCAGAAGATTTGATTTCAGTTTTGTCAAAATAGGTGTTAAACCTAAAACTATATTGAAACACAGCACATGCTGTGCTTCCTGAGGACCCCTCAGCTTGGGTCTGTCTGCCTGTGGGAGGGTGATAAGTAGAAAGGGAGGCTAAAGAAACAGGCTTACCTCATCTCCTAAGCGTCTGATACTGCAGAATGGGATCATAAGGTCTCTGCGGTGCAGGAGCTCCTGCTGCAAATTGTTGCTCTTTCCAGTGCTGGAGTTTATCTTCTGAATGAAGGGCGGGGGGGTTGGCGAGTGGTGGAAGGGCGGAGAAATGACAAGGCAAACGATTTTCTTTCAGGGAGGAGTGCTCGCGGATTGGAAAGTTGCTTTGGTGTTGCCTGCATTGCGTGGGTTATGGAAGGTTAATGTGAAATTTCACAGCAAATAAGAGTGCCCAGTGGGTAAAAAAAAAAAGGAGAGAAAGAGAAAGAGAGAGATCCAGGCTGCAGGCTGCTGGAGGAGGAGAAAAGGGGGAGGTGTGATAGGAATACATCTTAATCTGGCGCTCTGTTTCTGTCAAAGCTTGTTCCGGGTCAAATTATGAGAGCTGGCCAGTGAGCTCAGTCCCATTACTAACAGATGAGTCGATCGCTCATCCTGTTACGGCTTTACAAGGCTTCCCTGCTACTGTAGACAGGTACAAATTTAAGGTTGAGCGATGCCCTAAATTGGATCCAGTAACTAGGGCAATGGAACTACAATATCACTTTACGATCTCGACACTGAAATCCACCCTCACGCCACATCTCAACCAGAGGCAATGAGGCTGCCTTGCCCCCCGTGACATTTCCAAGATATTACTGCGGTAATGTTCATTAAACGCCGCCTCTCCACTGGCTGTATAACTGAGCAAGAGTGAAATATACTTTGTTTTGCACTGATGCCATGGCATGGCTATGTCTCCGCAAAGGAGAGCTGTGATGCAAAAACAACCCCCCCCACCCCCCCACACCCCCAAACTGACTGCCAGATTTGTCATTGTATTTATAGACCTGGCAAGGCTGATTGAGAGAGGCAATAGAGAAAGCTGTGAGAAGGAACAAAGGAGTTGCTGAGGGAGAGCACAAACGCAAGGGGAGGACTGAAATTATACAGCCGAGGGGTTATCAATCAAAACACTTGTGCATTTACTCTTACGAATAGAACAGGAAGAGAAGGGCTGAAAGTATAGATAGACGTGCACAGCGTGCTCTGTTATAAACGCTCTCTGTGCTTTAGTTTTCCTTTTATTAGCGCTGCTGTCAAATGCATGTGGACTGAGCTAATGGAAGTGATTGATGGCATGAAGCTTTCCTAGTGCAGAACAGCAAAGCCTACATGGCAAGTGAGAAGTGTTAACACGTTTTCATAGGTATGCATGCAGAGATGTCAGCATTCAGTGTCGTGTAGACTTAAATGAAGTGCTCCTCTGTGGAGTTTACACTTAACCAAGCTGAAAAGTTGCCACCAAGATGCCTTATTTTAAAGATTTTCAGCCATGGAGACCTGCATCACTAAAGGTGATTCAATGGAAGGCCAAAGTAATAAGGATCTCACAAATACTGATGATTTTCACCTGTCTATCTGGTGCAGACAGTAGTTTTTATTTCTTAAACAATCAAATCTTGAATCACTGAAGAACTCAGATCTATGTTCAGTAGTGCAAGTAAGACCATTTCCACACATACAATGTGAAGGGAACTTAAGGGATTGGGACTACAGCTGTGTGGCCTTAAGAAAACCAGTTATCGGTGAGGCTAATCAGACAAAAAAAATCCCTTGCTTGCGAGCGGGCATATTGACTCAAGAGCAACATAAAAGTTCGTAAAAACTCCATATTCACTCTGCTCCAAAACAAGCGGCAACCTCCAGGGCTGAGACATGAAGAAACCTTGTGGAATAATTAAACATTGCAGTTCATCCTGCAGCCTCTAGGGGTGTTGAGTGACAGGAGCCTGCCTCACTTCCACTCATGCTCCACCTTTTTTTCTATATATATATATATTGCTATGGTAACAGTCTGAGCCTAAAGTTGACGTCATGTTTTGAAGTGATAGGTGCATCAGGGTAAGACCAGAAACAGATGAAGTGATGCTCCCATCATGGCTTATGTCTGCTGTGCAAGCCTGTGGGCACAGTGTTATTATCTGAGGTTGCTTCCGTTGGTCAGGTCTGGGTTTAGCAATGCTATGAATTTTTATTCTGTCTAGATCACAATGGTTCAGGAAGCATATTAAGACACATGGATCGGCCACTGCTGAGTTTAGACCTTAATCCTGATTGAGAATGTTTGTATTGTGCTTTATGCAGTGGTCTGACTCCCAATCCTCTTTGTAAAAACTCAACATATCTTAAACAGCAAATGCCATAATCAAAGCTGAACTTTGTCCAAGTGAGTTTACAGAATGACTTCAGGCAGAAAATGTCCTTTCCGATATCTATTTTTCTCACATTACATTGGCATATCTGAGCATTTATGCTATACTATAATTTTACCAGTAAATGAGATGCCATCTGTCGTGTCTTCCTACATAATTGCTAGTTCCTCCTGTGCCAATTCGCATTGTTGAAAGGTGAGAAACTCCTTCCGCGCACACACATCCGCTCACACAAACCAGCATCTGTGGAACACAGGGATCCTGTGTGTGGAGAGGAGGATGTAACTGTAGCACCATGCTGGGATCCATCTGCTATGTGGCTCTTCCCCTGTGGCCTGACCCCATGGATGCTGCTGACTCAAGCTGAAATCCCCGTTCGCAGGGGTATCGGGGTGCCAAGCACCAGTAGAGTTCAGATGGCTCACAGCAAGATTGGAAGAGCAGCTAACGTGTTGTCTTTGAACCGACGTGCTCAAGGTGGTGATACCACATCATCGGAAAATACAACTTTAATTCGACAGTTTACAAACACCCACACTGTCATTAGTACGTTTGCATGGGGGAAGAGTTGATGTCAAAGTCTAACACCACTCTGTCTTCATGTTTATAAAAGACTTCAAGGGCTTTAACAGGATTTACAGAAGCTGAATGGAACTCATAAATATGTTTACACACTTTATTTATATCAATCAGATGCATTTGATACACAACAGTACTCCAACTGTTTGATTCACTTGTAAATAATTCAACCCCAAAAATTATAATAGCCGACTCATTATCTCTACATAATAACTGAGCCTACTGAATAAGGAACTTGAAAACAATGGGAAACAAAGGCAGATGTGAGCGAGATGTGTTCGGAGTCTAATTGGGGCAGCACAGAAAAAAAAAATCACAACACATTGGCAGTGTGTGTGTTAACAGTTGCCATAGGAATCAGCTAAGTGCTTTAATCCAGTCAACACTGTAATAACTTTAAAGCATGTCCATGAGAAATTACTGTATTTTCACATGGACTGACATTAATATGACATTAATATGACAGGCTTGAAAACAAAGATTATTAATGTAGAGTTTTTATTTGCATAAAGGGGGTGTATAGTTCATTTCAATAACTGGGCCATCATAAGTGGTATGAAGTAGGATTCCAATCACAGATGTACAAAAGGTGTTGCCATGGAGTCCATGAGCGAGACCACAAGAAGGTGGAGGAGTGATTAAGATGGGTGGTGAGTGAGCTCACGGGTTATAAAGGAGGTCACCCATCATGTACAGAACCATACAGAAGTACGGTTATCATCTGTGTTTGTATAGTCTCCTCCACATCCAGCCACAGTCAGCCATTTCTGCACCTAATGGATTCACGCAGTTGGTGCCTATCTGAGCTTGCACCATGTACCATTGTGTCAGGATGTGGTTTCTGCATCCGAACAGCCAAAAATACCTGTAGATTTGTCTCACTCTATCAGCAGCTTTTAAGATGTTTCATGTTGTGCCATGTTGTTAAATTCATTACATTCGGTCCATAGATATTTTCTCTCCAACTGTTGAAAAGAAGCCTTTTTCAATAAGACGGCTTCAAAGCCATTTAATGTAAGTGCAGTTTTTAAATTTATGCAGGCAAAAGAATATTCAACAAACTAGACATAAGCCTCACATAATCGACCACAAGACAAAAGGCAGTGACAAAAATATGTATCATGTGAAAGGCTGACTTCAGACTCCAGCACAGCAACACAGAACAGCCAAAATCAAATCAGAGATGAAATTAATATTGAATTGAATACATGTATGGTTTCCTCAGAGAAACGTATTTTCTACCCACCCCGTTCTTTGCCACTGCTTGACACGGCTTACCTGGCTTACACAGACTGGGATGGCAGCACTTTGATTCAATTTTTTGTCACTGTAATACAATCTCACTGAATCAATAACAAATACATTTGAAGTCGGCAATCAACCTGCAGTATTGTAGTAAAATGTGCCAATATGAGTTTCACACTGTTGTTAAGTGAATGTTATGGGATCCAAAGTTAGACCAGACATCAGTTACCATGCCAGGAGAAGAATTTATAATTGTTCAGTCACTATATATTGTTATAATAATCTGAATATAATCGAAATCGCTGATGGTCATAAACATTCCATAAATCCATCTTCTGAACCCGCTCCTGTAGTACAGGGTCATGGGGGGGCTGGAGCCTATCCCAGCTATCTACGGGTGAAAGGCGGGGGAAAACCCTGGACAGGGCACCACACACAGACAAACAACCATTCACACTCACCTAGAGTCACCAATCAGCCTAACAAGCATGTCTTTAGAATGTGGGGGAGAAAACCCGGAGAAAACCCACGCAGCCACAGGGAGAACGTGCAAACTCCACACAGAAAGGCCCCAGTCAGAATCGAACCAGGAACCTTCTTGCTGTGCAGCCCCCCATTATAAACATTCATAAAACTCAATAAGATGCACAATAATTCCTGTGCTACCCTTTAAAGAAAATAATTCACACCATCTTTCAAGGTTTTATGGTGTATGCAATTCAAGAAAAAAAATCTAATTTCCTTGCCTCTATGGATTTTTTTCTGAAGACATGCTTTTACTGTACAGTGGCTTTACTGCGGCAGTGTATAGCACAGACTAGCTGCAGCCTCACCATCACATGGACCTGGGCCTTCAAATGAAATCTTAGAAGAGTGCTATTTTTGCCTTGCTGGTTTGGTGCACTGAGGGGAAAAAAGTGATTCAGGATACATTCTTTAATTTTTGGAAAGAAATATAAGGCTGCTTTCACAATGGGAATGTATCACTAAATATTTCACACAGTTAAAGAAAACATGGTTTAAAGTCTAACCAGTGGAAAGTTTAATAAACTTCTATATGTGGCGTTCCCTTGTACTGCGTGTGTGTTTGTGCACATAGCAACCATGATTAAAAATATTAATGTCACTGAGGGGGTGTCACAATGACTTTCCTACCTTTATGCTAAGTTGCTGTAGCTTTACATTTAACATGCATATAGAAAAGCATCAGGTTTTTGATGTAACTTGAGGGCACCTGGGTAATAATGTTGCTCATTTAAAATGTTATAACTTATCTCGTCAGGTGTAAGCTCTTGACGTACCCAGAGGACCTTCCTCAGATCTCGGTGGTCTTCATCTTCGTGAACGAGGCCCTGTCTGTGATCCTGCGCTCCGTCCACAGTGTGGTAAACCACACGCCGGCACACCTCCTCAAGGAGATCATCCTGGTGGATGACAACAGCGACAGTGGTGAGATCTTTTACAGCTTTATCAAAGGAAGGAAAATGTACATGGACTAGGACCAGACATTTTCTGAGCACTAAATCATTCTTATCATTTGCAACATAATGTTCATGATAATGAACATTATGTTTTATGTTCTCTAGTGAAGGATTCAACACAAGCATGTGATGTGTAACGTGCATATTTGAGCATGTGTTTGTGTGTGGGCCACACTTTCCCTTGTTTTCTGCGTGTGTTTGTTTTTGTGAGCAACAGTCAAAAGGATGGAGACCCCCTGAGGGTGGACACTTTAAAATAGCTTTAAAAAAAAGGGAGAGGGAATGGGATTTGTCTTCTCTAAACTGCTGCATAGTACTGTCTCCATGGCAATGTGGGCAAATCCTTCAGTTGCCTCCACACTGCGACGCCCACAGCAGCTGACGATGCTCGGCTCCACATCCCGAAAGCTTTCCTGCTTTGAGAGGAGGGAGGGACAATGAACTAGATTCCAGACCACACTTGGCCCTCCTTCACTTGGCAAAGAGTAACAAGCCTGCCTCCCTCAGGCTGGCAGAAGAAAAGGGCGCATAAATAACATACTGAAAGAAGGCAGAGCAGGAGTCACCACTGGCACGTCTCCGCTCCCCACTGAGGCTCTAACTGCCTAACATTAAAGAGTGGAGCCGTTAAAAGCCAGCAGAGAGACAGAAATGGAAGCTGACACTGCTGTCATTATATCAGTTTGGAGCACACGGTCTTACAGGGGTTTTCCTAAATTAGACATATATTCGGAATGTATAAAATGTTATTATGCAATAATTGCATTTTTATGCCCCTTTCATTGGATAAAATCCCGACTTCTGGCTTTTGTCTGCAAACTGGCTTTCATTCTGTAGACATAAGACTGCACAGCATTCTGATTTGCAGTGATGGAAACATGGCGGCATCAACGTTCAGCTCTGTGGTTCTGTTTCCTCACCTTAATTGTTTTGGTTCACTCTCACAGCTGAGGGGGAAAAAGAAGCTTCAGAAACCAGGTTTAAGCATTTACAAATGAGAGAAACGCACACCTGCCTGATGAATAAATAAACTCTGCAAGAAAAATGAAACTTAATTGACACCACTTTACCCTGTTTTTATGCAACTTTTGACAGAGTAAGAACCTTCAACAATTAATTGCTTAGCTGTCTGATGTCATGATATTTAAATCATAAAGTTGGCATCCCATTCCCTCTAATTAAACCCCTGAGTTTCACACAAATTCCACACAATAGCACCTCCGGCATGGAAGCTCATCATAACTGTCAGAAATAAAGTTGTCTCCACCCAGAAAAAAAAGTGATGGATTAAGCCTGACATAAAATCAGTGTGACATCACAGCACATGGCTGCAAGGTGTTTTTTCGCTGTCCATTTGCTTGGTGTGTCTATAACGGAAGGTCAGTTTTAGGTCATCAGCTGCTCTTACTGTATGTTTACCAACATTGACGATGATTTGTGCAGATGTGTGAGCTGTTGCTTTGGAGCCAATCTTGCTGTGACATTAGACAATTAACATGCAGGCTGGACTGCTTGACCTTTTCTGGATGGCTCTGTCTGTCCCCTCTCGTTTAAACAAGGCTCAGTGAGATGAGTGGAGGTGCTGCCACGCTCACTCCTGGCATAATGAATCACACACAGGAAGCATGTTTGCCTTGTCGCCTGCGACACATTTCCTGACATTTATTGGTGGCTGAGAGGTTTATACACAGCTGAATGAAAAAAAAAATCTCATTCCCAATGATGAGCTTTAGCTTCATGTGGCGGCATGGATGACTCCAGTTCATTGTTGTTCATAATGTTAGCAGCAAGCGAAGGTTTAATGAGCCCTACAGGATTCAATTCCAGCTAATACCACCTCCAAATTTATAACTTAATGATTCATATAATGAAAACAGGATACAAGCTGAGGACCAGCTGAGGACAGCATGTAATATTAATTTCAAGTGGAAATGAATTACTTTAAACATTACATACATTACATCTGATTAAAGCTCCTAAAGAGAGGATATGGTCATTAATCCAGAAAAGGGAATATGTCTGACATATGGTCTCACACACACACACACACACACACACACACACAAAATTAATTACAGTACAGTGATCATTTATTCGTCTTTCAGTGTATTTCTCTGCTGTCAGTCTGTACTGTTTACATCTAAATACTCAGCAGTAGAACTGTTTAGAATAGAAATGGCCATGAAAGGGCAGCGCAGAGAAAATAATTCCGTTTTTCTGAGAATATCAAGCAAAAGATCCGACATAAAGCAGATGTTACGAGGGTGAAGGAGTAAAAACTTATATAAAAAGCATTGCACTCTTTTTTAATAAACTCATGAGAGGGTGATAGCCTCCATCTCGAGCCATCTTACAGCTCTGCGCTGTAACACAGCATTTCAGTGTCGAGAAGCTTAAATTCCTGGATGAGGAGTATCGGTTTACTTTCTTTGAAATATTTAATTCATCATCACATTTCTTGTGGTAAGCCAGTAAACCCATTTGGTAACTTCACTATAGTCTACTACTGATCAATACAGGCGATCAATCCCAGACCTGTTTCCGGATCGGTGTCTTAGACAAGTCCATAAATCCACACTGTTAGAAGAGGGTGGCCTGTGGTTTCTGTAAGCAGAAGAAGAAGAAAAATCTCTGAAGGTGATCACTTTACAACAGCAGACAAAAACACAACAAAGCGTTCTTACTGCATACTGCAGCATGTGAGGGCACTTGTGAACGCTGAGGATTTATATAATCAAAAGCATGTTCAATACCTCTCTACTATCTAGCTTTAATGCAGCAGGGTTTATAATCCTACACGTACCAGAGGAATTCACGGTGCAGTCTAGTATGTGTTCATTTAAATTCATAGTATGATGGATAGTTATTTATCTTGTGATGTTGCGCCGCCAGTCCTTTAAAATGTATTCCCTTGCTCTATAACTCTCCTCCTGTGGATGCAGTCCAACGTTTTATTTGCTAGGATCAGAGGGAGTCCCATAACTTTTCTCCTTCCCAGCGAAGCCCAGTAATTATTACACTCTAATAGCTTTTATTGTATTGTAGCTGCGGGGTAGGATGATGATGAAGGAGCATCAATGCGCAGGGCTGAAACCTGCAATCAGTCCAAACAAAAGGATTTGCCTCTACAAAGAACAGTGGCTGAGCCAAATGTGAATGCAGAAAAAAAGATGAAGATTATTCTCCTTAAATTATTTAGTGGGACGTTACTATTAAATGCACACAACAAATTCATATGTGCAAACCACTTTTTATTCCTAATGCGCACAGAGCACAAAAGAGAAGAAGGAGAGGAGGTCTAACTTTAATGAGTACAGATACAAAGCTGGCTAGCATTTCAGAGATGTGTTTTACTTTACTTACATTTTTAATCTTACATTATTTAGTATGGCCACACGATGTTCCTTTTCATTAATATAACTCTACTTACCACAATGCTGTGAATAAGGACACACAGTACTGTAGTATGTGTGGTAAGTATCAAAGGTCATAATTAATAATAAGGCATATGTAACATTTGATGGTTTATTCCAGTGATTTTGAACCCAGGGGGGAGGTTATAAACCTCCTATCAGCTCAACTATTGTTAGTTAGGGATCCTCATAATGTGCTAATTGCTACAACCTGTTCACCTAACTCAAGCTAAGGACAATGTCAGCGGTTTTTGCGTGTTTAACCATTTTTCAGAAACAAATGTTTTTAAGCTTTTGTTACATTATTTACACATTTTTTACATTACATTATTAAAATGAATCTTAGAAGAAGTGGTCACTATTTGGTAGCTCTGCTAACTGAAAGACATCTCCAGTCATTCAACGCACAAAAACAATGCAACGTTTGGTCGCTAATACATCAACCAGATACATTACAAGATAACATATGTTAACAGAACATATGGATCGATTGACTGACATCATGAGGGACCAAACAGCCACAAAAGTCTGTGTTAGAAGGCACTGCAATGGAGTCTGAGGTTTGAGTCCCGCCGACACCTCAGGCTGTTTTGTTTTCGCCCATTAAAACACAGCTGGTTAAGGTTAGGTATTAAAAACAAGGTAAGGGGTCTAGGTGAAGCCAATGCAGCTGGAGAAATGCACGCACATGTCTCTTTTTCAAGGTTTTCTGGTGAGGACAGGGTAAACACAACTCAACACATACCACAATTTATTAGTCTGATGATTGACAACTTTTCTTTTTCTTTGTAATACAAAAATGATAATGATAAGTACTAAGTTCTTATGAAACTCCTGCTAACTCCTGTTTGACCCAAGGGTCAGTGCTTCAAAATTCACCTGTTCTTCCTGCAGCAGTCACCTCTATATGTTAACACCCTCAGCTAGAAAAAGACTCCTGACAATCCTTCAACTCGATGCGTCCCCTCAATCACACAGACAGGGGGATTAGGCTGCCATTTTTTTTTTAATACTTTCACCGGCTGATTTATGTCGCAAGCCAAAGTCAGAAGCTAGGTGTGGATGCTGTTGAAAGCCAGCGTGCCACAAGCTTGCTTATTAATCTCTCCCACAGAAAGTGGAACGCTCAGCAGTAACCCAGAAGAGTAGCTCAAACAACCATCTATCCTCCATCCAAACGCACACAGCAATTTGTGCAACTGGCTGTTTAGCTGGCAAACTTTAGTTTACAGTGATGACAGCCAAGCCTAATCTGTGAGGGCAGAGGAGGAGAGGAGAAGCTATACTCCAGCTGGAAAGGGAGAACTGTCCAGCTAACTGCAAATACCTGGTTTACATTTTCACATTTGGATCCGTAATCTTAATCTGTCTTCTAGTGGAGCTGAAATTCAACTTGGACCAGTATGTGAACAAACGCTACCCGGGCCTGGTGAAGATCGTGAGGAACAGCAAGCGGGAGGGTCTTATCCGAGCCAGGATACACGGCTGGAACGCGGCCACGGCTCCTGTTGTCGGCTTCTTTGATGCACACGTGGAGTTCAACTCTGGCTGGTAAGAAAAGGTCATGTGTAACACGCCAGTGCCTTGTTGTTTCTCATTCTTGTCTTTGTGCTCTGCTTTTTATGTCTTTAGTAAAGAGGGATGTCTTGCAAGATCATTATCACTGATATATGCAGTTTAGTCTGATCTAAGCATTTTAATACAGCACCAGGCTCAGTTCTGACTGCGACAGCACTTTTCCAGCAGAATGACCCTTGTTATTAGAAGCCTTTATTGATAGTAAGCGTTTCCTCTTAAATTGTGAGTAATGGCCTTTGGTTAGAGCTGAATAAAAAGACATCCCAATTAAAATGACACAACCTGTCCAGCAAATACACACTCGTGACAAGCCAGAGAACCAAACACTATGAAAAGAGACAGTGAGCATAATTAAAGAGGGAGCTCAAATGTTGAATATTTCAACATTATTCTTCTTGCAGGCTCTGGGCTCATTTTGCGATATGAAATTACTTCTGGGGGTCTCAGTCCAATGTCTTCCTGCTGCTTAAGTTTACCAGCAAACAAGTCACTCAAACAGATGTAATTGGCACCTAATTTGAGCCTGTCATGCTGTCAGTGTTTGAAGACGAAGTGTAGCTTTTGTTCCCCAGGAAGCTGCCTGGGAGGCAGGAGGGAGACAAGGAGGGGTGAAGGAAGAAGAGGAGGGAAGCATAACAGGACAGCAAGAGAGAAGGAGTTGGATATGAATTGTAAACACTCTCCTACAAACACACAACTTCTTTTGAATGGGTGTAACTTAAATGAAGACATATAGATATCACACAAATTCAATTTACTGGCTAGTCTTTATAACTGCTAATTCTGTACGTGCCAGATCTTGTCCAGTCAGATCCAGATATACTGAAGTAACCCAGCTTTGTATTGACATCACAATATGATCAGGAGTTGCCGTGCAGTTTATTTCAACATTTTTCCAATACTGAAAACAGAAAGAAAATCTTGGGCGAAATTAACATGGACGTCAGGTAGCAGTAATGCTGCTGAAGTGTTCCCTTCTTTTAACTACTGTGACTTTGAGGTGCATTGTTGCTAAAGTGTGCTATATAATATATTTGTCTTGCCTTTTGTATATAAATCATATATCTTCTAAAACTCTGGAGAAGGGTGTTCGAGTGCTGCTTGAATAGAGATGGATGGAATCAGTTGCTGAGATAACAAAGTGCTTCAGTATAAAATGCAATGAAAGGATATTTAAAAAAAGAAAAAAACAAAAGGGAAGTGGAAAAAAAAGCAGTTAAATCAAGAGCTGGAACATGATAAAATGGGTATAAAAGTGACCTAATAAAAAGTGGTGTAAGTGAACTAATAATTACTGTACTTGGTTGCTGCAACAATATATTGAATAACACCAAGATGTTTCACTTTGTGCTAAAAACTAGCATCATCGCTTGTGTGGGTGGATGATCGGAGGAGCGTCTGTCACTAATTCAATATCTTTGATCAATGCAGTGGTTTCACTGCAGTAAAGTGAGCCGCGTCTAAAAACGTTCAGTCTAGGAAGATTTAAGATTATTATATTATTATATTATATTAATGGTATATAACTTTATTCCTTTGTTCCTTTATATTGTGAACACAATTTTTTGAAAACTGTGTGTTAGTGATGATTTGAGGAAACTAGAATAGGGTTTCTACAGGCCCAGAAGCTGTGCAGGGAAGGTCATCCAGCCAGCGAGCGGCACTGAGGGAGAATGTTACATCATTGCCTATAGGTGTGTTGCTGATGATAACTGATACCCAGGTGGCTCCTTCATCTGCTACCCCATCTGTTCTTGCACAGAAATACACGTGCCCCCACGTTACCCACTCGTCTCCATATAGGATTCTTCTGCGTCAGGTAGCATCCTCACACATAAGCACCCCTCCCCCCATCAACTTCATTTGAGCTCGCTAATCCGCTGCCATTGTGTGAATTGTAACGCCACACATCCTCGCCTAGGTATCACCTCCATCTTTCTTGCAGCTGTACTTTCTTTGTTGCTGTTTTGTTTTATTTTGCTGCATCAGATATATTTTTGTTTTATTTGCAGGAATCGGTGCAGAAGTAGAGCAGAATCCTTGTGATTTCCCTACATTTTTACTGAGTAAAGGGATGTAGTGATGGAGGAGATGACAAGCACCTTTGTAAAGCTTGTTCTATGTGTGTGTGTGTGTGTGTGCATTTTTTATCTACTGTATGCCTGAAACATCCTGCTCCCCTTTATTCAGATAAATTCACTCGTCCTATCTGCACTGTCTGTTTGCTGAATTGTGGAAAAAAACCCTGTTTATCATAATATAATTATTCACTCTGGCACATACAGTGATAAGTGAGATGGATGGTTCCTCTAGATGTTGTGGTGAGTCTCCCTCAATGACCTTGCACACGCTGCCTGTGCATACTGAGCCTGACACAATGCTGCCAGCTCTCTCCTGCTGCGCTGTGATTCACTGGCATGGTGTTCCCCCCCTCGGGTGTTGTGTATTTGCAGCTGAAATGTATTGCTGGTTCGCATTAACTGTTAAAGCTCTGATAATTGTATCATGCTGTATAGTGGACTAAAGCCATATCCCATTCCCTCGCCACATGGTGTTTTATGAGGAGTTAAGGAGTGAGAGGAGTCTGATTTCCACAGCTTTGCTTCGCTTTAAAATGTGAGGATATGAAATCGTGGCCCATCTTTAATGTGATATTGCATCAGCTGAACATTCACAGTCCATCTCCTCCTTCCACTTTATAACCATCCAGCGGTTGAGATTGTGAGCCATATCCATTGTGTGTGTGCGCGCTATGTAAATAAACAGGATTGATAGGAGGAAATGAGAGCATGTTGTAATTAGCATCTGCCACACTTCAACCACGCGGCTGCAGAGGGGAGGCATGAGGAAATTGATATTTATTTGGTTTTTGGAGCCCCCTGTGCGGTTGCTATCTCAGGTTATCAACGATTAATGATTAGCAATGTAGCAGCTGCTCCATGCTGAGTGTGTGGTGGAGATAAGGTTGTCATTGCTGGGAGGTTGTAATGAAATACATGCTTCAGAAGGCAACACTTTGATGAATTTTGGATGCCGAGCTGCTATGTGACTTACTGCGCGTCTGTGAGAAGAAGACAAACTGGAATTCATACAAGAAAAAAAAATGAATAAAACCATCCTCTGCCCCCCTGTAATTATGGAATATGCAATGTTTTTATTTGACACTGCCTCCTTTGTTAATATCAAGGAGTCTGTCTGCTTATTATACCATGCAGGTGTAGTGGTATTATATTAAATTCAATGGTACATAAATTCCAGAGTTCGCGATGGCTGAGAAAATATTTTTCTAGCCAAAGTAAATCATGTTCTCCTTCTCGCTTAAAGTGTGTGGCAGTGGCTCAGCTTTTTTTTTTTTTTTTATATCTGTCTGGAGATGTGGAAGGAGGCAGCAGCCATACTGAGTGCTCAGGCCGGGCACAGCTCTAAAAACCATAGAACAGGCAGGGATTTATGCTGCTTTCACATTTGTATCCTATCAACGTCACTCCGAGCAACTGTTCTTCGAAGTACTGTGGAATCTAACATAAGAAGCTTTCCACTTCATGCTTATGCATACCTCCATCTACTTCAAATAAGAACCCTGGTGCCATAATGAATTGATATTCCGCTTTGATACCTGCACTTTCTTTGAATTCTGAATCTTTTATCAGGGGCTGACCGGTAATAATATGTGCTGTATATATATATATATACATATGCATGTCAGCCAGGCAAAAGGACTGAACGGTTGCACGTTTTAAAGATTTAATGTGCTTAAAGATGCCTAGAAGCTCAGCAGGCTTACAACCTGCATCGTGCATAGAGAGCAAACACAAATTCACACTGTCAGAGTTCATTATAACACTTTTAAACTCTCTAAATGGCTCTACACCACAGTGTCAGTCTGACTCGTTTTAAAGTGTTGCTGTTAATTAACACTATTTGTACTTAATGGCTGACTTCTTCTGCAGCCTATGTAACAATTAACCAAACTCTTTTCTCAATTCTAAGTGTGAAGTGTAAGAAAACATGCTGCCTTCATATTAATGAACTAAAGTCAATCTTGTTTAAGAAAATGCCACATAAGACAAAGTATAATGAAATGTGACATCTAAGAAACTCCTATTGTTTAGACTTCAGTGAATATACTGACTGTCTTTATTGGGGTTCATAACCTTCAGTGTATTCTACTTCACTATGAGAGAGAGCTGCAGTATAACGCTGATCATCAAATGTATTATAAAAAGTAAACATTAATACAGTCAGGTCAGATACCTTATCTCGGATTGTTTTATCCCCCTATTTCTTGTCTATTTTAACCATTTCTCTCTTCTGTTTAGTTGGTAACTAATAGATGTGTGTGTGGCTTTAAGTGTGTTCTGAAATAAACAGACACCGGAGCTTTTTCTCATAACTTTTGTTTACTTCTGCTGTCATCCTGCTCGTCTGGCACTCTCCACTCTCACACTCTCTTCCTCCTTCTTCACAATAAAAGCATTGTGTCAGGTTTGGTAAGAAAAGACTCAAGGTGCAGGCAGGTTTCAGCACACCAGGTGAGGTTTATTGTAAATTAATAACACAAAACACAACTTCAAATAAAAAAAAAAATAAAAAAACACAAAGCTAAACCAGGAAAACCCAACCAAGAAACAATCCAAAAAAAATTAAAGCTGCAAGCAGCATTGCGGGCCCTCGCGCACCTTGCGATCCGTGGGGTCATCGCAGTCTTCTCTCCTATGCTCTCATCTCCTATACTCTCCTGTCCTATGCTCTCCTCCTCTCATTTCCACAGATATACAACGAACACGTTTACAACCAATCTTTCCTGTTAGCAGTAGGTGGCGCTATGACCATATCATCCTATTAGCATATATATCTGTTCAGACTCGGGTCCATAGCAGTATTGTAAAATGTTGTCCACATTGCATAAAGTATATGGGTAGTACTGCATAAAACACAGCGAGTTCCTTTGTAATGGCGAATGGTCAACTTTGAGGCCACTCCCCCGCCACACGGTAATACTTTTGAAAGAGTTTTGGAATGCGTCTATTCCCTATGGTGTCCTGAATGGACACAGTGAATTTCAGCTCAATTGTATGAAGTATGTGAGGCGTGAAAAGTTTTGAAGCAGGGTCACAAATAGGCAAAAAAATGGCCACAAAAGTCAAAATGGCGGAGTTCCTGTTGGGTTTGGAGGGGGGGTCCAAGAGACTTTTTTGTGCGTCTTGGGGTGATACACATCTGTGCTAATTTTCATGATCCTGTGTGAAACTGGCCAGCGGGGCTACGCGTTAGGGCAAAAAATACAGGGAGTTCCTTTGTAATGGCGGATGGTCAACTTTGAGGCCACGCCCCCACCACACTGTAAGACTTTTGTAAGAGTTTTGGAATGCGTCTATTCCCTATGGTGTCCTGAGTGGACACAGTGAGTTTTAGCTCAATTGCATGAAGTATGTGAGGCGTGAAAAGTTTTGAAGCAGGGTCAAAAATAGGCAAAAAATGGCCACAAAAGTCAAAATGGCGGACTTCCTGTTGGGTTTGGAGGGGGGGTCCAAGAGACTTTTTTGTGCGTCTTGGGGTGATACACATGTGTGCCAATTTTCATGATCCTGTGTCAAACTGGCCAGAGGGGCTACGCGTTAGGGCAAAAATTACAGGGAGTTCTTTTGTAATGGCGAATGGTCAACTTTGAGGCCACGCCCCCACCACACCGTAAGACTTTTGTAAGAGTTTTGGAATGCGTCTATTCCCTATGGTGTCCTGAGTGGACACAGTGATTTTCAGCTTGATTGGATGAAGTATGCGAGGCATGAAAAGTTTTGTAGGAGGGTCACAAATCGCCAAAAATTAACAGAAATTTCAAAATTGCGGACTTCCTGTTGGGTTTGGAGGGGGGGTCCAAGAGACTTTTTTGTGCATCTTGGGGTGATACACATGTGTACCAATTTTCATGACCCTACTCATAACAGGCCAGGGGGGCAGGCAGAAAAACCTATGAAAACACAACATTTTGTGTAGCCAGTAGGTGGCACTCTGTCAAAGCCTCAATATTGTTGTATAGATGTGTTTAGGGTCAGACTCTGATCATACATGTGACATTTCGTACAGATCGGACAGAAAACGAAGAAGTTATAGAGACTTTCTGTGTCCTCAGAAATGGTCAAACTTTGAGGCCACGCCCCGGCCACACCGTCAGACTTTTGTAAGAGTTTTGGAATGCGTCTATTCCCTATGGTGTCCTGAGTGGACACGGCGAATTTCAGCTCAATCCGTTGAAGTATGCGAGGCGTGAAAAGTTTGGCAGCAGGGTCACACATCGCCAAAAATGGCCACAAACCTTCAAATGGCGGACTTCCTGTTGGGTTTGGAGGGGGGGTCCAAGAGACTTTTTTGTGCGTCTTGAGGTGATACATATGTGTGCCAATTTTCATAATCCTGTGTCAAACTGGCCAGAGGGGCTACGCGTTGGGGGCGCTATAGAGTCATTTTCCTATGTGCATTTCAAACGTCAGCAAATTTCAAAATTTTTTGGGCGAATGAATTTTTCTACCAAGTTTGGTGAGTTTTTGGGCATGTTAAGGCCCCCAAAAATGCGATCTAAGGGGGGGAAAGAAAAAAAAAAAAAATAATTAAAGCTGCAAGCAGCATTGCGGGCCCTCGCGCACCTTGCGATCCGCGGGGTCATCGCAGTCTTCTCTCCTATGCTCTTGTCTCCTATACTCTCCTGTCCTATGCTCTCCTCTTATTTCCACAGAGATACAACGAACACATGTTTACAACCAAACTTTCCTGCTACCAGTAGGTGGCGCTATGACCGTATCATCCTATTAGCATATATGTCTGTTCAGACTCGGGTCCATAGCAGTACTGTAAGATTTTGTCCACATTGCATAAAGTATATGGGTAGTACTGCATAAAACACAGCGAGTTCCTTTGTAATGGCGAACGGTCAACTTTGAGGCCACTCCCCCGCCACACGGTAATACTTTTGAAAGAGTTTTGGAATGCATCTATTCCCTATGGTGTCCTGAGTAGACACAGTGAATTTCAGCTCAATTGCATGAAGTATGTGAGGCGTGAAATGTTTTGAAGCAGGGTCAAAAATAGGCAAACAATTGCCACAAAAGTCAAAATGGCGGACTTCCTGTTGGGTTTGGAGGCGGGGTCCAAGAGACTTTTTTGTGCGTCTTGGGGTGATACACATGTGTGCTAAGTTTCATGAACCTGTGTCAAACTGGCCAGCGGGGCTACACATTAGGGCAAAAACTACAGGGAGTTCTTTTGTAATGGCGAATGGTCAACTTTGAGGCCACGCCCCCACCACACCGTAAGACTTTTGTAAGAGTTTTGGAATGCGTCTATTCCCTATGGTGTCCTGAGTGGACACAGTGAGTTTTAGCTCATTTGGATGAAGTATGCGAGGCGTGAAAAGTTTTGTAGCAGGGTCACAAATCGCCAAAAATTAACAGAAATTTCAAAATGGCGGACTTCCTGTTGGGTTTGGAGGGGGGGTCCAAGAGACTTTTTTGTGCATCTTGGGGTGATACACATGTGTGCCAATTTTCATGACCCTACTCAAAACAGGCCAGGGGGGCAGGCAGAAAAACCTATGAAAACACCACATTTTGTGTAGCCAGTAGGAGGCGCTCTGTCAAAGCCTCAATATTGTTGTACAGATGTGTTTAGGGTCAGACTCTGATCATACATGTGACATTTCGTACAGATCGGACAGAAAACGAAGAAGTTATAGAGACTTTCTGTGTCCTCAGAAATGGTCAAACTTTGAGGCCACGCCCCGGCCACACCGTCAGACTTTTGTAAGAGTTTTGGAATGCGTCTATTCCCTATGGTGTCCTGAGTGGACACGGCGAATTTCAGCTCAATCCGTTGAAGTATGCGAGGCGTGAAAAGTTTGGCAGCAGGGTCACACATCGCCAAAAATGGCCACAAACCTTCAAATGGCGGACTTCCTGTTGGGTTTGGAGGGGGGGTCCAAGAGACTTTTTTGTGCGTCTTGAGGTGATACATATGTGTGCCAATTTTCATAATCCTGTGTCAAACCGGCAAGAGGGGCTACGCGTTGGGGGCGCTATAGAGCCATTTTTATATGTGCATTTCAAAAGTCAGCAAATTTCAAAATTTTTCGGGCGAATGAATTTTTCTACCAAGTTTGGTGAGTTTTTGGGCATGTTAAGGCCTCCAAAAATGCGATCTCGGAGGGGGAAAAAAAAAAAAAAAAAAAAAAAAAAAAAAAAAAAAAAAAATAATAATCCTAAGGGTTTCAATAGGGCTCTTGCACCATTCGGTGCTCGGGCCCTAATAATCCTAAGGGTTTCAATAGGGCTCTTGCACCATTCGGTGCTCGGGCCCTAATTACAGCAACTCAGGTAAAACGAAGGGTAACAAGACGATCTGGCACTGGCAAAGGGGAACACAGGACTGAAATAGACAAAGGGACAAGACACAAGTGGAACACATTAGGGCGAGGCGAACAATCGTAAAAGGCAGGAACACATGAGAAGTAGAACACATGGACAAAAACAAGGGAGACAGGACTTTCAAAATAAAACAGGAAACAGGACAGAAGCAAAGTAACATCACACAGAAAGCCAGAAACAGTACAACACAGGGAAAACCAGAAAAACAGAAACCCAGACCTAAACTACAAACCAGAAAATAACCGAAAATGCTAAATCATGACACATTGAGCTCCCCAGCATGGAATAAAATTCAGTGACACATTTACCATGACATGTTGTTGCATATAATAATATGTTAGTTAATTATTGCTTGGGGAACACTGACATGAAGCACTTTCTGTCACTCTCCTGTCAATTTCAACTCGTATAATTCCCACTTTTATGTCAGGTGCTCTTTGGGTAATTGTTTTGCTTTTTTATTATCAGTGCTTGGGTTATCCAACCACCGTTTTGTTTGTTTGTTTGTTTTTACACAAATAATAACTGTGGTAGTCAGGATAATGGTGACAAAGCTTGTTGCAGATGGTTGAAGTTTGCCTCATTTTTCTTTAATGCTGTAAAATGGTCTGTTTTAGCCAAAACCACAATCCTTTCCTGGACCTCATCAAGTAGTAAACCATGAGTGAAAAATAAAGTTACAGATCAGAATGGGGACATGTAGTATGTGAAAGCAACACCAAGTATTATCAAAGCACAACAACTAAGCCTCCTGGGTAAAAGTCTGAAGGAAGGTTTTATCCACCAGTGTTGAAACTTCTAAATCTGCCTAACTGTAACTAGCAGGTTTGATGTCTAAACTGATGAACAAAGATGAGAAAAGTCCTCAAAGGTGAGCTTTAATAAGCCGAGAAAAATCCAACAAAGAAACTAAGTACAAACTAAACAGTCAAAATTGGGTAAAGTATACAAGGTTATTTACGCAATGACATGATATAGACCACATATGTATTTGATTATATAAGCTTACACTTAGAGAAAAACACATCTATAACTCTTACAGAGAGTTAGGGAGGAACTCTTTGATGAGGTGAAGGCCGA
Organism: Parambassis ranga; assembly: GCF_900634625.1. Classification (NCBI taxonomy): domain Eukaryota; kingdom Metazoa; phylum Chordata; class Actinopteri; family Ambassidae; genus Parambassis; species Parambassis ranga. Next base: position 2,525,523 of record NC_041030.1, on the reverse strand, counting down.
AGCACTAGGAGCCACGGACCTAAGATAACCCAAAAGAAGCCCAGGTAATGCTTAAAAGCAGTACAAGACGCAGTACTGACTGACAAGGACGAAATGGATCACAAGACTCAAATTAACAAGACACAGGTGAACACAAACAGGGCGGGCAGGTAATACAAATGGAGGGAACACAAGAGGAAGGAAAATGAGACTTTCAAAATAAAACAGCAAACGTAACCAAAACCTCAGAAAATACAAAATACCAGAATAACTGGGAAACCATAGAAATGAAAACAAACCCAACAGGACCAGGGATCATGACAAAGTTAATGCAGGCAATACATGGCTTCTTCTGGTGACAGGGGAGCATTAGCGATGTGTTTCGCAGGTCGGACTGCTTCTGCGGCGTATTTAAGGGTCATGGCAGGGTGGTTTCAGCCCTACTATGCCCGGGTCTTTTTTAGGACCTTAGAATTTATGAAAGTACAATTTAGTGAAAGTATAAATGATACCTTTTTACCAGATATTCGCAGATTTAACAAAACAAACACCTCACTGTACTTTCACACCGCTGTCCATGCAGCATTAAAGAAGATCTTCTCTGAGGGCCTTGCACCTCTAGGGGCACATTTCTGAATAGTTAGATTCCATTATCTGATAATTCTCTACTTCTGAATCATTCCCAATTTAACATCCAGTTAATCTGGGAGCTTAAGTAAAAAATGTCGAATCAAAGGGAAGAGCTGCAGGGTTTTTACACCAGCACTGGACAAAGGTAGGACAGATAGTCAGATATCCTCTGAGGGTCCTATGTTGAATTAAGCTTTTATATAAAAAAGGAGATTGTACTGTGATATTTATCCAGGCTGGTGTCACGCCATCATGTTTGTGTAATTCTCTGAAATGTGTGTGCAGCCTGATGTAAAGCGCAGCAGAAGTATCGGTTATTATAGAAGACAGTCAGCCACCAATAGCTTATAAATCAAAGGGCTTCTGCTTCAGTATAAATAACAAATGGCATGGCGGAGCGAATGGCAGTGGGGGTAAACATGTATTCACAATATTGGATGAGTCATCAACTGGAAGGAAAGGAAATCCTATTGTCACATGGAACTGAGAGTGATTCGGCCTGATGTGGAATGAAAAATCCTCTTAGTGTTATGCAGATGAAATGGCAGATACAGGAAGAAAGATGACATGGGCTCGTCTGTCAAAACCAGATGCAGAACTAATCTTATCAGCCTCGTGGATTCTGGAGGAACAAAGGCTTCCGGCTGGGGTAGAGCTTCTAGGTGCTCAAGGATGAAGGGAGATGAGAAGATGGAAAGGATGTGCTCAAGGTTAGTTAGTGTAGAGAAGACACAGTAACTAGAATGAAAGAAGCCTTTGATCCAGCACACATTTACTGTACAATACATGTATCTTTCAACCAGAATTACTCATACTGTCTTTTTCAGTGCATTCAATTGTCAGGTCATTTAACATTAGTCAACTCATTTCTGATGTCAGATCTATTTCATTGTTTTTCTTGAAAGGGAATATCCATTGGATCTACTGTAAGTACAACTCTATAACATTATTATGGGGCTAGTACATCCTAACCTCTGTTTGGATTATTTATATGTATAGTAGTCCTCCATGCTTTTGCAAGATGAACGTGGTGTGTGTGTGAATGTGGAAACTATTCAGTCTCAAAACAATAAAATGCATTATGACACAAGCTTTAGGGCAGAAAATGTGTTTTCGACGTGCTGCTTTAACCTTGGATACATATATAAAGAGGGCTGGTCAGGGTGATGCCACTCAGCCTTACTATGCTTTTGTTATCGGACATGGCACTGCTGCGAAAAAAAAGCACACATCTTGCCCAGCAATCTATGAATATAAAAGACAACTCCAAGCACAAACAAGGTCAATGACTACTCCTTGCAGAAAGATGTTTTTTTAAATTCTTTGTTCTTCTTGTAAACTTTTTCGAGAACCTTGATGCACAATTTTTAAATTTTTAATTTTAAGTCCACATGCATATACAATGGGTTAACTAGTGTCGCAGGAAAACGTTTTGAAAATGTTCTTTTTGTCCCTTTGGTAACCAATTATTCTGTATGGCTAACAACAACAAGATATTATTTCTGCTTCAGCTGTGTACTGTATTTATTGGATGACAGCACAATTGATAATATCTATTGGATTGGATGATAACCGATAATGCTCATTTAATGGGATAATAACACACGGTAGGTGCTATTGGATGGGATCACAAATTGATGACAACAGTCAATCAATGGAAGGTAGAGTAGGGCCTGATTAGCCTTATGTAAGGGAGTGATAACAGGTAAAAACTGCTTACTACAATGATAACATAGAAACAGCTACAATATATAAAAGCATACAGTCTAATCAACACATTTGTATCCTGTGCAACTCGATGTTTAATTAAAATGTGTACAGTTAAATAATTTAGAAGAAAAGTTTCATATTATTTATATGCTAATGTGGTTATAACCCTGTTTTGGTTGTTTGAATTTATCACGAACATTGACTGGAAGAAGAAGTTATATTTATCCATATTTATTTACCAACAGCCATCAACAAAGCAACATTAAAAGCAGAAAACTCTGTAACAGTGTATAGGATTTTGGAGTGCAGACGGAAAGAGCCATCTGTCAGCCACTCAGAGCGACAGCTGTACTTTCACCAACATCTCTTAAGTTATTATATGATGGCTTTTTCTAAGTACTCTCATATTTTACTGACGTCACTCCTAATTTGGATCTTTTCCTTCTGTACACCCTGTCCCCTATCTTTATGTGATAAGTAGTCATTTTGCTGTTAAATGGGGTTCACTTTTTGAAGAGTGGTAGATGAAGAGAGAGAGAGAGAGAGAGAGAGAGAGAGATGGAGAGGGGTGGGAATCAATGGGAAGATATGGATAGAATGTCAGTGGGTGGGGAGATGGAGAGAAAGTTGAAGTGTGGGAGTATTCTTGAGAGATACATTTATCATGCTATAATTGCAACCTCTTTTCTAATGTGGAAGTATATCATGTGAAGAAGTGAGTGTGTGAAGAGTTGCTTTGAAGATCATCTCTCAGCATGAGAAGATTATAGAAATGCAGCCAGGGCCAGAAGCACTTGAGTGTCAGTTTGAACCAGAAGGAGCTCTAGACTATGATGCCCTTGGCCATGGTTTAAAATAACTGAGAAGGGTTATTATTAAATGGATGGAGGAAAAGCATTCCAGGAGACACAAAACCAAAAATCATGAAAATTATATATCATATTTAAATAATTCTAAGTACGAAAACCTACAATATTATAGTTACTGTAGAAAAAAACAACTTTAACAGCCGCTCTTCCAATGTTCCAAAGCAGCTGCAGACCAGAAGCCATGTGAGCAGAGCTAGTGTAGTCTGTATGTGTCTGTCTGTAGAAGTTTTTTGTGCCCCTTTGGAAGATTCAGATCATCACCATGTTCATTGTCCACCTAAACTCCGGGTTAATCCAAACATAGGCTGGAGTGTGAGTGAAACTGAGGCAGATGGGCTGTCATGAAAAGTTCCAGAGAAGAAGCCCACCATAGGTTCCTGCCCCTGGCAGTCAATGCGGTCACACCCATAATTATGCAAAATTTTAATTATTCATAAAAATTATAGGTTGCATAATCCATGTACAGTTGTCATAATACTGCTGTACCAGGCTGTAAACATGCTTATTTCTGTGGGTATTGATTCTCTTTTGGAGTCTGTCCCTAGAGGCTGCAGGTGCAGTTTTTGACACAGGCTTTACTTCCCAGCCCCAGAGGTTGGTGACTTTTTCAGAAGCCACCGCACATCCCTACACAGAGAATTAAAAAAAAAAAAAAGATGGATAGTTTTCATAGGAGCAGACTAAGCCTCTCTTTGCCTCTGATGTGTTTTGCTTTATCAGGTTCCACCTCTTATCGAGTCTCTGGCTCAGATAAGTGTCACATTTGGTTTCCATGAGCAACAGATTTAAAATATAATACGATATTTGTTGTTCAACAAAAAAAGCAGCACCTTCACAATATGAACAGTGAAGGGAAATGGATCTTCACAATTGTTGTTGAATAACTAATATGAAGAATAAAAGATGACATTTACATAGCTGCTCTTGGATATAGACTAAATATCCTTATGTTCAGTATGTTTAAAGTGTATTTGAGGTGATTTTCTGCACATACACATCCAAAACTTTCACTTTACATTCAGTTACACAGTGCATCAGGGCAACCTTGACTATCACCATTGCAGTATTAATAGTAGAAATACAGGAATATGTATGGCACTATCCTTAGCTCTGTAGCAGACTGTTCATACCCTTTGCAACTATGCAATGCAGCTCCTCCATACTTAACCCTTAACTCTTGTTCTCTTCTTTTGCAAAGGGCTGAACCTATTCTGACCCGAATGAAGGAGGATCACACTCGCATCATCCTGCCCGCCATAGACAACATCAAGTACAACACGTTTGAAGTGCAACAGTATGCTAACGCCGCTCACGGCTACAACTGGGGTCTGTGGTGCATGTACATCATCCCTCCACAGGAGTGGCTGGATAAGGGCGATGAGACGGCCCCTATCAGGTGAGGGCCCCAGCTGGTGAACAGTGTCCATTATAGATGAGGATGTTTGATGAAATATGAATAGCCTTGGGGTATGACTTATTCATGTGTGGAAGCACTAAACGTAGGGGCACTGCAGTCCAGTGTGCCACCCTAACACACATACAGCCTATAGAAAGCTGTCTAATTACCAAGGTGAATAACTTGATTTGATTGCATTCATTTTGATGCAGGATCATGAGGCCATGGTGTCGTGTTGTCATTTGTGTAATAGTGTGTTGAATGTGAGCAGGGTACTATATTATTCCACCTCTGATTGAAGCACAGTGCAGGTTATGGCAATTGTTTATATATAATCTTCGCTTTGAGTGAACGCAGACTAGATGAAGGAGGCGGAGTCATGTGACTTAAGCTTGTTACATACTCCACTAGAACAGAGAAATTTGTTCTCGCTATCGGCGCTCCGAGAAGAAAGTGACGTCACTTTGTTCTCAGGGCCCCGCTTTCGGAGGTCTTGCAGCTTGTTCTTGACACACCGTCCGGGCAGAACTTTTTTCTTGGTCGGGTCCGAGAACTGCTGTGTGATTGGTCAGAATTTTATCGTGGGCGTGGCCAATAATAAGAAGCACTTGTTACATACTCCTGGAGTATGTAACAAGCTTTACACAGAGTTTTTATTTTATTTATTTTATTATTTTATTATTTAACCCAAGGTGACAGCATAACCGAAATAATGGACATGAGTAAGACTACATTGGTTAGAGGTTCTACGTGTCGGTTTCGGTATACTGTTGTCAGTTGCCCAGCCTTATTTCAAAGGTTATGAAGGACAGCTTGAATATGTTGCTTTACGTGGATGAAGTGAAACTACAGTTTGTAGCATTTTGGAGGAGCAGAGCACAGAAGGTCAAAGCCAAATCCAACCTGAGGCAGCTTTTGGATTTTTATCTTTTCCATATTCATGTTGCTGAATGCTGGATTGCAAATGCTGCTGTGCGCTTGGTGCATTGCAGTTTTGCTGCTACAGTGTCAGATCTCGAAGACATCCCCAGTAACATAAATATAATCAGCCGTTCCACACAGGGAGGTGAGAGGTCAAGGTCGGTGATACAACAGCAGTTTTGATCAGCCTTCTTTGTATTGTTCATCAGGACACAGCTGAGCAAAGCACAGGTCATGTAGTTAAAGAACAGAATACCTAACCTCCTTCTGTTGTGCTGCAGATCTGGAGTATGCCAACAGGTAACCTTTATTTGTTTAATCAACCTTGTATTATTACTTTGGAATAAAGAAAACAGTTTTGGAATAAAGAAAAATACATCAGTATATCTTATGGGTTGATTCTAAATCCATGGATGGAGTCAGCAGGTCTCATAGCCAGTAGACAAACAATAAACATCCTGATGCTTACAGCCAGAACATCCTGTTTTATCCCAACCCCTGGACATCCACACATGATGTAATCTGACCAAGGATAAAAAAAACTGAACTGCAAACCAAAGTTTATTACCCTGCTCAGTCCACTGCAGGCAACACAATAACACTTTCACTTGATAACACGAGCATCTTATACAAACAAACAATGTGATGACGGTTTATTCGGTGGACTTAAATATTGGATGTCTTATCAGAGCTGCATAGAAATCATGTATTACTGAGTATCAACTGCTATTCTCTAGATAGGAAGACGATAAGAGGAACATTTCAGACATTGCAGAGCTGGTTCATTTTCCCTATTGACACTTTGCTGCAAATGGACAGATCACCTCCAGGGCCAGCTGAAGTGTGTCGGCTGGGTGGATTTCTATTGGAAATCATTCTCCTGCTTGTTTCCTCAAGGTTTTTACCCATCAACAACAGAAGCTCTGTGACCTCTCAGAGCTCCGTCTCAAAGCCTTTTCTGTCTGTTTGAACACATTCAGCAACAAAGAGAGTGAAAGGGTACAAGACGGCGAAAAACTGCCACATTCTGAGAGTACAGAGGATTGCAACCACTTTGGAGATATACCTGAAATAGGCTTTTTTTGCAACTGTGGTGATTATTGACAAGACAGGGTAGGAACTTCAAAAATACATTTGATGTTTGGACAGAAAAACTGAAATCTCCTACAACATGAAAAAATGTTGCTTCCCGTGTAGAAAGCTGAGTGCTGCTTTGTATGACATGTACCAACAAATATTTATATGATCTACTGTGGACCAAAGAACACACTTTAAATCAGTTGTATGCAAGGAAATTACACATATCTGATATTTCAGTGAAATAAGGAAATAGAGAAACAATTATTTTGCCTATGAAAGAAGCAAAACGTCTGAAGCCAAAACTAAACAGCAGGTTTAAAAAAACATTACATCATTAATTATAACCAGAAACTGTTTAAAAAAGAGAATTTTCTGATATTCAGTGGTCCTTGAATGCATCATGTGCAATATCTGATTCCACTTGTGTCAATAGTTCACACACGACCTCACGAAAAGCACCATATTTGGTTGATAACACAACACATGGTTATAGGAGTCAAGATTAATTATAGCCTGTGGTTAAGTTTTGTTTAAAAACACATCTAAATGCAAGTCACACATTTAGGTAATATACATAGTTTCAGTTTTTCACTTTAAAAAGCTAATAATGCTATTGGACTTCTCTCTTTTAGCCACAATTGTGCTGTTTCCACAGAGGTGCAGTGAAGCATGTGTCTACCTTATCTAAAAAATATGAGGTATGTGTTCAGTGTTGTAATGAATGTGTCTACTCAAAACAACAGACCTGCCATGGAACTGTGAAAACTTCTCACTTTTTTTTGGAGAGAAGTCAGCAATCCTAAAATGAGTGTGTTTATAAAGCCATATCGTGCATACATGCATCAGATGTTCATGTTGCAAGCGGGGACCCAAATTTAAGGGAGTGTGAGGGACGGATGGGGCCCTGCAGGCTGACCATCTGTACACTAAAAATATCCAGACATTAAATGAGAAATCCACTGGAAGGTTTCAGCATCAATCTGTGAAGTCTGATGGAGAGCTGGAGTTATTCTGTGATTTTTCCTCCTGCTCTTTGTGAGCACACTGAGAAGCGAGATCGTTGTGTGCCTCCAGGTACAAAGAGCCAACACCACAGAGGTGACAAAGAGAGAACAATAGCTCTGTGTGTCACTCCTACATAAAAGAAATAAAAGTGAACTCGCTGCAGTCTGTTTCATCATAGCCTCGTAAAAAACTGCTGTATTTCCTCTTCTGTGACTGACTTCCCTCCAGTTGCAGCTGTAACATGTGGACGTATGTAATTTAGCCTGCTTTTTGGAGGAACAGCTGGCTCCAATTATTCATTTAATTGGCTTGAGTTAATTGGCTCTACTGGGGGAATTACTTTTTAATGCTTAAATATTGCTTGTTTGATCACTTTGCACTCCAGACAAATAAGAAAGGCAGCAAACTTTGCTGCTATTTAAATGTTAAAATAGGCTAATTAAGTTTTATCGTGTGCCAACATGAGGATGTTTCTTTCACCTTTACAATTTGTGCGTTTTATTATGACCCGATTCTGTGCAAGAGGCAGGTGTTTGCATTGGCAGAAAGCTTAATAGTAATGGAAACGCTCTGAAGTAAACTGTACAAAGTTTGTGCAGTGCAGACAGGCAAGGTAGGTCACTTGTCACAAGATGAGAACTGATGAGGTGGCTGAGCTGTGTGCTGTGCCTGTCTTTTTTTATCTTCAACAGCCAGCGCAAATAATGGCACTTTGAAAGCCTCCCTGTCATTCCCGTTATAATTTAAACAAGACTGTGCGAGAACACCATTAAATTGTTATCATAGGACGTATTTAACTACAACTGTCACTCACCAATCACCATGGAGTGGAAAAAAAAGTCTTGTAAAGTTTAAGAAGAAAAATGTGTTTATTTCACACACAAAGTTTTACTTTGAGTTACATAACTCATAAGGCCTAAATGCTAAAACAAAAACTGCTTAGAAATATGATTCAGTTTTATATTTATCTACTGCTTCTGGATTTCCAAACCAACCCACTTTACAATGGTGATCCAGACAGTGTTATATATTATATGCCTAAACCTAAAAGCACCTTCCTTTTTGGCTCAGGCACTGTACAGCTCAGTACACTCCTTTATTGCAGAGTCAATGAATCACCACGTAGTTCCTGCAGCACTTTACTGCACTTCCAACTGCTGTGTCTCTCAAACTTAAGCACACATTTGCCTTTGGTTAGTGTGTATGTGTGTGTGTGTGTGTGGGTGTGTGTGTGTGTGTGTGTGTGTGTGTAATATGGTGAACTCACCCCAGGCATCTTTCCAGGAAGAAAAATCAGGTTACTCATTGGTCACTTTACAGGAAGAAATAATGTAGCACAGGACCTAGTGCTTTTTGTGGGGCTTTGTCCTGAGCACTTAAAACCTGACATATAATGGTACTGAAAAGCAGTCTGGGGGCAGTGGAGGGGAAAAGGGAAAGGGGGAAAAGTAAGCAGCTTTTGTGTGTGAAAAACAAAAAAAAAAGATAAATTATTATTCTGGATCACTGTGGGACTGGGATGGCCAACATGGTTTAGTTTCATCTAAATGTTAAGGTTGCTCCATGTTATATGTGATAAATTAATATTTATAGTATGAAAAGTGTAGCACATAGTTGTGAAACCATATAAATAGGCCTAGTTTAGTGTCTTTTAGCAGATTTAAATTTTGCAAATGGAAGCAAGCAAACATACAGTGTTCTGTTTATTTGTTATAATAGGGCATTTAAAAAAGCCTATATTCATTGGGCCATCAGGTTGACTGTTTGTTCATTAAAGTAAACATTGGCCTGATAATATTTTTTTTTCCTTCTGAAATATATTTATTATTTATCCATCACTCACAATAGTCTCTCTTATCATGGCTTTAGAGAAAGCAATGCAGAATAGGTATATTGTTCCTTTTGGTGATCTGGCAGTTCCATTCATTTTCAAGCACTGCACACAGACGGAGTGCCTCTATGTTGCACATGTGCATTCATCTCAAATAAATTAGATTTTTGCTCTTGATAAATGGTTAAAAGCTGCTTCACTTCATCATATTAAAACTTTCCCCGAGTGCAGATGTATTTTCCTTTATTTATTATAAGTCCAACGCACATTACTCAATGTTAGATGGCTAATTTTTTAAAGTATTATAGCAATGAAAAACAAAAACATTTAAGAGAGCAGCAGTAACAAAGGAGAGAAGACAGCAGACAACATTTTGGAACATGTAGCCATTGAAGCAGCACAAAATGACATCATAGCCAAAACAATACTTAACCCCTTTTCCCCCACAAATTCTCCAAATGATCAATGTGCCGGATATGAAAAAGTGGCATTAATATACACCTGACATAAAGTAAAACATAGAAAGCACATATCAGGGTGTTAACAGTGTTAGCAGCAGCATACACAGCTATGGACAGAGTGCATTATGTCACCTGTATGTTTCTGAACTGAGTCTTTGTGGGAGGCTCTGGCTGTCGGCATGTTGGCCTAAACTCCAAATACAGGCAAGGAGGTGGAGCACAACTGGGGCTGAGGCAGGTGGGAAGTCGCAGAAGCAGGAAGTTTGTGCTGTGATTAAAATTGAGCCCCTAGAGGCTGCCAGGTGAACTGCAGTCGTAACACTTGCATGGGCTTTATTTGCCAGCCCTGGAGGCTGCCGCTTGGTTAGTAGTTATTATATATATATATATATATATATATGTGTGAGTGTGTGTGTGTACAGACATAATAACACTCTCTCTCTCTCTCTCTCTCTCTCTCTCTCTCCCTCTGTCTGCTTTCCCAGAACTCCAGCTATGATTGGTTGCTCCTTTGTAGTAGATCGTGAATACTTTGGTGAGATTGGTCTGCTGGATCCTGGCATGGAGGTGTATGGAGGCGAGAACATCGAGCTTGGCATGAGGGTAAGGAGCGCACATTATTACCAAAGCTACCGCTGAAATCAATTCAAATGAGGAGACTTTGATAAATGGAAATGTAGACTTTTTTAAAACTAAATTAAAACTCACTGTGTTAACAGGAAGATGAAATTGCTCTGAGAATTGCTGCAAGTAAAGTTTTTTGTTAATGAGGCACTTGTTCAAAAGCTGGAGGCTTCTCTCTCTCTGTGTGTGAGAGAGAGAGAGAGAGAGAGAGAGAAGGTGTACACCAAGAAGGCATCACAAAAAGCCATAATTACAAATTCAATATTTCAGGGGGTAATACTTAGACGAACTGTCCCGGTCGGAATGATTTGTGAAATCTATATTCAGACTTTGGAGCAGCTTAAGATGAAGTTTTCTTATGTTTCCCCAGCCAGGGGGGATACAGCTTAAGATACAAAACCCAGGGGCGTCAACAGAAGCTATGATTAAACTTTGCAAAGTTTCTTAGATGGGAGTGAGAGAGACCCCCCCCCAAAAAAAAATCCCTTTAATGCAAATCTTCAGCCAACCCAAAGGCTCCAAAGCCTGTATACGGAAAATGTAAATCTCTTTTGCTGCTGCTTTGAGTTGAATTTAACGCTTCATGTGAGCGAAGGGCTTGCTGAAGAATTGGTTAGCGTTTAAATTCAGAAAATGTTTCTCTCCAGCCGAGTGGAACCTTTCTGAATTTAGACACACTCCTTTGACTCATTGGAATGAGAAATGCTTGAAAGATCCCGGTCTACATTTAACGTCATCCCCACATGCATTTCAAAATCTTAAGATAGCTTCAACGACACCTCTGTTTACTTAAAAAAAAAAAACAAAGAAACAAATCACTTGAGCGGCGGTTGCAGAATGGATCTTGGTTTACACATTGCTGCAGTGCTTTATTCCAGCAAGCGACATGTATCGTTGTTGATGATCGTTTCAGAGCCTCATTATTCCACACAGAGTAGCTTTCCTCTATATAAATAGCATGTTTTCCTTGCCATCTACTATAATGACACCATCATCCGGTCTCTCGTGTCTTTAGCAGATATTTGTTTTGCCATTACTACGGAGTGGTAACTCAGCATTTTCTATTATGTACCAACTACCAGCGGCCTCCCCAAGGTTACACAGTGTTTTCACATTCAGCAGGGATGCTTATATGTACCTAACAAACCGTGCAACTGTGTTAGCCGAGGTTCGTGGGGAGGGAGATCAATTCAGCTACAGCAGCTAAATAAAGTTGGAACAACTCTATTGAACTGTGTGATATAGTGTAACAGTGAACCCATTCTGGCTTTCACACATACAAGCTCCTCATTGACTTCTTGGCTTTTCCGAGCCATGAATATTTACTGTAACTTTTTGATTCATGAAGTGAAGAGAATATCCCTCTCTGTCTGCAAACACAATGCCATCACAAATGCAATTACCTCTCCTCCTGTTTGGCTTGTCTGTGTGGAAATAAAAAGCACGCCATGGGGGAAAAAAAGCGGGGGGTGGCATTCAACACATGCACAAGCTTGAATAGGTCCACAGTCAACAACCCGCTTCAACCATTCATAATGTACAGCTGCTAATGGAATGGAGTCAGCCTTCTGGCGAGTGGACAGCAATTACTCCTCTGCTGTGTCTCAGGCAGCTCATTGTAGTGCGAGCAGAGGAGTTGCCATTTGGGATAGGTTTGATTGACAAGAACATGTTTAACAATTAGCCAGGGCAGCTCACAATAGCTGAGCCCGTCCGGTATCATCTGACTGCGAGGGGGGGGGGGTCACTCTCAAAGGTTATGGTGTATTTATCATTTACTGCAAGTTGGTTGGCTGTAGGTAGGAAAAAAAGACAGCGAATGCAAAGAACTTGCCTCTTTTGTAAGCAGAAAGGACGCGGGAGATGATTATGCAGCACATAGGACAATGTGTGGTAACCAAGGGAAGGAGATATAAATGAAAGATCGCACTGAAGTTTTCTGTTTGTGGAGGGGTGAAATAATTTATAGGGTAGGGCCAAAAGAAACAGAGATAAAAGTGCAAAGAAAATGGATAAAAAGCTGCCCCAGCATCATACAGTAAAGGAAGACACATCTCCAGCCACTTAGGTTTATCTACACAAATTATAAACATCATTAAAAACAATGAAATGAATCTAGAGCATGCTTTTTTGTATTGAATCAGCATGTGGCACTGCTTAATATTTCAAAGAGTCTCCTTTTGCTTCATCTAGTATCTTGGTATCTTCACCTTTGTAAATAATTGTAAATGGTGTGGCTGCACGTCTTGTTGTCCACCAGGCAAACGGAAGGAAAAAATGGTTTGGGACAAAAAATGATGAATTCTGCCAGAAGTGACAATATGAGTTTATCTTGTAATGTGTCTCCTACCACTCCTGCTTTGCTGATACAGCATCTCAGGAGGCCGAGACATTGCCATTCATTTCAGAGTTCCTGTGGGTGCAGATGTAATACTGTACTAACTCTGTCCGCAAATATAATACAACATTAAATCTACCATGGGGCACCCCCAACAAGTGGTATTCCAGCTAGTTCCTGAGAAAAAAACCATTGTGTATAAATTCAATTCAATTATGCCTACAGTATTTTTTGCTTATAAAGAAAGAAAATAGCTGCTACACTTGACTGACCAAGGTCTTATGTGGGTGTATGTTGCCAAACACAAGCTACATATGGGGAAAGTAAAAAGTATGGGAACATGTGAAAACAACATGGAACCAGAAAATCAAAACACACAAAATAAACAGTACAAAAATCTACCACCTACACTGGTCTCTGCATACAGTTTGTTCTTGTGAATAATTTTCAGCCCATCTTCACTAGCTGCATCTCTTGGTGTTCATGGGGGAGGGGAGTCATATTGATAGGAGAAAACAAAACCACTCATGGTGTCATGAACCTCAGGCTCCTGAGTGTCCTTTAGCTCTTTAGTCATACTTTTGCAGCTGTATTGGATGGACCCATGGTGCTAATACGTTTATGCTCTGCTAATGTAAACATAACATAAGGTTGTATTTTAGGCTACATCCACATGTACCATCAGTATAAGTGTAAACGTGTTGTATCTAACGGATGTATTGTGTGGCTTCTTCCTCTCTTTTTTTTCTTGCAAGGATGTGTTGATCATTTTTATAAAAGTACAGATATATGCTGCATTTGTGTGTGACAGTGCTGATGCAGCTGCAAATGGTCTCATAATCGTATGATAGAAAAAAAACTTGTTACATTACACTTTGCCCTTTTCCTTAAGTCTTGATCTAACATAAATCAGTTATACGACTTGCACAAATTTAATTCATAAACATTTTACCAGCCACAGCATAATGGTAATGGTCCTGCCAAAAGTAGTTTGGATGAGTTCACTTAGCCATCAGGATACCATCCAAGCTGCTTTATGAAGTCTGTCTCATTTTCATAACAGTCCAATCAATCAGTCCAAGAAACTCAAGTGTGATCTCACGGGGTGGCCTGCTTGTCTTGATGACATTTATTAAACTCACCAGGAACTCCTTTCAGAAGTAATGAACCAAAAAATTATTTCTTTTTTTTTCTTTTTCTTTTTTTTTTGAAGCCCTGTCTCCATAACCACCTGGGCTGGGCCTCAAGGCATCTGGTCATAATCTCTCAGTAGTGAGGAGAATGGAGCTAATTAAAGTCTAGCGGTACCAGCAGCCAGACAGGAGCGGGATATAATTACACTTCACTTGGTTCCCTCTGCATCCGGAGCACAGTTATTACAGTGTGATGACAGTTTGTTTTAACACTTTTTAGTTTAAATTGGAGTTTTCATCAGTATTATGTATTAGACATTTAACAGAAAATGTACCACATATAATTCACCCATTAAAATTACAAAAGCTTGCCACAGAAAATGTGCTTTTCTGTGAAGAAACAGATATGCGTATGCGTGTCCATAATCTTAGATGCCTATCATAAAGACTCCATACAATGACTTTTAGGCCTACAGGTAACTAACTGTCACTGTGACCCGTGCCTCTCAATTTTGGCCCAACAAAGTCATCCCCACAATTTTTCATATACAAATGCTGTAATAAAAGTAGTAGTAATATTCTAATAAATAGAACATGGTTACCAAGTTAATATTCTAACACCTAATTTTGTAATAAAGGAAGCAATACTGACTTCAGCTGGGTCAGCTGCAGGTCCAACTCCATCATCACACCTGCTCTGTTACAGAGGATGTCTCAAAAAAGGTATTGCTACATAAAACACATAAAATAATTTCAAACACACATTTTGAGCATTTTAAATTTGAATTAAATTCCATCCATACATCCATTTGTCCTGTACTACAGGGTCAAAAGGGGGCTGGAGCATATCTCCATTACAGTATGTGTGTTTAATTTAGTGGCCCTGCAGCCACTTAATTAAACACACACACCATCATACTTACCCATGTTATTTGTTAACAATAAAGAATTCATCAAGGTTATATATTTTAGTTTCTTTCTAACATGTTAAAAACTGGGACAGAGACAATAAACTCAGCAGCTCATCTTACAGTGTGCTTTGTATGCTACCCACTATTCTCTCAGTCAATCTATTTCTCCAGATGGTTTCTTTGATGAAAAAAAAAGACTCAACATGATCCAGTAAGCATTATTTCAGGTGGCACAATAACAGGTGCTGCCTCATAGCAGTTGGTAGACGCAGTCGGATGTTGCTTTAATTTTTTTCATACAAACATCTGCCCACTGATATAAACCTGGACACTTTAACACAGTTGATTAACCTCACTAACCATCTGCATTTGTAAATACAAATGGATTGAAAGGGAACTGAAACACTCCAGATGTATTCATTTGCTAAGAGTAGGACGGCTGCGCATATGTTGCTGTAACTATTCTGCACGCTGAATTTGAGTAAATGGGCCTCAAGTAGAAACTTGATTTTGTTTATAACTTATTTTATTATTATCCCTTAAATAAACAACAACAGGTTTAACACCAAGCAGCAGCAACACGTTAGCACCACTGGAGAAGGTGACATTTCTGGGTTAGATGGTGTGGAAGTCTGACAGTAGCTGTTGTGAGATAACTAGCAGTAACAACTTCAACAATGACTGCAAAGATAAAAGTGTTACAAGCATCACTCCTGGAAATAGTGATGATTTTTCAGAATCAACAAACATAGTTAAGTTGTCCACTTTCATGCTTTGCATCATATACCAAGCAGTCTGGCAGTTCCATATGGTGCATCTTCTGTTATTTCAATATAAAGAAACTCAAAGTAATGCTTTGCAGTAGCATTGCACCCTCCAAACCTAGGGGGAGCCCTGGAGCAATTTTTTCAATTAAAACCTTATTGTGTTGCAGCAGCTTTCACACAGGTGTGCTAAATAATCAATACAACATGGTCATAATTAAAAAGCATTTATATAACACAGATACAGAGATACATAGAACAAAGATAACAGTGAACACTACTTCCTATCTGGAGGAATTTACTTGGTGTAGTTTACAACAAGTCTGTGTGGCCTGACAGTTTATTTCTGTGCAGATTTCTAGTGACTGTCTTCTCTGGGTCACTCGTATAAAGCATAGAAGTATAGAACGGTCAGGAGTACCCGGGGGTTTGGATACAGGCAGCTAGGTGGAGTCTAGAGTTTAAACTAAGGTCGGTACACAAAATTGCCAAGAAGGCAAAGGCACAGGTCGGGCTTGACCAGAGCAGAAGCATAGTCGGTGCACAGTTTGGTAACGTGAAACCAGTCTTCCAAGCAATGGTAAAATAGGGGCATTAGCCTACTCACCATCCGGGTATGTACACTGGGTGGGGCAGCATGAGACAATCCACCGGTGTTGGGGAGTGAGCTGAATCGGTAGTCTGGGTACGAGGCAAGGTTCAATCCAAAAGGCAATCCACACAAGCAAAGGTACAGAGCAGGAACGATCATACACAACAGACTTGGATATATCGCTAGAACGCTTGGTGAATCAACAAGATAATGAACGAAAGACAGGAAGTCCATCCCTTAAGGGCAGGCATGCTAGTGAAGGATCCTTGGGTTAGGGACCCGACGGGTCAACCGGAAGTGCCTGCTAACCCTGAAGTAGCTGGCTTCCATGATGTGAGTCCAAGGTCTGGTTTCCGACAAGAACAGTGATTTGTGCTATGGATAAACAAAGAGGACAGATCTTGGGGCAGCTAATAATATATACCCTGGTAGTTTTTTGTTTGTGTGAAAAATCATCTGTTACTCTGTGCAAGTTAAAGTAAATAAAACCTGCTCAAAAGAAATACTGCAGGTCTAATAATTTTCTTTAACTGTATTTCTTCTCAAATATCTCGCCAGAAAAAAAATAAGCTGTCATATGATTCTTCTAGCTTCCATATATCTAAACAATCTTCATGCACTCTGTATATTCACAGAAAAGTTAGCACAGGGCTGTCATTTTCTTTAAATCGCTCTGCCAGCCGGCTGTGTTGATGCTGTTGTTTACTTATGTGATGGGGAGGCAGCTGAACAGGATTAATACAGTAAATGTTAATGGCAGGTGCAGTGGCAGTGTTTGATAAGTCCCAAGCCAGGTACCTTCTGATAAGCCTACTCCCTTTAGGAACAGCAGCAGTCTCTCTACCTATTCAAAGCAATTTAATAGTGCAGGTTGGCCCAGTGCATTCAGCATATAGCAACATTCAGATTACACTATGATAAACTGACTGGTGTACAAAGCGTCAGCAGTGCCTGACTCCTCCTCCTCCTCCTCCTTCAGGCTGCAGCCCTTCACAGCGAAAGCAGTCACCTTGAAAAGGACAGGGACGTCATTATGGGCCTCAGCCATCTGTGGACACTAGCCATTCTGGCAGCTTCAAAATCAACAGCGTGCCCATGTCCATCAAACAGCAAATGACAGTGGGCGCTCACCATATGTGAGCTCTTTCCAACAATCTGACTCATTCCAAAGACAGGAAGAAAGGCCTCAGAGGTACTCTGATGTTACACTTAAGCAAATAGAAGAGTATAAATGTGGATGAAAGCCATAATGAGTAATGCTTTATTGGACAAGGCAACATATACCGAGCAGTCTGGTGGTTCCATATGGAGCATCTTCTGTTATCTCAATATAAAGAAACACAATGTAATGGCTGCAGGGTAAATACCAGTTTTGGACTTTTTTGGCAGTCATGATCTTGACTTGGTAGGTAGCCTTGCACTGACTCAGAGCTACAACATGTGAAGCACTATGTACTCTGCATCAATAAAGCCTATACGTAAAGGTAACAATAGCATTGGATATTGATCATGCATTTGTCTTTTTCAATGCCTGCATTATTTAGAGGCAGAATCAATCTGTTTGGGCTTAATGGACTCAGGTTTACTTACTCCATAGTTCATTACTGAACGATTCCAGCCTGCATCTGTCTTCAGGAGAAAAGACAAGTGAGAATGGATGCAGCTGTAAAAAGGTACACTCAGATACTCAGATACTCAGATCAGGTATTGTTTCAGAGGAATTACTGCTGCTATTGAAAGACTTACAACCAGCATATGGCAATGCAGCGCATCTGCATATGCTTTGTGTTGTTGTGGAATTTATGTCAGCATTTGTATTGAATCAGCTGAGATTATAAAACATGCTCATGATTTGCATTTATGAATTGCTGTATCCCATGCATAGATAATTTAAGACATATCTTGTATGTCTTGTTGTCTCTTCAGGTCCTGCTGATCCAGGCTACATACATAATTTACACAGCAACAGATTGTGTGTTTGGGAAGCATATTTTATGTTTACTGGTTAACTGGTTGACATGTAGCATACTGCACACTGCTTGAAAAGGCTTTGCAAAGATGACATGACTTCCTGAGCATCAAAGCTCCTCAGAGAGATACCACTTTTTTTGTTTTCAGGGCTAGAGGAATGAGTAATTAGACAGGCCCTTTCAGCCTACTTATTATCCATGTGAATCATAAACTTCATTAAAAACCTCTTTCAGAAGTGACTGCACATACACCCACCTTAATTTGAACACATTTTGACAAGGCAATGAAGAGCATTTCTTGCCAATTATGCATTTCTTTGACTGTTTAAGTATGGAGAGGCATGAAAATGCTCTCTGTGTGGACACAATCACCAGCAGGAAATACAGTAACACTCATGATTGGATGGTCCCATTCATTATCTGAACATTAGTTAATCTGTTCACGTAATCGCCTCTGTTGCAGTGAAGTGCACTAACACACACTAATTTGTCTGCACCAGCAAATCAGCAGGCATATCAAAGACGAAGGGCAACAACTGGGTGGAATTAGTTTTTAACAGGCACGGTTAAAAGAGCTTCTGGATCTCTTATTTTCTCCATTGACATCCTCCATTTTATGAGCAGAAAAAGAAGGTATGAAATGAAGTGATGGACCACGGCTCTTATCCTGCCTCTCTGTGGAGGAGGGAGCCTTCAGGTCCCGATGCTTTGAAGCATCACTCATCTTCACACCAGTCTTCAGAAAAAGAAAGCAGCGTTTCTGATGTGTGATATATCTGCCACATTTTCTCGTGTAATCACAGACAGTGTGGTTCAGTGTGTTCTGACACATGGGCAGCAAACTATTGTGGTTCACTGCACATGATAATAACTATAATAACACAAATAATATGGGAGTGGAACAGGACTATTGTCACACTCTTTGTTAAGGTCTTTTATTTGATTTTTTTTCCCTTCTCGGATTAGAATATTGATGCTACTCTCAAGTTTGTAAATATGAAGCTGATGCCAGCATATTATTATCATCACAGACAGAAAAAAAAGTTTATCCCAGCACCTCCAAATTTGAAATGCCAAATACGATTTGGTATGATTTAGATAATTTATATTAAAAAAAAGTTGTTTTCTGTTGGACTATTTTCTGCTGGGGTGCAGCAACCTCTTTGACCTTTTTTATGTGCTTATTAGCGTACAACAGAACAGCTGGTAATCAGATTTTGTATCAAGCTTTTTCCTGCTGCTGATACAGGAGTTCATGAAAACCGTCGAAGTGACGATTCACTGTTCATGCTAATTGAAGGCCGGTGTAAGCTGCGCCAGGAATTTGTCAGCCCCACATTTCTTGTTTTGTTTATGTTGGTGGATAAATGAGGAAATGCATGTTTAACCCTTCAAACGCTTTATCACATGTTAATCAGGATTGCTGGGATTCACTTCATTCATAATTCATGATAAAAAATACAAACGGCAACAAAATTACCATTGGAAACAGACTGATGTCGTGAGAGCATGTAATCTAGAGACAAGTGTGTTCTGCCTGATGGATGTCAGTTATTAAAATGGATACAGTGTTCTAGCACTTACAGCGTTGCCACTGTATGTCACTGTTGATATTCTTCTCATTCACACAACAGCTTTGATTAATGATTTGCTACTGTGTGATGTTCACCGCTATCAGATCTGGATATCAGCACTGGTGTGAATAAACATTGCATATAGTGACACCATAACTAATTCTATATAAGGAAAAGGTTATCTATCTGTCAGCTTCAGTATAGCTGTGTTTAATAACACAGCATAGCTTGCTTTAGCACATCACAGAGTCCAATGCATCCCTGAAAATCCCTCTGCATGTGTTATAATGTCTTAATGCCTCTTTCCTCGATGATTGGGGATGACATTAACAAACCTGTACCCTCAATCAGCATTTCTTTCAAACGGGTGAGACTTTGTTTTGTGATATTATCCTCCAAAAAGACATCCCTTGAGTATAGAGATTGTAGAGTGAAGAGCTTTTCAATTAAAAAGAGGGACGCGTAAAATTCCCCAGATGCAACCGAGCGCACACAACTTATTATCTCAAGTGGATGCAGAGTCTGTGGATGGCTTTCTTTCAAGTTAATTGTGAAAATTTCCATTTGAACTCGAAGGAAGTGCCGTGACACAAGTTTTTCATGTTTATCCACCTGTCTTAAAGCAAAAGAGTTTAAAAAGAAAGGTTTTTGTTTGGAGTCTGCTGATTCTGAAGCCCAAAAACATTCACTTGTATATGCAAATTGGACCCACCCATTACATTAACAGGCACATCTGTAGTTATCAGAAACAACAACAATACAGTAGATCCAAAAGTTATGTGTAGGGTCACAAAGATTTATTTGGCAGGTCCATTGTTTGAGCTTTGGTCATTTTCAGATAGTAGGCAGCTGTAAGCTCACATAAACACACTGCGTACTATGACAGAGAAAGTTAGAAATATAGTTGATGATTTAGCTGCTAAATACTAATTAAAACACAATTTGCATTTATTAGAGCTGTTAGATAATATGTGTACAACCAAACAGTCTTTTATTTCACCATCATTTACTGGTAGAAATGAGCAAATTGGTTGCAACAACACAGCAACAAAGTGCTGTGCAAAGTGCAAAATATAAGTTATAATAAAAATATAAGTTAAAATTGTGTGTATTCAGGTCAAGTTGCTATAAATGCACATGGAAATCCATTCTGAATGCAGCAGTCAGGCAGCAGGATGACAATCTGTTTATGTTTTGAAATGCAAACTGAGCCTATAATTCAATAAAAAAACATAGATATTAAAGCACATAGTGGAATTATTTGTGTGTGTATGTTTTTTAGGGTTTTCCCCATTTGTAAGTCACCAAACAATATTAGTGTTTGAAAGTAGAAAGAGTGAGTTATATAGTTAATTCCGAGTTGTTCCGCCAACAGAGCTGTAATGACACAGTAGTAATTATCTCCAGCTCCATATGGAGAGGAACAAATGACAGGAGAAATGAATGCATTTTTCTGATGTGTTGTGGAGAAACTTCAAGCAGGCAGGTGGGTGAACCACGGAGGCTCCAATATTACACTTTCAGATATAATATTTTAAAAGAAGTTTCAACTTTTAAATAGCTCAGAAAGTTCAGTTCAATACTGCTTCCAGCAACATGACTCACAAACTGTCAATAGTCTGATGTGTGTGATTGTCCATAGGAAGAAACCATTAGCTAAAGCATTGATCTGTTTGCGCTGTATGGCAGATGTCAGATAGGCCTGTGTACTCGACATAATCCTGTCCTGCTAGAGCGGGTACTTTTGTAAAGAGTACACACAATTTGTCTTTATTGTTTTGTTCTTTTGTTGTGTAGTAACAATAAAAATCATAAGTAATAGCAAGAAATAAAATAACAGTGGCAACCATATTCTAATAGGAAGAAAGCTTTACAATAGGGTCTCAGGCATCAATAAAACATAGGTTTAAGAAAGGATGCTGTTTCTCCCATCTGCCATCGTGACTCCCCTTCCAACTATAGATTATATATACTTGTTGTCATGCTGGGTGTATATAGCTATGTAAGCACCATAAAGACATGCCCAATAATGTCATTGTCGCACTGAGGCAGAGCTCGTAAATCCATACACACATTAGGCTTATTAGCATACGATAGGAGGTGCATGATTGATATTGGCAGCAAAGAACCAGCAGAAAGCAGCACTCAAAGTATTATAGAGAATTTAGTGAGTACACAGCGTGCATCAGGTTACTGTCGCAAAGGAAGCAGAGCAATGAGGCGGAGAACCATGTTAATAATAATAGCTAGTAGGAATGAACTGTTAACAATAAACACTGAGCTGGTTGCTGAGGTCAAATCTGCAAATCAGTTACATTTGCTGTTTAGAATGTATAAAAATTTAAGATCTAAGATGTTTACATGTAAAACAGAAATGTCAGGACATATGTTTCTGTATGTTATTTTAGCTGAAAGTTGTTTTAGACTGACTGCACTTTTTTAAGCCCAATTCTTAGCTGATTTGACCCTCCCAAACATCACTGGGACGTGGACCAAATTGAAAAAGACAATTGATTATTTGTCCAAATAATCTTAACGTCTGTTAATCATTGCTTCTGCTTTTCCCCTATCTGGTATTTGATATTTTTAAGAACACGCACAGGAGCCAATAAGAGCTTGTATCTGGAAAGCATCACCAACCAGATGCCGTGTATGTTGACAGCTTCCAGTCTCACAGCTGCCGTTGATCCTCTTCCATATTTGTTTATCTTGAAGATCCTGTGCTTCAGATGTCATGTCTGTGGAATCACCACAGTGAATTCATTACTGCAAATGACAGGTGTGCAGTTAAGATGGTGGTTAAAAGTCACCTAGTGTGTAGCCAGCCTTAGGTAGTAGTCTCAGGTAATACCTCACACCTGTCTGTTTGAGACCGTGCTGTTTGGGCCACACAGGGAGAGAATCACAGAGGAAAGTGGAGCTGAGCTGAACTTGGGTTGACCTCAGGCTATTTCAACACTCTTTTGGGCAAACGTGAGGCTTCTGTTTGTTAGTGCTGGATAATTTTCTTCTTGTCTGTCAAATACATCGACTGTGTAGCTGGATGAGGCATGAAGTGAAGCCTGCATGGCTCTTTCATCATCTCAGTCTGGGTTCTTAGCTGCTCACTGGCTCCTTCTTGCCATCTTGACCACTGCTGAAGAAAATATGAGCAGGGTTTGAACTTCTCTGCTCCCTTTCATTCATTCTTCATGCATTGATATATTTCTCTCTCACTTTTTAAAGTGTGCATATAAGCATGAATACCTTTCGAAGGACTGTGAAATTATTCCATTTCTGATTAACTGTGACTGCAAACATCCAGTCCCTCAGTTACATAATTATATCCATATTGATAACTAGTGATCTTTATAAGGTGTAATGATGGACGGACTTCAAAACCAGACCCTGCATACACTTCACCCTCCTTTAACTTGGCCCTGCAGCACACTGTGAACACTACTTCTTTTGGAGCATACCCCAGCTTTTGGCTTTGATGCACTACACAGCAACTGAACTGCTCTGCCAAAGGGCCAGTATTCATAGCATCATTTCAAAAGGGAGCACTTGTTTCATTTTGGGTACTTCTGTATGTGTTTAGTCACACTTCACTTTCCTTTTCTGTATGCCAAATATGCCTCAACCCAAGGGGACAGTGTGTGGAGAGAACTGAGGCATGTTCCAGTGGCATGAGGTTCACTTTTGTCAGCACTGGCAGGAATTTATTATGTCCGCACAACAATGATTTACAAAAACTGTGCATGTACCAGTACAAGTGGACCTGAGGGGGGCAGGCAAGTCACGGAAACAGGAAGCAGGTGCTGCGATTAAGCACCTGCTTCCTGTCAATCAATCATGCCCATAATTATCCAAAATGTAAGTAATGTAAGTAATATAGATAACATGAGTGAGTTATAATAAAAAACATTACCTCCTATATAGACGTTGTTGTAATCGCTGTTACATTTAACCTAAAACAACATTTGCTGACATCATCTGATCATGGGACTGAGGTGGAGCTCAATGCAACATGGTGGACTTTCACTCTGGAGTTTAAGGTTTGAGTCCCCCTGACACTGTAAGCTGTTTTGTTTTTACTCGCGGATGAGGAGGATTACCGTAGGTAAAGATCATCAATTCATAACATTAACAACATTTTACAAATAAAACCTCTCTGTCAGGCAGTGACCATTTTCAGTCTCCATGTTTATTTCTGCTGTAAATTTTAACATGGGAGTCTCTGGGGATTAACACACTTTTAGAGCCAGCCCCCAGAGGCTGTGAAGTGTACTGCAATTTTTTAACACATTGGTTTGTGTGGTTTGTGTTGGTTTGCCACTTTGATTGTCTTTAAAAGAATATAAGACCGTTTTGTTATATTATATATTAGAAATGTTCAAGGTGGATCACCTGAAGTTGACTTTGCTTTCATGTTTTATAGTAATGATTATAAACATTGGGTCCACATCATTGCGGTCCATGAAATGTTACATCAGAAAATAGGGTTAGCGTAGAGAAGCAGCAGTCTGGTGGTTTACATGAACATTAAATTCAATGTCAAACCAAATCAAGTATTTATATCAATTATATCAGTTTTAGCTGAATGGCTTTTTTACCTATGTGAGAATACTGTCCCTGTCTACAGCCTCTAGAGTGAAAAAGTATTCATACCCCTTGAACTTTTTCACATTTTCTCACCTTGGTCTATCACAAAAATCGGAATAAAATACATTGAAGTTTGTGGTTGTAAGGTGACAAAAATGTGAAAAAGTTCAAGGAGAATGAATACTTTTTCAAGGCGCTGTCCATGCTGTGTTTTTCCACTTTATGGACTGTATTGTGTAATGGCACTGATTGAACCCTGTTTACTGCTAATAGCTTTTATGCTTTTTTTTATGGCTGATGGTTTTTGTAGCCTTGTGGAGCTTATCACACAAATGGCCCAGCTGCAATTAAGTAACTGCATGTACAGAGACAATTAAATTAAATTAGCAATTACATTACCACTACATCAAAGTACTCTATGTTAAGTGCTTCCACTTAATGATGCAGGCTGCAATTTTATGAAGGGTCACCTCCAAATGGACTTTACAAAAATGCAGTCCTGACAACCTGTGTGTGGGATGTCGTAAGAGGCAGCAGATTAAAACAATCTTATTTGGTATTTAGATTTCATAATAATGCCATAATATTAGAATAAGGAGCATTTTACCACCTCTTGAGACTCTGCTTCCTCCACACAGAAGGAATACTTTTCAAATAATTATTGTCCATTCATACATGAAGGCAACCATCTATTTCCCAGGATTTAATTGTACGCTTATTCATTAAAATAATTAGCTAATTCTAATTTCATTAGCTAGTACAGCAACAGATTGGGATACATATAAAACAGCTGTAAATGATAACATTATATAAAGTGAGACCCTGTCCTCAGCAGCCATGCTCTTAGCATGGTGTTAATGTGTTGACTACGTGCTAGCATCCTTGTTATGTCTTTATTATTGAGGGGGAAAAAAACATTTGGTGTTATTTGTTTTGCTAATGCTTTAAATAAAGCCTTCTTTATGGAAATGCAGGCTGCATGATAGAGTCATGAGCAGTCCTGGAATGTAACACACTGTGTTTTAACCAGCAATCTGCTGAGCACCACCTGTTTTTTTTTTTTTCCTCAAGCATCCTGATCAGTGGTTTCTCTCATGCACTGAATAAGGTCACGTCGGTGATGATGGTCCTCAGAGGTAGAGCTGACTCCCTGCATAGAGACTCTGCATATTTGTTTATGCAGTTTAATTATGTACATTATTTTAATATCGTCTGTTATAGACAATAAAAGAATTACAGCCTGGATAACTTTCAAGAGTTGTAAAATCTCGGGCACTGCATTATTAATATTATAACACTGCCTTAAAGCATGTTACATGTGTATCTGGGAAGGGATTCTGATCGATTAATGTCCGTAGACCAGGCAGATGTCATTTTTTGTGGTGCTAGTGGATTTATTGATGTCACTCCATAATGCCTTTCAGAAGATTACAAATGGTAGCACAGTGGGGAACAGATGCTCATCCACTTTTTCCTGATCTCATCTGATTTTACTGTTCAAAATGTCACCTTGTACAAACTCACATTATCTGCCACACTACTAATACAAGAGATACTGATGAGGCAAGCCTACAGAAAGTAGCTTAGCATAAGAACATACCATACAGTAGGATCATGTGTTTTCATGTTAGCAGTTTGCTTAACATGTGATTACAGTACACCATGTTATGATTTATAATTAAAATGTATGTTTAGTGAGATCTGGCTGACATATAGTAACTTGCAGAGGAGTCTACTACACTGGCCTAATTGTGTATTTTAACACCACGTGGATGTAAATAAGAAAACTATTTGTCACAGCTCTCCTCACTGCTTGTGTTTTTTTCAGTCTGCTGATGCCACATGAAGTTTAATGCGATGTAAAAAAAAAAAAAAAAAAAAAAAAAAAAAAAAACGTTTCAAACGAGAGCGTTTCACAAGCCTGGTTAGCTAATAGATTTCTGACCTT
The DNA here is from genome assembly GCF_900634625.1 of Parambassis ranga. NCBI lineage: Eukaryota > Metazoa > Chordata > Actinopteri > Ambassidae > Parambassis > Parambassis ranga. The sequence continues at coordinate 2,499,203 of NC_041030.1, read as the reverse complement.
CTGGAAATGGTTGAGGAAATATCGATCAGCAATTTGCTTTTAGTGCCAGACAAACTGCTAACTGCAATTACACATATAAACATTTTCAATTATCCATGAGCACATAACCAAAAATACATTCACTTACACACACACACACTCACACACACTATTGATTTCAAACAGGAAGCCTGGATAAAGAAACTAAAGAAAGACAGCATTATACAGAGCTTACTCTCTTTCTAAAGGTGATGGCAGAGATCTGCAGGGACTAAAGGCTACCATTAAATTGGTATTGCTCTAACACCCACACAAATGCAGCAACCATGAAGGTGGTTGCAGGGAAAAAAAATCAGTACTTGTCATGGGCAGCAGCAAAGCAGGTGAAGCCTATTCCAAAGTACTAATGGATTTTTTTAGGCCAGGGTCATTGTGGATCATCAGCAGTGAAGATGAAGGGGTCAGTCAGTCAACAGAGGCGTTTAAGCTCAGGTCAGGCACGGCCAACTACTTCAACACTGATACAGCCAAGACTTTCAGGGTGACAGTAAGAGACCACGGATGCTTCAAATGGCTTTATTAACGTACAATTACACATTACATGAACATGTAAATTAACTTGGTGAATGTTTGATAGGGCCTCATTTCCATAAATACTTGGACTCACGGCTCATGTCTTACTCCATATATTTGACTTTTTGATAGTTTTACAATTGTTAGAAGACTAAATTTAACAGACTGATATAAGAACCAAATTATACAGGCCTATTAGATTATAAGGTTTGCTTGGTCTACACTGTAAGGGTATTACTGCTAGGAACACAAGCAAGAAATATGAATCATGTCTCCAAATAAATCACTGTTTACATAATGAAAAGTTATAACACCGGATGAACAGGCCACATAACATTATGCAATGAATTTGTTTATGTGCATTCGCTATAAAACACTAAAAACTGCCTTTAAGAGGTATTTATATACCCAAATCATACTGTTCCTTTGCACCCAAAAAACCTAGTTGTTGTATTTAAAATGTCCAATCAGTGAGTCACACTGTTTCCCTGGGTGACATCCTCCATCATTACAGTGAACACGGGTGCTGTACTGTTTTTTATTTCAATCCCACATACACTGCTTTGCTGCCAGAAATGCTTACCAAGTATATCCCAAAATGATGCATCATTTATTTCTGTTTCTGTAAAACTTTCTAGAAGCATACACACACACACAATTTTAGGCACTTATTGTTTGTACTGTACTAGACATGCTGGTTTGTGTCTTATAAAAATATGAATGTAGACATCATTATTGTGAATAAGCCCCAAAGCAGAGTCTCACTTTCATATCCTTAAATAAACATGGTCAGTTCATATATGCTTCACCCCCTGGTCTGGACTTAATTGCAAAAAATAGCTTTGCAGCGGTGTTGTCCTTAAACACCATGCAGGGGGTATGGTTTTGGGGTCAGAGAGAAGTTAATGGATGGGAACATCTGCTAAGCATTGTGGCGATCGTCATTAAGGGACTGTGGGTGGCGCAGGCGGCGGCCATTTGTACGCCTGGAAGGACATTACCATATGCTGTGGCATTCTGACAGCAATGCATATGAATGTAACTGCTGAGCCACTTTCCACAGCATGGCACTGAGCTGCAGATATGCAGAGTGTATATCAAAAGCAAGGGTGTTATTTCACAGAGAGTTTTTAAAATTCAAATCTTTCACTGCAGTCTGAGGAATGGCTGCTTTATAGCCATGTGACTGCCTGCCACTATTTCCTTACCTTGACTGTGTCAGGCGAGGGTCGCAACATCCTTCAGTCTACAATCAATCAATACTTTCTGCTGTGATTGATGCTTTTAAAGATGACATTTATATACTGCCAGGCCCTTATCTATATATATATCACTCCCAATGCCATAGACTAGTATCAGATTTTTTTGGTTGTTGTAGCTAACTCTCCAAGGACTGTATTTATGAGCCACAAGCTTACCAAACCATTTATCAGACATGGTCTCCTTAACAGAAAACCATGGACAGGAACACCATAATACACCATCTAGCACATGTGTGTCATTTTAGAAAAAAAAATCATGATTTAACATTGTAAAAATATACTTTGGTGAGGTGGAACATGGATCACAGCACAGTTTTCTCTATTGGTTCAGAATTCTGTAGTTAGTTCTGTTAGTATGTCTGTTTGACCTTTATTCTCTTGCAGCATTAAAATTTGTTCTTAATATAGTAGGATATTATTATGTGTCATATGATCCTTTAGTCTGGGGCTTAGGTGTGTTATGTTAAAAAGATATTTAGGCTTGGTTTTGCCACATAAGTCAATATTTATCCTAAAGTGCTGTCAGGCGTAAAGTGGAGCAGACACAAGAGCAGGGCAGGAGGCGAGGTTGAAGCAGAAACACCAGTTCTTTAATTCAAGCAAGGGTCAGTACATGGGTGGTCAGTCAGTCTGGTAACAGCACCAGAGGACCAGGCAGGCGGACAGTCAGACGTAGCAGGAGTCGGAGAACCAGCAGTCAGATGAGCAATGGTAACAACAGGCTAAGGCTAAGTCAAAAACAGGCGATGGTCATACACTAAGAGATCACATAGCTGAGGTCCAGAGGCTAAGGCTATGGCAAAATCAAAAACAGGCAAAGGTCATACATTACTGAATTTACTGAAGCCAAAAAACACACTACAGACGGCTGGTAAGCTTGGTGGTAACACACAAGACAAACTGTTGGGGAGTGAAGGGAAGCACGCACATATTATACACATGGGAGGTAGAGACAATGAGACACAGGTGAGACACGTTAGGACGGGCAGGTAATCACCAGGAGGAAGGAGAAGACAAGACACCTGAAATGAGAGGGGAGTTAGTGCTTTCAAAATAAAACAGGAAATAATACAGAAAAAACAAAACACAAAGTAAAAGCCCTGGCTCGGTGCTGAAACCCTAACAACTACTGTTACTTTCATAACAGTGGCTGTAACTGAAGGGACAGTGTATTCAGTAAGTAAGAAAAAGAGTAAGGTTTAATTATACATCATTTTTCATAAATGAAAATTACACAGTGCTTCACAGCACATAGAGATACTGTTTTTAATATAACCAAAATGATCACAACTACAACTAACCTGCAGCATTTGCAGCGGTCTTTATTGCACTAACAACAAACAATGCTACTATTTGCAATAGAATCATCAAAACTATGAAAGAGCAAACTATAATAAACATGATTATCTTTAAATCCCAATGCCTCTAGTCTAATTAGACTCCAATCTAATTAATAGTTTTGTGTTTAGTTACCGTGGAGACAGTGGGTATTCTCCTGCATTATGTTTATCTGTATTTAAAGATCAGGCATGTTTGGCTTTAACTGCTTCTTTCTGCTGTCTAGGTGTGGCAGTGTGGAGGCAGTATGGAAGTCCTCCCGTGCGCCAGAGTGGCCCACATCGAGCGCACCAAGAAACCCTACAACAATGACATAGACTACTACGCTAAGCGCAATGCCCTGCGAGCAGCCGAGGTGTGGATGGATGAATACAAATCTCACGTCTACATGGCCTGGAACATTCCCATGAACGTAGGTTTTTTACTCTGGTTTTTAGATCACCCCCACCCCTTTCCCCCCACCCCACCCCTTTCCTTCCATCTCACTTGCTCATTCAGACTCAGAGCTCCGTCTCTTGAGACACCAGTCAATAGAAATTCAACATTCAGATTTCATCCTATTTGACCTCCACACTGGCAGCAAGGCAAAAGGCAGAGTGAGAACGCCTCTCTCCAAACAGATGAGAGAGGTTGGCCAAGTCAAGGAGACCAGCCTCATGTCTTATCAGTCTATTTTTGTTCATATCAGTTTGGCGTAATTGCTTTCAATAGTCTTTTGAGATGGGCTGCAAAATAATAAACAGCTACTTTAATTAATAATAAGTTATTGAATTCTAATTGCCTCTTCAGCCATGCGGAATGAGGCTATTGTCAGTGAAGGACATCATTGAAAGCCTCAAATCTCAGTGTTGGCAGTGCAGTGTTACAGGGCTGATGGGCTGCTGATGCCCGCAGGTCGTCAAGAAATGTGGCTCAAAAATCATAACTAGAAAGTGCAAGGGGGAAGTGCCAACTAGTTGGTAACAGTGTATGTGTGTCTATGTGTAGCAGTGAGGAGGAGGTGGGGTGGCAACTTTGACAAACTAGCCAATCAGGCCACATCCCTTTTTTGAATGTAATTACAAACACAGTGGCATGGCATGTTATTACCCCAGCTGTCCTGTGGCGTAGAGTTATTTTGTGTACAGTACAAAGACCTAATGCTACAATTATTCCATCTACCCCCCCCCTCCTCCCCTCCCCTCCCGTCACCTCCCCCCCAACCACCCATACACACAATCACAGATTCTTGTTATTGTCTAAGGTACCTGCTGAGAGCACGATTACTTTAGGCGGAGAAGGCTTTATGATTCACCACAGTGGCAAGCCTTCAAGTCCAAACACCAACAACATCTCACTGAAATTGAATGCATTTGTTAGTGTTGCTTTATGGCAGCCAAAATATTCCAGCTACAATTCATTATTGACAGATGTTTGAAGCAAGTTCACCGGGCTGACTCCAGCTGAGAGTGAGGGTTGATGAAAAAGGAACCATTGTTTGATAAAGAGACAGCCATGTATGTGTGTGTGTGTGTGTGTGTGTGCATTGCCCTTTCATATCCATGCATTGTGTACTGACTATACTACACATAATGTGTTGCTCCATATGCGCATACTGATATGGGCTTGTGTGCGCATGCATCAGAATCAGGCCTCAGTGCCAGGCAGTGCAGCTATTAGGCATTCCCCCAATCAATCCAGGGAGCCACCTCGATAATGCAGGCATGGCCGTGAGGGCTCATAATTAAGCAGCTGATTAGAATTTGCTTAGCACAGATCATGTCTAATGAAAGAACAATGAAGGTCCCACATGACAGGTGCATCTATCCATCCCCTTAACAGCTCAACACTATTGCATTTTCTATGTCTCCAAGCAGCAAGCGCTCTAGTAAGTAAAGTGCCCGCTGGCTGAGAGGGTTTTTTTTTTTCTTTGTTTTGTTCCATTTGTTGACAGAACCCTGGGGTTGATTTCGGGGATGTCTCGGAGCGTTTGGCTTTGAGGAAAAGGCTTCAGTGTCGGAGTTTCCGCTGGTACCTTGAACATGTCTACCCGGAGATGAGGATCTACAATAACACCATCACATACGGCGAGGTGAGAGAAATACTTGCTAAAAGGATTATTGGAAAGAAACCACACGCTAATTTTGTGGCATCATAATCTCTAATTCTATTACAAATGATGTAATAGAACAGAGCTGGGGTTAAAAGACGCAAACACTGAGGCAGCTAATTTGATTCCACAAATGATATACAGAAAATGAGTTGGGGAGGACTTATTAATTTGAACAATAAGCTGTGCATTATCAGGATCTTTCTGTTTAATTTATATGTTAGCAGCTAGCTGTATCAGCTACAATGATCAAACAAATCACTACATGGATCACTACAGTGACAGGTTCATACTCTTTCCAGCAAAATAAGTAGGATTTCATTGTAGCAAGTGTGAAGCAAACATATCCTGTTGCTATAGCAATGCAGCATCACCACACAGGATTAGACGCAATTTCCTCATAATGAGCTTTAATTAAACACTTATTAGTTTTCCATTCCTACTTGATTGTTTTGGGCTTGGCTGCACACTCAGCTCAGTAGGGGAAGAAAACAGGATTATGACAGGTTGAAGAATTGAACAGACTCCTGAGTCAGACGCGTTTGGAGGTTTGCTGAAATGCAACATTTTTCCTCATATCAATATCAACAATGGAAAACAGAGGAAAATCAATATGTTCTGCATGTCAGAATACAAGAGAATTAACCTCTACATTTATCAAAGTTGAGTGAATTTACTCCCCTGTTAGTTTCCTCTGGAGCCTGTTTTGGCTCTGGCACCCAGCTTAATGGATTCCTCAGTGCAGCATCCACTTAAGTGGCACTATTTCAGATCTGTCGACAAGCTGGGAAGCGGTTACCTTGTGTTGCCACACAGCTGCCGCAGCAGGAGTGAGCCTCATCTGTCACTGAGCATCAGCGCCGCACTCGGCCATGCTGACCAGACCAGCCGTGTGGAACCTTCCCTGACAACAGCACATGATAGATATGTCACAACCTAGAAATGAAGCCATACGCATTCAAATCACACAGAACCCAAGCTCATGCTCTATGCACACCATCATCTGGTGGGCTGGAGCAGAGGGAGAGATAGAACTGGGACTGGTCACTGCATGATGATGTCCAATCATGGCTCAGCCATCATGGGGACAGTGTGATGTACACACAGGAAATGATAATGTTCAATTTAAGGGGAACGCAGTTTACAAGGACTTTCTAGGTTATTCTAACAAGCATGAAGTACGGCTACATTAAATTAACAGAATGTGTTGTGTTTTTCTTCCAGGTGAGAAACAGCAAAGCCAGTGGCTACTGCCTGGACCAGGGCGCTGAGGACGATGACAAAGCCATCCTCTACCCCTGCCATGGCATGTCCTCCCAGGTCAGTACAGTATGTTTATATATATGCATCCATGCTGACTGCAAAATAGCATTTGGAAATTCTCAATATAAATAAACATACAGTTGAGGACTATGGTGCAATTACTCTCCTCTTTAAGCCCAGCAGAAGTTGTATTAGTAGCGGGAGCAAAACATGCTCCAGAGAGAAATATGTTTGTCTAATGGATTCTCATTTAGCACAACTATAGACTCCTACACACGTCCCTTGTGGAGCTTTTAATTGGTGCAGGATGCACATCCCGCTTTAACAAGTGTTCTGATTAGACAAGCAAGATCAAGATGTGTATTTACTGTCAGTTTTAAAGGCCCACACATAACCGCAATGTTCACTGCACTGAATTCAAGAAGGTCACCACATTCCATACATACAATGAAATGTAGGCTGTTACCAATACACTGTAAAATCAAAATGTCACAGTTTGGGTTCTGTTGAAAACCATTATTGATGCTGAATGTTCTGACCTATTGGGCCCTGTAAAAGGGCAAACATGCCTTCATAAAGCTACCAAGTGTCCTGACAGAAGACACCATCCTGTAGCCCTGATACAATGTACCTCCTGCTTGGTGGTTTGACCTCATTTCAATCATGAGCGCTACTCGGCGAACTGAATGAGAAATATTTATTAAGTACAAAGTTTGAATGTGCATTGGCGTCCTAGACCCCGTTGTGAAGACCACATCCGAAAAGGGGGGAAAACGCAAGAGGAGAGGCCGCTGGATCAGAAGATCCCCCTGGGGTCTAGACCTGGTGGTAGTGGAGAGCTGGAGGGCAGGAGATAGGAGGCCTGAACTGCCGTGGATCTGGTGGTGCTTGGGGTGGAGGAGGGTTGCCGGGTTCGATCAGAAGACAGCTGGAGAAGAGAAAGCGACAGCTGATTGGTGAGGGAGGTGCTTTCTATTAAGCACCTGACTAAGAGAGCAGAAGAGAAGGGGAGCAGAGGAGTGAGGGATAGAAGGAGAGAGATTAGGAAGCGGATAGGGATAAATGGTGAATGATGGGACACAGAGTCTTCCTGATTGAACTTACGCTAAGAGCTACATTACTACAGACCAGTTTTTTAACAGACTGTGGCTGTGGGGACCTACTCACGTCCCCACAGTTATCAACCCCAGTAGTGTGGTAAAATCATTTCAGCATGAATTTGTGTGTGCAGGGAATGTATTCTTGTTTATTACTGTGCTGAGTTAGGCCTCAGCATCTTCTCTATAGCAGTTAAAGCTATCTCTACAATCATTAGCTGACACCACACTAGCTACACACAAATAGCAACATGCTAGTTAGCAGATTCACCTCAAATTCTAACGTTAACAGATTTAGCTGCCTGAAACCGCAGTATATACAGCATTGGGGTCCATGGAGTCCATTCATTTCGAATGGAGTCCATTAATTCCAAATGGACTTCATGATGCTCAGGGCTCTGTGGGGGCCGTACTCTCTATTGCAGGTCTCCGTGTTCTTTT